>NW_027468663.1:44649497-45326997 GCF_046254945.1 Alosa pseudoharengus | reverse complement strand
TGTAAATATGGTTTTAGTGTGTAAACAGACCAACCGCGATTTTGCAATGAAGTTAATGGAGCCTTTTATGTAGGGCTTCCAGGCTACTTTCACGAAGTCTGTAGTTCTGTCAAAATGTATCTTATCTGTGAACATACTACATGATTATCTTCCTTAGACTTCGTAGATGTAGTTACTACAATTTGGAAGCGAATTTCAAAGTGTAAATATGGTTTTAGTGTGTAAACAGACCAACCGCGATTTTGCAATGAAGTGAATATGGAGCCTTTTATGTAGGACTACTAGGCTACTTTCACGAAGTCTGTAGTTCTGTCAAAATTGATCTTATCTATGAACAGACTACATGGTTATCTTCTTTAGACTTTGTAGATGTAGTTATTACAGTTTGGAAGCGAAATTCGAAGTGCAAATATGGTTTAAATGTGTAAACAAGACGCCTGATGTTTAATATATGTTAATGAATGGGCACAGTATTATTGTGTACAGTAATGGGCTATCAGTAGTATGTAAACAGTTCATGTGTTATGTGATTTACATAAACTAACAACAGAAATGTTAAAAGCTGGTATTGTGTTTCCTGAATTCTTACATTCAGGCATTCAAATGAAATGTAATTAAATAGCATATCAATCATGCAACAATGCAAAAACAATGAAACTAGTGTAGGCCTAATTATATTTTACATTAGTAAAGCAGTACTCTGATGTGCATGCTTTCACAAACTTTTGTAAACAATCTTAGCACTTTAAACATTGACTGTTTTGAAGTGCATGTAGGCAATATAGTATAAAAATAATAATTGTGATATCATTACAATTTGATAGGGGTTGGGAGGAGGGGGTGGGTTCATGTAGGTGGGCCCTATGACCCCAAAGTATGCCTTGACTGGGCCTCAGGTCAAAGAAGTTTGAGAAATGCTGATGTAGACAACAAAGCAGCAAGGAGGCGTCGTGTGATCATTTAAACAAGTTTTATGACGAGGTCGATGAGGGTGGGAAAAATCGTACACTTCTGTGCAAACTTTGCCCGCACTTCAGTCACATTGTCTTTTAAGAAAATGCAGTCCTTTTTTCGGTTCCAGCAGCCAACAACCTCAGAACTGACCCTTCAGGCCTCTCAGGAGGCGCTGGCCTTTAACCGCAGCCAGAAGAGAGTCAGCAGAAATTTGATTGCCTTTAAAAAATCTGACTTCTTAAAAAATCTTAAACTGGCTGCATTACGTGATTATTTCTGAGATTCTGATACGTTTTTAACCATGACCTATACACAGTTCTGGTTTGAAAATGTATCTCTTAAAATAATCACTTTATGCAGTCAGCTTAAGATGGCTTACTAGCAACTAACTAATTACCCTAGCAACAACCTAGAAACCACCCCTGTAATGTCAACCTAGCGACCACCATAGCAACCAGCATAGCAACCATGTTATTTATGCGTTTTAGCTTATTGGATGTTGCGTTAATGCAGACAACTTTTGATCCGTGTGCCCGATTTTCATAAATGAGGTACCGTTGGAATCCTTGGATGAGGCCGAGTTCCGTGCCACTGATCAAACCCACTCTTGCAGTTCCTCGGAACCGCAATTCTAGTTATTATTTACCATGTGATGTGATATGAACTGATTTCACCCCACCAAGGTTGAAATGTGAGGACACTTCTATCCCTGGAGTGATTGGTAAAATTAAACATTATACAACCTTAAAGCAGATTTGGTTGAAAATAACTGGGTTTTCCATTTGTTTATCTATAAGTTGTATTTTTGGAACTTATTTTGATCCATTTAGTAGATGGGAACCGAAACTTAAACCAGTGGCTGTATGATCCTCTCTCAACCTGGAAAAAGTCTGGAAATTTTCATAATTTAATATGTATCACTTGGTATTACTCTGTGACTTATGTAGTGTTTTTGGAAGGAGCGTTAGTATTATGAGTACAATAGAGACAGAACTTCCTGTTAGGTTTTTGTGTGACAGTTAGCTAGTTAGTCTTCACTGTGGGCCTCAGGGCACAAAAGTAGAGCGCATAATCTGAAAGTTCAGCAGAGGAGAGATCCAGATAGAGTTTGTTTTAGTCATTCTCCCAAACAAACGAGGGTCCACATCTGATGTCTGATTCTGCCCGGCAAAGGCAAAGGTCATAAGATGCTGAGGAGCTGATTTTGGATGCTGTCGATACCAAAACATGTTGGGTGAACCTAAATAGGAGTAGCTGCATGAAAGGGTTAAATCGGATCCCTCCACATCAGACACTTCAGTCCTGTCTGGAGTAATATCATTCCCATGAGTGAGTCCTATGAGAAGAAAAATAAATAGAATTTTCCTTATTAAAGCTACCTTGTGTAAGAACTTCTCCCATCTAGCGGTGAAATTCTATATGACAACCAACTGAATATTACTTTCTAGCCCCTCCCATTCCGAGCGCATTTTAACTCCTACGGTGGCCGTTTCATGCCAAAGTTAACATTGCTTCCAGTACTACGACTTCGTCCGGTGTTCCTTCCAGTTATAAGGTTACTTTAGAAAACAATTACACATTGCATTTAGTTATATAGCCAGTAAACATGTTGGGTATGACCTCTATGTAAAGTGAATAGCCTAGTTTTACGTTTTCATTATTTTGGTAGGCTACTATTTCATTGCTAGCATCAGCTATCAGGTTCCCAAACGAATGCATGCTAATGTTATAGTACAGTAGATTCAGTGCTATCGTTATTCTGTATGTGCGAGATTAATAGTGTAAAGGCAATGTTTACAGCGTAGCCTACTATTTTTCTCAGTGAGCAGAGTCAGAGATCAGTCGATGCAACGGAGGTGCAAGGGAAAGGTAAAGGAAAGCCAAGAGCCGGTGGCAGAGGATCACTCCAAAAGATGACGAGGAGAGACTGGAAGAACTTCAAAGACAAAGGAGAGAAGCAACGGAGGTTTGTGTTTTTAATATATTTCTCTGAACAGTACCAATGTCAATGACACCGAAATTAGCTCGGAAGCTGCACCAGGCACGTTCGTTTGCGTTGCGTCTGCTGCAGAAAAAAAATAGACCATTCATCTAAAATTGATTTTACGCGTTGTGAACGGAACGCTTCAGTCACGCGCTTGGTGTAGCTTCCCTGCCTGTTTGTATCTCAATTGTTTGTAGCAATTTCTAGCTGTTGCCAGTCAACTGCATGATGCGAGTTGTCTCCCAGTGAAATCACGACACATAATTACGTTATGGTCTATAGAAAATGTTACACAACATTTTCACCTTTTCATTGTCCATACACATACATAGTATTCATCATTTTGTGTGAACACTTGAAAAATGACACAGAGTAGGCTACTATTACTACTACTCTGCTAACAATCTAACTTTGCTACCTAAACAAGCCTATCTGATCTTATTTCTTGTGTCTTATTTCTTCAGACTTGTGGATGGAATGAGCCTGCAAGAGCACAGGAACCTCACCACACAGTTGCTATAGTGAGGCAGCCAGGTCTGGTGTTTGATGCATCAGTGCAGACATGTCGTCCCCCCACCTGTGCCAGGGATGCCTTGGTGTAGTTGTACACACTGCAGAGACATGCCAATCGATCGGGAGAGAAAATGCTGTGGACAAAACCCAGCCACCTGTGTGAGCCTTCTGCCTCACTACACACAGCACTGCCTAGATGAAGGTTTTCTCCCGATTCACAGGCAGTACATCACAGACATCACAGCATTAGGCCATGTAAGAGAGCCAGGTGATGACAATAGAGTTCAGATATGCTACCTACAGACATTTCATTTTCTGGCAGCATGGGTCTCTAGGACAGGGTAATAGAAGAGTGATCCCAAGCTGTGTGTGTAGGATAAGGGATAAATTCCCTGACCCTCAGGGACATCTCTGGAATTTATTTCACCTTCCTATAATGTTGTAATGTTGTGTTATTGTAAATAGTTTTGTATTAGTGTTCTTGTACTGCCTGTTCCTTTTAAAACTGTATTTAATTTATTTTACACCGGTACATCGCTATATTTTGCTTTCATGAAAATAAAAACTTTTAGAATTGATAAGAGACTGTTCATGCTGTACCTCATACATTACATCCACAAACTTATAATTAAAAAAGGAGTTGTGGTAATTTACCATTTTGAAACACCAAATGACAGTAACATGGTCAACAATGTTATTTGCAATATATTTATTTACAGAAATTAACAAATTATGGTATTTACACATGAACCCTTCCTTTTTGTATGGTGCCTTTGAAGCAACATGGGCCATCATTCTAAATTTGCAGTCTCCTGGAAAGCTGATCCTGTGGAAGACATGCAGTGTCGTTAGACATACACGCCATTTTATATAGTTCAACATATTGTTACTAATCTGTATAGTGCTATTTTGCCTAGACTGAGTTACAGGCAAGGTTACAATGAAGGCATGCACGTGCATCACATAACAAGACCATTGAATTTCGTCCACATCCTCCTCCACGATGCTCATGTCATGTAGGCTTTGTAAAAAATATATATAAATGCTTATATCATGAAAATATACAATAGAGAATGTCATCGGGTATAGACATTATGAGCATTGATGGGTTACCTCTGTTCAAGGTTCTCAATTTCAGGGGCTTCTGCAATTGCGCCAAGATGCTCATCTGAAATGAATAAGCAGAGCGTTTCACAACATATAACAGTACATAAAATGGTAAACACCAAGATATTAAAAATATACTTTAAGTTATTATCAAACAACAATCACATAGAATCAACAATTGTTTTCATGCAGTGAAAAACGTTCAGACAATTTAGTAGGCTACGTCTACAATTAATAAGACTACAGGACAGGCCTCAGGATGTGAACGTCACCCTTGGAATTGGCTACACTAGCATTATCAGATTAGGATATATTTAGGCTACAAAGCAAAAGCAATGAAAAATAACTACAATTTAGTGCCCTTTGCCTGTGATCCGTCATAGCAGATTTATGTTACAACAACAATCCTTTTTCATCGACGCGAGGAAAAGTATCCCAGACGTCATTCTAGCGTTATGGACAACCATGCTATACTAAGCCAAGCAACTATAAAACTTCGAATTTACACCATAGACTGTATGTTTACACGAATAGGCCAAATTACCTGTCGAGGAGAAAGCAGGCCATTTCGGCGTCCCTTTTAAAATCCTTGCTCCTCACGAGCTCTTTCCATCTTAGAAAAGCCACTCCAATATTGACTTTGGTCTGTTGTTTTTCCGGTCGCGTTGGCGTTTTAATTCTCTTTTTCGCTTCCTTGGCGACTCCTTTTCATGTCCTCGAGAATAGTTGTAATCCTCCATTTTCAACAGACTTTCAAATCTGCCGGCAGTCGCGAGTAGACTGATCATGCAATGAGTGTTGCCTACAAGCGCGAAAGGCGGAGCTGAATTTCCAGGAATGTCCCTCGTTGGCGAATGTATTTCAAAGATGGAGGCGCAACATGGATTCAGCCATTTGCGCGACTCGCGCGTATGTATTTGGAATATCAGATTCTACACTTACGAGAATACTTTGATTAGTAAGTGGAAATAATTACACATGAATGAGCACATATTTTTGAAAGAACAAATGGGTTTTTGCTAAGAATTAACTCAAAAAAGTACACAATGTAGCTTTAAGAACCAAAATATATTAACCATGTAGCAATGTTGCCATATGGTATGACATTCATTCAATTTTGTATCCCAGATATGCTTATTATTACACCAAATGTCATGTGAAAATTACATTTAAAAATGTTATCTGTACCTGCTATGGTCATGAGGAGTGGCACTATGTAGTGAAGCATAGTAAACTCAATGAAGATCACGATGGGCCCTTAAGATTCTTCAGCTTGAGCTCAAACTCACATTCTCATCTGGGTGGAAACGTTTTTCAGAACACATCCTGTCAGCTCCTCCTCCTGCAGAAGTGGCTGATGCATCAAATCAAGCATCAGCTGAGCTGGTGAGGTGGGGCTACTTAGGAATACCTTAAGTGGACTAACAGACAATGTGTACAGAGTAATAATACCAATACCTCAAATAATACCAATACCTCAAAAACGGACAGGAATTCTCCTTGAACAAACATCACTTTTACAAAGATCAATGGTACCATGTCAATGCAGTCTTTACACTGTACATTATATAAAATGTTGTATGAGTACTCAGAATATAAATGAGAATGTTGCTCTTTTTTTCTTTTTTTCTTTTATTTGGCCTCTAAAGTGACCTCTAACTCATGTTGTGATAATATGAACTGATATAATTTGATGATGATGCAAATTGTTTTATAACAAACTACATCATACTACATTTCTTGCAGCAATGCTGCACCATATGCTAATGTACTTATGCTGATACTTATGTCTCTTTACCACGTTGTCTCCAAGAAGATATAGGTCCCCCTTATAAGTCACGGTTGTACTCAAGATTTCTTCCTCTCACCACGTGTCTCAAACTCACATTGGGTTGTTTTAAGTGCTGTGAGAGATATACATTGGTATGATGCTGTGTAAATAAAATGGAATGGAACTGAATTGCAGAATACATTCAGAAATGCTGCCATCCAGTGGTCATGTACCTTATTACTCCATAACATCCACGCCCTCAGAAGAGTAACACACAGGGACAAATCCAAATCATGACTTAATCCCAAATTTTTCCCAGACATGAAAATATCAAAATCATGTGTCTTGAGTAACCTTTTGAAGTAATCAATTATTATTTTTTTTCAAATTTTCATGAAAATGTGGGTGGAAAGGAGTGTTTTATGTCCGGTCACAATTGTGACTGTTGGGAAATAACAGTCATATTTTAGGGATTTTTATTTTTGACACATTTCAATGTGCAATCATCCAATTTCCAATAAATTCCGGTCAGAGATGATATGGGGACATTGTACCAGGTCTGTTCATTACATTTAAATTTGTATCACAATACAATACTCAATATTGCCTGCAATTCTCTATAATTTTCTAAGTGTGCCGATTTTTACAGTGGAGGGGATATATTTTCTGGTAAGGTTGTTCATGTCTATTGCAAGTCTCTGCATAAATTCAGCCAATATACTTTCAACAGGCTGACTGGCAAGTTGATTATACTCCCCACCACCTAGTTTATATGTGACATATGTAATAGTTAATGAGGACAATGATTTACTGTAGTCAGTTAGATCTGAGCAGAGTCAGACACTTGCAGATTTTGGATTGTTAAAGGGACAGATTTCACAGTGGTGTTGAGTTGAGCTTTAAGTCTTCATTTGAGTTTATCATTGCCCCCTATCTCTGAAAGAGTATCTCTGCAGTATATATCGAGGGAAGTCATTTGCTTGACATTTGTACCAAAACAAGTAGACTTGGTAGCCTGTATTAGTCACATCATATTTACAGCTGAGTGTCACCAATTCACCCTCTATGCCGACTACCTGATTTGATGGCTGATTAACAGAGTCCTCCATCCCTCCGTCAACTGTAAAAAAACAGACATCAGACATTTTACAAGATAAGAAAAATGCCCAGATTGGCAGGTATTAACTTAAGTACTAAACATTTAACTAATGAAACTATCAATCAATCACTAAGGTGAAGCTGGGTGGAAAAGTTTACTTACAACAGTAAGAAACAATCAGAATGTGTAATAAATTTCTCCAGAGGGTCATGACTATTTTGTGCAATGACGCAAGCTGTCTAATGTCTCACAGCTCTGAGACACAAATAAACATCTACATCTAATCGACATGTAGTGTTGAAATGTCGTCCCACCCTGGTTCCCAGTGATATTGCAGTCCAAGTGCAGCTGAGTTTTCTAGTATGTGACATACAGTCAAATACATTTTATATAAAACACTGAATGTGAGCTACAATTGGACAAAATAAACATTGTTTTACATGTTATGATTTAGTATGACTCATTGGCTCCTGCAGAGGTTCAGTAAACAGGGGTTAGAGAATCAATTTGATGGATCATGAACATGAATGTAATCATAATAAACATAAATAAACATGTATGTATTCATTTGATGACTTTAATCTCTGTAGGCTTAAACACTTCATGCTCCTGATTGGAATGTTAGATATGGTGCATTTTATTTCATTTCTTGTCATGTCATGTGAGTTTTTGTACAACAGTTAGCCCATTTCCTTCACTGTGGGCCTCATGGCACAGTAGTAGAGAGCAGAGTCTGTGAGTTCAGCTGCAGTGAGCTCCAGGAACATTTCACTTAACTCCTTATTCATTCTCCCAGAGAATCGAGGATCCACATTTGATGTTTCTGTCTTATCACTAAGGATGAACAAGAGAAACTGAGGTGCTGATCTTGGGTACTGTCGATACCACTGTAGATTGTCTCCAGAGCTGTAACTAATGCTGCAGGAGAGGGTTAAATTATGTCCCTCAATCATGTTGAGTTCAACACTGTTTGGAGTGATTTTGTTCCCATGGGCGTTACCTGAAAAGAGATGGTATGTCATATTTCATCATCATCATCAAGCATTGTTTAATCAGGGGAAATTGACTGAGCATTAAACTCTTTTACAGCAATGCCCTGAGTTTACAAACAAAGAATCTAATAAAAACAATTATGTGCTGGACTGGAGCGGCGTCACTCGCCAAGCCTAGCACAGACAGACGAACAAACAAATTAAACAGCAAACAAATCATTAATCAAACAAAAATAGGCCAAAAGGAGCAGCACATCTGCCCAGCGTCCCCGTTACTTGGCCCCCTGGCATACAATACATTGACACACAAAACAAAAGATACCAGACGGAGCAATGTAGTCGCCAGCGTACCCGTGACACCAAGACATGACAAATATATTTCAAAAATAATAAACACAAGACAAAAGATGCCAGATGGAGCGGCATAGTTGTCAGCGTACCCGTGACACTAAGGCATACAAGACAGACAACAAACAAATGAACAAATGATATGTTCTGTCTGTTATGTCTCTTTCTCCATTATTTGACAGAAGTGCTAAATTCTGAAAGTTCATAACGACCAACAGCATGCCACAAAACATTGTGTTTACCTGAGAGGTCCATAAGTAATATGCCCAGAAAGAAGATCATTTTGGAGGTTTGCAACTGTGAGGTCTGCTAAAGTAACACCATTTGAATGTCAGGCCTGTGAAGACAAGTTTCCCATGGGTAGGCATTGTGACGTCATCATGATCTTCTCTTTCTAGCTCCTCCCTCCTGGCTCCAATACAAACAGAAATTACTTTGTGAGAGCGTTATGGATTCAGTTCCACACTGTATGCATTGGAAAGTTTTTACAATAAATATTAATAAACGTATGATAGATGTTCGCTTGTGAATTTGAATGAAGTGCTTTATTGGTCTGAACATCTTAAAAGGTCATGCTTCATGGCAGGCAAGGTTTGAAAACCTGTCTTTGGATGTATGCTATTCGGTATCTACAATGTAGATACACAAAAATGTAGTTGCACAAAAATAAAATCTATTTTCCAAAGTAAGTCTTTTTAAATTATATATATTTTTTTCAATTTCATAAAGAACACCATCTGACACTGTGAGGTTCAGAGACATGAAATTAGGAATCAAGCACAATGTCATTGTTTTCCTAGGCATAGTTTATGCATTTATTTGCAATAGTCATTGCCATTGTCTCCTTCCTCTGAACAAATTGCAAATACTTTCGGACATGTATCAGTTGCTTTCATACAATTCTCTGCTGTTTTTTAACATTATCATTTGCTTGTCATGTCAGTCAAAATGAACTATTCTTATGAATGCTGAATAGTCGTTCCAAATAAAACTAATAGTCTTCATTTCATTGCTTGAGTCATTACATACAAAATTGTTGAACTAGTTATCAAATTCTGTCACAATGCTTTAGAATTGCAAAGAGCATACAGTAAAAATGTACGTATTCAGTGTCTTGTACTCACTTACTCACCTAACTACAGCAATGTGTAACTTTACTGATGTACAAAAGGCTGTGCAAGTGCTGTATAGTGCTGTCTTGAGCATGTTCAGGTAGTGTCACCGAGTTCTGACCGTTTTTTGCATTGGAAAACACTGAGAGAACTGTCATAATGAAAACATGACAAAGCCATTTGACTATCTTGTTCATAAACGATGGTGTCAAGACTTCTCATTTTGATGACACTGACAGTTCCATTGACATGAATACCTGCTTTTGAGGAATGGACTATCCATTTTGAGCAAGTGACGTGCTTTTGCAGGTCATCCACTAGGTTTTGCAGTTTGCACTAATTGTTTTGAGAATTGCACTAACTGCTGTGCAAATGTTAATAGTGATGTGAGAAAAGCACCAAAGCGACTGAGAAAAACTGTAAATCAACAAGACAAGTTTCCCATGGGTAGGCATTGTGACGTCATCATGATCTTCTCTCTCTAGCTCCTCCCTCATGGCTTCAATACAAACAGAAAAAACTTTGTGAAAACCTTACTGATACAGTTCCACATAGTATCTGGAAAGTGTTTACAGTAAATATTCTCTAAACATATGGGACATGTTTGCTTGTGAATTTGAACAAAGTGCTTTATTGGTCTGAACATCTGAATAGTTCATGCTTCATGACAGGCAAGGTTTGACAACCTCTTATTTGGACGTGTGCTATTTATTCAGTATCTACAATGGGAATAGTTTTATTGCAAGATGCTATACTGTATACTGTAAAGTACTGCATTTGATTGTCATTATGTTATGTTGCTTAACTAAACTTAATTATATACTCATTGCGGTGGGTTAGCTTTAGACCCTCGTTTTTTAGGCTTATTCTCTTCAGGTGTATGCCCCTTGGAGCTTTCAGTTAGAACTGAAGAGACAAGAGAACTCTACATTTGTCATTATGCAGTGCCTAAAATGGCTGTGAAAAGTAGTAATGAATGGAACAGCATGATAGACTCAACAAAGACCTCAACAAAGAGTGGAGCTTGTGCATCTGTTATGATTAATGAAGATCATGTCAGGACATCTGTCATATAGGCCCCTCCTCTAGAATAATGCTTAGACTCTGAATAAACAGAAAGTGGTCTGTAAAGAGATTAAAGAAGAATATGCTACATTCTAATTCATCTGCATGGTTTTCTTTTAATTATTATTTTGCATATATATCATACAGATTTAATTGTTGTATGTCCCTAAAAGGTTATTGGACTTTTGTTACCTTGGTGTTATAATTAATATGATATGTTTTATTGTAAACCGTTATCTGTATAAAGAGTAGAGTGTGAACATTTAGCAGAGGAGATGTCCCCAGAAACATTTGATTTATCTCCTTATCCACTCTCCCAGAGAATCGAGGATCCACAAATAAGAATGAGATGAATGACCAAATGAATGTGTTGTTGATCATAGAGCTATGAATTATTTTTTGCATGGAATTATATTGGGGAAATAAATATGATACACCTTGTTTATAATCTAACTCATTAAAAGATGTTACTGCTCAGGCCTGCTGGACAGAGACATAGATCCTGTAAAAAACTGAAGCAATGCCTTTTCAAGTCATTAAGTAAAAGGCCAATTTTTAATTGATTTCTATTTTAATGAGGTTAGCCCTCTGAGATGTTGTACTTCCTGTCTTAAATCCATGAATACAGAGTAAAGACTAAAGAAACTGTTGAGGATAAAACAAGGCACCACACTTGAGTGAGTTAGATAGTCTTTTAATGGATTCTTGAAATGAAAGCTACTGTAAATGTGCAGACTGCCATTCTGATATATGAGCTTTAATTGTACCCTTCCCCTTTGTGTGCTTCTGACTGGATGTCTCTGTGTTCTCCACTAGATGGCATTTTAATCTCATATAATAACCTCATATCATTCAAATTGTGTTGTTTCATGATGCCTTTCATCAGGAAGAGTAAAACCTTGGTCAGTGGCCACTGGTCAGTGTATATATAAAAGTCTATATACTCTTTTGATCCCGTGATGGAAATTTGGTCTCTGCATTTATCCCAATCCGTGAATTAGTGAAACACACTGGGAGATCTGCAGCCAGAGTTAAATGGGTGAATCTGGCCAGGTAATGACATTGTGACCTCATTATAGCCCACCGACATAGAAGTCATAATTAGATAACGTCTAAGGATCGCCACTGATGTGAATGATCAAGCATAGATAATATTCAATATTATAAGCGGCGCTTAGGTGGTGGGTGCTTCCTAGATTAAATTCTCCTTATGGTCCCATAAGGACTTTGGCCGGTTCTGCCTAGAAGACTCTGGAAAATAAGCTGCAGTTGTATAAGAGTCACTCTGTATCTTTTCTCTACAAGAGCAAGAGAGTAGAAGAGTGGTAGAGTTTCTGCCAGAGCCAAATCTTCAATGATGATCTCAGTAAACGGTGATTCAATTATGTTAGATGTGGGTAATATTGACATAAATGTTTGATGCTGTAAAAAAGTACTGGACCAGTAGTATTGGACACCTTTGTATAGAGGCCATTGAGGTGCCTGATCTGGACTCTATCTGTACCAGTGCAGTAAAACAGAATGGCTGCTTGTCATGGTGGTGAGGGAGTTTGCTGGGTGGGGGGATATGACACAGAGGATTATAGCAGTATATATATATATAGTATATTTATTGCATTTTCAATGTTGTTGGATTGCATGTCATTTGTAATGTGTGTAACAGTTTATTATAACAGCATGCATTTCAATGATGCAACAGGTGTGACCACAGACTATATTCACCAGAAAACCTCTGATGGTGTAAAACTGATATCAGAGCACTGAGGGGAAATTGCTTTGATCTCTGAATAAAAAGCATCTTATTTTAAATGTGAGTTTTTGTACAGCTTCTCTGAGTCTTTGTATCACTGGGCTACCCACAGAGCACAGTAGTAGAGAGCTGTGTCTGCCAGAGTCAGATCTTTAATGATGAGTTCAGTAAATGTTTCATCGGTATTAGAGGTAAATCGTGGGTCTGAGCTCTCATCATCCCTACTGTTTGATCGTGCACCTTTGTATAGAAGCCATTGTGGTGCCTGATGAGGATACTGTCTGTACCAGTAAAGGTAAACATAACGGCTGCTTGTCTCATATGAACATTTCAGGGTAACTGTTTTCATTCCTTCTGGGTGACTTACACGGTCCCGATCAGGATCAATGCTGTCAGCTATTATTTCTGCAAACAAGCACATTAAAGAAATCAAAATCAAAATGTGCATCAAAAAAAAAAACATGAGAAAAAAAGAGAAAAAAGTCAGTTTACCAGTGATGATAATGAGAATCAGTAGTGGTTTGCCCATGTCCCTTCCAGATCAGTTGTTCTTGGGATGTGTGTGTGTGTGTGTGTGTGTAATTTGTTGTCTGATGTGCTGCTCTGTGAATGACTGAAAGTGTGTCTGTACCTTTTAAAAGAGAAAGGAAATACATCAGGAAGTTACACTCTCATGTCACACAGCACAACAACATTATTACACTCATTAACGATTTATCTTCATTTAGTGGGTCATGACTGACCATGTTGTACGTTTAGTGAGGGTTTTTAAAACATCTGTTGTTTAGTGAAAACTTTTTTTTTTCAGACATATGGTAATTAATAAGTGTTTACTGCCCCCCCACCCCCACCCCGCACACACACACATACGATATCATCGTTCATCACAATGTTTTACTGTACACATTATCAAATGCCAATTAAGAGGACATCGCCCAACACTGGTGCAGGGTGAATCTAGCCCGGTGACATGATGACCTCATTATAGCCCACTGACATAGAAGTCATAATTCGATAACGTCTAAGGATCGCCACTGGTGTAATTGATCATAGATCAAGCATAGATCATATTCAATATTATTGGTGGTGCTAAGGTGGTGGGAGGTTCCCAAATCTAAGTATGCTTTGGGCCCCAAGGGACCCTATAAACTTGGTTCTGCCCAGAAGACTCTGGAAAATAAGCTACAGTTGTGTAAGAGTCACTCTGTATCTTTTTTCTACAAGAGCACGAGAGGAGTAGAAGAGCGGTAGAGAGCTGTTTCTGCCAGAGCCAAATCTTTAATTATGAGTTCAGTAAACGCATCTTCAATGTTACAGGTGGGTAATGTTGACAGAAGTGTTGGATGCTGTAAACAAGTACTGAACCAGTAGTAAGGGACACCTTTAGGACAACTTTATATAGAAGCCATTGAGGTGCCTGATCAGGATACTATCTGTACCAGTGTGAAATGAACAACAATAATAATAAAAAAAACTATGTTATACCATTGAATATTGGACAAAAAATGAATGTATTTGAAAAGAAAATGACAGACCAAAGTCAACAGTTTGACAAATGTATCAGGTAATTTGTATTGTGTGTAATAGTTTATTACAACAGCATACATTTCAATGATGCAACAGGTGTGACCACAGATGCTATTCACCGGAAAACCTCTGATGGTGTTAAACTGATATCAGAGCACTGAGAGGAATTTACTTTGATCTCTGAATGAAAAACATCCTATTTTAAATGTAAGTTTTTGTACAGCTTCTCTGAGTCTTTGTATCACTGGGCTACCCACAGAGCACAGTAGTAGAGAGCTGTGTCTGCCAGAGTCAGATCTTTAATGATGAGTTCAGTAAATGTTTCATCGGTATTAGAGGTAAATCGTGGGTCTGAGCTCTCATCATCCCTACTGTATGATCGCGCACCTTTGTATAGAAGCCATTGTGGTGCCTGATGAGGATACTGTCTGTACCAGTGAAGGTGAACATTACGGCTGCTTGTCTGATATGAACATTTCAGGGTAACTGTTTTCATTCCTTCTGGGTGACTTACACGGTCCAGATCAGGATCAATGCTGTCAGCTATTATTTCTGCAAACAAGTACATTAAAGAAATCAAATTCAAAATGTGCATAAAAAAAAAACATGAGAAAAAAAGAGAAAAAAGTCAGTTTACCAGTGATGATAATGAGAATCAGAAGTAGTGGTTTGCCCATGTCCCTTCCAGATCAGTTGTTCTTGGTGTGTGTGTGTGTGTAATTTGTTGTCTGATGTGCTGCTCTGTGAATGACTGAAAGTGTGTCTGTACCTTTTAAAAGAGAAAGGAAATACATCAGGAAGTTACACTCTCATGTCACACAGCACAACAGCATTATTACACTCATTAACGATTTATCTTCATTTAGTGGGTCATGGCTGAACATGTTGTACGTTTAGTGAGGGTTTTTATAACACCTATTGTTCACTCGGGTCCAATCAGAGCAGGGCTGTGTGAGATCTGACGGTCAATCACAGTCTGGTGCAGTCAGGTGCGCACTGAAGAGCACAAACTCGATGAGAGGGTGCTCGGTGGTAGTGGGGGAGGGGCATGAGAGTTGTAAACATCGAAAATTTTGACTCCTCAAGTCCCCTCAATCTGTCAGACTTCCCAACTGCAGCTTTAATGTGGGTTGCAATGATGGACACAATTTGCTTGTTTTAATGGCAAAGAATTAGTAATCTGTAGATATGCATTTAGAATTTATAGCAAATTATTTTGCCTATGGGTTGCTAAAATGAGAGACAGCATCATTCTGCTATAGTCATATAATTGAACTGTGATGACAGCCAACAATCAATGCAGCTTATTATGGCGTTTTTATTTTCTCTCTCTCTTTCACTGTCTTTCACTGCCTCTAGTGTCATGATTTAATACTGTGCAGTAATTCTGTAACCTCATCCCCTGGAAACAAGATAGGTTGAGTTAAGTTAAAGTCTGATTACACTTTACTTGAGAGTATCTACATTAGAGTGACATGCCACTGTCATGAACGTGTAATAAACATTATGAACAAGTTATTATTGTTCATGACATAACGCTTCTGTCAACTGCAATTCAGTTTTTGTTATGACAAGTTAGGGTTAGTGTTATGACAGTGTTATGTCACTCTTATGTAGATACCTTCAAGTAAAGTGTTAGCAAAAGTGTTTGTGCCATTGACCAACACGTTTAGACCACTAAGGAAAGAGGTGATACCCTGAGATTGCCTGACAGATGATATCCTGAAAGATGGTGCCTGGCATCCACAGTCTCTATTTAGAGATAGGCTAGCTAACAACAGGCAATTACCATGTCAGTGTGACATGTTGGTTCACCTGCTGGATAAAACAGGTGCTGGAGAAAGTGATATTGTTATTCCCTTTTCCCTTTTTAACTGTTATTACATTTGCTTGCATTTTTGCCCAGTACATATGTTTGTTCATTGCAAGCACTAATATAAGCATAGATTCCGTCACTCTCTGCCTCACCATCAGGCGAGGATCTAGTACATTTGTGCATTTTCTCTGAATATTTTTTAACTAAAATCAATTCAGTGTAAATGATGTTTTCCACATTTCTGTCATTACCATTTTCAGGCGTCTCTTGACTAAAACAGTTTTTGTATGAGAGCTGAGTCTGCAGCTGTCACTGTGGGCTGCAGAGCACAGTAGTACACAGCAGAGTCAGACACTTGCAGATCCTGGATCGTCAGATTAACAGTTTTTGTGTCTGTGTTGAGTGTAGCATTGAATCTCCCCTTAAAATATGGGCCATTGTCTTGTCTAAGAGATGTTTTCAGTAGAATATATTTTGGGAATCCGTTTGGTTTCTGCTGGTACCAGAAGAGATACTGGCCAGCTGCTGGGGTACTGGTATCATACTGACAGCTGAGTGTCACCATGCTGTCCTTCAGACCAATCTCATCTTTAGGTTGAGTAACAGAGTCCCCCTTTACAGAGCACACTGTGAAGACAACAGAGCCACATGAAATACCAAAAAGATTGAAAAATATAATTAAACATTAGAGTATATACTGTATCTTGAATTTCCCCTTGGGGGATCAATAAAGTATCTATCTATCTATCTATCTATCTATACTGCATTTTAGGATATTTCTTACCACTGAAATAAACAGCTAGAATGAATGCCTTTATGTAATATTCCATAGTTGAACTGGTGACTGGCTCACTTTGGACTCTCTCTGTCTCCTTCAGTTCTTATATCACATTCTGACACACACATGTGGTGCATTGGAGCTTCAGTTCATTCTGCAGGTTTTGACATTACATTTGCGCCCCCCGCAGTTCACAATGAGAACAGCACAAAGTACAGAGCGACAAGCCTTATCAAATACATCAATGAACTCTTTTCCAGACCAACCTGCAGAGAAAATTCATTCAGTTATACATTTTCAGCCAATCTCAATGTGCTACAGGGCAAAAGACATTTAAATATTAAAAACACTGAAAGAAATAAAAAAAAAACATTAATATATTATAATAGGCAGCAGCCATTATAGAGTTAAAAAAGCAGCTAGCCAGGTTTTAGTCTGCTAAAAAATAATGTTTTAAGTTTTTAAGAGAGGACATTCCATAAGGGGCAGCAGAGCAGATCACCCATTGTTCTAAGTCTTGTCCTGGGGGTGTGGAAGCGCTTTGAGTGAGTAGAATGGAGGAATCATGTTGAGATTAGTGGGGTGAGTAGGTGGGGGGGGGGGGGGGTATTGCCATGGATGCACTGGTGAGTGAGAAACCAGCAGTCTTATAATACAGTTATGTCCCCTCAGTTTGAAATGATAACTGCACTCATGAGGTAGACTAACACATTTTGATGTTAACTTTTTACTTTTACTGTTTGCCGATGTTAATATTCCCAAAGATTACATTTGCTTTGTGCAGTTTTGCACACAAAGCATTCTGTGTTGAGCATTTTGTAGATATCATGGACCTAATTCAACAAAGTACAGATGAAGGACCTTGCCTGTTTGAAAACCTCACAGCCATGTATGTGTAATGTTGATTGGCCACCATGGAAAATACCCTGATACATATGTATATAGACCTCTCCAGAATAAGTCCCACCTCCTAACTTCCGTATCCATCCAACCTTCGGTCGTCAAATGTTTATGGGAAATAACATGGCGTTTTGAAAGATCGTACCTGTCAAACTCTGTAGGTGACAAAGTAGAAAAAGCTGCTGGGCAGATTGGCCTACACACTTCTGCCATCTAGTTTCCACTGGATTTTTTTATTTTCGGTGCCGTTTAAGTAGTATAGTCTATAGTATACTACTTAAACGGCACCGACAATCAAAAAATCCAGTGGAAACTAGATGGAAGAAGTGTGTATGCCAATCTGCCCACCAGCTTTTTCTACTTCGCTACCTACAGATGTTTAACCGGTATGATATTTCGAAACGCCGTGTTATTTCCCATAGACAATCGACGCCAGGAAGTTGGATGGATACGGAAGTTACGGAGGCGGGACTTTTTTGAATTTTTGAAAAAGTTGAGATGGAAAAGTTGTGTTTTATTTTCATAATCTTTGTTCAGTGAACACATACAACCGTCAGTTTGTTAGCTAACAGAAATTTCATGAATATGACGTTCAGGCCCATAAACTATAAGTTTGCCTGCACACTTCAACTTCTTGTTGAAGCAGATAGTACAGTGGTCACAGGCAAGGGCTAGCACGTAAGAGACCGGGGTTCGATTCCTGTGAGATGCGTTTTGGCGGAGTGAGTGTGCATGACTACCAACGTCTCTGGAGAGAAGGCGCGCAATTTGAACAAGAAATCGCAGTACTATAAACACCTGGGTACAAATAGCATCCACTTCTAACTCTACATTGATGCAAACAGCATACCTTATTCAGAGTGTCTATTACACAGCTGAGCTATTTACAGTCTGTTATGTAACAACAACAAAAAACATGTTGCTTGTTTTTTGTTTTTTTTAAATATTATTACATTGTGTGATCAATATGCCAGATTAAATGCACAGGGGTGCAAATAGCATACACTGATATTTGTACCAGATGAGGTAGCCTGCTAATAGAACACATTGCTGTGTGCACCGGGGTACGAATAGCATACATTGATTTTTCTACCAGACGGGGTACTAATAGGACACATTGCTGTGTGCACCGGGGTACGAATAGCATACATTGATATTTGTACCAGACGGGGTACTAATAGGACACATTTCTGTGTGCACCCGGGTACGAATAGAATTCACTTCTTATTGCACCAGGGTACGAATAGCATACACTGCTAATTGTACCAGGGGTGCAAATAGCCTTACCCTAAAATTAAACATTATAAAAGCTTAAAGCAGATTTGGTTGAAAATAACTGGGTTTTCCATTTGTTTATCTATAAGTTGTATTTTTGAAACTTATTTTGATCCATTTAGTAGATGGAAACCCAGGAATTACAGTAATGAACTGAAACTTAAACCAGTGGCTGATCCTCTCTCAACCAGAATTAGAAGTCTGGAAAATGTCATAATTTAAGATATGTCACTTGGTATTACTCTGTGACTTATGTAGTGTTTTTGGAAGGAGCGTTAGTATTATGAGTACAGTAGAGACAGAACTTCCTGTTAGGTTTTTGTGTGACAGTTAGCTAGTTAGTCTTCACTGTGGGCCTCAGGGCACAATAGTAGAGCGCAGAATCTGAAAGTTCAGCAGAGGAGAGATCCAGATAGAGTTTGTCTTTAGTCATTCTCCCAAACAAACGAGGGTCCACATCTGATGTCTGATTCTGCCCGGCAAAGGCAAAGGTCATAAGATGCTGAGGAGCTGATTTTGGATGCTGTCGATACCAAAACATGGTGGGTGAACCTAAATAGGAGTAGCTGCATGAAAGGGTTAAATCGGATCCCTCCACATCAGACACTTCAGTCCTGTCTGGAGTAATATCATTCCCATGAGTGAGTCCTATGAGAAGAAAAATAAATAGAATTTTCCTTATTAAGAACCAAAATATATTAACCATGTAGCAATGTTGCCATATGGTATGACATTCATTCAATTTTGTATCCCAGATATGCTTATTATTACACCAAAGGTCATGTGAAAATTACATTTAAAAATGTTATCTGTACCTGCTATGGTCATGAGGAGTAGCACTAAGTAGTGAAGCATAGTGAACTCAATGAAGATCACGATAGGCCCTTAAGATTCTTAAGCTTGAGCTCAAACTCACATTCTCATCTGGGTGGAAACGTTTTTCAGAACACATCCTGTCAGCTCCTCCTCCTGCAGAAGTGGCTGATGCATCAAATCAAGCATCAGCTGAGCTGGTGAGGTGGGGCTACTCAGGAATACCTTAAAGGACAATTCCGGCGCAAAATGAACCTAGGGGTTAATAACACATTTGTACGAGTTCGACCGTTCGCTGGGCTTTATTTTCATGCTAGTCGAATGTGACCAGTTTTATTGCAAACCGCTCATTAGCGTTTAACGCTAGCCTTCGGGGCACACGTCCAGTAGAAAGAAATCGCTATTTCTATACCACTAACAAGGCTCAAAATAGCACCACACTTACATAGTAGCATAATGAGGGTCTCTACATGTAAACCGAAGCATTGAGAACTTTGTAAGTGTACAGGCAGTTTATTAAAAAGAAACACATTACCGTTCAAGTCTGGTTCACATACAGGCAGGCGCCTTGGGAAAACGAAACTCTGGGATGTGAAGTGAATCTCGTGTGAAAAGTTGTTGCTGAAAGAAAGGACTGTACAAAAGAGAAGCACTGAACGCAACAGGAGACGTAAGAGATGGCAGGCTATTTGAACGAATTTGAAGACATCGAGGATGAACCCTTATTGGACGTCGGAATATAGCCTACCAACGAAGAGCTGCGGAGCTCCGTGAAAGGGCTATGAGAGAGAGAGAGCTACCTGTAGTCAATGCTGCACACAGCCTCGCACTTCTGGAAACTCTAGGCTACCTGCGGACATTGTGAAGCTATAGCCACCGAAGAGGAGTGCCTGTGTTGCATGGAGTGGGACCTGTTGCGTCGCGATCCCCAAGAGACGCAGTGTTTTGTAGAGTATGAAGATTTCCCCTCATTTATAAACAGGGCTGTAGTTGAAACTTTTTTCCATGTCCCGAAAAGAAATTGGAGGCGGCGATCCATACCAGAGAGACCAGATGGACATCCACTAAGTAAGTACACTATACAAGTTATGTTACATCGGAGCTATTACTTCTGATAGGCATATATTGAGCAAATTACGTTTGATTTTAGTTCACATCGCCTGCCTGTATATGTGAACAACCAGACGTGAACGGTAATGTGTTTCTTTTTAATAAACTGCCTGTACACTTACAAAGTTCTCAATGCTTCGGTTTACATGTAGAGACCATCATTATGCTACTGTGTAAGTGTGGTGCTATTTTGAGCCTTGTTAGTGGTATAGAAATAGCGATTTCTTTCTACTGGACGTGTGCCCCGAAGGCTAGCGTTAAACGCTAATTAGCGGTTTGCAATAAAACTGGTCACATTCGACTAGCATGAAAATAAATCCCAGCGAACGGTCGAACTCGTACAAATGTGTTATTAACCCTAGGTTCATTTTGCGCCGGAATTGTCCTTTAAGTGGACTAACAGACAATGTGTACAGAGTAAGCTCTGTACATCATCACAACTGTGTTCATTTTGTAAATACCTCAAAAACGGACTGAACGAATATCACTTTTACATCAATGGTACCATGTCAATGCAGTCTTTACACTGTACATTATATAAAATGTTGTATGAGTACTCAGAATATAAATGAGAATGTTGCTCTTTTTTCTTTTTTTCTTTTATTTGGCCTCTAAAGGGACCTCTAACTGATGTTGTGATCAGGGGCGGACTGGGACCAAAAATCGGCCCTGGCATATTTGGCCCAAGCAGCCCTCAAATCGGTCGGGCACACCTAATTAAATACAAAATCTTTGCATTACCCTTAAATATGCATAAATTTTCAACTGTCATGGAGCACTGAAAGTGATAGGCCTCACTGGCTATCACTCTCACTGATCAGAGGTAGCCATGGAGTACATGATCTCCATATTCAAGTAGCCTAGGCTATACAAGCAATTATTAAAGAAGAGTTTCTGCTTGAATTCAAAGTATAATTTCAAATGATTTAATAGGCTACATTTAAACTATACAATGCTCAACTGACAGCAGCACCAAACAGTTACTGAATTTGCCTATGTGTAAAGAGCTAAATTACCTAGATTGTAGTAGACGTTAATCACTGTAAGACAACTGAAACAACACAAAATAAGTAGGGCTGTTGCTGGAAATATTTCATTCCTGTAGGCTATACTACATTGCTGGTACATTTTGGAACATTATAGCTACATTAACTAATTATCTTTAATGTCTTCCAGTAGCCTATCGTATAGGTTACCGTATATTAGTTGGCTTGTGCTGCACAAGTTGTGCATGAATATGACTTGATGTTTTGTAGCCTACATTTCCGTCAGTCTACAGTCTTTTAGCCCATCTTTACCATGATAATTAACCCTTCCAAGATAGAACTCTTTCGACGCTCTACTTTGAGAGACCAACCACCACTCATGTCATCGATGTTGAATTTTGGGCGTCTGACGGAAACTGATCAATCTGACCAACAATTAACATCGATTTGACACTCTTTTGCTGTCCGGGGTTGCAAATCATTCATTTAGAACATTTAACTTACGCTGTTTGTTATTATAATCACAGCACGGCCTTAGGTTATCATAACCACATCATTACATTATCGCAATTAATAAGTCATCATAATCATCATCGTCAGCATGGCATGTCACACATAGCCTACCTGCTCCACCACTGAGTTCTTGTAGCCGCAAGGCTCCACCACCTGCTCACTGTCCCTCTGTATGCTTGCTTACATCCTGGTTCAAACTCAACGAACTTCAACATGTTGCTGACATTTGCTAGCCTACTTGCAATATTGTATTTTTGAATTTTCATTGGTGTTACTTTTGCACTATTGTCACTACCGGCTTCCCCAGCAATTTCGTGTAGGCAACTTCGATTAACTTCTGATCTCTCACAAAATCCTGGCTCTGGGCCAAAATGCGAGGGGTGGGCCTGACGTGAGTTGTTATTGGATCAGTCGAGTGTCAATATGGAAATGTAACCAGTGGGCCGCTGATTGTCCATCCTTTGGGCCGATCGTTGGCCAAAATGATTAAATTATATAGCCTATTCTATCGGCCCAAAAGGTGCGTCGGCCCACCGGGAAAATGCCCGGTATGCCAGATGGCCAGTCCGCCCATGGTTGTGATAATATGAACTGATATAATTTGATGATGATGCAAATTGTTTTATAACAAATTACATCATACTACATTTCTTGCACCAATGCTGCACCATGCTGATACAAAAGTTCAACTCGTCTCTTTACCACGTTGTCTCCAAGAAGATATAGGTCCCCCTTATAAGTCATGGTTGTACTCAAGATTTCTTCCTCTCACCTTTGTGTTTTAAACTCACATTGGGTTGTTTTAAGTGCTGTGATACATTGGTATGATGCTGTGTAAATAAAATGGAATGGAACTGAATTGCAGAATACATTCAGAAATGCTGCCATCCAGTGGTCATGTACCTTATTACTCCATAACATCGACACCCTCAGAAGAGTAACACGCAGCAGGGACAAATCCAAAACATGACTTAATCCCAAATTTTTCCCAGACATGAAAATATCAAAATCATGTGTCTTGAGTAACCTATTGAGGTAATCAATTATTATTTTTTCAAATTTTCATGAAAATGTGGGTGAAAAGGAGTGTTTTATGTCCGGTCACAATTGTGACTGTTGGGAAATAACAGTCATATTTTAGGGATTTTTATTTTTGACACATTTCAATGAGCAATCATCTAATTTCCAATAAATTCCGGTCAGAGATGATATGGGGACATTATACCAGGTCTGTTCATTACATTAAAAATGTTATCACAATACAATACTCAATATTGCCTCTGCAATTCTCTATAATTTTAAAGTGTGCCGATTTTTACAGTGGAGGGGATATATTTGGTAAGGTTGTTCATGTCTATTGCAAGTCTCTGCATAAATTCAGCCAATATACTTTCAACAGGCTGACTGGCAAGTTGATTATACTCCCCACCACCTAGTTTATATGTGACATATGTAATAGTTAATGAGGACAATGATTTACTGTAGTCAGTTAGATCTGAACAGAGTCAGACACTTGCAGATTTTGGATTGTTAAAGGGACAGATTTCACAGTGGTGTTGAGTTGAGCTTTAAGTCTTCCTTTGAGTTCATCATTGCCCCCTATCTAGTCATTTGCTTGACATTTGTACCAAAACAAGTAGACTTGGTAGCCTGTATTATGTAAATGTCAATTTGATGGATCATGAACATGAATGTAATCATAATAAACATAAATAAACTTGTATGTATTAATTTGATGACTTTAATCTCTGTAGACTTAAGCACGTCATGCATACCTCCTGATTGGAATTTAAGATATGGTGCATTTTATTTCATGTCTTGTCATGTCATGTAAGTTTTTGTACAACAGTTAGCCCATTTCCTTCACTGTGGGCGTCAGGGCACAGTAGTAGAGTGCAGAGTCTGTGAGTTTAGCTACTGTGAGCTCCAGGAACAATTGACTTTTCTCCTTATTCATTCTCCCAGAGAATCGAGGATCCACATTTGATGTTTCTGTCTTATCACTAAGGATGAACAAGAGAAACTGAGGTGCTGATCTTGGGTACTGTCGATACCACTGTAGATAGTCTCTAGAGCTGTAACTAATGCTGCAGGAGAGGGTTAAATTATGTCCGTCAATCATGTTGAGTTCAACACTGTTTGGAGTGATTTTGTTCCCATGGGCGTTACCTGAAAAGAGATGGTATGTCATATTTCATCATCATCATCAAACATTGTTTAATCAGGGGAAATTGACTGAGCATTAAACTCTTTTACAGCAATGCCCTGAGTTTACAAACAAAGAATCTAATAAAAACAATTATGTGCTGGACTGGAGCGGCGTCACTCGCCAAGCCTAGCACAGACAGACGAACAAACAAATTAAACAGCAAACAAATAATTAATCAAACAAAAATAGGCCAAAAGGAGCAGCACATCTGCCCAGCGTCCCCGTTACTTGGCCCCCTGGCATACAATACATTGACACACAAAACAAAAGATACCAGACGGAGCAATGTAGTCGCCAGCGTACCCGTGACACCAAGACATGACAAATATATTTCAAAAATAATAAACACAAGACAAAAGATGCCAGATGGAGCGGCATAGTTGTCAGCGTACCCGTGACACTAAGGCATACAAGACAGACAACAAACAAATGAACAAATGATATGTTCTGTCTGTTATGTCTCTTTCTCCATTATTTGACAGAAGTGCTAAATTCTGAAAGTTCATAACGACCAACAGCATGCCACAAAACATTGTGTTTACCTGAGAGGTCCATAAGTAATATGCCTAGAAAGAAAATCATTTTGGAGGTTTGCAACTGTGAGGTCTGCTAAAGTAACACCATTTGAATGTCAGTCCTGTGAAGACAAGTTTCCCATGGGTAGGCATTGTGACGTCATCATGATCTTCTCTTTCTAGCTCCTCCCTTCTGGCTCCAATACAAACAGAAATTACTTTGTGAGAGCGTTATGGATTCAGTTCCACACTGTATGCATTGGAAAGTTTTTACAATAAATATTAATAAACGTATGATAGATGTTCGCTTGTGAATTTGAATGAAGTGCTTTATTGGTCTGAACATCTTAAAAGGTCATGCTTCATGGCAGGCAAGGTTTGAAAACCTGTCTTTGGATGTATGCTATTCGGTATCTACAATGTAGATACACAAAAATGTAGTTGCACAAAAATAAAATCTATTTTCCAAAGTAAGTCTTTTTAAATGATATATATTTTTTTCAATTTCATAAAGAACACCATCTGACACTGTGAGGTTCAGATACATGAAATTAGGAATCAAGCACAATGTCATTGTTTTCCTAGGCATAGTTTATGCATTTATTTGCAATAGTCATTGCCATTGTTTTCGTTTAATATCAACAATCTGTGAGTTTGCTACCTTGCAGACAGATGAGGATCTACAGCTGAGGTCTGGTTTTGCCCCAAATACTGATAAGATACTGAGAAGCTGATTTTGGATGCTGTTGATACCAAAACTGGGTGTAGTAGTAGTATTAAATCAGACAACTCTTGAGCAGAGATCTCAGTGCTCCTCCTAGAATGATGCCAGACTCTGAATAAACAGAAATCCGTCTGGAAAGAAATTAAAGAACATTCTACATTTTGATTCATCTGCATGCTTTTTTTGTTTTTGTTTTTGTATATCTGTCATAAAAAAAATAATTTATATCTAAAAGGTTATTGGGTTTTGGTTACCTTGGTGTTATTATTATTATGAACATGATAATGAACATGATGAATGGACAAATGAATGAAGTGATCACGCATATGTTGTTGATCATAGAGGTGAGTTAATTCTTTATTTGTAGATATGACTATATGTGCAGCTTGGATACTGACAGTGGTGACACCAAAGTCATTTTAGGCAAGTCCCTGCACTCTGCGTCCATATTGTAATGCTTTTTGGGCACTTATCAGGCATCTCTTTCAGGCAGAAATGCCTGTGTGCAAGGCTTCACGAATCACATGAACACACAGATGTATTCACCTGGAAGCGGCGGAATATGTGTAGGACTGTCAATACGACTGCCATGTTTGCTTAACAAACTAATCCCATACATTTTTGTATGGGAGATTCTTTGAGTGCTGTGTCTCCTCAGTAGAAAGTCTGTGATGACACTAGTACTATATAACATAAGATTTGAAGGCCATAACACATGTTATCCACTTGATGGCATCCTACTCAAATGCTTTGAACAGGTGGGCTACATATTTAAATGGAATATTTGAAACTGTAACCTACTTTCCAGAGAATAATTTCTATTCAACCCCTGAAGATTTGTTTTATTATATAAATGTTATATGTTATTTGTTATATATATAATTGTATGTCGTATGTAAGGGATAATGTATAGAACGCCGGTCATTGTCGGGAGATATGTCCCGACAGGGCGAACCGGACCCCGACGCGCAGCGGAGGGGTCTTGTTCCGCCCTGAAGGGACCTATCTCCCGACAATGACCGGCGTTCTATACATTATCCCGCTTATTACACGGCTAGGCTACTTACCAAAACGACACAATAAACTCCCCACGATATGACTCTTTAGCCTACATAGCCTAGGCTATAGCCTATTTGTTACCGTTTCATCATGGCTTTTGCTGAGAAACAAATAGTTCGCAACAACACACGCTGAACTTGAATCAAACATTCTTTAGAACACAGCTGATCAACCGTCTGCTTTCACTTTTTAATGAAGTTCCAATCCTTGCGTAGTGATATGAAAGAATTGACTTAGAAGCACAAAGCCCATTTTCCTTGACAGCGGTCTGTTATACTTAGCAACGGTCTGTTATTCAGAATTAGCAGACCGCCGAACGTTGGGAAGGCCCATTCAAGTGAATGGAGCATTCTGCAGCACTATGAAGAGCCGTGTAATAATGTATAATAATATATGTTATATATAATTATATAATTGTATTCAATTAGTGTTCTGTGTCCCTGCATTTCAGACAACAGAGCTGCAAAATCCCTCACTGTCAGTCAGGTTTTTGTACGGCAGTCTGTGGTTTAGTGTCACTGTGGGCCTCAGAGGACAGTAGTACAGTGCAGAGTCAGAGACTTGAACAGAGGAGATCTGCAGAGAGACTTCAGTTTTCTCTTGGTTTAGTTTCACAAGCAGACGAGGATCTTCTACACTGAATGTGAGACACAATTGGACAAAATAAACATTGGTATGACTCACCAGTAAATATTTGCTCTTACAGAGGTTCAGTGAACAGGGGGTTAAATAATCAATTTGATGGATCATAAATTTGAATGCAATGGATAAACATGAATAAACTTCTATGTATTAATTTGATGACTTTAATCTATATAGGCTTAAACATCATGTTGACCTCCATGCAAAGTAAGATATGGTGTATTTCATCTGATGTCATGCCATGTGAGTTTTTGTACAACAGTTAGCCCATTTCCTTCACTGTGGGCCTCAGGGCACAGTAGTAGAGAGCAGAGTCTGTGAGTTCAGCTGCACTGAGCTCCAGGAACATTTGACTTTTCTCCTTATTCATTCTCCCAGAGAATCGAGGATCCACATTTGATGTTTCTGTCTTATCACTAAGGATGAACAAGAGAAACTGAGGTGCTGATCTTGGGTACTGTCGATACCACTGTGGATAGTCTCCAAAGCTATAACTAATGTTACAGGAGAGGGTTGAATTATGTCCCTCAACCATGTTGAGTTCATCACTGATTGGAGTGATTTTGTTCCCATGGGCGTTACCTGCAAAGAGATGGTATGTTATATTTATATGTGTTGTTATGTCTCTTTCACCATTATTTGGCAGACGTGTTAAATTCTGAAAATTCATAATGTCCAACAGAACACTATAATGGATACCATGTGTTTACCTGATAGGTCCATAAGTAATATGCCCAGAAAGAAGATCATTTCGGAGGTTTGCAAATGTGAGGTCTGTTGAAGTATACAATTTGAAGTCTGTCCTGTGAAGACAAGTTTCCCATGGGTAGGCATTGTGACGTCATCATGATCTTCTCTCTCTAGCTCCTCCCTCATGGCTTCAATACAAACAGAAAAAACTTTGTGAAAACCTTACTGATACAGTTCCACATAGTATCTGGAAAGTGTTTACAGTAAATATTCTCTAAACATATGGGACATGTTTGCTTGTGAATTTGAACAAAGTGCTTTATTGGTCTGAACATCTGAATAGTTCATGCTTCATGACAGGCAAGGTTTGACAACCTCTTATTTGGACGTGTGCTATTTATTCAGTATCTACAATGGGAATAGTTTTATTGCAAGATGCTATACTGTATACTGTAAAGTACTGCATTTGATTGTCATTATGTTATGTTGCTTAACTAAACTTAATTCTATACTCATTGCGGTGGGTTAGCTTTAGACCCTCGTTTTTTAGGCTTATTCTCTTCAGGTGTATGCCCCTTGGAGCTTTCAGTTAGAACTGAAGAGACAAGGGAACTCTACATTTGTCATTATGCAGTGCCTAAAATGGCTGTGAAAAGTAGTAATGAATGGAACAGCATGATAGACTCAACAAAGACCTCAACAAAGAGTGGAGCTTGTGCATCTGTTATGATTAATGAAGATCATGTCAGGACATCTGTCATATAGGCCCCTCCTCTAGAATAATGCTTAGACTCTGAATAAACAGAAAGTGGTCTGTAAAGAGATTAAAGAAGAATATGCTACATTCTAATTCATCTGCATGGTTTTCTTTTAATTATTATTTTGCATATATATCATACAGATTTAATTGTTGTATGCCCCTAAAAGGTTATTGGACTTTTGTTACCTTGGTGTTATAATTAATATGATATGTTTTATTGTAAACCGTTATCTGTATAAAGAGTAGAGTGTGAACATTTAGCAGAGGAGATGTCCCCAGAAACATTTGATTTATCTCCTTATTCACTCTCCCAGAGAATCGAGGATCCACAAATAAGAATGGGATGAATGACCAAATGAATGTGTTGTTGATCATAGAGCTATGAATTTTTTTTTGCATGGAATTATATTGGGGAAATAAATATGATACACCTTGTTTATAATCTAACTCATTAAAAGATGTTACTGCTCAGGCCTGCTGGACAGAGACATAGATCCTGTAAAAAACTGAAGCAATGCCTTTTCAAGTCAGTAAAAGGCCAATTTTTTAATTGATTTCTATTTTAATGAGGTTAGCCCTCTGAGATGTTGTACTTCCTGTCTTAAATCCATGAATACAGAGTAAAGACTAAAGAAACTATTGAGGATAAAACAAGGCACCACACTTGAGTGAGTTAGATAGTCTTTTAATGGATTCTTGAAATGAAAGCTACTGTGCAGACTGCCATTCTGATATGAGCTTTAATTGCACCCTTCCCCTTTGTGTGCTTCTGACTGGATGTCTCTGTGTTCTCCACTAGATGGCATTTTAATCTCATATAATAACCTCATATCATTCAAATTGTGTTGTTTCATGATGCCTTTCATCAGGGAGAGTAAAACCTTGGTCAGTGGCCACTGGTCAGTGTATATATAAAAGTCTATATACTCTTTTGATCCCGTGATGGAAATTTGGTCTCTGCATTTATCCCAATCCGTGAATTAGTGAAACACACTGGGAGATCTGCAGCCAGAGTTAAATGGGTGAATCTGGCCAGGTAATGACATTGTGACCTCATTATAGCCCACCGACATAGAAGTCATAATTAGATAACGTCTAAGGATCGCCACTGATGTGAATGATCAAGAATAGATAATATTCAATATTATAAGCGGCGCTTAGGTGGTGGGGGCTTCCTAGATTAAATTCTCCTTATGGTCCCATAAGGACTATGGCCGGTTCTGCCTAGAAGACTCTGGAAAATAAGCTGCAGTTGTATAAGAGTCACTCTGTATCTTTTCTCTACAAGAGCAAGAGAGTAGAAGAGTGGTAGAGTTTCTGCCAGAGCCAAATCTTCAATGATGATCTCAGTAAACGGTGCTTCAATTATGTTAGATGTGGGTAATATTGACATAAATGTTTGATGCTGTAAAAAAGTACTGGACCAGTAGTATTGGACACCTTTGTATAGAGGCCATTGAGGTGCCTGATCTGGACTCTATCTGTACCAGTGCAGTAAAACAGAATGGCTGCTTGTCATGGTGGTGAGGGAGTTTGCTGGGTGGGGGGATATGACACAGAGGATTATAGCAGTATATATATATATATATAGTATATTTATTGCATTTTCAATGTTGTTGGATTGCATGTCATTTGTAATGTGTGTAACAGTTTATTATAACAGCATGCATTTCAATGATGCAACAGGTGTGACCACAGACTATATTCACCAGAAAACCTCTGATGGTGTAAAACTGATATCAGAGCACTGAGGGGAAATTGCTTTGATCTCTGAATAAAAAGCATCTTATTTTAAATGTGAGTTTTTGTACAGCTTCTCTGAGTCTTTGTATCACTGGGCTACCCACAGAGCACAGTAGTAGAGAGCTGTGTCTGCCAGAGTCAGATCTTTAATGATGAGTTCAGTAAATGTTTCATCGGTATTAGAGGTAAATCGTGGGTCTGAGCTCTCATCATCCCTACTGTTTGATCGTGCACCTTTGTATAGAAGCCATTGTGGTGCCTGATGAGGATACTGTCTGTACCAGTAAAGGTAAACATAACGGCTGCTTGTCTCATATGAACATTTCAGGGTAACTGTTTTCATTCCTTCTGGGTGACTTACACGGTCCCGATCAGGATCAATGCTGTCAGCTATTATTTCTGCAAACAAGCACATTAAAGAAATCAAAATCAAAATGTGCATCAAAAAAAAAAACATGAGAAAAAAAGAGAAAAAAGTCAGTTTACCAGTGATGATAATGAGAATCAGTAGTAGTGGTTTGCCCATGTCCCTTCCAGATCAGTTGTTCTTGGGATGTGTGTGTGTGTGTGTGATTTGTTTTCTGATGTGCTGCTCTGTGAATGACTGAAAGTGTGTCTGTACCTTTTAAAGGTGAAAGGAAATACATCAGGAAGTTACACTCTCATGTCACACAGCAACATTATTACACTCATTAACGATTTATCTTCATTTAGTGGGTCATGACTGACCATGTTGTATGTTTAGTGAGGGTTTTTAAAACATCTGTTGTTTAGTGAAAACTTTTTTTTTTCAGACATATGGTAATTAATAAGTGTTTACTGCCCCCCCCCCCCACACACACACACATACGATATCATCGTTCATCACAATGTTTTACTGTACACATCATCAAATGCCAATTAAGAGGACATCGCCCAACACTGGTGCAGGGTGAATCTAGCCCGGTGACATGATGACCTCATTATAGCCCACTGACATAGAAGTCATAATTCGATAACGTCTAAGGATCGCCACTGGTGTAATTAATCATAGATCAAGCATAGATCATATTCAATATTATTGGTGGTGCTAAGGTGGTGGGAGGTTCCCAAATCTAAGTATGCTTTGGGCCCCATAGGACCCTATAAACTTGGTTCTGCCCAGAAGACTCTGGAAAATAAGCTACAGTTGTGTAAGAGTCACTCTGTATCTTTTTTCTACAAGAGCACGAGAGGAGTAAGAGCGGTAGAGAGCTGTTTCTGCCAGAGCCAAATCTTTAATTATGAGTTCAGTAAACGCATCTTCAATGTTACAGGTGGGTAATGTTGACAGAAGTGTTGGATGCTGTAAACAAGTACTGAACCAGTAGTAAGGGACACCTTTAGGACAACTTTATATAGAAGCCATTGAGGTGCCTGATCAGGATACTATCTGTACCAGTGTGAAATGAACAACAATAATAATAAAAAAACTATGTTATACCATTGAATATTGGACAAAAAATGAATGTATTTGAAAAGAAAATGACAGACCAAAGTCAACAGTTTGACAAATGTATCAGGTAATTTGTATTGTGTGTAATAGTTTATTACAACAGCATACATTTCAATGATGCAACAGGTGTGACCACAGATGCTATTCACCGGAAAACCTCTGATGGTGTTAAACTGATATCAGAGCACTGAGAGGAATTTACTTTGATCTCTGAATGAAAAACATCCTATTTTAAATGTAAGTTTTTGTACAGCTTCTCTGAGTCTTTGTATCACTGGGCTACCCACAGAGCACAGTAGTAGAGAGCTGTGTCTGCCAGAGTCAGATCTTTAATGATGAGTTCAGTAAATGTTTCATCGGTATTAGAGGTAAATCGTGGGTCTGAGCTCTCATCATCCCTACTGTTTGATCGTGCACCTTTGTATAGAAGCCATTGTGGTGCCTGATGAGGATACTGTCTGTACCAGTGAAGGTGAACATTACGGCTGCTTGTCTGATATGAACATTTCAGGGTAACTGTTTTCATTCCTTCTGGGTGACTTACACGGTCCAGATCAGGATCAATGCTGTCAGCTATTATTTCTGCAAACAAGCACATTAAAGAAATCAAAATCAAAATGTGCATCAAAAAAAAAACATGAGAAAAAAAGAGAAAAAAGTCAGTTTACCAGTGATGATAATGAGAATCAGAAGTAGTGGTTTGCCCATGTCCCTTCCAGATCAGTTGTTCTTGGTGTGTGTGTGTGTGTGTGTGTGTAATTTGTTGTCTGATGTGCTGCTCTGTGAATGACTGAAAGTGTGTCTGTACCTTTTAAAAGAGAAAGGAAATACATCCGGAAGTTACACTCTCATGTCACACAGCACAACAGCATTATTACACTCATTAACGATTTATCTTCATTTACTAAACGTTTTACTAAACGTTTACTAAACGTGAGGGTTTTTATAACACCTATTGTTCACTCGGGTCCAATCAGAGCAGGGCTGTGTGAGATCTGACGGTCAATCACAGTCTGGTGCAGTCAGGTGCGCACTGAAGAGCACAAACTCGATGAGAGGGTGCTCGGTGGTAGTGGGGGAGGGGCATGAGAGTTGTAAACATTGAACATTTTGGCTCCTCAAGTCCCCTCAATCTGTCAGACTTCTGCAGCTTTAATGTGGGTAGCAATGAGGGACACAATTTGCTTGTTTTAATGGCAAAGAATTAGTAATCTGTAGATATGCATTTAGAATTTATAGCAAATTATTTTGCCTATGGGTTGCTAAAATGAGAGACAGCATTGCACTGCTATAGTCATATAATTGAACTGTGATGACAGCCAACAAACAATGCAGCTTATTATGGCGTTTTTATTTTCTCTCTCTCTTTCACTGTCTTTCACTGCCTCTAGTGTCATGCTTTAATACTGTGCAGTAATTCTGTAACCTCATCCCCTGGAAACAAGACAGGTTGTCATGAACGTGTAATAAACATTATGAACAAGTTATTATTGTTCATGACATAACGCTTCTTTCACTCGCTTCTGTCAAGTGTAATTTGGGTTTTGTTGTGACAAGTTATTGTTAGTGTTATGACAATGTCATGTCAAGATACCTTCAAGTAAAGTGTTAGCAAAAGTCTTTGTGCCGTTGACCAACACGTTTAGACCACTAAGGAAAGAGGTGATACCCTGAGATTGCCTGACAGATGATATCCTGAAAGATGGTGCCTGGCATTCACAGTCTCTATTTAGAGATAGGCTAGCTAACAACAGGCATTTACCATGTCAGTGTGACATGTTGGTTCACCTGCTGGATAAAACAGGTGCTGGAGAAAGTGATATTGTTATTCCCTTTTCCCTTTTTATCGCAAACTGTTATTCCTTTTGCTTGCATTTTTGCCCAGTACATATGTTTGTTCATTGCAAGCACTAATATTAGCATAGATTCCGTCACTCTCTGCCTCACCATCAGGTGAGGATCTAGTACATTTGTACATTTTCTCTGAATATGTTTGAACTAAAATCAATTCAGTGTAAATTATGTTTTCCACATTTGTGTCATTACCATTTTCAGGTGTCTCTTGACTAAGACATTTTTTGTATGAGAGCTGAGTCTGCAGCTGTCACTGTGGGCTGCAGGGCACAGTAGTACACAGCAGAGTCAGACACTTGCAGATCCTGGATCGTCAGATTAACAGTTTTTGTGTCTGTGTTAAGTGTAGCATTGAATCTCCCCTTAAAATCTGGGCCATTGTCTTGTCTAAGAGATGTTTTCAGTAGAATATATTTTGGGAATCCATTTGGTTTCTGCTGATACCAGAAGAGATACTGATTAGCAGTGGACGCTGCGGTCTCATACTGACAGCTGAGGGTCACCATGCTGCCTTCAAGACCCGTCTCATCTTTAGGTTGAGTAACAGAGTCGCCCTTTACAGAGCACACTGGGAAGACAACAGAGCCACATGAAATACCAAAAAGATTGAAAAATATGATTAAACATTACAGTATACTGTATCTTGAATTTCCCCTTGGGGGATCAATAAAGTATCTATCTATCTATTTATACTGTATTTTAGGATATTTCTTACCACTGAAATAAACAGCTAGAATGAATGCCTTTATGTAATATTTCATAGTTGAACTGGTGACTGGCTCACTATGGACTCTCTCTGTCTCCTTCAGTTCTTATATCACATTCTGACACACACATATGGTGCATTGGAGCTTCATTCTGCAGGTTTTGACATTACATTTGCGCCCCCTCAGTTCACAATGAGAACAGCACAAAGTACAGAGCGACAAGCCTTATCAAAGACATCAATGGACTCTTTTCCAGACCAACCTGCAGAAAACATTCCGTCAAATATAAATTTTCAGCCAATCTCTATGTGCTACAGGGCAAACAACATTTAAACATTAAAAACACTGAAATAAATAAAAAAAAAAAACATTAAGATATTATAATAGGCAGCAGCCATTATAGGGTTAAAAAAGCAGCTAGCCAGGTTTTAGTTTGCTAAAAAATAATGTTTTAAGTTTTTAAGAGAGGACATTCCATAAGGGGCAGCAGAACAAAAGGCTCCTTGTTCTAAGTCTTGTCCTGGGGGTGTGGACGGCACTTTGAGTGAGTAGAATGGAGGGATCATGTTGAGGTTAGTGGGGTGAGTATGTAGGGGGTGCATTGCCATGGATGCACTGGTGAGTGAGAAACCAGCAGTCTTATAATACAGTTATGTCCCCTCAGTTTGAAATGATAACTGCACTCATAAGGTAGACTAACACATTTTGATGTTAACTTTTTACTTTTACTGTTTGCCGATGTTAATATTCCCAAAGATTACATTTGCTTTGTGCAGTTTTGCACACAAAGCATTCTGTGTTGAGCATTTTGTAGATGTCATGGGCCTAATTCTGTAGATATCATGGGCCTAATTCAACAAAGTACAGATGAAGGACCTTGCCTGTTTGAAAACCTCACAGCCATGTATGTGTAATGTTGATTGGCCACCGTGGAAAATACCCTGATACATATGTATATGTACAGTACACCTTTCCTCTGTATTAGCATAATTTCTAAAGTGTATTGATATTTATTTGTATGAGTTACTGTACAGTTTAATAGCATTTATTTCTGGTAACAGCCATGAGTTACTACAGTCTAATAGCATTTATTTCTGGTAACAGCCATGAGTTACTACAGTCTAATAGTATTTATTTCTGGTAACAGGTGTGACCACAGTCAGTGTTCAACTCCAAACCTCTGTTGGCAGGCGACTGTTATCAGAACACTAACAGGAAATGTCTTTGATGTCTGTTGGCATGAAATACAAATTAGTTTTTGTTCAGCTTCTTGCTGACTTTGTATCACTGGGTAACATCCCTCAGGGCACAGTAGTAGAGAGATGTGTCTGCCAAAGTCAGGCCAATAATAATGAGTTCAGTAGATGAGTGCTCTGTAGTAACCTGAAACCGTTGGTCAGATTTATGTTCATATGTCTGAGATCGAGCCCCTTTCAACAGTAAATACTGAGGAGCTTTATTTGGATGCTTTCTGTACCAGTAAATCCAAATGTTACTGCTGCTGGCTTCAAATGTGCATTTCATTTTCACTGAGTCCCCTTCATGGTGAGAGATTGTCTGTCTCTCGGGATCCAATCTGTCAGCCATTATGTCTGAAATGAAAATGAATTTAAAAAAAAAAAAAAATGAAAAAAAAAATCCATATGTATGGATATCAAACAATTCAAATAGAATGTGGCTACTAACCCCAACAGTACCATGTAACAATACAGAAAGAATAAAAATTATTTCTTGAATAATTATTTCTTTGGTTTGTTTTACAGTTTACCTGTAGACATAAAGAGGATCAGAAGAAGTGTTTTCTCCATAAGTCTGATGCAGCAGCAAGTCAGTAATGTGCTCTTTCTGATGTGCTATTGTGTGTGTCTATCAGATTGTCTGCTCACTGGAGATGAAACAAGACACAGGAAATGTATCTGTCACCAGTAAAAAAAAACATATCATAGCCTGTAAAATACTGCACACAGCTAAGAGATACGAACTATCGATGGAAGACTTGGAAGGGAAGCAGATCAGGTAAATCTGTTCTCATGTCTTTTACAGATATATGGGTCACCTCACCCATTTAACACTCTAGTTTATCACCATGTTGTTATATAATCTATTAATATTCTCATGTTTTAAGGGACCGAATGCTGTGAATTTGGCCTTGAGCACATTCTATGAAATATGGACCTTTAAGTATAGCTGAATGATTGGACTGACCTTCGGTCATAGTTGTGGAGAAGTCTCTCAGTAATGCTGGAGGTGTATCCTGAGGTGTTGTTGGGTTGGGTATTGACATGTGTCCCATTAATCAAGTGTAAGTTTAGGGAGGGTGGATATTGGATGCTAGACAGCACCACTGGCAAGGCTATTGGGAACTTAAATTCACAGATATCTCACCAATTCCAAATGATCAGAATAAGCATGACTTCGCTTGATCCCTGGGAGGTTATGAATAAGAGGTGGAGTATAATTTTATTGTCAGTTTCTTTGCCATGCATGACACATTATTATTTTCAGCAAACAGTTATTGTGTGCACATCCCACCTTCTGGCAGGTGCAGAACAAAAGAAAACGTACTCAATTGAAACAATATAATGTCCGCAACACTGCTTTTGACTCCCATATATTTAATGCACAACAGGCAACGTTTCGACCCTGCTGGGTCTTCTTCAGGCAAAAGACATCATTATTATTTACCATGTGATGTGATATGAACTGATTTCACCCCACCAAGGTTTGCAGTGGCATTGCAATGTGAGGACACTTCTATCCCTGGAGTGATTGGTAAAATTAAACATTATACAAGCTTAAAGCAGATTTGGTTGAAAATAACTGGGTTTTCCATTTGTTTATCTATAAGTTGTATTTTTGGAACTTATTTTGATCCATTTAGTAGATGGGAACCGAAACTTAAACCAGTGGCTGCATGATCCTCTCTCAACCAGAATTAAAAGTTAAAATTAGAAGTCTGGAAAATTTCATAATTTAATGACGTGTCACTTGGTATTACTCTGTGACTTATGTAGTGTTTTTGGAAGGAGCGTTAGTATTATGAGTACAGTAGAGACAGAACTTCCTGTTAGGTTTTTGTGTGACAGTTAGCTAGTTAGTCTTCACTGTGGGCCTCAGGGCACAAAAGTAGAGCGCAGAATCTGAAAGTTCAGCAGAGGAGAGATCCAGATAGAGTTTGTTTTTAGTCATTCTCCCAAACAAACGAGGGTCCACATCTGATGTCTGATTCTGCCCGGCAAAGGCAAAGGTCATAAGATGCTGAGGAGCTGATTTTGGATGCTGTCGATACCAAAACATGTTGGGTGAACCTAAATAGGAGTAGCTGCATGAAAGGGTTAAATCGGATCCCTCCACATCAGACACTTCAGTCCTGTCTGGAGTAATATCATTCCCATGAGTGAGTCCTATGAGAAGAAAAATAAATAGAATTTTCCTTTTTAAGAACCAAAATATATTAACCATGTAGCAATGTTGCCATATGGTATGACATTCATTCAATTTTGTATCCCAGATATGCTTATTATTACACCAAATGTCATGTGAAAATTACATTTAAAAATGTTATCTGTACCTGCTATGGTCATGAGGAGTAGCACTAAGTAGTGAAGCATAGTGAACTCAATGAAGATCACGATAGGCCCTTAAGATTCTTAAGCTTGAGCTCAAACTCACATTCTCATCTGGGTGGAAACGTTTTTCAGAACACATCCTGTCAGCTCCTCCTCCTGCAGAAGTGGCTGATGCAAAAAATCAAGCATCAGCTGAGCTGGTGAGGTGGGGCTACTCAGGAATACCTTAAGTGGACTAACAGACAATGTGTACAGAGTAAGCTCTGTACATCATCACAACTGTGTTCATTTTGTAATACCAATACCTCAAAAACGGACAGGAATTCTCCTTGAACAAATATCACTTTTACAAAGATCAATGGTACCATGTCAATGCAGTCTTTACACTGTACATTAAAATGTTGTATGAGTACTCAGAATATAAATGAGAATGTTGCTTTTTTTCTTTTTTTTCTTTTATTTGGCCTCTAAAGTGACCTCTAACTCATGTTGTGATAATATGAACTGATATAATGATGATGATGCAAATTGTTTTATAACAAACTACATCATACTACATTTCTTGCACCAATGCTGCACCATATGCTAATGTATACTTATGCTGATACAAAAGTTCAACTCGTCTCTTTACCACGTTGTCTCCAAGAAGATATAGGTCCCCCTTATAAATCATGGTTCTACTCAAGATTTCTTCCTCTCACCTTAGTGTCTCAAACTCACATTGGGTTGTTTTAAGTGCTGTGAGAGATATACATTGGTATGATGCTGTGTAAATAAAATGGAATGGACCTGAATTGCAGAATACATTCAGAAATGCTGCCATCCCGTGGTCATGTACCTTATTACTCCATAACATCCACGCCCTCAGAAGAGTAACACACAGGGACAAATCCAAATCATGACTTAATCCCAAATTTTTCCCAGACATCAAAATCATGTGTCTTGAGTAACCTTTTGAAGTAATCAATTATTATTTTTTCAAATTTTCATGAAAATGTGGGTGGAAAGGAGTGTTTTATGTCCGGTCACAATTGTGACTGTTGGGAAATAACAGTCATATTTTAGGGATTTTTATTTTTGACACATTTCAATGTGCAATCATCCAATTTCCAATAAATTCCGGTCAGAGATGATATGGGGACATTGCACCAGGTCTGTTCATTACATTTAAATTTGTATCACAATACAATACTCAATATTGCCTCTGCAATTCTCTATAATTTTCTAAGTGTGCCGATTTTTACAGTGGAGGGGATATATTTTCTGGTAAGGTTGTTCATGTCTATTGCAAGTCTCTGCATAAATTCAGCCAATATACTTTCAACAGGCTGACTGGCAAGTTGATTATACTCCCCACCACCTAGTTTATATGTGACATATGTAATAGTTAATGAGGACAATGATTTACTGTAGTCAGTTAGATCTGAGCAGAGTCAGACACTTGCAGATTTTGGATTGTTAAAGGGACAGATTTCACAGTGGCGTTAAGTTGAGCTTTAAGTCTTCCTTTGAGTCCATCATTGCCCCCTATCTCTGAAAGAGTATCTCTGCAGCATACTGTATATCGAGGGAAGTCATTTGCTTGACATTTGTACCAAAACAAGTAGACTTGGTAGCCTGTATTAGTCACATCATATTTGAGTGTCATAATTGAGTGTCACCAATTCACCCTCTATGCCGACTACCTGATTTGATGGCTGATTAACAGAGTCCTCCATCCCTCCGTCAACTGTAAAAAAAACAGACATCAGACATTTTACAAGATAAGAAAAATGCCCAGATTGGCAGGTATTAACTTAAGTACTAAACATTTAACAAATGAAACTATCAATCAATCACTAAGGTGAAGCTGGGTGGAAAAGTTTACTTACCACAGTAAGAAACAATCAGAATGTGTAATACATTTCTCCAGAGGGTCATGACTATTTTGTGCAATGACACAAGCTGTCTAATGTCTCACAGCTCTGAGACACAAATAAAAATCTACATCTAATCGACATGTAGTGTTGAAATGTCGCCCCACCCTGGTTCCCAGTGATATTGCAGTCCAAGTGCAGCTGAGTTTTCTAGTATGTGACATACAGTCAAATACATTTTATATAAAACACTGAATGTGAGCTACAATTGGACAAAATAAACATTGTTTTACATGTTATGATTTAGTATGACTCATTGGCTCCTGCAGAGGTTCAGTAAACAGGGGTTAGAGAATCAATTTGATGGATCATGAACATGAATGTAATCATAATAAACATAAATAAACTTGTATGTATTCATTTGATGACTTCAATCTCTGTAGACTTAAACACTTCATGCTCCTGATTGGAATGTTAGATATGGTGCATTTTATTTCATTTCTTGTCATGTCATGTGAGTTTTTGTACAACAGTTAGCCCATTTCCTTCACTGTGGGCCTCATGGCACAGTAGTAGAGAGCAGAGTCTGTGAGTTCAGCTGCAGTGAGCTCCAGGAACATTTCACTTAACTCCTTATTCATTCTCCCAGAGAATCGAGGATCCACATTTGATGTTTCTGTCTTATCACTAAGGATGAACAAGAGAAACTGAGGTGCTGATCTTGGGTACTGTCGATACCACTGTAGATTGTCTCCAGAGCTGTAACTAATGCTGCAGGAGAGGGTTAAATTATGTCCCTCAATCATGTTGAGTTCAACACTGTTTGGAGTGATTTTGTTCCCATGGGCGTTACCTGAAAAGAGATGGTATGTCATATTTCATCATCATCATCAAGCATTGTTTAATCAGGGGAAATTGACTGAGCATTAAACTCTTTTACAGCAATGCCCTGAGTTTACAAACAAAGAATCTAATAAAAACAATTATGTGCTGGACTGGAGCGGCGTCACTCGCCAAGCCTAGCACAGACAGACGAACAAACAAATTAAACAGCAAACAAATCATTAATCAAACAAAAATAGGCCAAAAGGAGCAGCACATCTGCCCAGCGTCCCCGTTACTTGGCCCCCTGGCATACAATACATTGACACACAAAACAAAAGATACCAGACGGAGCAATGTAGTCGCCAGCGTACCCGTGACACCAAGACATGACAAATATATTTCAAAAATAATAAACACAAGACAAAAGATGCCAGATGGAGCGGCATAGTTGTCAGCGTACCCGTGACACTAAGGCATACAAGACAGACAACAAACAAATGAACAAATGATATGTTCTGTCTGTTATGTCTCTTTCTCCATTATTTGACAGAAGTGCTAAATTCTGAAAGTTCATAACGACCAACAGCATGCCACAAAACATTGTGTTTACCTGAGAGGTCCATAAGTAATATGCCCAGAAAGAAGATCATTTTGGAGGTTTGCAACTGTGAGGTCTGCTAAAGTAACACCATTTGAATGTCAGTCCTGTGAAGACAAGTTTCCCATGGGTAGGCATTGTGACGTCATCATGATCTTCTCTTTCTAGCTCCTCCTTCCTGGCTCCAATACAAACAGAAATTACTTTGTGAGAGCGTTATGGATTCAGTTCCACACTGTATGCATTGGAAAGTTTTTACAATAAATATTAATAAACGTATGATAGATGTTCGCTTGTGAATTTGAATGAAGTGCTTTATTGGTCTGAACATCTTAAAAGGTCATGCTTCATGGCAGGCAAGGTTTGAAAACCTGTCTTTGGATGTATGCTATTCGGTATCTACAATGTAGATACACAAAAATGTAGTTGCACAAAAATAAAATCTATTTTCCAAAGTAAGTCTTTTTAAATTATATATTTTTTTTTCAATTTCATAAAGAACACCATCTGACACTGTGAGGTTCAGAGACATGAAATTAGGAATCAAGCACAATGTCATTGTTTTCCTAGGCATAGTTTATGCATTTATTTGCAATAGTCATTGCCATTGTCTCCTTCCTCTGAACAAATTGCAAATACTTTCGGACATGTATCAGTTGCTTTCATACAATTCTCTGCTGTTTTTTAACATTATCATTTGCTTGTCATGTCAGTCAAAATGAACTATTCTTATGAATGCTGAATAGTCGTTCCAAATAAAACTAATAGTCTTCATTTCATTGCTTGAGTCATTACATACAAAATTGTTGAACTAGTTATCAAATTCTGTCACAATGCTTTAGAATTGCAAAGAGCATACAGTAAAAATGTACCTATTCAGTGTCTTGTACTCACTTACTCACCTAACTACAGCAATGTGTAACTTTACTGATGTACAAAAGGCTGTGCAAGTGCTGTATAGTGCTGTCTTGAGCATGTTCAGGTAGTGTCACCGAGTTCTGACCGTTTTTTGCATTGGAAAACACTGAGAGAACTGTCATAATGAAAACATGACAAAGCCATTTGACTATCTTGTTCATAAACGATGGTGTCAAGACTTCTCATTTTGATGACACTGACAGTTCCATTGACATGAATACCTGCTTTTGAGGAATGGACTATCCATTTTGAGCAAGTGACGTGCTTTTGCAGGTCATCCACTAGGTTTTGCAGTTTGCACTAATTGTTTTGAGAATTGCACTAACTGCTGTGCAAATGTTAATAGTGATGTGAGAAAAGCACCAAAGCGACTGAGAAAAACTGTAAATCAGACAACTCTTGAGCAGAGATCTCAGTGCTCCTCCTAGAATGATGCCAGACTCTGAATAAACAGAAATCCGTCTGGAAAGAAATTAAAGAACATTCTACATTTTGATTCATCTGCATGCTTTTTTTGTTTTTGTTTTTGTATATCTGTCATAAAAAAAATAATTTATATCTAAAAGGTTATTGGGTTTTGGTTACCTTGGTGTTATTATTATTATGAACATGATAATGAACATGATGAATGGACAAATGAATGAAGTGATCACGCATATGTTGTTGATCATAGAGGTGAGTTAATTCTTTATTTGTAGATATGACTATATGTGCAGCTTGGATACTGACAGTGGTGACACCAAAGTAATTTTAGGCAAGTCCCTGCACTCTGCGTCCATATTGTAATGCTTTTTGGGCACTTATCAGGCATCTCTTTCAGGCAGAAATGCCTGTGTGCAAGGCTTCACGAATCACGTGAACACACAGATGTATTCACCTGGAAGCGGCGGAATATGTGTAGGACTGTCAATACGACTGCCATGTTTGCTTAACAAACTAATCCCATACATTTTTGTATGGGAGATTCTTTGAGTGCTGTGTCTCCTCAGTAGAAAGTCTCTGATGACACTAGTACTATATAACATAAGATTTGAAGGCCATAACACATGTTATCCACTTGATGGCATCCTACTCAAATGCTTTGAACAGGTGTGCTACATATTTAAATGGAATATTTGAAACTGTAACCTACTTTCCAGAGAATAATTTCTATTCAACCCCTGAAGATTTGTTTTATTATATAAATGTTATATGTTATATGTTATTTGTTATATATATAATTGTATGTCGTATGTAAGGGATAATGTATAGAACGCCGGTCATTGTCGGGAGATAGGTCCCGACAGGGCGAACCGGACCCCGACGCGCAGCGGAGGGGTCTTGTTCCGCCCTGAAGGGACCTATCTCCCGACAATGACCGGCGTTCTATACATTATCCCGCTTATTACACGGCTAGGCTACTTACCAAAACGACACAATAAACTCCCCACGATATGACTCTTTAGCCTACATAGCCTAGGCTATAGCCTATTTGTTACCGTTTCATCATGGCTTTTGCTGAGAAACAAATAGTTCGCAACAACACACGCTGAACTTGAATCAAACATTCTTTAGAACACAGCTGATCAACCGTCTGCTTTCACTTTTGAATGAAGTTCCAATCCTTGCGTAGTGATATGAAAGAATTGACTTAGAAGCACAAAGCCCATTTTCCTTGACAGCGGTCTGTTATACTTAGCAACGGTCTGTTATTCAGAATTAGCAGACCGCCGAACGTTGGGAAGGCCCATTCAAGTGAATGGAGCATTCTGCAGCACTATGAAGAGCCGTGTAATAATGTATAATAATATATGTTATATATAATTATATAATTGTATTCAATTAGTGTTCTATGTCCCTGCATTTCAGACAACAGAGCTGCAAAATCCCTCACTGTCAGTCAGGTTTTTGTACGGCAGTCTGTGGTTTAGTGTCACTGTGGGCCTCAGAGGACAGTAGTACAGTGCAGAGTCAGAGACTTGAACAGAGGAGATCTGCAGAGAGACTTCAGTTTTCTCTTGGTTTAGTTTCACAAGCAGACGAGGATCTTCTACACTGAATGTGAGACACAATTGGACAAAATAAACATTGGTATGACTCACCAGTAAATATTTGCTCTTACAGAGGTTCAGTGAACAGGGGGTTAAATAATCAATTTGATGGATCATAAATTTGAATGCAATGGATAAACATGAATAAACTTCTATGTATTAATTTGATGACTTTAATCTATATAGGCTTAAACATCATGTTGACCTCCATGCAAAGTAAGATATGGTGTATTTCATCTGATGTCATGCCATGTGAGTTTTTGTACAACAGTTAGCCCATTTCCTTCACTGTGGGCCTCAGGGCACAGTAGTAGAGTGCAGAGTCTGTGAGTTCAGCTGCACTGAGCTCCAGGAACATTTGACTTTTCTCCTTATTCATTCTCCCAGAGAATCGAGGATCCACATTTGATGTTTCTGTCTTATCACTAAGGATGAACAAGAGAAACTGAGGTGCTGATCTTGGGTACTGTCGATACCACTGTGGATAGTCTCCAAAGCTATAACTAATGTTACAGGAGAGGGTTGAATTATGTCCCTCAACCATGTTGAGTTCATCACTGATTGGAGTGATTTTGTTCCCATGGACGTTACCTGCAAAGAGATGGTATGTTATATTTATATATGTTGTTATGTCTCTTTCACCATAATTTGGCAGACGTGTTAAATTCTGAAAATTCATAATGTCCAACAGAACACTATAATGGATACCATGTGTTTACCTGATAGGTCCATAAGTAATATGCCCAGAAAAAAGATCATTTCGGAGGTTTGCAAATGTGAGGTCTGTTGAAGTATACAATTTGAAGTCAGTCCTGTGAAGGCAAGTTTCCCATGGGTAGGCATTGTGACGTCATCATGGTCTTCTCTCTCTAGCTCCTCCCTCATGGCTTCAATACAAACAGAAAAAACTTTGTGAAAACCTTACTGATACAGTTCCACATAGTATCTGGAAAGTGTTTACAGTAAATATTCTCTAAACATATGGGACATGTTTGCTTGTGAATTTGAACAAAGTGCTTTATTGGTCTGAACATCTGAATAGTTCATGCTTCATGACAGGCAAGGTTTGACAACCTCTTATTTGGACGTGTGCTATTTATTCAGTATCTACAATGGGAATAGTTTTATTGCAAGATGCTATACTGTATACTGTAAAGTACTGCATTTGATTGTCATTATGTTATGTTGCTTAACTAAACTTAATTCTATACTCATTGCGGTGGGTTAGCTTTAGACCCTCGTTTTTTAGGCTTATTCTCTTCAGGTGTATGCCCCTTGGAGCTTTCAGTTAGAACTGAAGAGACAAGAGAACTCTACATTTGTCATTATGCAGTGCCTAAAATGGCTGTGAAAAGTAGTAATGAATGGAACAGCATGATAGACTCAACAAAGACCTCAACAAAGAGTGGAGCTTGTGCATCTGTTATGATTAATGAAGATCATGTCAGGACATCTGTCATATAGGCCCCTCCTCTAGAATAATGCTTAGACTCTGAATAAACAGAAAGTGGTCTGTAAAGAGATTAAAGAAGAATATGCTACATTCTAATTCATCTGCATGGTTTTCTTTTAATTATTATTTTGCATATATATCATACAGATTTAATTGTTGTATGTCCCTAAAAGGTTATTGGACTTTTGTTACCTTGGTGTTATAATTAATATATGTTTTATTGTAAACCGTTATCTGTATAAAGAGTAGAGTGTGAACATTTAGCAGAGGAGATGTCCCCAGAAACATTTGATTTATCTCCTTATCCACTCTCCCAGAGAATCGAGGATCCACAAATAAGAATGAGATGAATGACCAAATGAATGTGTTGTTGATCATAGAGCTATGAATTATTTTTTGCATGGAATTATATTGGGGAAATAAATATGATACACCTTGTTTATAATCTAACTCATTAAAATATGTTACTGCTCAGGCCTGCTGGACAGAGACATAGATCCTGTAAAAAACTGAAGCAATGCCTTTTCAAGTCATTAAGTAAAAGGCCAATTTTTAATTGATTTCTATTTTAATGAGGTTAGCCCTCTGAGATGTTGTACTTCCTGTCTTAAATCCATGAATACAGAGTAAAGACTAAACAAACTGTTGAGGATAAAACAAGGCACCACACTTGAGTGAGTTAGATAGTCTTTTAATGGATTCTTGAAATGAAAGCTACTGTAAATGTGCAGACTGCCATTCTGATATATGAGCTTTAATTGTACCCTTCCCCTTTGTGTGCTTCTGACTGGATGTCTCTGTGTTCTCCACTAGATGGCATTTTAATCTCATATAATAACCTCATATCATTCAAATTGTGTTGTTTCATGATGCCTTTCATCAGGAAGAGTAAAACCTTGGTCAGTGGCACTGGTCAGTGTATATATAAAAGTCTATATACTCTTTTGATCCCGTGATGGAAATTTGGTCTCTGCATTTATCCCAATCCGTGAATTAGTGAAACACACTGGGAGATCTGCAGCCAGAGTTAAATGGGTGAATCTGGCCAGGTAATGACATTGTGACCTCATTATAGCCCACCGACATAGAAGTCATAATTAGATAACGTCTAAGGATCGCCACTGATGTGAATGATCAAGCATAGATAATATTCAATATTATAAGCGGCGCTTAGGTGGTGGGTGCTTCCTAGATTAAATTCTCCTTATGGTCCCATAAGGACTTTGGCCGGTTCTGCCTAGAAGACTCTGGAAAACTAGATGTACCGCGTAGCGGTACAAAATATGACCGCCGCTCAGTCCTGCACATCCATTCCGCGAAAATAAATCATATTAATGAATTTGTCTCCATCTTCTACTCCATCCCCCACTCTTGAAACTTTTGTGTATGCTTGTTTGGAATGTGTGTTTGCACACATTCCGCACACAAAGTAGCCTACTGTTGCTGCAAAGGTGAATAGATTTGTTTCTGGGCCAAAAAATCTGTAACATTGTTATAAAACCTTTAAAATCTCTAAACAATCACAAGTAGGGCAGTTCATCACAGTCCATCCATTGCAACTGGACTGATGAAAGGTACACCTGTAGGCTACATTGTATTTGGGAAAAGCAGAAGGTAGCAGCATAATGTATTTATTTATTTATTATTAAACTAAAACAATCCCTGTCAGTTCCATGCAGTTTTCAACAGCTATCAAGAAGAGAGGTCATGTCATGGATTTTTGTGAATGTTTCTTCTTCTACATATGCATAGGTTTAGTCATCTAGTTCAAATTATATTCAGCTTTATTGTCAATGCACAAATTAAATACCAGTAGTCTAAAACAAAATGCCGTTTTACCCAGTGGTGCAAATAACTGACATGTCCAAAAGGGCCTTCATGAAATGCGTTGCGAGACTGTTCATACACATTTTAGCGGGCAAAGTTGAAGAGCTACTCTCCGTTATTGTTTGTGCAAATAATATGCTGATTCATGTTCCCTTGCATTTTGCAACCATGAGGTCCATGGTTAAGCTCAATCTTTTGACGTAATCTTTTGATTTTCACCCAGCCTAGTCCATGGTAGGCGCCCGATAGAAATATTGTTTAATTTTGCGATTGAGATATCCACGCACTGGCGCCCCCCCTGCGACGTGTTCGCCCCCCGGTTTTAGAGCTATTCTAAATGCAAAAATGCATAGACATTGCATGACAAAACCGTGACTGTTAACAAACTATAAGCTATATAAGGTAGGCCCTATGCTAGGCCTATTACACAACACAAATTGTCACCAGGCTATGCTGGCGACCCAAATAAAATCTCCGTTGGAACCAATGGCTTACACCTTACAGTATCAAGCTGCCACCTCTTGGCGAAAAGTTAATAGTTTTGCATATCAGTAGTAATACATTTCACGTAGCTGTGAATCACGGAAAGGGCGAATGAAGTGGACACTTCTAAATGGAACCCAACCCACTGTACAGTAACTCAAGGTCTGTGGCTAAAGCAGCCATAATGAAAGCGTTATCATTGTTTGGATACTTCACACACACGTGTTTTTTAATCGCATAGACTACAACTACCAAGCTGGAATCAAAGCACATCGACTCCCCTCTCACACCCTAAACACGCACTTCGAACAAACAAAAAGCGCCTCAGTCTCACGGAATAGCCATAGGCAAAACTGTATCTGACCGGTGTAAAGTTGGTACTAAATCATCCATCGCAAAGAATGATTTTTGTAGCACGTGCAACAAATATGTGTAGGTACAGCCCTGCCCTGAATACATCTCAACGTGCGCTCTAAAACATCTGGTTTAAATGGAGATGTAGATCATCACGGGATCATAGACAGGTTATCTTTCAGGTAGCCTAGGCCTATATATTTTCCATTAAAAAACCATCACGTAGCGAACGTGTTGTGGCTAACTCACTTAGCTCCTGTTAGTAGCCTAGGTTATGGTCATAAGCAAATGAGATGACAGTCGAAAGATACAATTAGTGCTGTTATCGATTTGCTTGGTAGCCTATAAACGCATTTATGGTTTTCTACAAATACATCAATAATCAAATTGGCCTCCATCACTCAACCATGCTAACGGTAACATTATTTTACCTACGTTCTGCTATTGATAGGATTAACGTAGCCTACCTGCAGTAAAAAACAAGCATGTCCGATAAACATTCTCAGATTTATTTCGGCTTCAAGAGGAAATGGGAATTACATTTCATGCAGAAATCATCCTACCCTTAGACGTTCTCTGCGGTAAACTACTGTAGCCTACAGTCTTGTCCTTGTAGGAAGCATAGTGTCTTTCTAACCCACTTTAGATTAACTTCCAACAAAATTACGTCTCACTGCAACGATGCGCCATCTAGTGGACAAACGACTACTTATCGCCAATACTGGAAATGCAGCCATGATGATGATGATGAATATTTATTTTGGCTTTCTTTTAATCCTACTGAATTTGTAATTATGTATTAGCCGTTCTAATACCGATAGTATGTGGGTGCCTGTGTGTGTGTGTGCATGTGTATATGTGTGCACCACCATCTACAGGCCAATGAGTGTAGAGTCACTAAATGTACACATAACTTAATTTTTTAGACCCCCCCATGGATGAAATTCTACGAAACTTGGCATACCCCCAGAGAATGTCAGGTTAATCATACACATAAAATTTGGTGCAGTTCTGAACGTCTTTACTGAAGAGAGGGGCGATTAAAGCAGAATGATATTGCATTTTCATTTTTTACCGGGGGGGTGCAAATCACAAATGAGTGATTATGGGCTAAGTTGATGTGGGCCCTTGAGACCAACATACCATAAAAATTTCTTCATCCTCGGTGCCACGGTTCAGGTAGTTATTTAGGAAAAACTGCATTTTTTGGGTTTCGGGGGGCCCAGCGCGGAGGGGGAGTGGCCCCCGGGGACCAAACGAAATTTTTCCGTAAAAGTCTAGTGGGGCTACATACCCACCAAATTTCATGTGCCCCGGTGTTTCGGTGCCCCGGGTATCGTTGACCAAAATTTCAGGAAGTAGATGACGGGAAAAAAAAAAAAAAAAAAAAAAAAAAAAAAAAAACTTTGACAATCCCTATATGACCGCTTCGCTAGCTTCGCTAGCGGCGGTCATAATAAGCTGCAGTTGTATAAGAGTCACTCTAAGCGCTTTCAGATATAACCTCCGGAGATGGTTTATGAAAACTGCCAGTATGCATGCTACACGGAGTTCTGACAGGGCTGTGCATGGCCTAATAAACAGGCAAGATATAACCCACGATCGCCATGGTTTCGTTGTCAATTCGTGTTTGTGGTAATAATGACAGCAACAATAAAACCATCTGTATCTTACGATCTTCATCATTCTTGACAGATCACCAGCCTCATCTGGATGGTCATATGCATAATAAGCCTATAGCCTACCTTTAGTTTTCATTTAATTTTAAACACGAATCTACTGTCTTTACTGCCGGGAGAGAAAAAATATATTGTATTCTTTTCTGTAGCCTAATTCTGCCTAAGGCTATCAATGAACAGAAAACCGTGTTGGCTAACAATTTATTAAATACTCCTGTTATTGTCGTCAACGACGTCGCTGTAGGCTACTGCCTTTTCAGCGCCTTCTGCTTATGATGATTCAGTCTTTTGAATTCGTTTGGCCTTGCCATGCAGTTGTAGGCTACAACGTGCCATTCCCTTCATGTGTTTTATCAAAATGTTGTATGCCCTCATGGACAGTAGCTCCGTGATGTCTGCATCTTTCCATGTCGGAGATTTTCTGGACAGCACTATGCCACTCCATCATAACACTGGCATTTAAGTCAGATTTAACCACATGGACGCACGAAAGAAACGTCACCAACACGCCCTCTCACTAGGTGTGAATTTTAACCGCATGTTCTACGCCTCGTTCAGACACAGCACATTTACATAATGTCCGGAGGAAATACTAGGTCGGGGGTAGTATAAACACCGGGTGAATTCGGACTTCCATATGACCGGTTATGTCGTTCAGATATACGGCCCCACCGTTTAACATCGGCAGAACCTCCGGTCTTACACGTATGTCTGAAAGCGCTTTATGTATCTTTTCTCTACAAGAGCAAGAGAGTAGAAGAGTGGTAGAGTTTCTGCCAGAGCCAAATCTTCAATGTGATATGACACAGAGGATTATAGCAGTATATATATATATAGTATATTTATTGCATTTTCAATGTTGTTGGATTGCATGTCATTTGTAATGTGTGTAACAGTTTATTATAACAGCATGCATTTCAATGATGCAACAGGTGTGACCACAGACTATATTCACCAGAAAACCTCTGATGGTGTAAAACTGATATCAGAGCACTGAGGGGAAATTGCTTTGATCTCTGAATAAAAAGCATCTTATTTTAAATGTGAGTTTTTGTACAGCTTCTCTGAGTCTTTGTATCACTGGGCTACCCACAGAGCACAGTAGTAGAGAGCTGTGTCTGCCAGAGTCAGATCTTTAATGATGAGTTCAGTAAATGTTTCATCGGTATTAGAGGTAAATCGTGGGTCTGAGCTCTCATCATCCCTACTGTTTGATCGTGCACCTTTGTATAGAAGCCATTGTGGTGCCTGATGAGGATACTGTCTGTACCAGTAAAGGTAAACATAACGGCTGCTTGTCTCATATGAACATTTCAGGGTAACTGTTTTCATTCCTTCTGGGTGACTTACACGGTCCCGATCAGGATCAATGCTGTCAGCTATTATTTCTGCAAACAAGTACATTAAAGAAATCAAAATCAAAATGTGCATCAAAAAAAAAAACATGAGAAAAAAAGAGAAAAAAGTCAGTTTACCAGTGATGATAATGAGAATCAGAAGTAGTGGTTTGCCCATGTCCCTTCCAGATCAGTTGTTCTTGGGATGTGTGTGTGTGTGTGTGTGTAATTTGTTGTCTGATGTGCTGCTCTGTGAATGACTGAAAGTGTGTCTGTACCTTTTAAAAGAGAAAGGAAATACATCAGGAAGTTACACTCTCATGTCACACAGCACAACAACATTATTACACTCATTAACGATTTATCTTCATTTAGTGGGTCATGACTGACCATGTTGTACGTTTAGTGAGGGTTTTTAAAACATCTGTTGTTTAGTGAAAACTTTTTTTTTTCAGACATATGGTAATTAATAAGTGTTTACTGCCCCCCCCCCCCCCCCACACACACACACACACATACGATATCATCGTTCATCACAATGTTTTACTGTACATATTATCAAATGCCAATTAAGAGGACATCGCCCAACACTGGTGCAGGGTGAATCTAGCCCGGTGACATGATGACCTCATTATAGCCCATTGACATAGAAGTCATAATTCGATAACGTCTAAGGATCGCCACTGGTGTAATTGATCATAGATCAAGCATAGATCATATTCAATATTATTGGTGGTGCTAAGGTGGTGGGAGGTTCCCAAATCTAAGTATGCTTTGGGCCCCAAGGGACCCTATAAACTTGGTTCTGCCCAGAAGACTCTGGAAAATAAGCTACAGTTGTGTAAGAGTCACTCTGTATCTTTTTTCTACAAGAGCACGAGAGGAGTAGAAGAGCGGTAGAGAGCTGTTTCTGCCAGAGCCAAATCTTTAATTATGAGTTCAGTAAACGCATCTTCAATGTTACAGGTGGGTAATGTTGACAGAAGTGTTGGATGCTGTAAACAAGTACTGAACCAGTAGTAAGGGACACCTTTAGGACAACTTTATATAGAAGCCATTGAGGTGCCTGATCAGGATACTATCTGTACCAGTGTGAAATGAACAACAATAATAATAAAAAAAACTATGTTATACCATTGAATATTGGACAAAAAATGAATGTATTTGAAAAGAAAATGACAGACCAAAGTCAACAGTTTGACAAATGTATCAGGTAATTTGTATTGTGTGTAATAGTTTATTACAACAGCATACATTTCAAATATGCAACAGGTGTGACCACAGATGCTATTCACCGGAAAACCTCTGATGGTGTTAAACTGATATCAGAGCACTGAGAGGAATTTACTTTGATCTCTGAATGAAAAACATCCTATTTTAAATGTAAGTTTTTGTACAGCTTCTCTGAGTCTTTGTATCACTGGGCTACCCACAGAGCACAGTAGTAGAGAGCTGTGTCTGCCAGAGTCAGATCTTTAATGATGAGTTCAGTAAATGTTTCATCGGTATTAGAGGTAAATCGTGGGTCTGAGCTCTCATCATCCCTACTGTATGATCGCGCACCTTTGTATAGAAGCCATTGTGGTGCCTGATGAGGATACTGTCTGTACCAGTGAAGGTGAACATTACGGCTGCTTGTCTGATATGAACATTTCAGGGTAACTGTTTTCATTCCTTCTGGGTGACTTACACGGTCCAGATCAGGATCAATGCTGTCAGCTATTATTTCTGCAAACAAGTACATTAAAGAAATCAAAATCAAAATGTGCATAAAAAAAAAAACATGAGAAAAAAAGAGAAAAAAGTCAGTTTACCAGTGATGATAATGAGAATCAGAAGTAGTGGTTTGCCCATGTCCCTTCCAGATCAGTTGTTCTTGGTGTGTGTGTGTGTGTGTGTGTGTAATTTGTTGTCTGATGTGCTGCTCTGTGAATGACTGAAAGTGTGTCTGTACCTTTTAAAAGAGAAAGGAAATACATCAGGAAGTTACACTCTCATGTCACACAGCACAACAGCATTATTACACTCATTAACGATTTATCTTCATTTAGTGGGTCATGACTGAACATGTTGTACGTTTAGTGAGGGTTTTTATAACACCTATTGTTCACTCGGGTCCAATCAGAGCAGGGCTGTGTGAGATCTGACGGTCAATCACAGTCTGGTGCAGTCAGGTGCGCACTGAAGAGCACAAACTCGATGAGAGGGTGCTCGGTGGTAGTGGGGGAGGGGCATGAGAGTTGTAAACATCGAAAATTTTGACTCCTCAAGTCCCCTCAATCTGTCAGACTTCCCAACTGCAGCTTTAATGTGGGTTGCAATGATGGACACAATTTGCTTGTTTTAATGGCAAAGAATTAGTAATCTGTAGATATGCATTTAGAATTTATAGCAAATTATTTTGCCTATGGGTTGCTAAAATGAGAGACAGCATCGTTCTGCTATAGTTATATAATTGAACTGTGATGACAGCATCGTTCTGCTAGTTATATAACTGAACTGTGATGACAGCCAACAATCAATGCAGCTTATTATGCCGTTTTTATTTTCTCTCTCTTTCACTGTCTTTCACTGCCTCTAGTGTCATGCTTTAATACTGTGCAGTAATTGTGTAACCTCATCCCCTGGAAACAAGACAGGTTGTCATGAACGTGTAATAAACATTATGAACAAGTTATTATTGTTCATGACACAACGCTTCTTTCACTCGCTTCTGTCAGGTGTAATTCGGTTTTTGTTGTGACAAGTTAGGGTTAGTGTTATGACAATGTCATGTCAAGATACCTTCAAGTAAAGTGTTAGCAAAAGTCTTTGTGCCGTTGACCAACACGTTTAGACCACTAAGGAAAGAGGTGATACCCTGAGATTGCCTGACAGATGATATCCTGAAAGATGGTGCCTGGCATTCACAGTGTCTATTTAGAGATAGGCTAGCTAACAACAGGCAATTACCATGTCAGTGTGACATGTTGGTTCACCTGCTGGATAAAACAGGTGCTGGAGAAAGTGATATTGTTATTCCCTTTTCCCTTTTTAACTGTTATTACATTTGCTTGCATTTTTGCCCAGTACATATGTTTGTTCATTGCAAGCACTAATATAAGCATAGATTCCGTCACTCTCTGCCTCACCATCAGGCGAGGATCTAGTACATTTGTGCATTTTCTCTGAATATTTTTTAACTAAAATCAATTCATTGTAAATTATGTTTTCCACATTTGTGTCATTACCATTTTCAGGTGTCTCTTGACTAAGACATTTTTTGTATGAGAGCTGAGTCTGCAGCTGTCACTGTGGGCTGCAGGGCACAGTAGTACACAGCAGAGTCAGACACTTGCAGATCCTGGATCGTCAGATTAACAGTTTTTGTGTCTGTGTTGAGTGTAGCATTGAATCTCCCCTTAAAATCTGGGCCATTGTCTTGTCTAAGAGATGTTTTCAGTAGAATATATTTTGGGAATCCATTTGGTTTCTGCTGATACCAGAAGAGATACTGATTAGCAGTGGACGCTGCGGTCTCATACTGACAGTTGAGTGTCACCATGCTGCCCTCCAGACCCGTCTCATCTTTAGGTTGAGTAACAGAGTCCCCCACTGCAGAGCACACTGTGAAGACAACAGAGCCACATGAAATACCAAAAAGATTGAAAAATATGATTAAACATTACAGTATACTGTATCATGAATTTCCCCTTGGGGGATCAATAAAATAGATCTATCTATCTATCTATCTATCTATCTATCTATCTATCTATACTGCATTTTAGGATATTTCTTACCACTGAAATAAACAGCTAGAATGAATGCCTTTATGTAATATTCCATGGTTGAACTGTGGTGACTGGCTCACTTTGGACTCTCTCTGTCTCCTTCAGTTCTTATATCACATTCTGACACACACATGTGGTGCATTGGAGCTTCATTCTGCAGGTTTTGACATTACATTTGCGCCCCCCTCAGTTCACAATGAGAACAGCACAAAGTACAGAGCGACAAGCCTTATCAAAGGCATCAATGGACTCTTTTCCAGACCAACCTGCAGAGAAAATTCATTCAGTTATACATTTTCAGCCAATCTCTATGTGCTACAGGGCAAAAGACATTTAAACATTAAAAACACTGAAAGAAATAAAAAAACATTAAGATATTATAATAGGCAGCAGCCATTATAGGGTTCAAAAAACAGCTAGCCAGGTTTTAGTCTGCTAAAAAAATAATGTTTTAAGTTTTTAAGAGAGGACATTCCATAAGGGGCAGCAGAGCAGATGGCCCGATCACCCAAAGTCTTGTCCTGGGGGTGTGGAGGCGCTTTGAGTGAGTAGAATGGAGGGATCATGTTGAGATTAGTGGGGTGAGTAGGTAGGTAGGTAGGGGGATGCATTGCCATGGATGCACTGGTGAGTGAGAAACCAGCAGTCTTATAATACAGTTATGTCCCCTCAGTTTGAAATTAAAACTGCACTCATGAGGTAGACTAACTTTTTAACTTTTTTGTTAATTTTTTACTTTTACTGTTTGCCAATGTTAATATTCCCAAAGATTACATTTGCTTTGTGCAGTTTTGCACACAAAGACATTCTGTGTTGAGCATTTTGTAGATGTCATGGGCCTAATTCTGTAGATATCATGGGCCTAATTCAACAAAGTACAGATGAAGGACCTTGCCTGTTTGAAAACCTCACAGCCATGTTGTGTAATGTTGATTGGCCACTGTGGAAAATACCCTGATACATATGTATATGTACAGTACACCTTTCCTCTGTATTAGCATAATTTCTAAAGTGTATTGATATTTATTTGTATGAGTTACTGTACAGTTCAATAGCATTTATTTCTGGTAACAGCCATGAGTTACTACTGCTAATAGCATTTATTTCTGGTAACTGGTGTGACCACAGTCAGTGTTCAACTCCAAACCTCTGTTGGCAGGCGACTGTTATCAGAACACAAACAGGAAATGTCTTTGATGTCTGTTGGCATGAAATACAAATTAGTTTTTGTTCAGCTTCTTGCTGACTTTGTATCACTGGGTAACATCCCTCAGGGCACAGTAGTAGAGAGCTGTGTCTGCCAAAGTCAGGCCATTAATAATGAGTTCAGTAGATGAGTGCTCTGTAGTAACCTGAAACCGTTGGTCAGATTTATGTTCATATGTCAGAGATCGAGCCCCTTTCAACAGTAAATACTGCAGGAGCTTCATTTGGATGCTTTCTGTACCAGTAAATCCAAATGTTACTGCTGCTGGCTTCAAATGTGCATTTCATTTTCACTGAGTCCCCTTCATGGTGAGAGATTGTCTGTCTCTCGGGATCCAATCTGTCAGCCATTATGTCTGAAATGAAAATGAATTAAAAAAAAACAAATGAAAAAAAAAATCCATATGTATGGATAATATCAAACAATTCAAATTAGAATTATGGCTACTAACCCCAACAGTACCATGTAACAATACAGAAAAAAATATTTCTTGAATAATTATTTCTTTGGTTTGTTTTACAGTTTACCTGTAGACATAAAGAGGATCAGAAGAAGTGTTTTCTCCATAAGTCTGATGCAGCAGCAAGTCAGTAATGTGCTCTTTCTGATGTGCTATTGTGTGTCTATCAGATTGTCTGCTCACTGGAGATGAAACAAGACACAGGAAATGTATCTGTCACCAGTAAAAAAAAAAATATCATAGCCTGTAAAATACTGCACACAGCTAAGAGATACGAACTATCGATGGAAGACTTGGAAGGGAAGCAGATCAAGGAAGTCTGTTCTCAAGTCTTTTACAGATATATGGGTCACCTCACCCATTTAACACTCTAGTTTATCACCATGTTGTTATATAATCTATTAATATTCTCATGTTTTAAGGGACCAAATGCTGTGAATTTGGCCTTGAGCACATTCTATGAAATATGGACCTTTAAGTATAGCTGAATGACTGGACTGACCTTCGGTCATAGTTATGGAGAAGTCTCTCAGTAATGCTGGAGGTGTATCCTGAGGTGTTTTTGGGTTGGGTATTGACATGTGTCCCATTAATCAAGTGTAAGTTTAGGGAGGGTGGATATGGGATGCTAGACAGCACCACTGGCAAGGCTATTGGGAACTTAAATTCACAGACAGGTGAGGGTGCCCATCTGACAAACCCCATTAATCAAAAAGATTTCTCACCAATTCCAAATGATCAGAATAAGCATGACTTCTCTTGATCCCTGGGAGGTTATGAATGAAAGGTGGAGTATAATTTTATTGTCAGTTTCTTTGCCATGCATGACACATTATTATTTTCAGCAAACAGTTATTGTGTGCACATCCCACCTTCTGGCAGGTGCAGGACAAAAGAAAACGTACTCAATTGAAACAATATATAGTCCGCAACACTGCTTTTGACTCCCATATATTTAATGCACAACAGGCAACGTTTCGACCCTGCTGGGTCTTCTTCAGGCAAAAGACATCATTATTATTTACCATGTGATGTGATATGAACTGATTTCACCCCACCAAGGTTGAAATGTGAGGACACTTCTATCCCTGGAGTGATTGGTAAAATTAAACATTATACAACCTTAAAGCAGATTTGGTTGAAAATAACTGGGTTTTCCATTTGTTTATCTATAAGTTGTATTTTTGGAACTTATTTTGATCCATTTAGTAGATGGGAACCGAAACTTAAACCAGTGGCTGTATGATCCTCTCTCAACCACAATTAAAAGGAGAAGTCTGGAAATTTTCATAATTTAATATGTATCACTTGGTATTACTCTGTGACTTATGTAGTGTTTTTGGAAGGAGCGTTAGTATTATGAGTACAATAGAGACAGAACTTCCTGTTAGGTTTTTGTGTGACAGTTAGCTAGTTAGTCTTCACTGTGGGCCTCAGGGCACAAAAGTAGAGCGCATAATCTGAAAGTTCAGCAGAGGAGAGATCCAGATAGAGTTTGTTTTTAGTCATTCTCCCAAACAAACGAGGGTCCACATCTGATGTCTGATTCTGCCCGGCAAAGGCAAAGGTCATAAGATGCTGAGGAGCTGATTTTGGATGCTGTCGATACCAAAACATGTTGGGTGAACCTAAATAGGAGTAGCTGCATGAAAGGGTTAAATCGGATCCCTCCACATCAGACACTTCAGTCCTGTCTGGAGTAATATCATTCCCATGAGTGAGTCCTATGAGAAGAAAAATAAATAGAATTTTCCTTATTAAGAACCAAAATATATTAACCATGTTGCAATGTTGCCATATGGTATGACATTCATTCAATTTTGTATCCCAGATATGCTTATTATTAAACCAAATGTCATGTGAAAATTACATTTAAAAATGTTATCTGTACCTGCTATGGTCATGAGGAGTGGCACTATGTAGTGAAGCATAGTGAACTCAATGAAGATCACGATGGGCCCTTAAGATTCTTAAGCTTGAGCTCAAACTCACATTCTCATCTGGGTGGAAACGTTTTTCAGAACACATCCTGTCAGCTCCTCCTCCTGCAGAAGTGGCTGATGCATCAAATCAAGCATCAGCTGAGCTGGTGAGGTGGGGTACCATGTCAATGCAGTCTTTACACTGTACATTAAAATGTTGTATGAGTATTCAGAATATAAATGAGAATGTTGCTCTTTTTTTCTTTTTTTCTTTTATTTGGCCTCTAAAGTGACCTCTAACTCATGTTGTGATAATATGAACTGATATAATTTGATGATGATGCAAATTGTTTTATAACAAACTACATCATACTACATTTCTTGCACCAATGCTGCACCATATGCTAATGTACTTATGCTGATACTTATGTCTCTTTACCACGTTGTCTCCAAGAAGATATAGGTCCCCCTTATAAGTCACGGTTGTACTCAAGATTTCTTCCTCTCACCACGTGTCTCAAACTCACATTGGGTTGTTTTAAGTGCTGTGAGAGATATACATTGGTATGATGCTGTGTAAATAAAATGGAATGGAACTGAATTGCAGAATACATTCAGAAATGCTGCCATCCAGTGGTCATGTACCTTATTACTCCATAACATCCACGCCCTCAGAAGAGTAACACACAGGGACAAATCCAAATCATGACTTAATCCCAAATTTTTCCCAGACATGAAAATATCAAAATCATGTGTCTTGAGTAACCCTTTGAAGTAATCAATTATTATTTTTTTTCAAATTTTCATGAAAATGTGGGTGGAAAGGAGTGTTTTATGTCCGGTCACAATTGTGACTGTTGGGAAATAACAGTCATATTTTAGGGATTTTTATTTTTGACACATTTCAATGTGCAATCATCCAATTTCCAATAAATTCCGGTCAGAGATGATATGGGGACATTGTACCAGGTCTGTTCATTACATTTAAATTTGTATCACAATACAATACTCAATATTGCCTGCAATTCTCTATAATTTTCTAAGTGTGCCGATTTTTACAGTGGAGGGGATATATTTTCTGGTAAGGTTGTTCATGTCTATTGCAAGTCTGCATAAATTCAGCCAATATACTTTCAACAGGCTGATTGGCAAGTTGATTATACTCCTCACCACCTAGTTTATATGTGACATATGTAATAGTTAATGAGGACAATGATTTACTGTAGTCAGTTAGATCTGAGCAGAGTCAGACACTTGCAGATTTTGGATTGTTAAAGGGACAGATTTCACAGTGGTGTTGAGTTGAGCTTTAAGTCTTCATTTGAGTTCATCATTGCCCCCTATCTCTGAAAGAGTATCTCTGCAGTATATATCGAGGGAAGTCATTTGCTTGACATTTGTACCAAAACAAGTAGACTTGGTAGCCTGTATTAGTCACATCATATTTACAGCTGAGTGTCACCAATTCACCCTCTATGCCGACTACCTGATTTGATGGCTGATTAACAGAGTCCTCCATCCCTCCGTCAACTGTAAAAAAACAGACATCAGACATTTTACAAGATAAGAAAAATGCCCAGATTGGCAGGTATTAACTTAAGTACTAAACATTTAACTAATGAAACTATCAATCAATCACTAAGGTGAAGCTGGGTGGAAAAGTTTACTTACAACAGTAAGAAACAATCAGAATGTGTAATAAATTTCTCCAGAGGGTCATGACTATTTTGTGCAATGACACAAGCTGTCTAATGTCTCACAGCTCTGAGACACAAATAAACATCTACATCTAATTGACATGTAGTGTTGAAATGTCGCCCCACCCTGGTTCCCAGTGATATTGCAGTCCAAGTGCAGCTGAGTTTTCTAGTATGTGACATACAGTCAAATACATTTTATATAAAACACTGAATGTGAGCTACAATTGGACAAAATAAACATTGTTTTACATGTTATGATTTAGTATGACTCATTGGCTCCTGCAGAGGTTCAGTAAACAGGGGTTAGAGAATCAATTTGATGGATCATGAACATGAATGTAATCATAATAAACATAAATAAACATGTATGTATTCATTTGATGACTTTAATCTCTGTAGGCTTAAACACTTCATGCTCCTGATTGGAATGTTAGATATGGTGCATTTTATTTCATTTCTTGTCATGTCATGTGAGTTTTTGTACAACAGTTAGCCCATTTCCTTCACTGTGGGCCTCATGGCACAGTAGTAGAGAGCAGAGTCTGTGAGTTCAGCTGCACTGAGCTCCAGGAACATTTGACTTTTCTCCTTATTCATTCTCCCAGAGAATCGAGGATCCACATTTGATGTTTCTGTCTTATCACTAAGGATGAACAAGAGAAACTGAGGTGCTGATCTTGGGTACTGTCGATACCACTGTAGATTGTCTCCAGAGCTGTAACTAATGCTGCAGGAGAGGGTTAAATTATGTCCCTCAATCATGTTGAGTTCAACACTGTTAGGAGTGATTTTGTTCCCATGGGTGTTACCTGAAAAGAGATGGTATGTCATATTTCATCATCATCATCATCATCATCATCATCATCATCAAGCATTGTTTAATCAGGGGAAATTGACTGAGCATTAAACTCTTTTACAGCAATGCCCTGAGTTTACAAACAAAGAATCTAATAAAAACAATTATGTGCTGGACTGGAGCGGCGTCACTCGCCAAGCCTAGCACAGACAGACGAACAAACAAATTAAACAGCAAACAAATCATTAATCAAACAAAAATAGGCCAAAAGGAGCAGCACATCTGCCCAGCGTCCCCGTTACTTGGCCCCCTGGCATACAATACATTGACACACAAAACAAAAGATACCAGACGGAGCAATGTAGTCGCCAGCGTACCCGTGACACCAAGACATGAGAAATATATTTCAAAAATAATAAACACAAGACAAAAGATGCCAGATGGAGCGGCATAGTTGTCAGCGTACCCGTGACACTAAGGCATACAAGACAGACAACAAACAAATGAACAAATTATATGTTCTGTCTGTTATGTCTCTTTCTCCATTATTTGACAGAAGTGCTAAATTCTGAAAGTTCATAACGACCAACAGCATGCCACAAAACATTGTGTTTACCTGAGAGGTCCATAAGTAATATGCCTAGAAAGAAAATCATTTTGGAGGTTTGCAACTGTGAGGTCTGCTAAAGTAACACCATTTGAATGTCAGTCCTGTGAAGACAAGTTTCCCATGGGTAGGCATTGTTACGTCATCATGATCTTCTCTTTCTAGCTCCTCCCTCCTGGCTCCAATACAAACAGAAATTACTTTGTGAGAGCATTATGGATTCAGTTCCACACTGTATGCATTGGAAAGTTTTTACAATAAATATTAATAAACGTATGATAGATGTTCGCTTGTGAATTTGAATGAAGTGCTTTATTGGTCTGAACATCTTAAAAGGTCATGCTTCATGGCAGGCAAGGTTCGAAAACCTGTCTTTGGATGTATGCTATTCGGTATCTACAATGTAGATACACAAAAATGTAGTTGCACAAAAATAAAATCTATTTTCCAAAGTACGTCTTTTTAAATGATATATATTTTTTTCAATTTCATAAAGAACACCATCTGACACTGTGAGGTTCAGAGACATGAAATTAGGAATCAAGCACAATGTCATTGTTTTCCTAGGCATAGTTTATGCATTTATTTGCAATAGTCATTGCCATTGTTTTCGTTTAATATCAACAATTTGTGAGTTTGCTACCTTGCAGACAGATGAGGATCTACAGCTGAGGTCTGGTTTTGCCCCAAATACTGATAAGATACTGAGAAGCTGATTTTGGATGCTGTTAATACCAAAACTGAGTGTAGTAGTAGTATTAAATCAGACAACTCTTGAGCAGAGATCTCAGTGCTCCTCCTAGAATGATGCCAGACTCTGAATAAACAGAAATCCGTCTGGAAAGAAATTAAAGAACATTCTACATTTTGATTCATCTGCATGCTTTTTTTGTTTTTGTTTTTGTATATCTGTCATAAAAAAAATAATTTATATCTAAAAGGTTATTGGGTTTTGGTTACCTTGGTGTTATTATTATTATGAACATGATAATGAACATGATGAATGGACAAATGAATGAAGTGATCACGCATATGTTGTTGATCGATCATAGAGGTGAGTTAATTCTTTATTTGTAGATATGACTATATGTGCAGCTTGGATACTGACAGTGGTGACACCAAAGTCATTTTAGGCAAGTCCCTGCACTCTGCGTCCATATTGTAATGCTTTTTGGGCACTTATCAGGCATCTCTTTCAGGCAGAAATGCCTGTGTGCAAGGCTTCACGAATCACGTGAACACACAGATGTATTCACCTGGAAGCGGCGGAATATGTGTAGGACTGTCAATACGACTGCCATGTTTGCTTAACAAACTAATCCCATACATTTTTGTATGGGAGATTCTTTGAGTGCTGTGTCTCCTCAGTACAAAGTCTCTGATGACACTAGTACTATATAACATAAGATTTGAAGGCCATAACACATGTTATCCACTTGATGGCATCCTACTCAAATGCTTTGAACAGGTGGGCTACATATTTAAATGGAATATTTGAAACTGTAACCTACTTTCCAGAGAATAATTTCTATTCAACCCCTGAAGATTTGTTTAATTATATAAATGTTATATGTTATATGTTATTTGTTATATATATAATTGTATGTCGTATGTAAGGGATAATGTATAGAACGCCGGTCATTGTCGGGAGATAGGTCCCGACAGGGCGAACCAGACCCCGACGCGCAACGGAGGGGTCTTGTTCCGCCCTGAAGGGACCTATCTCCCGACAATGACTGGCATTCTATACATTATCCCGCTTATTACACGGCTAGGCTACTTACCAAAACGACACAATAAACTCCCCACGATATGACTCTTTAGCCTACATAGCCTAGGCTATAGCCTATTTGTTACCGTTTCATCATGGCTTTTGCTGAGAAACAAATAGTTCGCAACAACACACGCTGAATTTGAATCAAACATTCTTTAGAACACAGCTGATCAACCGTCTGCTTTCACTTTTGAATGAAGTTCCAATCCTTGCGTAGTGATATGAAAGAATTGACTTAGAAGCACAAAGCCCATTTTCCTTGACAGCGGTCTGTTATACTTAGCAACGGTCTGTTATTCAGAATTAGCAGACCGCCGAACGTTGGGAAGTCCCATTCAAGTGAATGGAGCATTCTGCAGCACTATGAAGAGCCGTGTAATAATGTATAATAATATATGTTATATATAATTATATAATTGTATTCAATTAGTGTTCTGTGTCCCTGCATTTCAGACAACAGAGCTGCAAAATCCCTCACTGTCAGTCAGGTTTTTGTACGGCAGTCTGTGGTTTAGTGTCACTGTGGGCCTCAGAGGACAGTAGTACAGTGCAGAGTCAGAGACTTGAACAGAGGAGATCTGCAGAGAGACTTCAGTTTTCTCTTGGTTTAGTTTCACAAGCAGACGAGGATCTTCTACACTGAATGTGAGACACAATTGGACAAAATAAACATTGGTATGACTCACCAGTAAATATTGGCTCTTACAGAGGTTCAGTGAACAGGGGGTTAAATAATCAATTTGATGGATCATAAATTTGAATGCAATGGATAAACATGAATAAACTTCTATGTATTAATTTGATGACTTTAATCTATATAGGCTTAAACATCATGTTGACCTCCATGCAAAGTAAGATATGGTGTATTTCATCTGATGTCATGCCATGTGAGTTTTTGTACAACAGTTAGCCCATTTCCTTCACTGTGGGCCTCAGGGCACAGTACATTACATTTTACATTACATTACATTTGGCTGACGCATTTTTAACCAAAGCGACTAACAACATGGTAAACAGTTTAAGTTTTAGAGCAATTCTCAACAATATTAGGACAATTTAAAAAACAGAAGAATAAGTACAGTAAGAATAAGTGCATCAGTGAGTGCTGTTTTTAACAGTTACGTGTCCGTTTAAGACGGCTGGTGAGTGCTAGGATCAGCAAGACTTGTTGTAAGTGTTGCTATGAGAGGAGATTTTCTCTAAAGAGCTGGGTCTTCAGGAGTTTTTTGAAAATGGAGAGGGATGTCCCTGCCCTTGTAGGAACTGGCAGTGTGTTCCACCAACGAGGAACAACAGATGAGAAAAGTTTGGATTGGCCTGAGCGTACCGGAGGTAGAGCTAGACGTCGTTCGTCTGAGGAGCGCAGCGGTCTGGAGGTAGCGTATGTCTGTATGAAGGCATTCAAGTAGGTGGGAGCAGAACCGGAGACTACTTTGTAGGCAAGCGTTAGAGCCTTGAATTTGATGCGGGCCGCCATAGGTAGCCAATGTAGCTGGATGAGTAGCGGGGTAACATGTGCCCTCTTGGGTTGGTTGTAGACCAGGCGCGCCGCCGCGTTCTGGATCATCTGAAGTGGTTTCACTGCGCAGGCTGGGAGACCTGTCAGGAGGGCGTTGCAGTAGTCGAGTCGTGAGATGACTATTGCCTGAACCAGAAGTTGGGTGGCATCTTGAGTTAAGTAAGACCTGATTTTCCGTATATTGTAGAGTGCGAAACGGCATGACCGGGCGACTGAGGCAACATGATCTGAGAAGTTTAGTTGGTTGTCGAGAACAACTCCTAGATTTCTTGCAGTCCTGGTAGGTGAAACAGACAGGGAGTCAAATTTGATGTTGATGTCGTGGTGTATGGTAGGTTTAGCTGGGAGGACCAGCAGTTCAGTCTTTGAGAGGTTCAGCTGGAGGTGGTGTGCCTTCATCCATGTAGCTATGTCTGAGAGGCAATCCGAGATCCGTGCTGAAACCAAGGGGTCATCAGGTGGAAAGGACAGAAAGAGCTGTGTGTCGTCTGCATAGCAGTGGTATGAGAAGCCATGCGAACGGATAATCTGTCCCAAGGAGGTGGTGTAGATAGCAAAGAGAAGGGGGCCCAGTACTGAGCCCTGGGGGACCCCTGTGGTGAGATGGTGAGGTGCAGATAGCTGACCAAGCCATGATACGTTAAACGAGCGTCCTGTGAGGTAGGATTCAAACCAGGAGAGAGCAGAACCGGAGATTCCCATGTTAGCGAGTATAGAGAGAAGGATGCGGTGATTAACCGTGTCAAAGGCAGCCGATAAGTCAAGCAGAATGAGTGCTGATGACCGAGCGGTCGCCCTGGCTTCTTTTAAGGCTTCTGTTACAGACAGCAGAGCCGTTTCGGTAGAGTGGCCGCTTTTTAACCCAGACTGATTTGGATCCAGAAGGTTGTTCTGTGAAAGGAAGTCAGAGACCTGTTTGGAGACTGCTCGTTCAATGCCTTTGGATAGGAAAGGCAGGAGTGAGACAGGGCGGTAGTTCTCGACTTGAGCAGGGTTGAGAGAAGCTTTCTTAAGTAACGGTGTTACCCGGGCCATTTTGAACGCTGTTGGAAATGTGCCGGAGGTTAGCGAGGCATTGATCACGTGTGTGATAGCTGGTGCGATGGTCGGGCTGATGGACTGAAGTAGGCTCGTAGGTATAGGGTCCAGCGAGCATGTGGTAGGACGGCTGCATGTCAGGAGTCTAGATACTTCATTCTCAGAGAGAGGCGTGAATGCTGAAAAAGATGATCTAGCAGTCCCTAGAGGTTGTAGGAGTGCGGTATCTGAGTCAGATGCGTTGAGTGGGCATGTAGAGAATTGACTGCTGATTGCCGCCACTTTGTTTGTAAAAAATGAGGCGAGGGTATCTGCAGTAAGGCTGGATGGAGGAGGAGGCATCTGAGGGTTGAGTAGCGATTTGAAGGTTGAAAAAAGCTTTCGAGTGTCTGTAGCGCTGTTGATTTTGTCATTGTAGAAAGCTGTCTTAGCAGCAGTGATGCTGGCTGAGAAGGAGGTCAGGAGTGTCTGGTAGTTTTTGAGGTCATCAGTTAGTTTGGATTTGTGCCATTTCCTCTCCGCGGCTCTGAGTTTGGTGCGCTGCGATCGGAGGGTATCATTTAGCCATGGATGAGAGTGTTTGGATCGAGCTGGCCTTGTGGTAAGAGGGCACAGCTCGTCCAGACACGAGCTCAGTGTGGAGCAGAGCGAGTCTGTGGCCTCATTAACCTCCAGAGAGGAGAAGGTGTTGAGTGGAGGTAGACCGGAGGCAACCACAGAGGAAAAGTGCGTTGGAGACAGGTTCCGGATGTTGCGGCGGAACGTGACCATCGGCTGAGGAGCCGGAGGCTGTTCTGTCAGGCTGACGTTGAACTGGATGAAGAAGTGGTCAGAAAGATGGAGAGGCGTCACCGTGAGGGTGTCTGTGCTGCAGTTCCGAGTGAAGATCAAGTCAAGCTCTACAGTAGTAGAGAGCAGAGTCTGTGAGTTCTGCAGTGAGCTCCAGGAACATTTGACTTTTCTCCTTATTCATTCTCCCAGAGAATCGAGGATCCACATTTGATGTTTCTGTCTTATCACTAAGGATGAACAAGAGAAACTGAGGTGCTGATCTTGGGTACTGTCGATACCACTGTGGATAGTCTCCAAAGCTATAACTAATGTTACAGGAGAGGGTTGAATTATGTCCCTCAACCATGTTGAGTTCATCACTGATTGGAGTGATTTTGTTCCCATGGGCGTTACCTGCAAAGAAATGGTATGTTATATTTATATATGTTGTTATGTCTCTTTCACCATTATTTGGCAGACGTGTTAAATTCTGAAAATTCATAATGTCCAACAGCACACTATAATGGATACCATGTGTTTACCTGATAGGTCCATAAGTAATATGCCCAGAAAGAAGATCATTTCGGAGGTTTGCAAATGTGAGGTCTGTTGAAGTATACAATTTGAAGTCTGTCCTGTGAAGACAAGTTTCCCATGGGTAGGCATTGTGCAGTCATCATGATCTTCTCTCTCTAGCTCCTCCCTCATGGCTTCAATACAAACAGAAAAAACTTTGTGAAAACCTTACTGATACAGTTCCACATAGTATCTGGAAAGTGTTTACAGTAAATATTCTCTAAACATATGGGGCAGGTTTGCTTGTGAATTTGAACAAAGTGCTTTCTTGGTCTGAACATCTGAATAGTTCATGCTTCATGACAGGCAAGGTTTGACAACCTCTTATTTGGACGTGTGCTATTTATTCAGTATCTACAATGGGAATAGTTTGATTGCAAGATGCTATACTGTATACTGTAAAGTACTGCATTTGATTGTCATTATGTTATGTTGCTTAACTAAACTTAATTCTATACTCATTGCGGTGGGTTAGCTTTAGACCCTCGTTTTTTAGGCTTATTCTCTTCAGGTGTATGCCCCTTGGAGTTTTCAGTTAGAACTGAAGAGACAAGGGAACTCTACATTTGTCATTATGCAGTGCCTAAAATGGCTGTGAAAAGTAGTAATGAATGGAACAGCATGATAGACTCAACAAAGACCTCAACAAAGAGTGGAGCTTGTGCATCTGTTATGATTAATGAAGATCATGTCAGGACATCTGTCATATGGGCCCCTCCTCTAGAATAATGCTTAGACTCTGAATAAACAGAAAGTGGTCTGTAAAGAGATTAAAGAAGAATATGCTACATTCTAATTCATTTGCATGGTTTTCTTTTAATTATTATTTTGCATATATATCATACAGATTTAATTGTTGTATGCCCCTAAAAGGTTATTGGACTATTGTTACCTTGGTGTTATAATTAATATGATATGTTTTATTGTAAACCGTTATCTGTATAAAGAATAGAGTGTGAACATTTAGCAGAGGAGATGTCCCCAGAAACATTTGATTTATCTCCTTATTCACTCTCCCAGAGAATCGAGGATCCACAAATAAGAATGGGAAGAATGACCAAATGAATGTGTTGTTGATCATAGAGCTATGAATTATTTTTTACATGGAATTATATTGGGGAAATAAATATGATACCCTTGTTTATAATCTAACTCATTAAAAGATGTTACTGCTCAGGCCTGCTGGACAGAGACATAGATCCTGTAAAAAACTGAAGCAATGCCTTTTCAAGTCATTAAGTAAAAGGCCAATTTTAAATTGATTTCTATTTTAATGAGGTAAGCCCTCTGAGATGTTGTATTTCCTGTCTTAAATCCATGAATACAGAGTAAAGACTAAAGAAACTGTTGAGGATAAAACAAGGCACCACACTTGAGTGAGTTAGATAGTCTTTTAATGGATTCTTGAAATGAAAGCTACTGTGCAGACTGCCATTCTGATATGAGCTTTAATTGTACCCTTCCCCTTTGTGTGCTTCTGACTGGATGTCTCTGTGTTCTCCACTAGATGGCATTTTAATCTCATATAATAACCTCATATCATTCAAATTGTGTTGTTTCATGATGCCTTTCATCAGGAAGAGTAAAACCTTGGTCAGTGGCCACTGGTCAGTGTATATATAAAAGTCTATATACTCTTTTGATCCCGTGAGGGAAATTTGGTCTCTGCATTTATCCCAATCCGTGAATTAGTGAAACACACAGGGACATCTGCAGCCAGAGTTAAATGGGTGAATCTGGCCAGGTAATGACATTGTGACCTCATTATAGCCCACCGACATAGAAGTCATAATTAGATAACGTCTAAGGATCGCCACTGATGTGAATGATCAAGCATAGATAATATTCAATATTATAAGCGGCGCTTAGGTGGTGGGGGCTTCCTAGATTAAATTCTCCTTATGGTCCCATAAGGACTTTGGCCAGTTCTGCCTAGAAGACTCTGGAAAATAAGCTGCAGTTGTATAAGAGTCACTCTGTATCTATGTGAGGGACCGAGGTGACCACCCCACGTTTAGGGAGGTGCGCCACTGGATTAGGTGGTGTCGAGGGAAGGCAGGAGACGGCAGTTCCATACAAAAATATAATTTATTGTCCATTAACAAGCAGGCAGATCCAGGAAGCACAATTGGGGTCCAAAACATGAAATACAGGGTTGTTCAGTCGACAAACAAACACGTACCATGCCATTAAACTAGGCATCCGGAACCTACTCTTTTAGGCTCCCTGTCCAAACAAGGCGACCTTGCATAACTCTGGACCTCACACTCCAACCTTGCCTCACAACAAACAAGGTTAACTTAATATTAAACAAACAAACAAACAAACTAGGGATGTGACGCTCGAAGCTGACGTTTCGAAACAGTGTCGAGCTTCCGAAACGCAAGTGTTTCAAACAGTGTTTCGAAGTGTGGTTCAAAACGCCCATGTCACGTGACCATGGCTTAGTGAGGCTTCGTGGTGTTTCAATTTGGTTCGGACAGGTGGCACACTTGCCGCGCGAGCCAATTACCCGAGTAAACACCTGTTTGATCTAAATTACAAAGTCCCAGAATGCTTAAAAGTCATTCAAACACATCCTATCTTTGTGGGTTTTTTGTGAGGAGAGAGATTTTGAGAGATATAGCGACATAGAGATATAGCGATTTATAGTGCATTCTTGTGATTGATAGGTTAGTGATATAGATTAATTGACAGGCTAGAGACAGACAGTGAGCGATAGTTTAGATAGATATAGTCTAGTGACGTTAATATTTAGATAGTAGCAGAAGTAAAAAAATATATGACTGATGCCTTTATTTCAAGAACAGCTGACCCTTTGAAATACTGGTAGGAGAGGAGAGTGGTTTATCCAAACCTAACTGTGATGGCAAAAAAATATTTGTGCATGCCAGCAACAAGTGTGCCTCTCCAGCATATTCCAAAGGATAATGTAGCCTACTATGAAACTGAAATAACAAAACATCTAACTGGCAGATATAAAAATGTTATTATTATTAAAGGCATATACTAGTCTGAAATTTCTAAGCACCAGCAGGGAGTCGAACACCGGCCACTCCGGTCGAATGCAAGTGTGTTAACCACTGAACCACGTAGCTGTGGACGAAATCTTGCGTTCCATGTTGGCTATTTATATTCTTCGTCTGAAGCACTAGATGTCACCATGGAGTTACGCGTGTCGGATTGTTTCGAAACCTCGACACATTCCGGCGCAATTGCTTCGAACGTTTCGTTGTTTCACAAAGCCTCGTTCTGCCCATCCCTAAAACAAACTCTATGACTTCCCTGATTTCTGGACCTCAAGCTCTTCCGCACATCTCCCTGGTTCTCCTGTGTTTCCAGTCTATTGTATCTCTCTCCCGTGTGAAATAAGCCTGGCATTAAATAGGCTAGGCAATTACCCAATTAGGTCTGGGCTAAACCATTATAGGGAATGCGGGGGTGGTGGTGGTCTGTACCATTAACCCAATCACAGTTAAAATCTCCCAGTATAAAGACATGCATACACCTACATACACAAGACATAAACAGCAATAAAACAAACTGAGTGCAGGTGAGTGTTTGGCTGCAGTCCATGCAGGTGTGGCACAAGGCAGTTTTTCAAATGTTTGTCGTGGGGAAAAAGAGAGGATTTCCTTTTTCACAATCTACAAGAGCAAGAGAGTAGAAGAGTGGTAGAGTTTCTGCCAGAGCCAAATCTTCAATGATGATCTCAGTAAACGGTGATTCAATTATGTTAGATGTGGGTAATATTGACATAAATGTTTGATGCTGTAAAAAAGTACTGGACCAGTAGTATTGGACACCTTTGTTTAGAGGCCATTGAGGTGCCTGATCTGGACTCTATCTGTACCAGTGCAGTAAAACAGAATGGCTGCTTGTCTCATTTGTGGTGGTGAGTGAGTTTGCTGGGTGGGGGGATATGACACAGAGGATTATAGCAGTATATACATTTATTGCATTTTCAATGTTGTTGGATTGCATGTCATTTGTATTGTGTGTAACAGTTTATTATAACAGCATGCATTTCAATGATGCAACAGGTGTGACCACAGACTATATTCACCAGAAAACCTCTGACGGTGTAAAACTGATATCAGAGCACTGAGGGGAAATTGCTTTGATCTCTGAATAAAAAGCATCTTATTTTAAATGTGAGTTTTTGTACAGCTTCTCTGAGTCTTTGTATCACTGGGCTACCCACAGAGCACAGTAGTAGAGAGCTGTGTCTGCCAGAGTCAGATCTTTAATGATGAGTTCAGTAAATGTTTCATCGGTATTAGAGGTAAATCGTGGGTCTGAGCTCTCATCCCTACTGTTTGATCGTGCACCTTTGTATAGAAGCCATTGTGGTGCCTGATGAGGATACTGTCTGTACCAGTAAAGGTAAACATAACGGCTGCTTGTCTCATATGAACATTTCAGGGTAACTGTTTTCATTCCTTCTGGGTGACTTACACGGTCCCGATCAGGATCAATGCTGTCAGCTATTATTTCTGCAAACAAGCACATTAAAGAAATCAAAATCAAAATGTGCATCATAAAAAAAAACATGAGAAAAAAAGAGAAAAAAGTCAGTTTACCAGTGATGATAATGAGAATCAGAAGTAGTGGTTTGCCCATGTCCCTTCCAGATCAGTTGTTCTTGGGATGTGTGTGTGTGTGTGTGTGTGATTTGTTGTCTGATGTGCTGCTCTGTGAATGACTGAAAGTGTGTCTGTACCTTTTAAAAGAGAAATGAAATACATCAGGTTCAAGTTACACTCTCATGTCACACAGCACAACAGCATTATTACACTCATTAACGATTTATCTTCATTTAGTGGGTCATGACTGAACATGTTGTACGTTTAGTGAGGGTTTTTATAACACCTATTGTTCACTCGGGTCCAATCAGAGCAGGGCTGTGTGAGATCTGACGGTCAATCACAGTCTGGTGCAGTCAGGTGCGCACTGAAGAGCACAAACTCGATGAGAGGGTGCTCGGTGGTAGTGGGGGAGGGGCATGAGAGTTGTAAACATCGAACATTTTGGCTCCTCAAGTCCCCTCAATCTGTCAGACTTCCCAACTGCAGCTTTAATGTGGGTAGCAATGATGGACACAATTTGCTTGTTTTAATGGCACAAAGAATTAGTAATCTGTAGATATGCATTTAGAATTTATAGCAAATTATTTTGCCTACGGGTTGCTAAAATGAGAGACAGCATCATTCTGCTATAGTCATATAATTGAACTGTGATGACAGCCAACAAACAATGCAGCTTATTATGGCGTTTTTATTTTCTCTCTCTTTCACTGTCTTTCACTGCCTCTCTCTTGCTAGTGTCATGTTTCAATACTGTGCAATAATTGTGTAACCTCATCCCCTGGAACCAAGATAGGTTGAGTTAAGTTAAAGTTTGATTACACTTTACTTGAAGGTATCTTCATTAGAGAGACATGCCACTGTCATGAACGTGTAATAAACATTATGAACAAGTTATTATTGTTCATGACACAACGCTTCTTTCACTCGCTTCTGTCAACTGGAATTCAGTTTTTGTTGTGACAAGTTAGGGTTAGTGTTATGACAGTGTTATGTCACTCTTATGTAGATACCTTCAAGTAAAGTGTTAGCAAAAGTCTTTGTGCCATTGACCAACACGTTTAGACCACTAAGGAAAGAGGTGATACCCTGAGATTGCCTGACAGATGATATCCTGAAAGATGGTGCCTGGCATTCACAGTCTCTATTTAGAGATAGGCTAGCTAACAACAGGCATTTACCATGTCAGTGTGACATGTTGGTTCACCTGCTGGATAAAACATGTGCTGGAGAAAGTGATATTGTTATTCCCTTTTCCCTTTTTATCGCAAACTGTTATTACTTTTGCTTACATTTTTGCCCAGTACATATGTTTGTTCATTGCAAGCACTAATATAAGCATAGATTCCGTCACTCTCTGCCTCACCATCAGGTGAGTATCTACAGTACCTCTAACTTTTGGGGGTTTTGTAACATGACCACAAACATGGTGGAAGTTGCTTCAAGAAAGTGAATCCAATACTGACTGGTTGACACCGAGATGATGCCTTCAGATTAGCCCCGCCTTCATCCTTATTACACATGCATCAGCAGGTCTTGCCATCATAGTGTGCTAGGATCAATCTGCACAGCACTGTACTGTTATGACTGTTGAAATACCATTTCTCAGTGTATATCCTATAGTGTTTTCCATGAGCTTTGTGTTAGACACACATTGCACTGCGTTTGTATCTGTGTAAAGGACACCCATCAATAACCTACTTTTTAATTTATGGTAGGAATGAGAATAAAATGTGTGGCTTGGTAGCTGGCCATGGTCCAAAAGGGATGGGATGCATATATGCTCACAAACGATCTCCACTGACACCCCCTATGGATAAGGGGCAATGTGGGAGTATAGCTATGAGTAAAATGGAGTGACTGGTGGCCGCTGGTCAGTCAAACCAATAGAAATGTCACTTACTTTTAATTAATAGTTCAGAATTGTTAAAGTTACATTCTATTTATTAATTTCTCATTTAGGTCATCAGTTTTCTCCACTGAACAAATACATATAGTAATATAGTTTTTGTGTGTGCAAGATGAAACAATCTTGGTGGTCTGTTTTAAGTGTTCACATCAGAAAGTAGGGAATGTATCAGGCACGTATTTGTCTTTAAAACATTACAAACACTATTATATGTGCATTTTCTCTGAATATGTTTTAACTAAAATCAATTCAGTGTAAATTATGTTTTCCACATTGGTGTCATTACCATTTTCAGGTGTCTCTTGACTAAGACAGTTTTTGTATGAGAGTTGAGTCTGCAGCTGTCACTGTGGGCTGCAGAGCACAGTAGTACACAGCAGAGTCAGACACTTGCAGATCCTGGATCGTCAGATTAACAGTTTTTGTGTCTGTGTTGAGTGTAGCATTGAATCTCCTCTCAAAATCTGGGCCATTGTCTTGTCTAAGAGATGTTTTCAGTAGAATATATTTTGGGAATCCGTTTGATTTCTGCTGGTACCAGAAGAGATACTGTTGAGATGCTATTGCATTGGTCTCATACTGGCAGCTGAGTGTCACCATGCTGCCCTCCAGACCCGTCTCATCTTTAGGTTGAGTAACGAAGTCCCCCTTTGCAGAGCACACTGTGAAGACAATAGATCCACATGAAATACAAAAAGAATATTTAAAAACAAATACAGGAATTGTGTGAAACATTACAGTATATATTGCATTTTAAGATATCTCTTACCACTGAAATAAGCAACTAGTATGAATACTCTGATGCAATATTCCATGGTTGAACTGTGGTGACTACCAGTGATAATGCAGCTCACTTTGGACTCTCTCTGTCTCCTTCAGTTCTTATATCACATTCTGACACACACATATGGTGCATTGGAGCTTCATTCTGCAGGTTTTGACATTACATTTGCGCCCCCCTCAGTTCACAATGAGAACAGCAGAAAGTGCAGCACAACAAGCCTTATATTCAAAGACGTCAACGGACACTTTTATAGACCAACCTGCAGAGCAGATTACTGTATACTGTACATTCTCAGCCAATCTAAGTGTTACAGGGTAAAAGCAACATTAAAAACAGTGAAAGAAGGAAAAACACATTAAGTATCATAAGAGGCAACAGCCATCAGGGTTAAAACAACAGCTAGCCAGGTTAAAGTCATATATTTTGCTAAAAATAAATGTTTTAAGTCTCCGTTTAAAACTGTCCGTAGACAGTGACAGTCCGTCAGAGTGTCAGAGAGGGCAGTCCACAGACGAGGGGCAGCAGAACAGAAGGCTCTTTGTTCTAAGTCTTGTCCTGGGGGTGTGGAGGCACTTTGAGTGAGTAGAACAGAGGGACCATGTTTAGTGGGGTTTAGTGGGGTGAGTAGGTAGGGGGGACATTGCCATGGATGCACTGATGAGTGAGAAACGGGCAGTCTTATAGTACAATTATGCCCCCTCAGTTTGAAATGATAACTGCACTCATAAGGTTGACTGACAAATTTTGATGTCATCATTTTACTTTTACTGTCTGCCAATATTGATATTATTTACCAAAGCGTAAGCGGAATCCAAAGCGTGTTTCTCGGTAACTGTCTATCATCAAAGTGAGACCTAGCCACACAATAGACATGGGGTGGAGCTCCCCTGAAACTGGTCCCCTTGGAAAAAAGCGTAAATAAGCATATTTTGAAATATGCATTTCAAAATCGAGATTGCACACCTTTGTGCCACACGCGAGCCACATACGAAATCTTAGGTCAGTCTGACAAACGGTCAGCGAGATATGCGTGCCACAGACATTAGGACACACAGACGCTTCTTGCCTTTTAAATACATAGATCGTTGATATCGGCCAACAAAACATTTCAAAGCCATGTTTGTAATGGTGTAATGACATTAAAGCTAGATAGAGTTTGTTTGTAGAATCTATGGCAACGTCGTTTTGCTTTAGTCTACTACCCAAGTGAATTAGCTTGCAGAAAACAACTATTTCGTAGCCTATCATATCTTAAACTAGATGTACCGCATAGCGGAACAAAATATGACCGCCGCTCAGTCCTGTACATCCGGTCCGCGAACATAAATCACACTAATCAATTTGTATCCATCTTCTACTCCATCCCCCACTCTTGAAAATTTTGTGTATGCTTGTTTGGCATGCCTGTGTGTGTGTGTGTGCCGGCCGCACAGCAAGTAGCCTACTGGCGCTGCAAAGGTGAATAAATTTGTAGCACTAGCCAAAAAAATTGTAGCATTGTTATAAAACCTTTAAAATCTCTAAACAATCACAAGTAGGGCAGTTCATCACAGTTCATCCATTGCAACTGGACTGATGAAAGGTCATGTACACCTGTAGGCTACATTGTATTTGGGGAAAGCAGAAGGTATCAGTTTTACATTTATTTATTTATTTATTTATTTACTTACAAACAAAACAATCCCTGTCATTTCCATGCAGTTTTCAACAGCTATCAAAAAGAGGTCATGCCATGGATTTTTGTGAATGTTTCTTCTTCTACATTTGCAAGATTTCAGTCATCTTTAGTTCATATGATATTCAACTTTATTGTCAATGCACAAATGAAATACCAATAGTCTAAAACGAAATGCAGTTTTACATCTAACCAGTGGTACAAATAACTGACATGTCCAAAAGGGCCTTCATGAAATGCGACGCTAGACTGTTCACATTTTAACGGGCCAAGTTGTGAGCTGCGTCCGTTATTGTTTGTGGGAAAACTACTGATTTCCACATTGCAACTACTGAATCCATGGTCAGGGACCACCAGCAATGTCCACGGACCACTGGTTGAAAACATCTGGCTAACAGTATCAAGCGGACTTAAGCTGCCACCTCTTGGCGAAAAGTTGTAATACATTTCACCCAGCTGCGTGAATCACAGAAAGCCTGAATGAAGTGGCCACTTCTAAATGGGACCCACTGTACAGTAGCCTAGCTGAAGGTCTGTGGCTAAAGCAGCCATAATGAAAGTGTTATCATTGTTTGGATACTTCACACACATACGTGCTTTTAAATCACATAGACTACAACTACCAAGCTGGAATCAAAGCACACCGATTCACCTCTCACACCCTAAACACGCTAGCCTGGCCTTGGCCTGTCTACGTACTTCCGGTCGATTTCTTTTCCCTACAGTACTCCGTCCTTCACACTCGTTTACTTCGGCAGTTGGGCAGCCGACCAACCAGCGAACAGTGGGCGTCCCTGAGAGCGATTACCCAGGCATGGTGTTTCAATTACAACGTCTCCGCCCCTGAAGCAGATCGCTTGGAATACATCAACGTAGGGAGCGAAAATGACTTACTTATGAAATCTTTGAGCAAATGTAAATAATAGTTTAGCCTATTTTCAGGAGTGTCATGAACGAAGTCACAGTGGAGTAGGATGTTATATCGTCAGCTAAACTTTAGTCATAGATTTTGTCACTAAAGGCTACGAACGTACCCGAGTCAAACTGTAGTTTAGTAGGCTACATGGTCGGGTCAAAATCGCTATTTTAACACTAAGAAGGCTCGACATAACTTGAAACTTTGATCGAAGCATCATCAGTGTCTCTACATATGAACTCGAGCATTAAGAACATTGTTCGTGTACATATAGTTTACTAAAAAGAAAGATTTTGGACAACTCACTCCTTGCAAGATGGCAGCGAGCAGCAAAAACAAGTGAGTTGTTCAAAACCTCTGTTTTAGTAAACTCTGTGTACACCAACAATGTTCTCAATGCTCAAGTTCATGTGTAGAGACACTGATGATACTTCGATCAAAGTTTCATGTTGTGTCGAGCCTTCATAGTATTTGAAAAATAGCGATTTTGACGCAATTGTATCAAAAAAGTAGTAGCCCTATAGGAATCCCATTCAAAAGGTCATTTCACCCGAAAACGACAACGCATACAAGCTTAAAAGTGGCGCTTTGGACGTACTTATGCATTTATATGAAAGTTTGACTTGGGTTCATTCACAAAACACTATGCATTTTGGCAAGAGTTACGCAGATGAAACGTGTGATTGTTTGCTGATAAGATGCACCTGTGCTTGTTATGGGCGTGCTGCAGAGAAACTTCTCTGTATGATGAAACGCCGGTTGTTAGTGATTGGTTCAAAGCAGTTCAAAGGAACTCCAATGATTTTAAACCTCAAAACTGTGCTTTCCCACCCGGAAATAAACGAACGCCTATGGATCTAGGCCAGACTCTCTGCGAAGTCAGAGAGTCTGGTTTCCAGGCTATAAACACGCACTTCAAACAAACAAACAAGCGTCTCAGTCTCACGCATGTAGCCATAGGCAAAACTGTATCAGACGTAACGTTGGTAAGAATGATTTTTGTAGCACGTGCAACAGGTAACGCCCTGCCCTGCATACGTCTCTCAAAGTGCACTCTAAAACATTTGGTTTAAATGGAGATGTAGATCATCACGGGTGCGTTAATAAATCTACATTGTGACGAGTTGACACAAATTATTCACTTTGACGAATTTATGTAGTCTAGTCTATTACGTCGTCTCAGCCCTAGTTACTTTACTTTGAGCCATGCTTTTCCTTAACATTACTTGAAACACCTTTGAAAATAGAGGATTGAAGTAGCAGTGTTTGGGAATGAACGTCAGCGCAGATGCATTTTGAGACTTTTTGTGGTCTTAATGCAGCACTTTACAAAACACTGACAGGGCCACCAAGGACTGTGAGTGAATCAACAGCAGAAAAACCTATTTAGCAAGCAGAAATGTCCCAGCCTGTTTAGGATGCTTCATAGACAGGTCTTTCAGGTAGGCCTATATTTTCCATTAGAAAACCATCAGGTTAGCGAACGCGTTGTGGCTAACTCACTTAGCTCCTGTAGGCTAGTGTCAGAAAAGAATGAGATGACAGTCGAAAGATACAATTACAGCGCTGATATCAATTTGCTTGGTAACCGCATTTATGGTTTTCTACAAATACACCAATAGCCTAATCAAATTGGCCTCCATCACTCAACCAATGCTAACGGTAGGCCTAACATTATTTTACCTAGGTCGTAGGCTATTGATATACGTAACTTGTATAAGATTAACGTACCTGCAGTAAAAACCAAGCATGTCTGATAAACATTCTCAGATTTATTTCGGCTTCAAGAAGAAATGGGAATTACATTTCATGTGAAATCTTCCTACCCTTATTAGACGTTCTCTGCAGTAAACTACAGTGTTGTCCTTGTAGGAAGCTTGTCTTTCCAACCCACTTTATATTAACTTCCAACAAAATTACGTCTCACTGCAACGATGCGCCATCTGGTGGACAAACGACTACGTAACGCCAATACTGGAAAAGCAGGCAAATAATAATGATGAATATTTGGTTTTCCTTTAATCCTACTGAATTTGTAATTATGTATCGGCCGTTCTAATTGCCGATACCGATAGTATGTGCGTGCCTGTGTGTGTGTGTGCGTGTGTATATATGTGCACCACCATCTACAGGCCAATGAGTGTACAGTCACTAAATGTACAGATAACTTAATTTTTTAGACCCCCCCCATGGATGAAATTCTACGAAACTTGGCATACCCCCAGAGAATGTCAGGTTAATCCTACACATAAAATTTGGTGCAGTTCTGAACATCTTAACTGAAGAGAGGGGCGATTAAAGCAGAATGATATTGCATTTTCATTTTTTACCGGGGGGTGCAAATCACAAATGAGTGATTGTGGGCTAGGTTGATGTGGGCCCTTGAGACCAACATACCATAAAAAAATCTTCATCCTCGGTGCCACGGTTCAGGTAGTTATTTAGGAAAAACCAAATTTTTTGGGGTTCGGGGGGCCCAGTGCAGTGAGTGGCCCCCGGGGACCAAACAAAATTTTTCCGTAAAAGTCTAGTGGGGCTACATACCGACCAAATTTCATGTGCCCCGGTGTTTCGGTGTCCCGGGTATCGTTGACCAAAAATTCAGGAAGTAGATGACGGGGGAAAAAAAAAACCATATGACATTCACTATATAATATATATATATAATAAGTTTGCTTGTTTTACCAGTTAACAGAAATAGCTGTTTTCCTGAAACCTGACCCCTTTTTATCTGATGTCTGAAACCTGACTTTGATAACTTTTTATCTGAGACCTTTTAGTCTGACTCCGCTTTTCCTGAGACCTGACTCCTTTTCATCTGATGTCTAAAACCTGACTCTGATATTAACCTGTTTATAGGCCTTTTATAAACAGTTGTTGCATCTTCCATGTTACATTAAGACGCGCACTCAATCGCGCATGCATGCAGGCAAAACGTAAGACTCAAATGTGACGATGCCACAGAACTTGGGAAAAATATAGTTTACAATGCACTGGCAGTAGTAGCCTACAGTTAATGTGAATCGCGGACGCGGACAATAACTAAAGAAAGGAATTTGCACCTCCATCCACCAAATAAGGGCTGTAGTAGTTGGCGCAAAATGTAATTTCTCTCAGAAACCAGGCTATAATGCATGGGGTAACATGAGGTGAGTCAGACATACAGTAAGAGGGGCCTGTCTTAGTAGCCTATTCATGAATCATGTTCCTTTGAAACTAGGCCTACTTTAAAATTGTGTGATTAGCCGCCAGCATAATAACATCAAAATCATAATACAAAATCTTATTAGCCAAGGTCCAAACCTATGAGTCTAAGCCTTAGTTCAAAAAATTCTCAGGTGTAAGTAATTAGTCAAAGAGCCATTGCATTCTCTGTGATATAGACACAACACGCACACACACACACACACACACACACACACACAAACACCCAGAGAGAGAGAGAGAGAGACACACACACACACAAGTTTAAACACACAACAAGCATGCATTCTGTACTAGTTAGAAAATATCAAGTCATATAAGTAAAGGATAACGGCCAGGTCATAATTTAAATTATCGTAGCACAGAGGAAAACCATTCTGTATTTGTTTCTTCAAGACAAAGACTGACAGCTGACACATACAGTGGAGCATGAGGGGTGGATCTGCTGTAACCTCCTCTGGGTTTCATGGTCTTAATCTACAGCATTGAGCGCCTCCTTCTGGTATCAGGGTGGTATGACATGTCATACATTAAATTAGAGTCTAATCATTAGAGTATTGTTATGAGAAAAGGGATGCTTACAGGGATTGGCAACCATGAATGGTGATATTCAGTTACATTTTTGGCTATGCATTTCAAATATACATACACTACCATTCAAAAGTTTTGAGTCACTTAGAAATGTCCTTGTTTTCATCATTAATGTTGTAAATGACTGTTGTAGAAAGAAATGGCTGATCTTTAATGCAGTATCTTCATTGCCAATTATCAGCAACCATTCATCCAATGTTTCAAAGGCACATTCTGTTTACTAATCTGATACCAGTTTAAAAGGCTGATAAAATATTGGAGAGCACTTGCACAACCCTTGCACAATTATGTAAGCATATAATGTAATCTAATGTAAAAAAACGAGTGTAGTGGGAATTTCTTTCTAGTGACTTTCTAATGACAGTGTCATATGTACAGTATATAAATATATAATATAATGCATATAACTTAATATATACATACACATTAAATTATGTGTTGAAGCTCATTTTCTAACTCAATTTCCAAAATATATATATTTTTAGTTTTGTGTATACATATATTATTTTTTTAATTGTGTATATATATATATATTATTTTATTTATGTATTACATGTGCATACTTCATTTGAAGCTATGTAAAAATAAATGCATTTCTTTAAGAGTTTTATAATTCACATGATAAATACAGATCAGTAAAATGTTGATGAATTCAAATCTGTATCAGCAGACTGGATTAATAGTCAGAGCGTATAAATGAATGTACTGTCTGTGAAGGGGACATGTTGAATCTCCCTCCTCCTGCACATCTGAGAGGTTTTTGTACAGCAGAGTCTGAGTTCCTGTCACTGTGGGCACCAGGGCGCAGTAGTACACAGCAGAGTCAGACGCCTCTGCAGAGGAGAGCTCCAGAAACACACGCTTTTCCTCTTTCTTTATGGAGGGAGTCAGACGGGGAACTGAGCCTGAAGGGGAACCATGCTCAAATATGAGGTAGAGGAACTCTGGGATGGAGTTGGGGTACTGCCGATACCACTGCAAGTTATTGACATTACCACTGTAGTTACAGGAGAAAGTGACAGTTTCTCCCTCAATGACGACCACTGAGGAATGAGAGGGTGTTATGGCATTCCCAACAGATTCTCCTGTGAATGATGAGGAAAGAGATGAAGGCATGTGAAGATGCCAGTCCTTTTAAAAGGAGGTAAAATTCAGACAAGAACAAATTCATCTGGACATCACTGAAACATGCTACTGTATGATGGACTGTAGATATCATTCTTATACTACACTATACTGTACTATACTATACTATACTATACTATACTATACTATACTATGCCTTGTTTATATACTTAACTATACATGCATTATGATATTACGCCTATTATATACGACATCTACAAAGATCTTACCTATTGAGAGAGACAAGAGCAGGAATGCACCAAGTACCATCATGACTGGCCAGCACTGGCAGAGTGACTGCAAGCATCTCAACACCTTCTTTACACACATACATTTCCTGACTCCACCCCATCCACTGGAGGTGCTTATTGTTGCGTAAAATGTTTTAATGATATCAATGAATGACTACTGGCTGATGCTTTACTCATTTAAAATTAATTCTACCTAATATATTTCAACTGGAATCATAATTGGGTATAAAAGGAGCACTGCAGATACATTCACAGATACTAATTTATGTTCATTTTATTATATGTATTATATGCATATTCCATCTAAAGATATTTAAAATGAAATGAATTTCATTCACAGTATATTCACATGATAAATACAGAACAGACTGGATTAATAATCAGAGTGTAAAAATGGATGTACTGCCTGTGAAGGGCACATGTTGAATCTCCCTCCTCCTGCACATCTGAGAGGTTTTTGTACAGCAGAGTCTGAGTTCCTGTCACTGTGGGCCTCAGGGCGCAGTAGTACACAGCAGAGTCAGACGCCTCTGCAGAGGAGAGCTCTAGAAACACACGCTTTTCCTCTGTCTTTATGGACGGAGTCAGACGGGGAACTGAGCCTGAAGGGGAACCATGCTCAAATATGAGGTAGAGGAACTCTGGGATAGAGTTGGGATACTGCCGATACCACTGTAAACTATTGACATTACTACTGCTGTAGTTACAAGAGAAAGTGACTGTTTCTCCCTTACTGACAACAAGTGAAGAATGAGATGATGTTATGGCATTTCCAACAGATTCTCCTGTGAATGATGAACAAAGATATGAAGAGCATGTGAAGATGGATATTTCTGATGTATATGCTTTTGTGAGTCTAGATGATTTGAGATAACTACTGTAGATAATTTGATTATATACTTAACTGTGCATACTTTATTATATAACACCTATATTATATACTTCCTTATGATTATAAATAAAAATGGTAATACTCAAAGATCTTACCTATTAAGAGAGACAAGAGCAGGAATACACCCAGTAGCATCATGACTGGCCTGCACTGACAGAGTGACTGCAAGCATCTCAACACCTTCTTTACGCACACAAATTTCCTGACACCGCCCCAACCACTGGAGGTGGTATATCATTCATTTATGGCTTTATCCGGCGTATGTCTTAATCATTTAACTGAATTATATAATATATTTCAACTGAAACCATAATTGAGTATTAAAAGAGCACTGCAGATACATAAACACATGCTATGCATGTTATAATTTGTGTAAACATGAATGGGCTAATGTTAACACTATACTGTGGTCCATATGAGCCAGATGGTGCTAGTCGTGCACTAACACATAAACACTTTACTTTGACTCAGGGTGTTTTCACACTTGGTCCCTTTCAGCCTTCTAAACAAACTCAGATCAATGACTCAGTATTGTATTGTTTAAGTATAAAACACTCCAAACAAACTCTAACCCATCAAAAGTGAACTGGTGGTCACGGCGCAATTCATCTAATCTGTGCACTGTGCACTTTTTGCATTGTAGTCTATTTTATCCTCCTTGACTTGCCATTGCCAAAAGAAAAGGCATGCCATTTATATATATATATAAATACAGTGTTGGGGAGTAACGGAATACATGTACCGGCGTTACGTATTCAGAATACAAATTATGAGTAACTGTATTCCGATACAGTTACAAGTTAAATAGTTGGTATTTAGAATACAGTTACATTGTTGAAACCAATGGATTACATGACGATACTTCTCTGTTTCATAAGTTTATTCACGCTCTAAATAAATAAAGGCAACTCAGAAGCTCCTAAAAGCAATCTATGATTTCCATGTTTAAATCCAAGCCCCGCCGTCTTGCACTAGCCTCAAAACGCAGCCAGCGCGCATTATGGACGCGTCATCGGAGACCCTGAAATGACTGTTTGCACAGCAAATTAGGAGTAAAGTAAGTGGAGGTAACTCCTGTTCCTCACTGATCGCGGTTCCTGATGTCTGTTCAAAGGATATTTTCCCAAGTATTAATAGCTCAGGCTACTTTGGCCAATCGGTTACACAGTTTGCTAATCAATAAACAGAGCCTATAGTTCACGTGTTGATTTAGACCTAGCCTACAATTAAACCAATCTCTAAAATAGGCACTGCATTCTAAGTTTTTTATTCTAACTTAAAATAGCTTTATGGATTATTTTTTTTTTCTAATTAGATGCCTACGTTTTAAAATGAATTATATGGTGGAGCCTCTGAAGAATTATTCTTGCGAGTAGGCTAGCATATTTTAACATGCGGTTTTTGATTGTCATTACGCAATCACGTTCATTTTGAGAGCACTGATATACAGTAGCCTAGATAGTGTTTACATTTACAGGTCATTTGCGTTCCACCTGTCATATGCGCCCCTCACTTGTACTGGGTTGATGCCACCGAAAAATCTCACAGGTACTAATATATTTTCTGGCTACGCCCTTAAAGTAGCCTATTTATTTAGTTTGTTTTAATTAGCCTAGTCGCCTGCTGTACAGTAGTTTTAGTGGTCACCTTGCTATTTTAAAGTTGTATCAGGTAGCTTAGTTGACTTTACATTCTCCTATGTGGGCCTAACACTTCAGCCATTTGGAACAGAAGAACACACCAGAATAGGCCTGTTTAGTAGGCCTAAGCAGGATTTGATGGCCGCATTCCTACACTTATAAAATCCAATTCAATGCGGAAGTAATCTAAGTATTCAGAATACGTTACTCAGATTGAGTAACGTAACGGAATACGTTACAGATTACATTTTTGGGCATGTATTCTGTATTCTGTAACGGAATACGTTTTGAAAGTAACCCTCCCAACACTGTATAAATATAACTATTATCATTGGGCCTATAACAAAACAGGATACAGACATTCCAAACAAATCTGTTCTAATGTTATGCTAATGTTATATACATTACAATGGGCTGTTGTCAAATTGCTGGGAATTTAATTGATTAACACAGCATAAAAACTCTTATCGAGTGTTGTTGATACATAATAGGCAACTTGTGTCCTCGGAACCAAATCTGACAGCAGCTTTGGAGTTTTGGAAGTAGGCTGCAGGTAGGCAGCTGGTGGATATATAACTGGCATAGGCTTTTGGTAAGGTAAAAGCAACAACCGAAATGCAGTGTTGAAACACGTGTATGAAACATGTTACTGTAAATATGCAAACACTGATCCGGTATGGAATAGCACTGCATAGAGAAGCATGATTAACTCAGCAAAGTTCACAACACAGGAAAGAGTGCAGCTTGGGCAGCTGATCCCAACTCAGACTCACACTGACATCTGTGTACATGTACCAACGATAATTTCAGGACAAGGAAGCTCCTCCTCAGAAATCATACCATGACTGACACATTAATTGCAAAAATTGACTGTCTCATAACAGCATCTACTTGATCATTCATATCGATAGGTTGCTATAGTATGCTTTCTATGACAGACAACTGTGATTTACTGAGAACAATTGTTAATATGATATTTAATTAGGTGTTATTGCACTCTATTCTAGATCTTAGCTGTGGGGGTTTTTGTTGAGTTCAGCTGGGTTTCCTGACACTGTGGGCTGCAGGGCACAGTAGTAGACAGCAGAGTCTGAGACTTCAGCAGATGAGATCTCCAGAGAAACTTGCTTTGCTGTCTTGTCATGTTTGATTAATAACCCAGGAACAGGAGGAGTTGCATTGGTTATGTAGCCTCGATATTCCAACATGAGAAACCGTGGTACTGAGTAAGAGAACTGGCGATACCAGTGCAGACTGTAGTCTGTTCCATCGTACTTGCAGGTGAGCTCAACATGTTCTCCTTCTATTGCATGCTTGACTGTAGTGACTGGAGTAATAGAGTTTCCAACACTGTTACCTTTAATGAGAGAGTTTTGCACAAATATCAGTATGCATATTGTTTGTTGCTCTTACTCATTTATATTCTATTTTCTTAATAAAGGCTGCTGTCTAATACTACAGCAAAATATACAAATGTTCTTACCCAAGAAGGTTGAAAACATTAGCAATGTTACCACATTAATCATGGTAGAGCACATTGTGTAGTTCATGTGATATGCAGGTCTGCTTGGATTCACTTCTTTATTCTCAAACACTTTATCCTGACCTCACCGTGATGCTGTCTGTTCAGCTCCTCCCCTGATGGTTTGAGTATTTAGCATAATTTAGAGAACTTTATTGATCAATATAATAATACAGTGATTTGAAAAATACACCCATTACTTCACTGCTAATGTATGTCCATTATATTTTGTGTATACTGAGGTTGATTCCAAACCGTGGCCCATCTGAGCCAGATGGCATATTGCACAAACATAAACTCTTTCCACTGATTAAGAAATGTCAATCAGTCAGATGGAGTACTGTACAAGGAGACACAATAATAACTTCCACATGTTTATTTTGAAAAAAAGAATATTTACAGGTTAAGAGTTGATGAGTGATCGGATGTGGTTTAGCACAATCACTGTGAATTAAAGTGTATTCTTTAGTATTTGTCACGACAAAACACTTGTCGTGAGTGGCCTGTTGGACACAACAGAGACACAACTAGATGTACCGCAGAGCGGTACAAAATATGACCGCCGCCCAGTCCAGCACATTTTTTTTTACCCAAAAATAAGTCACGCTTGTCAAATTGTGTTCATTTCCTACTTTGTTCCTTTTTTGTGTGTTTGTAATTGAGTGTGTGCAGAGTGTGTGGTTGTTTTTGTGCATATGTGTTTTGTGTGTGTGTGTGTGTGTGTGTGTTCGTGTGCTTACTGTATGTTTGTGTATGTAGGTGTGTTTGTATGGGTGCATGTGTGTGTGTGTGTGTATGTGTGTTTATGTGTTTGTGTGCGTGTTTGTGCGTGTCGTGTGTGTGTATGTGTGTTTATGTGTTTGTGTGCGTGTTTGTGCGTGTCGTGTGTGTGCATGTATGTGTGTGTGTGCATGTGTAGTGTGTGTGTGTTTACGTGTTTTTGTGTGCGTGTGTTTTTATGTGTGTGTGTCTTTATGTATGTGTACATAAATAAAGCAAATCAGGGAACCACCTACTCTTTAAGTAAGTGCCATCGGATCTTTAACAACCATGGTGAGTCAGGACCTCAATTTAACATTCATGCAAAGGAAAACATCTGCAGTACAGTGTCCCTGTCACTGCAATAGGACATTGGGATTGATATTTGTTTGGTGGCTTTTGGCCACAGGGAAGAGTGCCACCTACTGGCCAGCCACCAACACCACTTCCAGCAGGAACCTACTCTTCCAAGGAGGTTTCTTATCCAAGTACTAACCAAAACATGATTAGTTCATAGATTTCACATGTAAAATACATTTTATACAACCCCACCCACATCTTGCCTGTTCATAATTCTTGAATTGTGTGCATGTGTGCGTGTACGTGTTTATGTGTGTGTGTGTGTGTGTGTGTGTGTGTGTGTGTGTGTGTGTGTGTGTGTGTGTGCGTGTGGGTGTGCCTGTGTGTGTGCATGTGCATGCATGCGTACATATGTCTACTGTGTGTGTATGTGTCATACGTATGATTACTGTGAATGTACTGTATGTGTGTGTGTGAATATCTGTTTATGCAAATATGTGGATATGGAATGGGTTAACATGATCCCTGGAGGCAAACATACACAAAAAATTGGTCATCCTAGGCCCTACGGTTCTTAAGATATTCACAGAAAACTCTGTTGGTGTATGGTCACTAAATGTACACATAAATTAATGTATTGTATGGCCCCCCATTAACAAAAATCCACGAAACTTGGCATGCATTCAGAGGGTGTCATACTGATCCTACACTTTCAATTTCGTGCAGTTTTGACCATGTCAGCCAGAGATATTGTGATTACAACACCTAATTTGTTGCTTTTTAATTTTTAACTAGGTGGCGCTATACATGAATTGAGTGGTAATAGGATGGGTTGACATGGCCCCTTAAGACCAACACACAAAAAAGGTGGTCCTCCTAGGCCCTACGGTTCTCTAGATATTCACAGAAAACTGTGTCTGGCCACCTACAGGCCAGTTGGTGTACAGTAACATAAATTAATTTATTGTATGGCCCCCCATGAATGGAATTCCACGAAACTTGGCGTGCATTCAGAGGGTGTCATACTGATCAGTTTTGACCATGTTAGGTCATAGATACCTGCGAACACCTCATTTTTACTTTTTCGTTTTTAACTAGGTGGCGCTATACATGAAATGAGTGGTTACTGTACATGGCCCCTTAAGATCAACATACAAAAAAAGGTGGTCCTCCTAAACCCTACGGTTCTCGAGATATTCACAGAAAACTGTGTCCGCCCTACCCTCCTTTCGGGGGGTCCTGTCCAGCACAGGGGCTACAGATCAAAATGAAAAACAATGGTTCCATGCTATCCTTGTGGGGCTACATGATCACCAAGTTTCGTGCACCCCGGTCTTTCAGTGTCCCAGTTTCAGTGACGGAAATTTGGCCATGCGAAATTTCGCTGTGCAGCGGTCATAATTATGTGAGCAGTCCATTCCGGCTACACTTTGCTTACAGTACGCTCACATAGAGTTCATGTAATTGAGTTTTTGTACAGTGTTGTAGGGTTTCCTGTCACTGTGGGCTGCAGAGTGCAGTAGTAGACAGCAGAGTCTGAGACTTCAGCAGATGAGATATTCAGAAGAACCTGTTTATTGACTTTATCCACTTTACCAGAGGCACGAGGATGAGGAGGAGTTGATTTCACTGGATCACTGTTGGATTCAAACAACATGATGATGAATTCTGGTTTAGATCCTGGATTCTGGCGATACCACTGAAGATTGTCCACATTAACACTGTATGTGCAGGAGAGAGAAGCTGTTTCTCCCTCTGAGACAGGAAGTTCTGTAGAGGTTGAAGTGATGTCAGCTTGAAAACTGTCACCTAAAAAGAAAAATATATATATTTGTACAAATACTTAAAACATACAGACTTGTGTTTCATAATTTTTGAGTCTGACTTATTTTTTATATTCAAAACTGAAATAAACCAACCTATCAGTGTGAAAAGCAGAATGAGAAGGCTGCACATGGTCATAATTGTGTGTAATAGAATCACATGACAACTCTTCAGTTGTTCTTCATGAGTACCCAAACACAGCTGTAAGACTCCTCCTTCTCACATGTACAGTGGTACACACCCCCATTGAGACTCTAATCTTTTCAACAGTTGAAATACTGCTGTTTTATACACTTTCAGCAGAATAAGGTGATGTGTGTGTGTGTGTGTGTGTGTCTGTGTGTGTGTGTGTGTGACCTAATGATTTGGTTTAAGGCCAAAGACAAATATTCAGTAAAGAATATCTGCCATACACCACCATTCCACTAGATGGCACCATGATGACATAAAACAGCTTTCTCTGGTGAGGTTCACTGAAGTGTGTCTACCAATACTTTCTGCCAGAATGCAGAAATATGTTCTGTTCATTTTCCTTCATAATGTACAGTATACTGTGGCAAGAGCAAATACTGTATATATTTCACTGGGAAAATAATAAAGCCCCAGTATGAGATATCTTAGCAATCTAAAGTCTCAAGTAAAATCTTCATCCAGATTGTCATGGCTGAAGTTTGTGATCAATCATCAGTTCAATCTAAAGTGTCTCTGTGTGCCCCTCAAGTCCTTTTTTAATGTTAGGTCACATAATGGGTCATTTAATATGAGGTTGTGTGTAGGAAGTGCATGCATGGACATGCATAGAGTGTATGGAGTGTCCCTCTCTTTTTGGTCATCGGTGGTTACTATGAAAGATGCTTTCATATGTCAGACAGAAAAAAAATGTTTTAGTCTGTCAATAGAGTAACTAATTATAAATAAGATTAAGAAAGGTTCAGGTTGAACCCATTCCAATGAGACAGCTTTAGGTGTTAAGTAACATTAAGTATGATTTTTTTCTGTGAAATCTCAAAATAAAATAAAATGAACATTTGTATGTTTTGCATTTGCATGCATGGCCATCCATATCATTGATACAAATTGCAGATATGTGATACCATTAGGAAACCACCATAGTTGTGTATGAGGAAATTGTAATAAGCTCTATAAATAAAACTTAAGGTCACATTTAGACAGGCAGGTTTTTGTATGAGGATGTGTGTTTGTCAGTCACTGTGGGCCTCAGGGCACAGTAGTAGAGAGCAGAGTCTGAGAGTTCAGCAGATGAGACGTGCAGATAGAGTTTGTCTTTAGTCCTTAGTCCAGACAGACGAGGGTCCACATCTGATGTCTGATTATTCCCAACACCGTACATGCTGAGAAGATGCTGAGGAGCTGAGTTTGGATGCTGGCGATACCACTGTAAAGACTGTGGATTTGAGGAGTAGCTGCATGAAAGGGTTAAACCAGATCCCTCCATATGAGAGAACTCAGTACTATCTGGAGTAATCATATTCGCATTTATGAGCCCTGCCAGAGGAAAAGAAACAGAAATGTAAGTAACCTGAAATATGTAAATATAACAACATGTATGAGAGTTGTACATATATCAGTATGCATAATACTGTATGTGCTGCTGTTTTCATTATCATTCTTTAAAAAAAAAAAATAATAATAATTTTGCTGTGTAATACTATTGCAAATGTAGAACTGCTCTTACCTAAGAAGGCTAAAAACAGTAGCAGTGCTACATGAATCAGCATGGTAATGTCCATAGTGTATTTCATGAGGCAGGGTGGTATGCTGATCTGCTTGGATTCAGTTCTTCACCTTCACTTAAATCTGATGTCACCATGATGCTGTCTGTTCAGCTCCTCCTCTGACTGGTAGAGGGTTGGTGAACTTCATAATATCTTTGGTGATAAGGATAATGATAAAACTGAAAAAAAAAACTGTTCCCATCACTTTTGGAGACATCCACATGATAATATGGCCACTATGTTTTGAGTTATGGTAACAATAAACTGTCTGAGTCAGATGGTACACTAGAACACTAACATAAACTCTGACCTCTGATTTGAGTCAGATGGATTACTAAAATAGAGAAAAAACCTATAATACATGTAATGTGTTTATTCTGAAAAATGACAGTTGAGAGAGAGAGAGAGAGAGATTTAGTATTTGTATGTTCATGAATTGTACCATTTGTAGCACAATCAAAAACAGTTTATACTGTAGTTTAGACAATTGTCATGACAAAAGATGTGTCATATGTGGCCTCCTGTTACTGTAGACACAACTGTGTGTGTAATTTTAGTTTTTGTACAGTGTTGTTAGGTTCCTGACACTGTGGGCTGCAGGGCGCAGTAGTAGACAGCAGAGTCTGAGACTTCAGCGGATGAGATCTCCAGAAACAGCTGTTTCTTCTTACTGTTCACGACCCATGGATTGGTGGATCTGCTTTTTGTGTGTGAGTTCCTTCAGTCAGACAGTACAAGAAACAAGCTGCGGGGCAGACCAGGATAAGCCCACCCATTCGCCAGGTCCTTCTGATGGCATGTTAATATCAGGGCCCTATCATGACAGTCATCGTCACTCGTCAAAAGCTTATTCAAATTTAGTACGTCCAGTCCACATTGGGAGGGTTTTCGTTATCAAACGTTGAGCGCATGGCGCAACAAGGTGTTCCTCAGTTTTTTTTTTAATCAGTCATGGGTGTGTTTTGGGCCTAACATCATTTAAACCAATGAGAATGACATCTATCATTCCCTTTAACGGCGCAAAGCACGATATCAAATAAATTCATCGGTATTTTGACATTCAACGGCACATTTGAAGGAGGCTGCTTACGAGACCGTATGGAATAGTCATCCCACTAAACCAGTGGTTCTCAAACTGGGGGTCGGCAAAAATATTGGAGCGGTCACGAAATTTGCATTTGATTTTTTGTAAAGGTTTTTAGTCAAAAGCTCCCATTGACATAATGCCTTTGATGTTGACCTATACCTATGAGAAGACATTTTCTGCCTCTGCTTCCAATCCCCATCTCACAACATTTCAAAACCAAATTATGTCGGTTAGAGAGAAGGGTGTCACGAGACTTGGCCCATGTTTTTTGGGGTGCCGCCAGACAAATCGTTTAAGAACCACTGCACATGCTTTACTAAAACCTAGCATAGCCTTCACGCATTTGCACTCCTCTATTATTTGAACTCATTGGCAAAGTGAGTTCAAAGAGTTGCTTATATCTTGTGACAGTGCGTCTTCAGCTGTGCTCCATACGTGTCTCTCGCCTTTCCCCTAATCACTTTTAACCATCATTACCAATTTGCTAATGAACCTGTAAGGAAAACTTAGATATTTTACACTATGTGATTATGTGATTTGGTTAATTAGAAACATACTTAGCTGAAAGGCTAAACGATTACCATAACCTGTGAAAGAAAAATTATAATTTGTAGCACTTTCCTGTGTAATTTGTATTTATTGCAGATTTACCTTTTCTTCATTAAATTCATCCAATTACGACACTCCGCCTGTTCCTTGGGGAAGATAATGAGGAAACGAGTTTAACTAGCTGTTTCATGCTAGATGAGAACAGTGCAGGGTAAATCTAGCCCGGTAATGACATGATGACCACATTATAGCCCACTGAAGTCATAATTCGATAACGTCTAAGGATCGCCACTGGTGTAATTGATCAAGCATAGATCATATTCAACATTATTGGTGGTGCTAAGGTGGTGGGGAGTTCCCAAATCAAAGTATGCTTAGGGCCCCATAGGACCCCATAAAGTCGGTTCTGCCCAGAAGACTCTGGAAAATAAGCTGCAGTTGTATAAGAGTGACTCTGTATCTTTTCTCTACAAGAGCAAGAGAGGAGTAGAAGAGTGATAGAGAGCTGTTTCTGCCAGAGCCAAATCTTCTGAGTTCAGTAAACGCATCTTCAATGTTAGAGGTGGGTAATGTTGACAGAAGTGTTGGATGCTGTAAAAGAGTACTGAACCAGTGGTAAGGGACACCTTTAGGACACCTTTATAGAAGCCATTGAGGTGCCTGATCAGGATACTATCTGTACCAGTGTGAAATGAACAACAATAATAATAAAAACACTATGTTATACCATTGAATATTGGACAAAAAATGAATGTATTTGAAAGGAAAATGACACACCAAAGTCAACAGTTTGACAAATGCAGTCAGTTGAGGGTTTACAGATGCTGCGTGATGTCTTTGCGCCTGGCAGCGGTGCTTTGCCGGTGCTATGCCCGAAAATAGTTCCAAATCTAAATTGGTCTAGTAAATCCCTTCGTGTTAATTTGCATTGATATTTGTACTCGATATGAATGTACAGGTTACGAGAAATAATTATAAAAAATCTTGAGTTATTTGATTCACTTTTGCAACGACATGCTAGCTGGCAGCGCCGGTTTACAGCGACTACGCTAAGATAAAGCTAACCGGGCCGTTTCTAGATTAGGACAATGGCTGGGTCGGCTATAAAACGCATTGGCTCACTCATCCAACTCTAGGGACTGCGGGGAGAGACCCAATTTCACCTAGGGGTGGCGTATTCCTTTAAACTGATATCATAGCACAGAGAGGAATTTACTTTGATCTCTGAATAAAAAGCATCCTATTTTAAATGTAAGTTTTTGTACAGCTTCTCTGAGTCTTTGTATCACTGGGCTACCCTCAGAGCACAGTAGTAGAGAGCTGTGTCTGCCAGAGTCAGATCTTTAATGATGAGTTCAGTAAATGTTTCACCAGTATTAGAGGCAAATCGTGGGTCTGAGCTCTCATATCTACTGAATGATCGCGCACCTTTGTATAGAAGCCATTGTGGTGCCTGATGAGGATACTGTCTGTACCAGTGAAGGTGAACATTACGGCTGCTTGTCTCATATGAACATTTCAGGGTAACTGTTTTCATTCCTTCTGGGTGACTTCGGTCCCGATCAGGATCAATGCTGTCAGCTATTATTTCTGCAAACAAGCACATTAAAGAAATCAAAATCAAAATGTGCATCATAAAAAAACCATGAGAAAAAAAGAGAAAAAAGTCAGTTTACCAGTGATGATAATGAGAATCAGAAGTAGTGGTTTGCCCATGTCCCTTCCAGATCAGTTATATTTGGGATGTGTGTGTGTGTGTGTAATTTGTTGTCTGATGTGCTGCTCTGTGAATGACTGAAAGTGTGTCTGTACCTTTTAAAAGAGAAAGGAAATACATCAGGAAGTTACACTCTCATGTCACACAGCACAACAGCATTATTACACTCATTAACGATTTATCTTCATTTAGTGGGTCATGACTGAACATGTTGTACGTTTAGTGAGGGTTTTTAAAACACCTGTTGTTCACTCGGGTCCAATCAGAGCTGTTTGAGATCAGACGGTCAATCTGGTGCAGCCTGGTGCGCACTGAAGAGCACAAACTCGATGAGAGGGTGCTCGGTGGTAGTGGGGGAGGGGCATGAGAGGGTGCTCGGTGGTAGTGGGGGAGGGGCATGAGAGTTGTAAACATTGAACATTTTGGCTCCTCAAGTCCCCTCAATCTGTCAGACTTCCCAACTGCAGCTTTAATGTGGGTATACTGTAGCAATGAGGGACACAATTTGCTTGTTTTAATGGCACAAAGAATTAGTAATCTGTAGATATGCATTTACAATTCATAGCAAATGAGTTTGCCTAATGGGTTGCTAAAATGAGAGACAGCATTGTACTGCTATAGTTATATAACTGAACTGTGATGACAGCCAACAAACAATGCAGCTTATTATGCCTTTTTATTTTCTCTCTCTCTTTCACTGTCTTTCACTGCCTCTAGTGTCATGATTTAATACTGTGCAGTAATTCTGTAACCTCATCCCCTGGAAACAAGACAGGTTGAGTTAAGTTAAAGTCTGATTACACTTTATTTGAAGGTATCTTCATTAGAGAGACATGCCACTGTCATGAACGTGTAATAAACATTATGAACAAGTTATTATTGTTCATGACACAACGCTTCTTTCACTCGCTTCTGTCAAGTGTAATTTGGTTTTTGTTATGACAAGTTAGGGTTAGTGTTATGACAGTGTTATGTCACTCTTATGTAGATACCTTCAATTAAAGTGTTAGCAAAAGTCTTTGTGCTGTTGACCAACATGTTTAGACCATTAAGGAAAGAGGTGATAACCTGAATTTGCTCATCATATGATATCCTGAAAGATGGTGCCTGGCATTCACAGTCTCTATTTAGAGATAGGCTAGCTAACAACAGGCATTTACAATGTCAGTGTGACATGTTGGTTCACCTGCTGGATAAAACAGGTGCTGGAGAAAGTGATATTGTTATTCCCTTTTCCCTTTTTATCGCAAACTGTTATTCCTTTTGCTTACATTTTTGCCCAGTACATATGTTTGTTCATTGCAAGCACTAATATAGGCATAGATTCCGTCACTCTCTGCCTCACCATCAGGCGAGGATCTAGTATATTTGTGCATTTTCTCTGAATATTTTTAACTAAAATCAATTCAGTGTAAATGATGTTTTCCACATTTGTGTCATTACCATTTTCAGGTGTCTCTTGACTAAGACAGTTTTTGTATGAGAGCTGAGTCTGCAGCTGTCACTGTGGGCTGCAGGGCACAGTAGTACACAGCAGAGTCAGACACTTGCAGATCCTGGAGAGTCAGATTAACAGTTTTTGTGTCTGTGTTGAGTGTAGCATTGAATCTCCCCTCAAAATCTGGGCCATTGTCTTGTCTAAAAGATGTTTTCAGTAGAATATATTTTGGGAATCCGTTTGGTTTCTGCTGGTACCAGAAGAGATACTGGCTGCCTGCTAATGCAGGTGTCTCATACTGACAGTTGAGTGTCACCATGCTGCCCTCCAGACCCATCCCATCTTTAGGTTGAGTAACAGAGTCCCCCACTGCAGAGCACACTGTGAAGACAACAGAGCCACATGAAATACCAAAAAGATTGAAAAATATGATTAAACATTACATTATATACTGTATCTTGCATTTCCCCTTGGGGGATCAATAAAGTATCTATCTATCTATTTATACTGTATTTTAGGATATTTCTTACCACTGAAATAAACAGCTAGAATGAATGTCTTTATGCAATATTCCATAGTTGAACTGTGGTGACTGGCTCACTTTGGACTCTCTCTGTCTCCTTCAGTTCTTATATCACATTCTGACACACACATGTGGTGCATTGGAGCTTCATTCTGCAGGTTTTGGCATTACATTTGCGCCCCCCTCAGTTCACAATGAGAACAGCACAAAGTACAGAGCGACAAGCCTTATCAAATACATCAATAGACTCTTTTCCAGACCAACCTGCAGAGAAAATTCATTCAGTTACTGTATACATTTTCAGCCAATCTCAATGTGCTACAGGGCAAAAGACATTTAAACATTAAAAACACTTAAAGAAATAAAAAAACATTAATAGGCAGCATCCGATTATAGAGTTAAAAAAGCAGCTAGCCAGGTTTTAGTCTGCTAAAAAATAATGTTTTAAGTTTTTAAGAGAGGCCCGATCACCCATTGTTCTAAGTCTTGTTCTGGTGGTGTGGAGGCGCTTTGAGTGAGTAGAATGGAGGGATCATGTTGAGATTAGTGGGGTGAGTAGGTAGGGGGTGCACTGCCATGGATGCACTGGTGAGTGAGAAACCAGCAGTCTTATAATACAGTTATGTCCCCTCAGTTTGAAATGATAACTGCACTCATAAGGTAGACTAACACATTTTGATGTTAACCTTTTACTTTTACTGTTTGCCGATGTTAATATTCCCGAAAGATTACATTTGCTTTGTGCAGTTTTGCACACAAAGCATTCTGTGTTGAGCATTTTGTAGATGTCATGGGCCTAATTCTGTAGATATCATGGGCCTAATTCAACAAAGTGCAGATGAAGGACCTTGCCTGTTTGAAAACCTCACAGCCATGTATGTGTAATGTTGATTGGCCACCGTGGAAAATACCCTGGTACATATGTATATGTACAGTACACCTTTCCTCTGTATTAGCATAATTTCTAAAGTGTATTGATATTTATTTGTATGAGTTACTGTACAGTTTAATAGCATTTATTTCTGGTAACAGCCATGAGTTACTACAGTCTAATAGCACTTATTTCTGGTAACAGGTGTGACCACAGTCAGTGTTCAACTCCAAACCTCTGTTGGCAGGCGACTGTTTTCAGAACACTAACAGGAAATGTCTTTGATGTCTGTTGGCATGAAATACAAATTAGTTTTTGTTCAGCTTCTTGCTGACTTTGTATCACTGGGTAACATCCCTCAGGGCACAGTAGTAGAGAGCTGTGTCTGCCAAAGTCAGGCCATTAATAATGAGTTCAGTAGATGAGTGCTCTGTAGTAACCTGAAACCGTTGGTCAGATTTATGTTCACCTGGCTGAGATCGAGCCCCTTTCAACAGTAAATACTGAGGAGCTTCATTTGGATGCTTTCTGTACCAGTAAAGCCTAATGTAACTGCTGCTGGCTACAAATGTGCATTTCATTTTCACTGAGTCCCCTTCATGGTGAGAGATTGTCTGTCTCTCGGGATCCAATCTGTCAGCCATTATGTCTGAAATGAAAATGAATTTAAAAAAAGAACAAATGAAAAAAAATCCATATGTATGGATAATATCAAACAATTCAAATTAGAATTATGGCTACTAACCCCAACAGTACCATGTAACAATACAGAAAGAATAAAAAATATTTCTTGAATAATTATTTCTTTGGTTTGTTTTACAGTTTACCTGTAGACATAAAGAGGATCAGAAGAAGTGTTTGCAGAAGTCTGATGCAGCAGCAAGTCAGTAATGTGCTCTTTCTGATGTGCTATTGTGTGTCTATCAGATTGTCTGCTCACTGGAGATGAAACAAGACACAGGAAATGTATCCGTCACCAGTAAAAAAACAAAACATCATAGCCTGTAAAATACTGCACACAGCTAAGAGATCCGAACTATCGATGGAAGACTTGGTAGGGAAGCAGATCAGGGAAGTCTGTTCTCATGTCTTTTACAGATATACATGTATGGGCCACCTCACCCATTTAACACTCTAGTTTATCACCATGTTGTTATATAATCTATTAATATTCTCATGTTTTAAGAGACCGAATGCTGTGAATTTGGCCTTGAGCACATTCTATGAAATATGGACCTTTAAGTATAGCTGAATGACTGGACTTACCTTCGGTCATAGTTGTGGAGAAGTCTCTCAGTAATGCTGGAGGTTTATCCTGAGGTGTTGTTGGGTTGGGTATTGACATGTGTCCCATTAATCAAGTGTAAGTTTAGGGAGGGTGGATATGGGATGCTAGACAGCACCACTGGCAAGGCTATTGGGAACTTAAATTCACAGACAGGTGAGGGTGCCCATCTGACAAACCCCATTAATCAAAAAGATTTCTCACCAATTCCAAATGATCAGAATAAGCATGACTTCTCTTGATCCCTGGGAGGTTATGAATGAAAGGTGGAGTATAATTTTATTGTCAGTTTCTTTGCCATGCATGACACATTATTATTTTCAGCAAACAGTTATTGTGTGCACATCCCACCTTCTGGCAGGTGCAGGACAAAAGAAAACGTACTCAATTGAAACAATATAATGTCCGCAACACTGCTTTTGACTCCCATATATTTAATGCACAACAGGCAACGTTTCGACCCTGCTGGGTCTTCTTCAGGCAAAAGACATCATTATTATTTACCATGTGATGTGATATGAACTGATTTCACCCCACCAAGGTTTGCAGTGGCATTGCAATGTGAGGACACTTCTATCCCTGGAGTGATTGGTAAAATTAAACATTATACAAGCTTAAAGCAGATTTGGTTGAAAATAACTGGGTTTTCCATTTGTTTATCTATAAGTTGTATTTTTGGAACTTAGTTTGATCCATTTAGTAGATGGGAACCGAAACTTAAACCAGTGGCTGCATGATCCTCTCTCAATCAGAATTAAAAGTTAAAATTAGAAGTCTGGAAAATTTCATAATTTAATGATGTGGAAGGAGCGTTAGTATTATGAGTACAGTAGAGACAGAACTTCCTGTTAGGTTTTTGTGTGACAGTTAGCTAGTTAGTCTTCACTGTGGGCCTCAGGGCACAAAAGTAGAGCGCATAATCTGAAAGTTCAGCAGAGGAGAGATCCAGATAGAGTTTGTTTTTAGTCATTCTAACAAACAAACGAGGGTCCACATCTGATGTCTGATTCTGCCCGGCAAAGGCAAAGGTCATAAGATGCTGAGGAGCTGATTTTGGATGCTGTCGATACCAAAACATGTTGGGTGAACCTAAATAGGAGTAGCTGCATGAAAGGGTTAAATCGGATCCCTCCACATCAGACACTTCAGTCCTGTCTGGAGTAATATCATTCCCATGAGTGAGTCCTATGAGAAGAAAAATAAATAGAATTTTCCTTATTAAGAACCAAAATATATTAACCATGTAGCAATGTTGCCATATGGTATGACATTCATTCAGTTTTGTATCCCAGATATGCTTATTATTACACCAAATGTCATGTGAAAATGACATTTAAAAATGTTATCTGTACCTGCTATGGTCATGAGGAGTGGCACTATGTAGTGAAGCATAGTGAACTCAATGAAGATCACGATGGGCCCTTAAGATTCTTCAGCTTGAGCTCAAACTCACATTCTCATCTGGGTGGAAACGTTTTTCAGAACACATCCTGTCAGCTCCTCCTCCTGCAGAAGTGGCTGATGCAAAAAATCAAGCATCAGCTGAGCTGGTGAGGTGGGGCTACTCAGGAATACCTTAAGTGGACTAACAGACAATGCGTACAGAGTAAGCTCTGTACATCATCACAACTGTGTTCATTTTGTAATACCAATACCTCAAAAACGGACAGGAATTCTCCTTGAACAAATATCACTTTTACAAATATCAATGGTACCATGTCAATGCAGTCTTTACACTGTACATTAAAATGTTGTATGAGTACTCAGAATATAAATGAGAATGTTGCTCTTTTTTTCTTTTATTTGGCCTCTAAAGTGACCTCTAACTCATGTTGTGATAATATGAACTGATATAATTTGATGATGATACAAATTGTTTTATAACAAACTACATCATACTACATTTCTTGCACCAATGCTGCACCATATGCTAATGTACTTATGCTGATACAAAAGTTCAACTTGTCTCTTTACCACGTTGTCTCCAAGAAGATATAGGTCCCCCTTATAAATCATGGTTCTACTCAAGATTTCTTCCTCTCACCTTAGTGTCTCAAACTCACATTGGGTTGTTTTACGTGCTGTGAGAGATATACATTGGTATGATGCTGTGTAAATAAAATGGAATGGAACTGAATTGCAGACTACATTCAGAAATGCTGCCATCCCGTGGTCATGTACCTTATTACTCCATAACATCCACGCCCTCAGAAGAGTAACACGCAGCAGGGACAAATCCAAAACATGACTTAATCCCACATTTTTCCCAGACATGAAAATATCAAAATCATGTGTCTTGAGTAACCTTTTGAAGTAATCAATTATTATTTTTTCAAATTTTAATGAAAATGTGGGTGAAAAGGAGTGTTTTATGTCCGGTCACAATTGTGACTGTTGGGAAATAACAGTCATATTTTAGGGATTTTTATTTTTGACACATTTCAATGTGCAATCATCTAATTTCCAAAAAATTCCGGTCAGAGATGATATGGGGACATTGTACCAGGTCTCTTCATTACATTTAAATTTTTATCACAATACAATACTCAATATTGCCTCTGCAATTCTCTATAATTTTCTAAGTGTGCCGATTTTTACAGTGGAGGGGATATATTTTCTGGTAAGGTTGTTCATGTCTATTGCAAGTCTCTTCATAAATTCAGCCAATATACTTTCAACAGGCTGACTGGCAAGTTGATTATACTCCCCACCACCTAGTTTATATGTGACATATGTAATAGTTAATGAGGACAATGATTTACTGTAGTCAGTTAGATATGAGCAGAGTCAGACACTTGCAGATTTTGGATTGTTAAAGGGACAGATTTCACAGTGGTGTTGAGTTGAGCTTTAAGTCTTCCTTTGAGTTCATCATTGCCCCCTATCTCTGAAAGAGTATCTCTGCAGCATACTGTATATCGAGGGAAGTCATTTGCTTGACATTTGTACCAAAACAAGTAGACTTGGTAGCCTGTATTAGTCACATCATATTTACAGCTGAGTGTCACCAATTCACCCTCTATGCCGACTACCTGATTTGATGGCTGATTAACAGAGTCCTCCATCCCTCCGTCAACTGTAAAAAAAACAGACATCAGACATTTTACAAGATAAGAAAAATGCCCAGATTGGCAGGTATTAACTTAAGTACTAAACATTTAAAAAATGAAACTATCAATCAATCACTAAGGTGAAGCTGGGTGGAAAAGTTTACTTACCACAGTAAGAAACAATCAGAATGTGTAATATATTTCTTCAGAGGGTCATGACTATTTTGTGCAATGACACAAGCTGTCTAATGTCTCACAGCTCTGAGACACAAATAAACATCTACATCTAATCGACATGTAGTGTTGAAATGTCGCCCCACCCTGGTTCCCAGTGATATTGCAGTCCAAGTGCAGCTGAGTTTTCTAGTATGTGACATACAGTCAAATACATTTTATATAAAACACTGAATGTGAGCTACAATTGGACAAAATAAACATTGTTTTACATGTTATGATTTAGTATGACTCATTGGCTCCTGCAGAGGTTCAGTAAACAGGGGTTAGAGAATCAATTTGATGGATCATGAACATGAATGTAATCATAATAAACATAAATAAACATGTATGTATTCATTTGATGACTTTAATCTCTGTAGGCTTAAACACTTCATCCATACCTCCTGATTGGAATGTAAGATATGGTGCATTTTATTTCATGTCTTGTCATGCCATGTGAGTTTTTGTACAACAGTTAGCCCATTTCCTTCACTGTGGGCCTCATGGTACAGTAGTAGAGAGCAGAGTCTGTGAGTTCAGCTGCAGTGAGCTCCAGGAACATTTGACTGAACTCCTTATTCATTCTCCCAGAGAATCGAGGATCCACATTTGATGTTTCTGTCTTATCACTAAGGATGAACAAGAGAAACTGAGGTGCTGATCTTGGGTACTGTCGATACCACTGTAGATAGTCTCCAGAGCTGTAACTAATGCTGCAGGAGAGGGTTAAATTATGTCCCTCAATCATGTTGAGTTCAACTCTGTTTGGAGTGATTTTGTTCCCATGGGCGTTACCTGAAAAGAGATGGTATGTCATATTTCATCATCATCATCAAACATTGTTTAATCAGGGGAAATTGACTGAGCATTAAACTCTTTTACAGCAATGACACCAAGACATGACAAATATATTTCAAAAATAATAAACACAAGACAAAAGATGCCAGATGGAGCGGCATAGTTGTCAGCGTACCCGTGACACTAAGGCATACAAGACAGACAACAAACAAATGAACAAATGATAAAAAGTAAAAAAGACAATTGAAAAGAAAAAAATATATATTTTTATCTTTTGTTATGTCTCTTTCTCCATTATTTGACAGAAGTGCTAAATTCTGAAAGTTCATAACGACCAACAGCATGCCACAAAACATTGTGTTTACCTGAGAGGTCCATAAGTAATATGCCTAGAAAGAAAATCATTTTGGAGGTTAGCAACTGTGAGGTCTGCTAAAGTAACACCATTTGAAGTTTCCCATGGGTAGGCATTGTGACGTTATCATGATCTTCTCTTTCTAGCTCCTCCCTCCTGGCTCCAATACAAACAGAAATGACTTTGTGAGAGCGTTATGGATTCAGTTCCACACTGTATGCATTGGAAAGTTTTTACAATAAATATTAATAAACGTATGATAGATGTTCGCTTGTGAATTTGAATGAAGTGCTTTATTGGTCTGAACATCTTAAAAGGTCATGCTTCATGGCAGGCAAGGTTTGAAAACCTGTCTTTGGATGTATGCTATTCGGTATCTACAATGTACAGTAGATACACAAAAATGTAGTTGCACAAAAATAAAATCTATTTTCCAAAGTACGTCTTTTTAAATGATATATATATTTTTTCAATTTCATAAAGAACACCATCTGACACTGTGAGGTTCAGAGACATGAAATTAGGAATCAAGCACAATGTCATTGTTTTCCTAGGCATAGTTTATGCATTTATTTGCAATAGTCATTGCCATTGTTTTCGTTTAATATCAACAATCTGTGAGTTTGCTACCTTGCAGACAGATGAGGATCTACAGCTGAGGTCTGGTTTTGCCCCAAATACTGATAAGATACTGAGGAGCTGATTTTGGATGCTGTTGGTACCAAAACTGGGTGTAGTAGTAGTATTAAATCAGACAACTCTTGAGCAGAGATCTCAGTGCTCCTCCTAGAATGATGCCAGACTCTGAATAAACAGAAATTCGTCTGGAAGAATTAAAGAACATTCTACATTTTGATTCATCTGCATGCTTTTTTTGTTTTTGTTTTTGTATATCTGTCATAAAAAAAATAATTATTATATCTAAAAGGTTATTGGGTTTTGGTTACCTTGGTGTTATTATTATTATAAACATGATAATGAACATGATGAATGGACAAATGAATGAAGTGATCACGCATATGTTGTTGATCATAGAGGTGAGTTAATTCTTTATTTGTAGATATGACTATATGTGCAGCTTGGATACTGACAGTGGTGACACCAAAGTCATTTTAGGCAAGTCCCTGCACTCTGCGTCCATACTGTAATGCTTTTTGGGCACTTATCAGGCATCTCTTTCAGGCAGAAATGCCTGTGTGCAAGGCTTCGCGAATCAAGTGAACACACAGATGTATTCACCTGGAAGCGGCGGAATATGTGTAGGACTGTCAATACGACTGCCATGTTTGCTTAACAAACTAATCCCATACATTTTTGTAAGCTTGCAGTGCCAGTGCAGTGTCCGTTAAAGCCTGTGTTGCAGGTTAAACACCACTGTTGATTAATGGGTACATAAAGCACTCAATATATGTATATCATTTTAAAAATGTCTCCAAATGGTGTTAAATGCCAGTTTTTGTTGTTTTTAGCATTAGCGGGTTTTTTGTATGCAATTCGGTGATGACGTCACTTTGGGGACTACTTGATCTGCGCTTCATTCATTTCAATGCATTTCAATGGACATCGCGGTTACACTTTCAACATAAAGTTTGTATATTTACACTTCGAATTTCGTCACAGCATTTATATCACAGCTACCCTATGATCTACCAATGGTAATAACGGTGCCTGATATCAATTTAGTATTTTTTCTGAATTTCGGGAGGTCTCGTTTTGGAGGGTATATGTTTTACATTCATTCCTATGGGAAACGGTCGCGGTTACACTTTCAACATAAAGTTTGTATATTTACACTTCGAATTTCGTCACAGCATTTATATCACAGCTACCCTATGATCTACCAATGGTAATAACGGTGCCTGATATCAATTTAGTAATTTTTCTGAATTTCGGGAGGTCTCGTTTTGGAGGGTATGTTTTACATTCATTCCTATGGGAAACGGTCGCGGTTACACTTACAACATAAAGTTTGTATATTTACACTTCGAATTTCGTTACAGCATTTATATGACAACGACCCTATGGTCTAACAAAGATAACAATGTCTTCCGATTTTAGTTTAATGCAATTTTCTGAATTTGAGAGGCCTCGTTATGAGGCTACATAATGCACCTATTCAGTTCAATGTATTATGCTTATAACATTACGACACTTTTTTTGTTACTGTCAGTGAACAGCACCGAATGAAAGTCAACATGTTCTTTATATCTAGTGATAGTGATCATGTCGTTAGTTCAGATAAGTAGGCTACCGGGCAAACTTAGTCAGAAGATCAGAATATGAAGCATCATGATAGCTAGCTGGGCTAACTTTTTAGTCCCACCTGTGAGCCACCCCAGTTACTTAGCTTCTAGCCGCCGCCGATTAGGCTGATCGTGTCTTCAGCATGAATATTTTCGATAACTACTGCTCGTGATTGATTGCCATTGACATCGTCAGGGTACGGCTTACCAAAGTGGGAGATAATATGGGCAAGTCGCAGTTTTGCAGGTGCTTGTGTGGGCTGTGCCATCCCGATGGAAACTGTGGTGGAGAGCTGCAGTAACTAGGGAAGCGAGTGCATTTTGGCCGCTGGTCGAGGAGCTCCCCTGTGACCAGCATAATGACATGATCTATCTAGCTATCTATCTGTCTATATACATATCTAGGCTATCTATAGCCTATCTATTTATCTATAATCTGCGCTATCTACTGCTGAACAATCCCTTACTCGTCTCTCTTTACTCCTCTCTCGTTACTCTCAAGGGTCTCAAGGTGGGCTTTGGTCTGTAGTCTCCCCAAGGTGACGTAATGCAATGCATTGAGGGGGAAAGGAGAATCACTTCAAATGCTGTGAAATAGTACCTGCTTTTTCGTATTATTGTAACGTTTAATGCACACGACACCAACGTTGTTCAATGGCAGCTTTATTGGCTCAAGAACGAGGGCAGGGACACAGACCAAGACTGAGACCAAGACACAGAACACAATACACACGGGGCAGGTCAAGCAGACACACACTACACACATACAGGGGAGGTCGCAGCCCCCCACACAAAAAGGATCACACACGAGGGAGAACTAAAAGGGAAACATGTCACAATAAAGACGCTAACTTTACACTTCTAACTTAGGAGAATAACGACATAAACCCCCCGATTGTTCACCCTCGAGTCCCAGCATGCCTTTCGCTGGAGAACGCTAACACAGTCTTTATGCGCTGACGCTACATAGCTCCCCCAACAAGCCGTTGCCGTCCTCGGCAACGACCACGAGGTAGCCACATGCTAGCGTCGGCGCGCGTCGCCCGCCACTCAGTCCAGTGCGACAGTTCCGCCAACTCACGTGGGGTGCACGCGCCGCAGGAGCTCACTCAACGGGGCGCCACGCTGCTAGCAATCCAGTTCGGGCGTGCTAGCAGCCACGTGGCCGACCCGCTCGTCACCAGCTCCCTCTCAGCAGCCGCCCTCAGGCTGCACTTTCCGCGGCGTGTCACCACGGCACTCCTCCTCTCCAGACGGGGCCCTAGGTGGCCTTACAACCGTCGACACTGTACCAAGCACCGGGGTTCGAGGGGGGCCAGGTGAAGCTGCGCCAACGCCACTCCGCTCCGTCGAGTCGCCGACCGGGACAGACAGGCACCGACTCCACAGCAACCGGACCGCGCTGAGCTCTCCCGCTGCAGCTACCGTCTTCGGCGTCCCTCCTCGTGTTGCCATCTCGCAGAGCCGTACTGCTCTGTTCCCGGCCCGTTCCACTCCTTCGCGGCCTCGGCGAAGGCACGACCCCCGAGATGGTCGTGCTATCGAACTCCTCACAACGAACTTTTTTTTTTTTTCCTTTTAAAGGCGCCGGCCAACAGGCCAACTAGAACTAGCGCCTAGCACTGCACGGTGCCCCTCACACGCACCCAAAAGTTAAAGCACACACCAAAACAGTCACACACTAGAGGGCCTTTCCATCAAAGCTGCTCCACCGTCGTGAGTTCGCTGCCCTCAGCGGCTCCGCCAACCGTCCATTGTCTAGGAACCTCTTCCTCGCCGCACTCCCTCGGCTCTGCCCACGCGTCGCGGCTCGCAGCGGAGTCAGCGCCCAGGCCAGCGTCGTCTTCTCCGCGAACGCTTCTTCCGGCCAGATCTCCTCCCATGGCAGCAGGCAGATCCCGGCGACAGCTCCTCTCCTCCGTCGACTGTAGCGATAGAAGGCCCCGAGCTTTTTAGTAGCCCTTACAAGGGCTCTCTCTGGATCCTCTTGCGTGGGCCTCCACCCAGTGATGAGGTCTCCCGCTCCCAGCTGCTTCCGCTGAGTGGAGGCCATGTTCGAAAGTCGCTTCTGACACCAATGTAACGTTTAATGCACACGACACCAACGTTGTTCAATGGCAGCTTTATTGGCTCAAGAACGAGGGCAGGGACACAGACCAAGACTGAGACCAAGACACAGAACACAATACACACGGGGCAGGTCAAGCAGACACACACTACACACATACAGGGGAGGTCGCAGCCCCCCACACAAAAAGGATCACACACGAGGGAGAACTAAAAGGGAAACATGTCACAATAAAGACGCTAACTTTACACTTCTAACTTAGAAGAATAACGACATAAACCCCCCGATTGTTCACCCTCGAGTCCCAGCATGCCTTTCGCTGGAGAACGCTAACACAGTCTTTATGCGCCGACGCTACATTATATTCCGTTTTGTGATACCCAACAACATCAAATACAATGGATAACAGTTTAAATGTTTATTATCAACAAGCAAATTGTGCAAATTCGTTGGAAAATGAACCCTGCAACAAGGCCTTTAAGATTTAAGTTGAAGTTTAGTTGACATGTTTTAGCCATTTAGATTGCTGTTTGATTCAAGCAGTGTGCGTTCCTAAAACAGTGAGTAATGCTGTCATGTCTTGTATGTTGATGTTAATATTTAGACAGTAATTTCATGCTGAATGTAAGTTTGAAATTCGGGTGTCAGTTGAGTGAGACGTTACCGTTTGAATGTTTGATTTAGTAACGTATGCCTAGATAATTATCTGCCGGGTGAAATCGCTAAGTTGTAGGCTACATGTAGTTTATGTAGTTGAGGTAATTCGTTTGTATTTCAAGTACTCATTATACTTTATTGTATATTTGTTTCTTGTAGACCACACACACACAAGATACAGTCCTTTCATCAAGCCCAAAGGCAATCTCAGTTGTAAATCATGCCTCAAGAATAAAGGATATTCACTTTGGAAGATCACGGATTCATGTGCATTCATATTAAGGGTTCTAACCGACTCTCCACAGCGTTCTGAAATATTCAAATCAGCATACTTAAACACTCTAAAACAATTTGGTCCTTCGAGCCAGAGTAAAGCAGATAGCTGTGTGAAGATGAATGCCCCTGAGTTACAGCACACGGTCACCAGACAGAAAAATGTTCCAAAGCACCTTCTGGATTATGACCTAAGTGGACCAGGATCAGCAATCAGGGGCCTTGCACCGGCATTGTAGCAAGTGGTCGAACAACAGCATGAAGGGGATGAAGTGGCCAGCTCCAGATCTGTATCACCAATAAGTCAAATTGAGCTAGCAACACGGCCCACTGTCCCTGAAAAGATACAACTGGTGCAGGGAGACCCAAGTGACACAAGCCAGAACCATCCTCTAAGCAATCGGAGCTTAGACATCAACATCTCTGAGTTAGTAGCTGTCGTTCAAGAAGTGAGGCAACAGAATGTCACCCTCCAGCATCAGTTACAGAGCCTAATGGCTGAGTTCAGAGCCCCACCCCATTATGCTGCCCCAGTGTCGTCACAACACTTACTGCCACCAAAGATTGACGTGTACAGCCACCCATCATCCCGCCTGACACAGACACTTGACGCCCCTTCCCAGCCCTCGCAGCAGCGGAGAGCAAACTATGCTTACGCCAGTCCCCATCCCAGCTTCACCGGTGTAGACCAGTATGGCCAGAGAAAGCAAGCTCATTCCTCACATCTCCCGTATGGCTTAAGATGCGATAGCATGCTCAATGCAGACACCGGGTACACCCCCTATCGTTCCCGTCATATGGATATGTCTCCTACACGTGAAACTGTATACAGAGGGCCCAAGGCAACCATCCCATGTATGACTTCACCTGACCCAAGACAGTTCTCCAGGATGAAGACAGCACTTGAGAACATTCTGCCTGAAGATGCCACAGAGAGATACAAGTATCAAATCCTCACTGACCATCTCAAGTGTGAGGAAGCCCTTCTCGTGGCAGATTCATATGTTAACTCCAGACACCCATACACCGATACAATGCTGGCCCTCACCAAGATGTATGGGCAACCACACAAACTGGCCTTACAGCGGATATCGGAAGTGATGGATGGCCCAAGTGTCCGTACTGGTGATGTAAAGTCCTTTAACATGTTCGCTCTTCAAGTTCGCTCCCTATTGGGCATGTTAGAGCAGCTGGGGAGAGGAGGCAATGTCAAACTACTATGTGGTTCTCATGTGTCGAGGCTACTAAGTAAGCTACCTTACGACCTCACCTACAGCTTTAAGAGGTACATCTATCCCAGGAGAGTGGAGATCCCTACCCTCGTCGACTTCGCTGAGTGGCTAGAGTACGAACTCGAAATGCAAGATGACAATGGGAAGCCCCGTAGTGTCAAGAGCGAGGAGCCACAGAACAGGAAGAAAGACCACAAGCGAGAGTCAAAGCAGGGCATTAAGACCACGACTGTTCTCCTGGGTACAGAAGCCACTGCCAAGCCCAGCATCTCTACAGCGCCCTCTGCAGCTGAGCCTTCAGCCAATAAGAACATGAACGAGCAGAAGGGAAAGGCCTACTGTCCATATTGTGAGAACGACAAGCACTTTCTGAACAGCTGTGCTAACTTCAAGCAACTTAGCAAAGAGCAGAAGGTGTCATGGATTAAGGGCAATAACCGGTGTTGGCGCTGCGGCCGTGGTCACCAAGCTGCTAAATGCACGCTGAAGGCACCTTGCAAGACATGTAACAGGAGACATCTGCTTGTCCTGCATGAGGTTAATGAGAGAGAGGATGAGGCGCAACCCCCAGCAGAAGCCCGTGCAGAGAGCTGTCTCACAAATACAGTCAGCCATGTTCTGTATGTCGACCGTCCCACTTACAACTGTAAAGTGCTCCTGAAGATCAGTAAAGTCATCATCAGGAACGGGAACCGATCCATGGAGGCCTACGCTGTACTTGATGACGGTTCGGAGCGGACAATTCTCCTCCATTCTGCAGTGCAAGAATTAGGCCTCGTAGGCAAACCAGAGAAGCTTATCCTCCGCACAGTCAGACAGGAGTTACAGGTCCTTCATGGGGCGGCCATCTCGTTCACTATATCCCCGGCTTCAGAGCCTAAGAAGAGCTTTGAGATACAGAATGCGTTCTCTGCTGAGCAGCTGGGGCTAGCTGAACACACCCATCCTGTGAGTGCACTCCAGGAAAGATACAAGCACCTGGCTGGGCTACCTCTCCAGACCTTGAACCGAGTCCACCCCATGCTATTGATCGGCTCTGACTACACCCACCTCATCATGCCGATAGAGCCAGTTCGACTGGGTCCTCTAGGTGGACCTGCTGCCGTGAGGACAGTCTTGGGATGGACGCTGCAAGGACCAGCACAAGACATCAGCTTCGGCCATAGCTCACCACAGTGCCTCTTCACATCGACAGCTCCCACATCTGACCTGATGTCATGTGTTGAGAAACTGTGGCAGCTTGACGTGATTCCGTATCGCAATAAGAAGGTGGTCGTCAGGTCACGTCAAGACCGGGAAGCCATGACCCTGCTCCAAGAGCAGACAGTGAGAGTAGACATCGGTGGTGTCAAACGTTACGCCACACCCCTCCTCAGAGTTAAGAACATGCCCCGGCTACACGCCTCACCAGAAGCAGTGCTACCGCACCTGAGGGGTATCTGTGAGCAAGCCACAGCATACCAAGCCGAGATTCAGAAGCTTAAGGAAGCAGGATACGCCGTGAAGTTGGAGCCACATCAGATTGACGGCACAGAGGAAGCATGGTATATACCACACCACATAGTCCAGCACAATGGAAAGAACCGGGTAGTCTATAACTGTTCCTTCCAGTACCAAGGCCTTAACCTGAATGACTTCCTACTCCCTGGCCCTGCCCTAGGCTCCTCTCTCTTGGCCATGCTGCTACGTTTCCGACAACATGCAGTCGCCTTCAGCAGTGATGTACGTGCCATGTTCCACCAGGTATGGCTGCTACCCTCTGATCGACCACTGCTGCGGTTTCTCTGGAGAGACATGAATCGGGACAGAGCACCAGATGTTTACGAGTGGCAGGTACTCCCCTTTGGCACAACTTGTAGCCCCTGTTGTGCTACATATGCATTATAGAGGCACGTCCACGACAACACCCAGCCAGAGGAGGAAGTTCGAGCTGTCATTGACCAAGCGTTCTACGTGGACAACTGTCTGCATAGCCTTACCTCACGGGAAGCGGCCAAAGCCCTTATAGACAGACTCCAACATCTAACTGAGGGAGGATTCGATCTGAGGCAGTGGGCCAGTAATGACCCGTCCATCATCAGCCACCTTCCCTCTGATGTGAAGTCCACTAGCTGTGAGCTGTGGCTCAGCCATGGCCAGTCGGATGTCCAGGAGTCTGCCCTTGGCCTACACTGGAACTGCAAGTCAGACACGCTCTCGTACAAGGTCCGCAGGGTGGAGTATTCTGCCGTCACAATGAGGAACATTTACAAGGTTCTTGCCAGCCAATATGATCCCCTCGGATACTTAGTCCCATACACGACGAGAGAGTTGGAACACCTACCTGAGATAACACTGCCCAGGTGCTACTCTACTCCCAGAATGGACCATCCAAGCAGCATTCGAGACGTCCATGTGTTCTGCGATGCCTCAGAACAAGCTTATGGTTCTGTTGCGTATCTCAGGACCGAGGATCCAGACGGCGAAGTGGAGGTCTCCTTCCTTGCTGCACGGTCCCGTGTGGCACCCCGTAAGCAGCAGTCGATTCCCAGACTAGAGCTGTGCGCGGCTCTGACGGGAGCACAGCTCCTCAAAGTCATATCCACAGAGCTGACCCTCAAGATCAACTCCAGCACACTCTGGTCTGACTCGCTGACTGTACTTACCTGGCTGCTGCCATCCTTCGTAGTCCAGGAGCCTGAGTGCGAGTTAAAGAAGGCGACAATGACCATGACAAGCATCCTGGCATCCGCGACCTCACCGTTGCCAGATCCGGAGCAACATGAGACCCTCGGCAGATACCTGCAAGCTGCTGCCCGTCAGCTTCACGGGGCGGCTGACGCCGACGTCCCCCTCACCGCAGATGCCTATAAGTCTGCTGAGGTAGCAGTTCTGCAACAGGCCCAGAGGGACTCGTTCCCTGATGAAGTTGCCCAACTCAAAGCCGGTAAGCCAGTGGCAAAGTCAAGTCGTCTCCTGTCACTCGCCCCAGAGCTTGATGAGACTACCGGTCTGATACGGGTGGGTGGCCGCCTTCGCCGCTGTACTGACCTGGCCTCAGAAGAAGCTCACCCTATCGTCCTTGAATCTAAGCACCCGCTAACCAGGTTGATCATCCAAGACTATGATGAGAAGCTGTGTCATCCTGGGCCTGAGAGGGTATTCACAGAAATCAGGAGGCGATACTGGGTGTTTCAGGGGCGTGAGGCAGTGCGTTGACACCAGAAGAGCTGTGTCAAGTGCCAACAGCACGTCCAGACCCACCGAAGATGGCTGACCTTCCACCGTCAAGGATTGTTTTCAATTAGTGTTCTGTGTCCCTGCATTTCAGACAACAGAGCTGCAAAATCCCTCACTGTCGGTCAGGTTTTTGTACGGCAGTCTGTGGTTTAGTGTCACTGTGGGCTCCAGAGCACAGTAGTACAGTGCAGAGTCAGACACTTGAACAGAGGAGATCTGCAGAAACACTTGAGTTTTGTCTTGGTTTAGTTTCACAAGCAGACGAGGATCTTCTTTTGACATTTGGGGTTCTCCAGTGCTGTGTAGCATGAGCAGGAGAACTCTGGAGCTGATCTGGGATATTGGCGATACCACTGCAGAGTATATGCTGAAGAGTAGCTACAGGACAAGGTTACATTAGATCCTTCCTCTGGCGAAACTTCAGTTCTGTCTGGACTAATTTTCTGTCCTGTGCAAACACCTTAAAAAAAAAAAAAAACATATTTGAAATGTTTCAAATAGTATTCAATAACATAATATGGAATGTTCTTAAATAATTTGATTCTTTATTAATGCATCAGAATGCAGAACCCTGTTGTAGCAAATGGAGAGAGCAGTGACACCACCCGGTCCTGAATCCGGGTCTCCAGGGCACTCAACCTCCAGCTTAATTGCAGCGCCAAAGAGCCAGGCCCGTTAGTAAGGTAGTCAGAGTGCATACTCAACTGTAGTGACGGTACTCCCTCACACCTGCAATATTTACATTTCTGGCCATTTATACGATACCTGTTAGGATGCTGAGCCAAAAAACTCTGTAGAGTAGCATTGTTAACGTCATCTCCAGAAAACAAATACAGCTGAACCCTTCAAACATGCTTGCAAGGCCTACAGGGTGACTGAGGAGACAAAATGTGTCTTCTACTGTATGCTCCTCCTCCAGTCAATGCCCACATACAGTAGCAGAGCCAGCAGCAGAGGATGCTGATTGGAGAATTCTTATACTGACAGTGATCATAATTGAACCAATCACTCTGCACTCTGATATAAGTGTTACAAATGTTACAATAAGAACATTATTTTTTTCTCATGTGGAACACTTATTATGACCGCCGCGCAGCGAGGTTTAGTCAGATTTTTTTTTTTTTTCGCATGGCCAAATTTCCGTCAAGGATTCCCGGGACACTGAAAAACCAGGGTACACGAAACTTTGTGGGCATGTAACCCCATATGGATAGCATGGAACCATCGTTTTTCGTTTTGATCTGTAGCCCCCCCGCTGGACTGGACCCCCCGAAAGGAGGGTAGGGCAGACACAGTTTTCTGTGAATATCTCGAGAACCGTAGGGTTTAGGAGGACCACCTTTTTCCTTTTTTTTGTATGTTAATCTTAAGGAGCCATGTCAACCCATTCCATAACCACTCATTTCATGTATAGCGCCTCCTAGTTAAAAACAAAAAAATAAAAATGAGGTGTTGTAATCGCAGGTATCTGTGACCTAACATAGTCAAAACTGCATGAAATTGGAAGTGTAGGATCATTATGACACCCCATTGAATGCACGCCAAGTTTCCTGGAATTCCATTCATGGGGGGCCACACAATAAATTAATTTATGTTACTATACACCAACTGGCCTGTAGGTGGCCGGAGACAGTTTTCTGTGAACATCTCGAGAACCGTAGGGCTTAGGAGGACCACCTTTTTTTTGTATGTTTGTCTTAAGGTGCCATGTCAACCCATCCCATTACCACTTATTTTATGTAAAGCGCCACCTAGTTAAAAATTAAAAAGCAAAAAATTAGGTGTTTTCATCACAATATCTCTGGCTGACATGGTCAAAACTGAACAAAATTGAAAGTGTAGGATCATTATGACACCCTCCGAATGCATGCCAAGTTTCATGAACTTTCGTTAATGGGGGGCCTTACAATAAAATAATTTATTTGTACATTTAGTGACCGTACACCAACAGAGTTTTCTGTGAATATCTTGAGAACTGTAGGGCCTAGGATGACCAATTTTTTGCGTATGTTTGCCTCCAGGGGTCATGTTAACCCATTCCATATGCACACATGTGCATAAACAGATACACACGCACACACATACATTCACAGTAATCATACGTATGACACATACTCACACAGTAGACATATTTACGCATGCATGCACATGCACACACACAGGCACATACGCAGGCATGCACACAATCACGTGCACACACACACACACACACACCCACACACACACACCCACACACATAAACATAAACATGTACACGAACACATGCACACAATTCAAGAATTTCTCAGAATTATGAACAGGCAAGATGGGGGTGGGGTTGTATAAAATGAATTTTACATGTGAAAGCCTACCCTTGACCCTAATAAACTGGCCAACTATAGGCCTATATCTAATCTCCCTTTTTTGTCAAAAATACTAGAAAAAATTGTGTCAAAACAATTTGGTACCTTCTTGCATATGAATAAAATCCAAGATTTATATCAGTCTGGTTTCAGAGCTCACCACAGTACTGAATCAGCCTTAGTTAAAGTTTTTAATGACCTCCTCATTGCTGCCGATAATGGACATATATCAATATTGGTCCTCCTGGACCTCAGTGCTGCCTTTGACACCATAGACCACAACATACTACTCCACAGGCTTGAACATTCGATAGGCATTAAAGACTCAGGACTCGCTTGGTTTAGATCATACCTTTCTAACCGCAGACAATTTGTACAGGTTCACAATAAACCATCTACCCAGACTATGGTAAAATATGGGGTGCCTCAAGGCTCAGTACTAGGGCCCCTGTTATTTTCTCTCTATATGCTTCCTCTAGGCTCAGAAATTAGGAAACATGGCATTAAATTTCATTCTTATGCAGACAATACACAACTATACCTTTCCATAAAACCTGACGAATTAACTCCGTTAGCCAAACTTGACACATGTATAAGAGACATAAAGACATGGATGACAAATAATTTCCTGCTTTTGAATCCGATAAAACAGAAGTCATGGTTTTAGGTCCTAAAAAGATGAGGGATATCCTATCCTCATCACAGGCTACATTTACTGATCTTCGACTATCCTCATCCACAAGTGTTAAAAATCTAGGAGTTACAATTGACCAAGACCTATCACTAAGTAATCACATAAAACAGATTACCAAAACTTCATTTTATCATTTAAGGAACATTTCAAAGATAAGGAAGTCTTTATCCTTACCAGACGCTGAGAAATTAATCCATGCTTTTGTCACCTCAAGAATTGATTATTGCAATGCTCTATACGCTGGCTGCAATAACACCTGTCTAAAGAGCTTACAGCTTATACAAAATGCAGCTGCTCGCATACTCACTAGAACTAAAAAATATGAAAATATTTCCCCTATCCTGGCATCTCTACACTGGCTGCCTGTTAAAAGTCGCATTGACTTCAAAATATTACTTCTAACATACAAAGCCATTAATGGCCAGGCACCAGAATATTTTAAAGATCTCCTAGTCCCATATAACCCACCCAGACCCTTACGATCACAGAATACTGGCCTTCTTGTAATTCCAAGAATCTCAAAAACTACAGTAGGAGGCAGAGCTTTCAGCTATCGCGCACCCCTCCTCTGGAATAATCTCCCTTCCTCAATTCGACTAGCAGACACCCTCCCTATTTTTAAGTCTAGACTTAAAACATACCTCTTTACTGCCTCCCATAGTTAGGTATGGTGCGGTGTGGAACTTCACCCACCTCAGGGATTTGGAATGGACCACCCTGCTGAGTCCTCGTGTGACTGGCACCCCAGTCGCGCGTGCGATGGTGGTCACTGACCATCAGGGGCGTCATGCAAGCCAAAATTCAGAGGGGGCACAATCAGGCAATTTTTTTCGGGGGGGGGGGTCATGTTAGAGGGGGGCCGGAGATTTCTCCCCCTGGAAATTTCGAAATTCTGGCTGCATGCTAGACATACCATTTCAATGCAGTTTGGAAGGGACAGAAATACCTTAACAGACCAAGCAGCAACCCTCATCTATCTGAGGACTAAGATAAAGTATCTATTTTTGTAAGTTAATGTAAAACACATAGGTTGGTGAAAGAACTGTAAGCTCAAATTCAGCTCATTAAAGTGTAAGCTCATTAAAGCATGTTTAGACACACATTTACACTTAGGCGTACTACACATGATTTTAAAAACAGTACCATTGCCGTTGTTATGATTTGATTGATATGTGACCCAAGAACAATCTTACATTAAAAAAGTTGCTGAGGTCTGACTTTGTGGTGCTCAGAAATTAAATTAGTTTAATCTTAATTCATGTGATGAAGGATTTTGAACGAAGTTTGACAGGTTTCAGTGCTGAGTAAGGTTAACACTAAATATTTGAATATTTTACTACTAGTAATATATTTCTCATTACCATTATGGCAAGCAATAGGCTAGGCCTACCTCATTTGTAAGTTGCTACCTGCAAATCACGAGCAAGTGACCTGATAACCTAAGTTATGAGCACATGAGAGAGACTATTATACTTTCTTGCCCTCTACATCACGGTCATAGCGATCCTATTTATATAAAACAACTTTAGGCCTCCTTTTAAAAGGGTATCCCTTTTCACTACATGGATTAGCTGCCACATACGTGAAGAGAACAAGTGGAGATTGAGAAACATCCAACGCAATGCCTTGGTAGGCCTAATGTTATTAGGTTGGATTTTGTAGTCACTGCAAATTTAACACCCTCGTTTCTATGAAACTGGAAACAATTGAACCAGGAGACTTTGCCAAATATTTGTAATATTTGAAGAGTAGCCTAGGCTACGTTATACTGACACCATGTAGGCTAACGTTAACGTAATGCTCTGAATTCGCGGCCAACATCAAATCCATAGTTCTACATCAAGTCAAAATTTCCTGGTCAACTACAAATAATTCCACTACTTTTTATTGCTTAGCTAGACTACTTACCACTTCAACACCATTAACTGTATCTGTTTAAACTGTAACTGTAACAGTTCAACTGTTCAAACTGTAGCCTAAAGTTCACTGTAACAGTTCAACACAAGCAAAACATTGCGAGCTGAATGCACGTGTGAGTTGTTACGGGAACATACACAGACACCAATTTTAGAAAAAGGGCTGTTGACTGGTCTTCAGCTTTTTTGCTACGGTTTATTACACATCTAGAAGAATACATTTGAGTCGTTATAGGCTCTGGCTTATTATGGAGCATAATAGGAACAAAGTTATGATCAAAAAAATTATCAAGGACGAAAAATCCGAGGGGGCACGTGCCCCCTTAACTTCAATGGGCATGACGCCACTGCTGACCATACCTGCGCTGGTGCCGACTACCCCTCACCATGCCTTAGTTATGCTGCTATAGCATAGTGCTGTCATGGACTTTTCATGTGTCACGCCGTACAACCCTCTCCTCTCTCCCCCTTCTCTCTCTCTCAACTCTCCCTCTCTTGCCTATTCTCACTATGGTATACTGTAACAATATATAGTACCACTGATTACTTATTGACATTAACCATTTTGATTTTCAGTAATACTAACCCACTCTACATCTCTCTTTCTTTCCCCTTACTGTACCTCACTTGTGAGGTATATCATCACCAGTCATCAACCATCCATGTGTTGGCCCTCCTCTCACCCATCTCACCTGAAGTCCCATCCTCGACTGCCCTATTACTGTCCCCCTATCTGGATTCCTGGCCCGTACAGCCTAGAGACCCATCACCTGCCTATGACAACTCTGCCCAGATTCCTAGCCTGTCTGCCGACCCACCACATGCCCCTTGACAACTCCCTTCCCCTGGACAAATCCAACGCTGGACTATTTGAACTTTCTGTCACTAAATCAGGATTAATGAATTATCAAACCGGATACGTAATCACCCCACCTCTTGTAACTTTCAGCTCAAGTGCTTTTAACACCATATCTTATTCTCTACACCTGACTATCATATGCATTTGTCATGTATGCATTTGTTATGTATGTTTGTCAGGCAGATGGGTCAGGCCCTTGAGTTGTGGATCTGCTCGAGGTTTCTTCCTATATGTATCTCCAATTCTAGGGAGTTTTTCCTCACCCCTGTTACCAATGAGCCTCTCTCTTTCTTTTATTTTCTTCCTTTCATTCCTTTTTCTCTGATTGCCTACATTCTGTAAAGCGCCATGATACATGTGTAATGTTTTGGTGCTCTATAAGCACAATAAATTGAATTGAAATTGAAATCTATGAACTAATCATGTTTTGGTACTTGTTGTCTAGCAGATACCAGTGATAATTGAGTGTGCATAGTGCAATTTAGTGAGACAGTTAGAATAATATATGCCTTTCAGCGTGATTTATTTTTGTGGAAAAAATGTGCTGGACTGGGCGGCGGTCATATTTTGTACCGCTCTGCGGTACATCTAGTTACACATGCTTCAGCAGGTCTTGCCATCATAGTGTGCTAGGATCAATCTGCACAGCACTGTACTGTTATGGCTGTTGAAATACCATTTCCCAGTGTGATATGTATATCCTATAGTGTTTTTCATGAGCTTTGTGTTAGACACACATTGCACTGTGTTTGTATCTGTGTAAAGGACACCCATCTATAACCTACTTTATAATTTATGGTAGGAATGAGAATAAAATGTTTGGCTTGGTAGCTGGCCATGGTCCAAAAGGGATGGGATGCATATTATGTTCACAAACGATCTCTGCTGACACTCCCTGTGGATAAGGGGCAATGTGGGCGTAGAGCTATGAGTAAAATTGAGTGACTTGTGGCCGCTGGTCAGTCAGACGAAAATAAATGTCACTTATTTTTAATTGATAGTTCAGAATTGTCAGAAGTTACATTCTATTTATTCATTTCTCATTTAGGTCATTAGTTTTCTCCACGGAACGAATACATTGTTGTTGTTATGTTGTTTGCTATTTCTTTGAGCCACTCACAGGATTATTTGTAGTAATATTTTTTATGTGTGCCAGATGTAACAATCTTGGTGGTTGGTTAGTTTTTATTGCCCTCTCCGCTTTACAGTAGGTGTTCACATCAGAAAGTAGGGAATGTATCAGGCAAGTATATTTGTCTTTAAAACATTACAAACACAACACTATTATGTGCATTTTCTCTGAATATTTTTTAACTAAAATCAATTCAGTGGAAATTATGTTTTCCACATTTGTATTATTACCATTTCCAGGTGTCTCTTGACTATGATTGTTTTTGTATGAGAGCTGAGTCTGCAGCTGTCACTGTGGGCCTCAGAGCACAGTAGTACACAGCAGAGTCAGACACTTGCAGATCCTGGATCGTCAGATTAACAGTTTTTGTGTCTGTGTTGAGTGTAGCATTGAATCTCCTCTTAAAATCTGGGCCATTGTCTTGTCCAAAAGCTGGTTTCTGTAGAATATATTTTGGGAATCCGTTTGGTTTCTGCTGGTACCAGAAGAGATACTGTTGAGATGCTGCTGCATTGGTCTCATACTGACAGTTGAGTGTCACCATGCTGCCCTCCAGACCCGTCTCATCTTTAGGTTGAGAAACAGAGTCCCCCGCTGCAGAGCACACTGTGAAGACAATAGAGTCACATAAAATACCAAAAATATTTTTTTACAAATAGAGAAATTGTGTGAAACATTACAGTATACTGCATTTTAGAATGTTTCTTACCACTGAAATAAGCAGCTAGAATGAATGTCCTGATGCAATATTCCATGGTTTAACTGACTACCAGTGATAATGCAGCTCACTTTGGACTGACTCCTTCAATTCTTATATCACATTCTGACACACACGTGGTGCATTGGAGCTTCGGTTCATTCTGCAGGTTTTGGCATTACTTTTGCGCCCCCCGCAGTTCACAATGAGAACAGCACAAAGTACAGCGCAACAAGCCTTATATTCAAAGACATCAACAGACTCTTTTCCACACCAACCTGCAGAGCAGATTCATTCAGTTATACATTCTCAGCCAATCTCAAAGTGTTACAGGGTAAAAGCAACATTGAAGCTTGTTGAATGAATGTTCAGTAAAGAATATCTGCCTTACACTACCATTCCACTAGATGGCACCATAATGACATACAACAGCTTTCTCTGGTGAGGGTCGCTGTATACTGGCTACCAATACTTTCTGCTAGAATGCAGAAATATTTTCTGTTAATTTCCTTTCATAGTGTACACTGGGGCAAGAGCAAATGTATTTAAGTGGGAAATAATAAAGCCCCAGTATGAGATATCTTAGCAATCAAAAGTCTCAAGTGAAATCCTAATCCAGTGTGTCATGGCTGAAGTTTGTGATCAATCATCAGTTCAGTTTAAAGTGTCTCTGTGTGCCCCTCAAGTCTTTTTTTAATGTTAGGTCACATAATGGGTCATTTAATATGAGGTTGTGTGTGGGAAGTGCATGGTCATGCAGTGTATGGAGTGTCCCTCTCTTTTTGGTCAGCTGTGAAAGATGCTTTCATATGTCAGACAGAAAATAAATCCATGGCAATGTGAAAGCTTTAAGTATTAAGAAACATTACTATTGTTCGTTTCGCTTTTTTCTGTGAAATATCAAAATAAAATAAAATTAGCATTTGTGTGTTTTGCATCCATATCATTGGTGCAAATTGCAAATATGTGAAAACATTATGAAGCTGCAATAGTTGTGTATGAATGAAGAAATTGCAATAGCTCTACAAAGAAAGACACATTTAGACAGGCAGGTTTTTGTATGAGGATGTGTGTTTGTCAGTCACTGTGGGCTGCAGGGCACAGTAGTAGAGAGCAGAGTCTGAGAGTTCAGCAGATGAGATGTGCAGATAGAGTTTGTCTTTAGTCCTTAGTCCAGACAGACGAGGGTCCACATCTGATGTCTGATTCTCCCCAACACCGTAAATGCTGAGAAGATGCTGAGGAGCTGAGTTTGGATGCTGTACCACTGTCAAGACTGTGGATTTGAGGAGGAGTAGCTGCATGAAAGGGTTAAACCAGACCCCTCCACATGAGAGAACTCAGTACTATCTGGAGTAATCGTGTCCGCATTTATGAGCCCTGCCAGAGGAAAAGAAAAAGAAATGTATGTAACCTGAAATATGTAAATAGCTATGAATGAGAGTTGTGCATATCATAATAATGTGATGCTGTTTTTATTTGCGTTCTTTTTTTGCAAATAAAGTCTGCTGTATAATAAATATATTGCAAAATATAAAACTGCTCTTCCCCAAGAAGGTTAAAAACAGTAGCAGTGCTACAGGAATCTTTATGGTAATGTCCATAGTGTAGTTAATGAGGCAGGGTGGTATATGCAGATACCACATATGCAGATATGCTTGGATTCAGTTCTTCACCTTCACTTAAATCTGATGTCACCAGATGCTGTCTGTTCAGCTCCTCCTCTGACTGGTAGTGGGTTAGTGAACTTAGGGGATCATGATAATGACAAAGTGATTTAAAAAATGCTCCCATCACTTTTGGAAACAGATGGATTACTAAAATAGAGAAAGAAACTATAAGACATTTAATGTGTTTATTCTAAAAAATGACAGTTGAGGGAGAGATACAGAGAGAGAGAGATTTAGTATTTTTTATGTTCATGAATTGTAGCATTTGTAGCACAATTAAAAAAAGTTTATAGTTATAGACAATTGTCATGACAAAAGAGTTGTGTGGAGATAATCAGTTAAGTCATACATGTAAGGGATAACGGCCGCTGAGCCCCGCAAAGGTCGTTAGTTGCCAGTTTGTTTCAGTTTGTTGTACAACTTTCTTTCTCTCCGGGTATGATAATATTGTAGCACAGAGGAAAGCCATTCTATAGTTGTTTCTTCAAGACAAAGACTGACAGCTCACACATAAAGTGGAGTAGATCTGCTGTAACTTGCTCTGGGTTTCATGATCTCAAACTACAGCATTGAGCGCCTCCCTCTGGTGTCATGGTGACATGACATATCATGCATTAGATTAGAATGTAATCATTAGAGTATTGTTATGAGAAAGGGGTGCTGGTGCTTACAGGGATTGGCAACCATGAATAATATACACACAAATACATATATATTTTTTTTAATTGTGTAAATATATTTTTCTTATTTGTTTATGTATTATAGGTGCATATTTCATTTGAAGCTATGTAAAAAGAAATGCTATTTTAATTCTTATGATAAATACAGATTAGTAACATTTTGATGAATTATATAGTTTATAAATGAATGTCTGTGAAGGTCCTGCATATCTGAGAGGTTTTTGTACAGCAGAGTCTGAGTTCCTGTCACTGTGGGCACCAGGGCGCAGTAGTACACAGCAGAGTCAGACGCCTCTGCAGAGGAGAGCTCCAGAAACACACGCTTTTCCTCTTTCTTTATGGAGGGAGTCAGACGAGGAACAGTGTCTGAAATGGCCTTACTTTCAAGTATAGTAGAGGAACTCTGGGATGGAGTTGGGATACTGCCGATACCACTGCAAGTTATTGACATCACTACTGCTGTAGTTACAGGAGAAAGTAACAGTTTCTTCCTCAATGACGACCACTGAGGAACGAGAGGGTGTTATAGTATTCCCAACAGATTCTCCTGTGAATGATGAAGAAAGAGATGAAGAGCATGTGAAGATGGATATTTCTGATATATGCTTCTGTGATGGAGTCTAGATGATTTGAGATAACTAGATAACTTGAGTATAGAGTATATACTTAACTGTACATGCATTATTATATTACGCCTAGATTTTACTTCCTTATTGTGATAAATATAAATGGTAATACTCAAAGATCTTACCTATTAAGAGAGACAAGAGCAGGAATGCACCAAGTACCATCATGATTAGCCAGCACTGACATAGTGACTGCAAGCATCTCCATCACCTTCTTTACACACACATACATTTCCTGACTCCACCCCATCCACTGGAGTTGGTTATTGTTGTGTAAAGGATCAGCCAATAAATGGTTTAATGACATTAATTAATGACTTTACCGGCTGATTTTTTACTTTTAAATTGAATCATACCTAATATTTCAACTGAAACCATAATTGGGTATACAAAAAAACACTGCAGATACATTCACAGATGCTAATTGATGTCTATTATAATTTGTGTAAACATGAATGGGCTAATTTTAACGCAATACTGTGGTCCATATGAGCCAGATGGTACTAGTAGTGCACTAACACAAACTCTTTCCTCTGACTCAGGGTGTTTTCACACTTGGTCCCTTTCAGCCTTCTAAACAAACTCAGATCGATGACTCAGTATTTTTTGTACAGAACACTCCAAACAAACTCTAACCCATTAAAAGCCAACCGGTGATCACAGCGCAATTCATCTAATCTGTGCACGGTGCACTTTTTGCATTGTAGTCTATTTTATCCTTAATATATATAAACTATTATCATAGGGACTATAACAAAACAGAATACAGACATTTGTAATTTGGCTACAGCCAAACAAATGTGGTCTAATGTTAAGCTAATATATATCCTTACAACTGGCTGTTGTGAAATTGCTGGGAATTTAATTGATTAACACATCACATAAACTGTTATCGAGTGTTGTTGATACACACAAGGGCGTCGTAGTGGGGGGACAAGTGGGAATAAATTACCCGGGCCCCAAGTGGGGGGAGGGCCCCTAAGGAGTTGAATTTTATTTTCCTTAATAATAAATAATTTCCTTAATTTAAAGATCTTAATAAATGTTATTAACTAATATAGATGCAAATATTTCGGGTAAATGCATCAGTTTATTTATGTATTAAATTGTATCCAAGCCAACATTGTTTGAGGGCAGGCACCCTCTCCCTTGCACGAAATGGTTCAGTCCGCCTTCCCCTGCTAGGCGCATTTTTGAAGTAACATTCATTCTGCCGAAGCGGCAATGCGACGGTCACGGTGTGAAGATGTCTAAGTCTAAGAAAGCTAAATCCGGTTCCCAGAAAAGAAAAGAGGCAAGAAAGGGAGAAAAAAAGAAATGAGGGAAAACAAGTGTTAACAGCCTTCTTTCCCAAGAAAGATGAGCCCAATGTGAAAGCAATAGTCTACAAATGAAATGAACTCCTGAAGGTTACAAAACACTTCAATACCACTGCGAATCCGCGATTATCAGTGCTAAAACAGCATTAACACAAAATTAGAAATAACATGATGCCTGATTTATAGCCTACCACAACATTTCAATAGCCTACTAATTCGAAAATTATTATGAGCTAATAGCTTGACTTAGTAGACTCAATGTTATATAGGTTCATGAGGAAAGGCTGTCAAATTAGTAGCAAAGCTAACTTGTGAAACGCATCACACTCAGTTAGCTATAGATAGCTGTTCTCTCAGCCAAAAGTGTTCAATTTGTATAGATAGCTGTTCTCTCAGCCAAAAGTGTTTTCATTCATTTCATGTTCTAGCTTTTAAACATTATTCAAATAAAACAGAAGTTCAGTGAAGTCTTGGGTAATACGATTATTTTCTGTTATACAGTACATATAAGAGTTGTTAGATTAATTCAATGTGTGATTAGATAGTAGTTGGTTGTGAACCTCATGCTTCATGCTTACAGCCGGTGGTTGGTTGGTTGGTTGGGGGGGGGGCCCATGGCCACCACTTGTGCATAGGGCCCAGAATTTGGTGCTACGCCCCTGGATACACAATAGGCAACTTGTGTCCTCGAAACCAAATCTGACAGAAGCTTTGGAGTTTTGGAAGTAGGCTGCAGTTTCTGGTGGATACATAACTGGCATGCGTAGGCTTTTGGTAAGGTAAAAGCAACGACTGAAATGCAGTGTTGAAACACGTGTATGAAACATGTTAAATATGCAAACACTGATCCGGTACAAACACTGACCCTAACCTGACAATAGCCAGATGAATTTCGTTCCGCTTAGCTCCGCCTAGCTTCACTCACATCCATCTGGGACCTCTTCCATTGAGAGTGATTTCTGCAACCGATTTTATGGTACAGCCAATCAGGACGCAGGGCGGGAGTTTCATAGATGTGACATAGCGTAGAAGCGACTGTGAGACTGTTATTAGCGTCACGGGTTGGGTTCGATGTGAGTGGTTGAAGTAGCACGTCAATAGATGACGGACAAGTGGCTTATTCAAGCATATGCAAGCATTTTTTGTTTAGGCCCAGCCTTCTGAAGCAAGACTTCAATGGATCGGTTCCAGATGGATGCGTGGAGCTAGGCGGAGCGAAATTCATCTGGCTAGGGTCAGGTTACACTGACCCCCCCCTGACAATAGACAACTTGTGTCCTTGGAACTCTGACCTCGGAAATCTGACAGCATGTAATCAACATGTAGTGTTGAAATGTCGCCCCACCCTGGTTCCCAGTCATATTGCAGTCCAAGTGCAGCTGTGTTTTCTGGCATGTGAAATATAGACTGAAACTTTGCTGAGAAAAAAGGTTTGGTGAGTTTGCTACCTTGTAGTACCTTTGAAGACAGACGAGGATCTACAGCTGAAGTCTGTTTTTGCCTCGCAGTACTGATGAGATATCATGCCGAGGAGCTGATTTTCATCCCCACATTTCACACTAGAAGATGAAAAGAGATATTATTTCACATAATATAAAATGCATGTACAGTAGGTATATGGATAACGTGGTCTGGAAACAGATTAATGAACATTTTATATTTTGATTCATCTGCATGTTTTAATTTTAATTTTAATTTTGTATATCATACAGATTTAAATGTATGCCTCTAAAATGTTATTGGGTTTTTGTTACCTTGGTGTTATTATTATTATGAACATGATGAATTAACAAATTAATCGAGTGATCACACATGCATTGTTGATCATATAGTTATGAGTTATTGTTTGCATGGAAGACATTTGTAGATATATGGCCCCTGAAGATTTGTTTAATTCTATAGGAGAAATTAATTGTTTTTAGTTAGAGTTCCTTGTTCCTGCATTTCAGACAACAGACAGATAAAATCCCTCACTGTCAGTCAGGTTTTTGTATGGCAGGCTGTGGTTTAGTGTCACTGTGGGCCTCAGAGCACAGTAGTACAGTGCAGAGTCAGAGACTTGAACAGAGGAGATCTGCAGAAACACTTGAGTTTTCTCTTGGTTTAGTTTCCCCATCAGGCGAGGATGTTTGCCTGGGCTCGGGTCTTTCCCTGTGGCGTGCAGCACAAGCAGGAGGAACTGTGGAGCTGATCTGGGATACTGGACATACCACTGGAGAGAATCTGCAGAGGAGTAGCTACAGGACAAGTTAACATTCACTCCTTCCTCTGGGAATGCTTCAGTTCTGTCTGAAGTAATTTTCTGTCCTGTGCAAACACCTTTAAAAAAAATAAAAAGAAAACACATATTTGAAATGTTTCAAATAGTTTCAAATATTTTTTTGTCAGATAATTTTAATTGTTATTATGTTATATATAAAAAATGTAATGTTATTATATATAACTGTGTCAAAATGCAGAACCCTGCAATATTTACTGGAATATTGCCCATTTATATGATACCTGTTAGGATGCTGAGCCAAAGAACTCTGTAGAGTAGCATTGTTAACGTCATCTCCAGAAAACAAATACAGCTTGAACTGAACCCTTCAAACATGCTTGCAAGGCCTACAGGGTGACTGAGGAGACAAAATGTGTCTTCTATGCTCCTCCTCCAGTCAATGCCCTCATACAGTAGCAGAGTCAGCAGCAGAGGATGCTGATTGGAGAACTCTTATACTGACAGTGATCATAATTGAACCAATCACTCTGCACTCTGATATGTACTGTGATATGAGAAGAAAATTACTTTTTTCTCATGTGGAATACTTATTTGTAATCAGTATCTTTCTCACAGTATAGTTGGATGAATTATCTAACTATTCCCTAACACCTACAATATTCAGCTTTACTGTGTATAAAAACATTGAATATCTACAGTAACTGCTGATTGAAGTTTATAGCACAATTTATTCATTAATTTGTAGTAGAGCTATGCTGAGGGCACTGTGAGATAGGTTTGGTCAGACAGGTTTTTGTGTGGGTGTGTACGGTGTTGTTCTCACTGTGGGCTGCAGGGCACAGTAGTAGACAGCAGAGTCAGACACTTGCAGATTCCTGATTGTCAGAGGAACAGAGCTGGAGGAGAAGGTGCAGTGGAATCTCTCACTGAACTCAGTGCCGTTATGGCCAGATCCAAACTTGCCCCTGCCTAGTAAGTAAGTGGGCACACTGTTTGGTTGCTTTTTATACCAGAGAAGATAAGGATTGCCTGCCGTCTCATATGCACAGGCGAGAGTCACCATCTCCCCTTCAGTACTGATCACATGGGATTCCGTTTGATGAACAGAATCTCCTCTGCACACTGCAACCGCAAAACAGGGAAATGTTCATTGGCATGTATCACATTATTTCTGTCTTACACATTTCTATTTCTACACATTTAACGCTCTGCAAGCGAAGATCTACTGTAGGCCTCGATGCAATTTGCCACTACAATGACAAAGATCCTCATCCAGCAGCCTGAGAGAGGCATCCTGTGTTGAAACACAGCCAGCAGCAGTGTGATGAAGCAGACAATATGAGACACACTTTAGTTTGACATGCCACTGGCACCATGACACCTCCTATTGGCTTAAATGGGAACAAGAGCATGTCAACATATCCTATTAATTTAGCAGACACTTTTATCCAAAGTGACTTACATGTTGACAATTTGGAAGACTTCTCATTTGCCTGTGTGAAAAGTATGTTTGATGTATATATTACTCACACTTGTGGGCTCAGTAATACTTTTTTGTGAATTACTTCAAATCAATTGATTTGTTAACGATGATGAGCCCCCACAATGTTGAATGAATAAACAAAACAGATAGATAAATAACTAATTAGATAATACAAACGGATATAGTTATGATTATGAATATCTTAGCTTGTTTTAATAATCAAATAATGTCAATCACCAATAACACCTGAGAAATGGCACCATGTGAACTCCTTGATTATGATTAATGTTGATTAAAAGACTCTTCAAAATGTTCTTGAATGTGTGGACCATGCCATTTAAAGGTACACCAGGCAACGTTTTCGTGTTAATTACTCATCTTCGTAAGTCGGTATATGGTTAAATGACTCATTAAAGGGGGAATGAAGACTCTATCGCCTGCCCCTACTGCCTGTAGGAAGAATATCCCGCTTGCAAGTTCAGTGTATCGTACCCGCCGACCGGAGCAGGATCAGTTTACAGCACAGAGTCAGGCTAACGAAATGCTAGAGATTGTTGCAAACGTATGTATAATGGCAGCGAAAAATAAAAGCAGCGAAAACCCTTGATGGAAGACGCAAAGAAAAGGAAAAGAGCTTCAGACAGAGCGAGGGGGGATTTCGTAGAGAAAAAGCATCAGGTTTGCCTGGTGTCCCTTTAAATGAAATGGCATTTGAGGCACTTGCAGACTGCATGCCAGTATTTGCATTTAAGGTGTAAGTGTGAGTAAAGAGTTTTTGTCGGAGGGTTGAGTGACACTGTGGAGCTCAGGGAACAGAAATACACAGCAGTGTAGACAACAGAGTCCAACACTTGCAGATTCTGGATGGTCAAAGGAACTGTTTTTGAAGTTATGTTGAGTGTTGTGGAATATGACAGACGAGGGTCTACATCTGACGTCTGATTTGGCCCAAGAGAGAACATGCTGAGAAGATGCTGAGGAGCTGAGTTTGGATGCTGGTGATACCACTGTACCACTGTCAAGACTGTGGATTTGAGGAGTAGCTGCATGAAAGGGTTAAACCAGATCCCGGAGAGAACTCAGTACTATCTGGAGTAATCGTATTCGCATTTATGAGCCCTGCCAGAGGAAATGAAACAGAAATGTATGTAACCTGAAATATGTAAATAGCTATAAATGAGAGTTGTGCATATATCAGTATGCATAATACTGTATGTGCTGCTTTTTTCATTCTCATTCTTTAAAATAATAATAATAATAATAAAATCCCACTTTATTATGCTGTGTAATAATATTGCAAATTTAGAACTGCTCTTACCTAAGAAGGCTAAAAACAGTAGCAGTGCTACATGAATCATCATGGTAATGTCCATAGTGTAGTTCATGAGGCAGGGTGGTATGCAGATCTGCTTGGATTCAGTTCTTCACCTTCACTTAAATCTGATGTCACCATGATGCTGTCTGTTCAGCTCCTCCTCTGACTGGTAGAGGGTTGGTGAACTTCATAATATCTTTGGTGATAAGAAAAATGATAAAACTGAAGAAAATGTTCCCATCACTTTTGGAGACATCCACATGATAATATGCCCACTATGTTTTGAGTTATGGTAACAATAAACTGTCTGAGTCAGATGGTACACTAGAACACTAACTGGATTACTAAAATAGAGAAAAAACTATAATACATGTAATGTGTTTATTCTGAAAAATGACAGTTGAGAGAGAGAGAGAGAGATTTAGTATTTTTATGTTCATGAATTGTACCATTTGTAGCACAATCAAAAACAGTTTATACTGTAGTTTAGACAATTGTCATGACAAAAGATGTGTCATATGTGGCCTCCTGTTAGACACAACTGTGTGTGTAATTTTAGTTTTTTTACAGTGTTGTTAGGTTCCTGACACTGTGGGCTGCAGGGCGCAGTAGTAGACAGCAGAGTCTGAGACTTCAGCGAATGAGATCTCCAGAAACAGCTGTTTCTTCTTACTGTTCACGACCCATGGATGGGTGGATCTGCTTTTTGTGTGTGAGTTCCTTCAGTCAGACGGTACAAGCTGAAACAAGCTGCGGGGCAGACCAGGTCACGCCCACCCATTCGCCAGGTCCTTCTGATGGCATTTTAATATCAGGGCCCTATCATGACAGTCATCATCACTCGTCAAAAGCTTATTCAAATTTAGTAGGATGTCCAGTCCACATTGGGAGGGTTTTCGTTATCAAACGTTGAGCGCATGGCGCAACAAGGTGTTCCTCAGTTTTTTTTGTAATCAGTCATGGGTGTGTTTTGGGCCTAACATCATTTAAACCAATGAGAATGACGGCGCAAAGCACGATATCAAATAAATTCATCGGTATTTTGACATTCAACGGCGCATTTGAAGGAGGCTGCTTACGAGACCGTATGGAATAGTCATCCCACTAAACCAGTGGTTCTCAAACTGGGGGTCGGCAAAAATATTGGAGCGGTCGCGAAATGATTTGCATTTGATTTTTTTTAAAGGTTTTTAGTCAAAGGCTCCCATTTACATAATGCCTTTGATGTTGACCTATACCTATGAGAGAAGACATTTTCTGCCTCTGCTTCCAATCCCCATCTCACAACATTTCAAAACCAAATTATGTCGGTTAGAGAGAAGGGTGTGACGAGACTTGGCCCATGTTTTTTGGGGGGCCGCCAGACAAAACGTTTAAGAACCACTGCTCTAAACCATGCTTTACTAAAACCTAGCATAGCCTTCACGCATTTGCACTCCTCTATTATTTGAACTCATTGGCAAAGTGAGTTCAAAGAGTTGCTTATCTTGTGACAGTGCGTCTTCAGCTGTGCTCCATACGTGTCTCTCGCCTCTCCCCTAATCACTTTTAACCATCATTACCAATTTGCTAATGAACCTGTAAGGAAAACTTAGATATTTTACACTATGTGATTATGTGATTTGGTTAATTAGAAACATACTTATCTGAAAGGCTAAACGATTACCATAACCTGTGAAAGAAAAATTATAATTTGTAGCACTTACCTGTGTAATTTGTATGTATTGCAGATTTACCTTTTCTTCATTAAATTCATCCAAATACGACACTCCGCCTGTTCCTTGGGGAAGATAATGAGGAAATGAGTTTAACTAGCTGTTTCATGCTAGATGAGAACAGTGCAGGGTAAATCTAGCCCGGTAATGACATGATGACCTCATTATAGCCCACTGAAGTCATAATTCGATAACGTCTAAGGATCGCCATTGGCGTAATTGATCAAGCATAGATCATATTCAATATTATTGGTGGTGCTAAGGTGGTGGGGGGTTCCCAAATCAAAGTATGCTTAGGGCTCCATAGGACCCCATAAAGCCGGTTCTGCACAGAAGACTCTGGAAAATAAGCTACAGTTGTATAAGAGTGACTCTGTATCTTTTTTCTACAAGAGCACGAGAGGAGTAGAAGAGTGGTAGAGAGCCAGAGCCAAATCTTCAATTATGAGTTCAGTAAACGCATCTTCAATGTTAGAGGTGGGTAATGTTGACAGAAGTGTTGGATGCTGTAAAAGAGTACTGAACTAGTGGTAAGGGACACCTTTATAGAAGCCATTGAGGTGCCTGATCAGGATATTGTATGTGTCAAATAAACAACAATAATAAAAACACTATGTTATACCATTGAATATTGGACAAAAAATTAATGTATTTGAAAGGAAAATGACACACCAAAGTCAACAGTTTGATAAATGCAGTCAAATATATCAGGTATTTTGCATAACAGTTTATTACAACAGCATGCATTTCAATGATGCAACAGGTGTGACCACAGATGCTATTCACCGGAAAACCTCTGATGGTGTTAAACTGATATCATAGCACTGAGAGGAATTTACTTTGATCTTTGAATGAAAAACATCCTATTTTAAATGTAAGTTTTTGTACAGCTTCTCTGAGTCTTTGTATCACTGGGCTACCCTCAGAGCACAGTAGTAGAGAGCTGTGTCTGCCAGTCAGATCTTTAATGATGAGTTCAGTAAATGTTTCACCAGTATTAGAGGTAAATCGTGGGTCTGAGCTCTCATCACCACCGTATGATCGCGCACCTTTCCATAGAAGCCATTGTGGTGCCTGATGAAGATACTGTCTGTACCAGTGAAGGTGAACATTACGGTTGCTTGTCTCATATGAACATTTCAGGGTAACTGTTTTCATTCCTTCTGGGTGACTTACACGGTCACTACCAGGATCAATGCTGTCAGCTATTATTTCTGCAAACAAGCAGATTAAAGAAATCAAAATCAAAATTTGCATCATAAAAAAACATGAGAAAAAAGAGAAAAAAGTCAGTTTACCAGTGATGATAATGAGAATCAGAAGCAGAGGAACTGTGGGATGGAGTTGGGATACTGCCGATACCATTGCAAGTTAGTGACACTACCACTGTAGTTACAGGAGAAAGTAACAGCTTCTTCCTCAATGACGACCAGTGAAGAATGCGAGGGTGTTATGGCATTTCCAACAGATTCTCCTGTGAATGATGAACAAAGAGATGAAGAGCATGTGAAGATGGATATTTCTGATATATGCTTCTGTGAGTCTAGATGATTTGAGATAACTAGATAATTTGATTATATACTTAACTGTACATGCATTATCATGTAACACCTAGATAATATACTTATGGTTATAAATAAAAATGGTAATACTCAAAGATCTTACCTATTACGAGAGACAAGAGCAGGAATACACCCAGTAGCATCATGACTGGCCTGCACTGACAGAGTGACTGCAAGCATCTCGGCACCTTCTTTACTCACACATACATTGACATTGACTCTGCCCCATCCACTGGAGTTAGTTATTGTTGTGTAAAGGATCAGCCAATAAAATGTGTTTCATAACATTCATTTATGAGGGTGTACATCTGTTGTCCTGACCTGAGAAATTACACCATGTGAACTCCTTGATTATGATTAATGCTGATTAAAAGACTCTTCATAATGTTTTTGAAAGTGTGGGCCAAGACTTTCATGCCATTTAAATGAAATGGCATTTAAAGCACTTGCAGACTGCATGCCATTATATACATTTAAGGTGTAAGTTTCTTGAAAAGAGAGTTTTTGTCGGAGGGTTGACCCTATGACCCTGTCACTCTGGAGCTCAACAGAAATACACAGCAGATTCCAACACTTGCGGATTCTGGATGGTCAAGGGAACTGTTTTTGAAGTTTTCTTGAGTGTTGTGGAATATGACAGATGAGGGTCTACATCATGGGCAATTCCACGGAAAATTGACTTTTTGTCACATCCATAACGGCAGTGAAATGCCTTGGCATTTGTATGATGTGAATGATAACATTAATTTTTTGTGCATTTTTTCTCATTTACATTCTTCAGCCAAAAATAGCAAATGCTCAAATTTCATGTAATCATTCACATCATACCATACCATCACATTTTATTGGCGTTATGGATGTTGTATGGACAAAAAATTGAATTTCCCATGGAATTGCCCTCTGATGTCTAATTCTTCCCAACAGCGTAAATGCTGAGAAGATACTGAGGAGCTGAGTTTGGATGCTGGTGATACCACTGTAAAGTCTGTAGATTTGAGGAGTAGCTGCATGAAAGATAAACCAGATCCCTCCGTATAAGAAATTTCAGTACTTTTCTGGAATAATCTGCATTTATGAGCCCTGTATGTTAACTTGTAATGTTTAGGTAGAATGATCCATATGCAGTACTCTAGAAGGCTACAGTACGTCATGGAATGCATAAAAACATGAATTTACATATATTTACACAATTCTGCCACTCACTATGCCATTCATACTTAAAGTAGGGTAGAATACACTTTACCAGAACAAATTGTGAATAATAGCACTGAATAGAGCAGCATGATAAGCTCAACAAAGTTCACAACACAGGACAGGGTGCAGCTTGAGCAGCTGATCCCAACTCAGACTAACACTGTACCACAGATAAATTCAGGAGAAGGAAGCTCCTCCTCAGATACCATGAGTGACATTTAATGATATATCTACTGTCTCTGTGTGCAAAACAGTATCTATTTGATCATCCATATCGATAGTGTAATATGCTTTCTATGACAGACAACTGGGTTTTACTGAGAACAATTGTTAGGATGATATTTAATTAGGTGTTATTGCACTCTGTCATTCAAGATCTTAGCTGTGAGGGTTTTTGTTGAGTGCAGCTGGGTTTCCTGACACTGTGGGCTGTAGGGCACAGTAGTATACAGCAGAGTCTGAGACTTCAGCAGATGAGATCTCCAGAGAAACTTGCTTTGCTGTCTTGTCATGTTTGATTGATAACCCAGGAACAGGAGGAGTTGCATTGGTTATGTAGCCTCGATATTCCAGAATGAGAAACCGTGGTACTGAGTAAGAGAACTGGCGATACCAGTGCAGACTATAGTCTGTTCCATCGTACTTGCAGGTGAGCTCAACATGTTCTCCTTCTATTGCATGCTTGACTGTAGTGACTGGAGTAATAGAGTTTCCAACACTGTTACCTTTAATGAGAGAGTTTTGCACAAATATCAGTATGCATATTGTCTGTTGCTCTTACTCATTTATATTCTATTTTCTTATTAATAAAGGCTGCTGTCTAATACTACAGCAAAATATACAAATGTTCTTACCCAAGAAGGTTGAAAACATTAGCAATGTTACCACATTCATCATGGTAGAGCACATTGTGGAGTTCATGTGATATGCAGGTCTGCTTGGATTCAGTTCTTTACTCTCAAACACTTTAGTCTGACCTCACCGTGATGCTGTCTGTTCAGCTCCTCCCCTGATGGTTTGAGTATTTAGCATAATTTAGAGAACTTTATTGATCAATATAATAATACAGTGATTTGAAAAATACACCCATTACTTCACATATGCTAATGTATGTCCATTATATTTTGTGTATACTGAGGTTGATTCCAAACCGTGGCCCATCTGAGCCAGATGGCATATTGCACAAACATAAACTCTTTCCACTGACTAAGAAATGTCAATCAGTCAGATGGAGTACTGTACAAGGAGACACAATAATAACTTCCACATGTTTATTTTGAAAAAAAGAATATTTACAGGTTAAGAGTTGATGAGTGATCGGATGTGGTTTAGCACAATCACTGTGAATTAAAGTGTATTCTTTAGTATTTGTCACGACAAAACACTTGTCGTGAGTGGCCTGTTGGACACAACAGAGACACAACTAGATGTACCGCAGAGCGGTACAAAATATGACCGCCGCCCAGTCCAGCACATTTTTTTTTACCCAAAAATAAGTCACGCTTGTCAAATTGTGTTCATTTCCTACTTTGTTCCTTTTTTGTGTGTTTGTAATTGAGTGTGTGCAGAGTGTGTGGTTGTTTTTGTGCATATGTGTTTTGTGTGTGTGTGTGTGTGTGTGTGTGTTCGTGTGCTTACTGTATGTTTGTGTATGTAGGTGTGTTTGTATGGGTGCATGTGTGTGTGTGTGTGTATGTGTGTTTATGTGTTTGTGTGCGTGTTTGTGCGTGTCGTGTGTGTGTATGTGTGTTTATGTGTTTGTGTGCGTGTTTGTGCGTGTCGTGTGTGTGCATGTATGTGTGTGTGTGCATGTGTAGTGTGTGTGTGTTAACGTGTCTTTGTGTGTGTGTGCGTTTTCATGTGTGTGTGTCTTTATGTATGTGTACATAAATAAAGCAAATCAGGGAACCACCTACTCTTTAAGTAAGTGCCATGGGATCTTTAACAACCATGGTGAGTCAGGACCTCAATTTAACATTCATGCAAAGGAAAACATCTGCAGTACAGTGTCCTTGTCACTGCAATAGTACATTGGGATTGATGTTCTACTTCCAGCAGGAACCTACTCTTCCAAGGAGGTTTCTTATCCAAGTACTAACCAAAACATGATTAGTTCATAGATTTCACATGTAAAATAGATTTTATACATGTGTGTGTGTGTGTGTGTGTGTCTGTGTGTGTGTGTGTGCGTGCATGTGTGCATGTGCTTGTGCTTGTGCTTGTGGGTGTGCCTGTGTGTGTGCATGTGCATGCATGCGTACATATGTCTACTGTGTGTGTATGTGTCATACGTATGATTACTGTGAATGTATGTGTGTGTGTGAATGTGTTTATGCACATATGTGGATATGGAATGGGTTAACATGACCCCTGGAGGCAAACATATGCAAAAAATTGGTCATCCTAGCCCCTACGGTTCTCAAGATATTCACAGAAAACTAAATAAATTTATTGTATGGCCCCCCATGAACGAAAATCCACGAAACTTGGCATGCATTCAGAGGGTGTCATAATGATCCTACACTTTCAATTTTGTGCAGTTTTGACCATGTCAGCCAGAGATATTGTGATTACAACACCTAATTTTTTTATTTTTCATTTTTAACTAGGTGGCGCTATACATGAATTGAGTGGTAATGGGATGGGTTGAAATGGCCCTTAAGGTCCTCCTAGGCTCTACGGTTCTCGAGATATTCACAGAAAACTGTGTCCGGCCACCTACAGGCCAGTTGGTGTACAGTAACATAAATTAATTTATTGTATGGCCCCCCATGAACGGAATTCCACGAAACTTGGCGTGCATTCAGAGGGTATCATACTGATCCTACACTTCCAATTTCATGCAGTTTTGACCATGTTAGGTCACAGATACCTGCGATTACAACACCTAATTTTTCCTTTTTTCGTTTTTTAACTAGGTGGAGCTATACATGAAATGAGTGGTTATGGAATGGCTACATGGCCCCTTAAGAAAAAAGTTGGTCCTCCTAAACCCTACGGTTCTCGAGATATTCACAGAAAACTGTGTCCGCCCTACCCTCCTTTCAGGGGGTCCAGTCCAGCGAGGGGGGGGTGGGAGTGGGGGCGGGGGTACACAGATCAAAACGAAAAACAATGGTTCCATGCTATCCTTGTGGGGCTACATGACCACCAAGTTTTGTGCACCCCGGTCTTTCAGTGTCCCGGGAATCCTTGACGGAAATTTGGCCATGCTTCGCTGCGCGGCGGTCATAATTATGTGAGCAGTCCATTCCGGCTACACTTTGCTTACAGTACGCTCACATAGAATTCATGTAATTTAGTTTTTGTACAGTGTTGTAGGGTTTCCTGTCACTGTGTGCCTCAGAGCGCAGTAGTAGACAGCAGAGTCTGAGACTTCAGCAGATGAGATATTCAGATGAACCTGTTTAGAGTCTTTGTCCACTTTACCAGAGGCACGAGGATGAGGAGGAGTTGATTTCACTGGATCACTGATGGATTCAAACAACATGATGATGAATTCTGGTTTAGATCTTGGATTCTGGCGATACCATTGCAGATTGTCCACAGCAACACTGTATGTGCAGGAGAGAGAAGCTGTTTCACCCTCTGAGACAAGAAGTTCTGTAGAGGTTGAAGTGATGTCAGCTTGAAAACTGTTACCTAAAAAGAAAAAAAAAGATCTTTTTAAAAATACTTAAAACATACAGACTTGTGTTTCATAATTTTTGAGTCTGACTTATTTTTTATATTCAAAACTGAAATAAACCAACCTATCAGTGTGAAAAGCAGAATGAGAAGGCTGCACATGGTCATAATTGTGTGTAATAGAATCAGTAACAGAGTCCACACATGACAACTCTTCAGTTGTTCTTCATGAGTACCCAAACACAGCTGTAAGTCTCCTCCTTCTCACATGTCTGTACAGTGGTACACACCCCCATTGAGACTCTAATCTTTTCAACAGTTGAAATACTGCTTTTTTTTGTACACTTTCAGCAGAATAAGGTGATGTGTGCACCTGTGTGTGTGTGTGTGTGTGTGTGTATGTGTGTGTGAGACCTAATGATTTGGTTTAAGGCCAAAGACAGATATTCAGTAAAGAATATCTGCCATACACCACCATTCCACTAGATGGCACCATGATGACATAAAACAGCTTTCTCTGGTGAGGTTCACTGAAGAGTGTCTACCAATACTTTCTGCCAGAATGCAGAAATATGTTCTGTTCATTTCCCTTCATAATGTATACTGTGGCAAGAGTAAAATCTCAAGTAAAATCTACATCCAGAGTGTCATGGCTGAAGTTTGTGATCAATCATCAGTTCAGTCTAAAGTGTCTCTGTGTGCCCCTCAAGTCCTTTTTTAATGTTAGTCACATAATGGGTCACCCGTTTAATCCCAACGGTCACAATAGTGACCGTACAAAAAAATCTGGCTCTTGTGCCTTTAAAACTGTTACTGGATGAATTATCAATACATTTCCCTCAAAAATAGAAACCTGAAAGGGTCTCAGTTAAATTACATTACATTACATTACATTACATTTGGCTGACGCATTTTTAGCCAAAGCGACTAACAACATGGTAAACAGTTTAAGTTTAGAGCAATTCTCAACAATATTAGGACAATTTAAAAAAACATTAGAGTACAGTAAGAATAAGTGCATCAGTGAGGAAAAAATATGTGCAGTGCCAAATGTGTAGTGTAATTTCTCACATGGCCAGAGCTGCTTATGTTTTGGTTGCACCCTGACCAGAAAATGTCCACCCAAAAGCTCCCAAACTAAAGCTTAGAAAAGTATGTTTATGTAAACATAGGACAAAGATTTTTGGTACACATCATCTTTAAGGTGTCTAGTATGGAGGGATGCAATTGAAATATATGAACTTTGTTCAACGTTCTCATAGCATGAGTGAACATGATGACGGTCACAATTGTGACCGTTGGGAAACAACATAGTCCGATTTTAGGGATTTTCGCACATTTCATTGTTCAGTCATCTAATTTCCACTAAATTCCATTCAAAGATGATATGGGGACATTGTCCCAGGTCTGTTTTTTACTTTTAAATTTGTATCACATGGCATTTCTCAACATGGCCTCTAAAATTCTCTGTTATATTCTATGTGTGCCAATTTTTACATAGAAAATCCATTATACCACACTATTATACATAATTATTGTAACAGCTGATTTTCTGTGCTGTTCTTTATTTTAATTTCACTTTCAGTCACTTCCTGCACATACTGTATCAGATCTAACTGACTGCCCAGATTTTACACCTCAAAAACAGTAAATCATCATACTTATTGACTATTGTATAATGTCACATATAAACAAGGTGGTGAGGGGTATAATCAACTTGCCAGTCAGCCTGTTAAAGGCATATTGGCTGAATTTATGCAGAGACTTGCAGTAGATATGAACAACCTTACCAGAAAAATTATTCCCCACCCCTTTTCCCAACAATACCCCTCCACTTATGTAGGGCCTCTGCCACAGGGACCAGTCAGACGAACCAGAAGCAAAGCTTCATGTGATCAAAAATAAAGATCAAGTGTCTCAAGAATCTGCTCTCACACTATTTTATGTCAAAATTACAGAATGTTTCCTATTATGCATTTAGAACCTTACTTAATTCAGTGGTAAAATTAATCAAATTTAGCAATATAGTGGATATCACACCCCTCTGACACTAGATTAGACCAATAACTGAGGCCAGAGCAGGCTCCTATGCTCCTCAGGTTTATATGTGATGGGATCATGGACAGGTGTCCTGTGTTCCCCAGGTCAAGCATTGTATGTTTCCAGGGTCCTCCAGCTTTATAAAGCACATAATAGGTACCCGAATGAGCATAGGTTCCAGGATACATAGGACACTGGGAACATAGGGCCTTATGAATAAAAGGCCTTTGGAGCATAGGGACCAGGTAACATAGGTTCACTTCATTTAGTGACCTTAATAATACCACTGACCAAAGGAGACCAATGGAAAGGCAATTAATGGCATTGGAAGCATGGCAGTAGACTTGCAGGACAATCTGTTGTGTAATTAATTAATTAATTAAATAATGAATCATAAAATTAAATAATTCAATAATAAACAAACAAACAAACAGACAACTAACATCACTTTTTGTAACATTTGTGGCTGCTGTTGTATTGTAGGGTGGTGTTGTTTCCACTATAGTCATACTAGTGTGATATAATGCCTTTCCTATGTAAAAATCGGCATACTTATAATATAATAGAGAATTGCAGAGGCAATGTTGAGTATTGTATTGTGATACAAAATTAAAAGTAAAGAACAGACCTGGGACAATGTCCCCTTATCATCTCTGACTGGAATTTATTGAAAATTAGATGATTGCACAATGAAATGTGTGAAAATCCCTAAAATCGGACTATGTTTTTTCCCAACGGTCACAATAGTGACCAAGCATAAAAGACTCCTTTTCACCCACTTTTTCAGGAAAATTTGAAAAAATAGCAATTGATTACTTCAAAAAGTTACTCAAGACACATGATTTTGATATATTCAAGTCTGGGAAAAATTTGGGATTAAACAGGTTAATATGAGGTTGTGTGTAGGAAGTGCATGGACATGCATAGAGTGTATGGAGTGTCCCTCTCGTTTTGGTCAGCTGTGGTTACTATGAAAGATGCTTTCATATGTCAGACAGAAAAAAAATGTTTTAGTCTGTCAATAGAGTAACTAATTATAAACGAGATTAAGAAAGATTCAGGTTGAAGAAACCCATTCCAATGAGACAGCTTTAGGTGTTAAGTAACATTAAGTATGATTTTTTCTGTGAAATCTCAAAATAAAATAAAATGAACATTTGTATGTTTTGCATTTACATGCATGGCCATCCATATCATTGATACAAATTGCAGATATGTGATACCATTAGGAAACCACAATAGTTGTGTATGATTGAGGAAATTGTAATAAGCTCTATAAATAAAACTTAAGGTCACATTTAGACAGGCAGGTTTTTGTATGAGGATGTGTGTTTGTCAGTCACTGTGGGCCTCAGGGCACAGTAGTAGAGAGCAGAGTCTGAGAGTTCAGCAGATGATATGTGCAGATAGACTTTCTCTTTAGTCATTCTCCCAGACAGACGATGGTCCACATCTGAAGTCTGATTATTCCCAACACCGTACATGCTGAGAAGATGCTGAGGAGCTGAGTTTGGATGCTGGCGATACCACTGTAAAGACTGTAGATTTGAGGAGTAGCTGCATGAAAGGGTTAAACCAGATCCCTCCATAGGAGAGACCTCAGTACTATCTGGAGTAATCATATCAGCATTGATGAGCCCTGCCAGAGGAAAAGAAACAGAAATGTATGTAACCTGAAATATGTAAATATAATAGCTATGAATGAGAGTTGTGCATATATCAGTATGCATAATACTGTATGTGCTGCTGTTTTCATTCTCATTCTTTTTTTGAAAATAAAGTCTGCTGTATAATACTATTGCAAAATATAGAATTGTTCTTACCTAAGAAGGTTAAAAACAGTAGCAGTGCTACAGGAATCATCATGGTAATGTCCATTGTGTAGTTCATGAGGGAGGCTGGTATGCTGATCTGCTTGGATTCAGCTCTTCACCCTTAGGCACTTCAATCTGATGTCACCATGATGCTGACTGTTCAGCTCCTCCTCTGACTGGTAGAGGGTTGGTGAACTTCAGATCTTTGGATAATGATAAAGTGATTTTCAAAATGCTCCGATCACTTTTGGAGACATCCACATGATAATATGCCCACTGTGTTTTGAGTTATGGTAACAATAAACTATCTGAGTCAGATGGTAGGCTACAGTACACTAGAGCACTAACATAAACTCTGACTTCTTATCATGACCTCTTACAAGATAAAACAACCTTTATTTCCAAAATAATGTTATTATTAGAAGATTACTTGAAATATTATTTATACCTATGAAAAATATTAAAGGCCAAACAACACAGAGAGCTTCCATGTTGGCTTTCAGAAAGAAACTGCAGAGCCTACTGAACCTGCAACCTTGGAGAGCCTGGTGTGGTATGAATCTGTCATGTAGTGCAAATGCTCAACCCCTCATAACCCACATGATGGCAGTCTTGAGTAGAGTAGAGGTGTTTTCAGTTCAGCACATGAAAACTAAGGGCCCTATCATGACATTCTAAAGTGCATCGTCACTCGTCAAAAGTCTATTCAAATTTAGTAGGATGTCCAGTTCACATTGGGAGGGGTTTCGTTCTCAAAAGTGGAGCGCATGGCGTAACAAGGTGTTCCTAGGTCTTTTAATCAGTCATATGGGTGTGTTTGGGGCGTAACATCATTTTAAACCAATGAGAATGACATCTGTCATTCCCTTTAACGGCGCAACGCGCGATATGCATCGGTATTTGCATCGGTATATGCATCGGTATTTTGGTATTCAACGGCGCATTTGAAGGAGCTGGTTATTTTTTAAGCATTGCGCCCAGGGGTGTGGCAATTAACAACCTAGGGAGGGACCTGGCGCGTTGTCTAAAAATCGCTATCATACACCACCTAAACCTGGTCAGAAGTCAATGGCGAGTTGTTCATATGCTATTTTAAGAGCGCATGTCAACAGTCATATTGGCAGGTGCACGCATCATCCTTCTATCATTCATGAACGCACACCAGCGCACGTCCATGCAAAGCATTACAAATTGCACGATTACAATGGGAAACATAATTAGAATAAAGATATTACGAAATACTGTACATCTCATGATGAGTAGTTATTCACCATCATTTGCAAATTGGTAATGACGGTTAAAAGTGATTAGGGGAGAGGCGAGAGACACATATGGAGCACAGCTGAAGACGCACTGTCACGAGATATAAGCAACTCCTCTGCAGGATAAATGTTGTTTTATTCAGTCATTTGAGCTACATTAGGGTAAGTGTTGCTTTTTCCAGCCTATGTTTTCGATGGTAACCCATTGTCAGTCAATAGTGAAAGTAACTGCATATAACTGTCTTGTCGTTGACTGACTCCTTGGTGAAGTTAGTTTCACTTTGCCAATGAGTTCAAATAATAGACGAGTGCAAATGCGTGAAGGCTATGCTAGGTTTTATGACTTGATTATATAACTATACCTGTGTGTATATATTACACCTAGATTATATACAACATTATGATTTTAAATACAAATGGTGATACTTCAAGATCTTACCTATTAAGAGAGACAAGAGCAGTAATGCACCAAGTAGCATCATGATTAGCCTGCACTGACAGAGTGACTGCAAGCATCTCGACACCTTCTTTACACACACATACATTTCCTGACTCCACCCCATCCACTGGAGTTGATTATTGTTGTTTAAAGCAGTGTTTTTCAACCACTGTGCCGGGGCACACTAGTGTGCCGTGAGAGATCATCAGGTGTGCCGCAGAAAATTACCCAAATGTCACTCACTGGTCCAGAAAAGCAACTGTTGCATCAAAGAATTTATAACCACATGCTCTCATTGATTGTATGATTGCACTATTTGTGGTATGCAGGCATTGTACAACGGGGGCCCCATATCCAGTATTCACAGAAGCATCACATATCCAGTTCATAACAACAATTAAATTTGATATAGTCACCTTCAAATGAAACAGAGGGCGCTTGTTTTATTGAGCAGGTCTTGCATAGAAGCCATAATAAGGCCATATCTGTGTATTATTTGAAATTTTAGGCTATGGTATGTTTATGTTTTCTTCACACAGGATGTTAGTGTGCCGTGGGACATTTTAAGTGTCAAAAGTGTGCCGTGGCACAAAAAAGGTTGAAAAACACTAAATAACAATAAAATGCTTTTCATAACATTCATTTATGGCTTTATTAGTGTACGTTTTAATCATTTAACTGAATTCTATAACATATTTCAATTGAAACCATAAATTATGTTTTTCTAAACAAAGTTCAGCAGGAGCCCGGATGATAGACAGCAATTAACTCACCTGTCTTCCGCCGCAAGGATATTTAAGCCAGCCTCTTTATTCATGTCACACGCCCCGCTGTGAATTATCCCTCCTCCTCCTCCCCCTCCTCCTCCATTTCAGTGATAGCCAGAGGCGGACAGAGTACACAGCTTCATTACTTGAGTAAAAGTACAGATACCCTTTGCTAAATTTTACTCAAGTACAAGTAAAAGTACAACAGTCAGATGTCTACTTAAGTAAAAGTACTGTTTTTAAAAGTACTTGAGTATCAAGAGTACAAGACTACATTTTCTGAATATTGCATTACTACTGCTACAGTGCTTACATTTATGTACAGAAACGTCCTACATGGAGTTATGACATTTTTTAATGTTAATACCTTGGAGAATGTAAAAGGAATTGAAAGTAAAATCAAGTAATTTTCATCTTTTTACCATGTTGCCAGGGATGGGCAGTATTTCTAATACATGTATATAAAATACGTATTTCAAATACAAAATACTATTTTGTAATTGAAACACTTGAAGAAAATTGAAATAGTCTGGCGAGGTGGGGCCACGGGTTGGCACATTCCGGGGATGGACCTGCTGCGTCTTCATCCATTGTTTCGTCCATGGTTCATCTCTTATCTAAATCTGACCATGGAGTTGACTTTGGCGGAAAGCTGAAGGTGATTGCTGATAGGCTGTCCCAATCAGTGGCGCCTGCACAATCCAATCATGTTTGAGAGGGAAACAACAAATTGAGGGTTTCCGAGATTTTTCTTTTTTCCTTTTTTTTAGAAGTAGTAACGGGTACTCACGGTTATGGATAGAAATGTAGTGGAGTAAAGAGTACAATATTTGCCTCTCAAATGTACTTGAGTAAAGTCATGAGTACTCCCCAAAAATGATACTCGAGTAAAGTACAGATCCCTCAAAATTGTACTCAAGTACTGTACTCAAGTAAATGTACTCCGTTACTGTCCGGCTCTGGTGATAGCCCAGTTACTCATCCTCCTTACACAAGGGGGTGCAAGCGGCCATCGCTCTATCACAATCTCCGCTTCAGGCATTCCAGGACAACGGCCAGCTACCATGCCACACATACAGTACGCTTAGCTTATACACTCAGCATAGCAATCATACCGACGGGCAAACTAGTGAATAGATAGATAGATAGATAGATAGATAGATAGATAGATAGATAGATATATACTTTATTGATCCCCAGGGGAAATTCAAGGTCTCAGTAGCATACAGACAACACACACACATTCACTAACAGCAGAAAAAGTAATTAAAAGTATATAATATAAAAACACAACTAAGCAATAAGGACAGTAGAAGATAAAGAATATACTAAATATACTAAAACACAAATTATACTAACTAACACTTAATCTAAATCAATTCTAAAAACAGTATCCACATAGTGGTGATCAATCAATCTAGAGGCGCTTGCAATGACTGAGGTAGGGACTGAGCCTGTGATTCTCTGTGCATAGCAAAGATTCTAGAGCGCTCCGCTCTAGAATCTTTGGTGCATAGTAAGCAAAGATTCTATAGTTAACTTTGGTTAAACTTATATATTGTTGTAAACAAACCTGAAATAACATATGTTCAGCAACTTTGTGGTAGTCTACTAGTTCTAGCAAAAAATATGTTAGGTTAGTTTATCAACCATCTCTGAGTCTAGAGCCTGTCAGAACAGGTGGCTGTGCACCAGAACTTTGAGGAGACAGTGACAGATCACGAACAAAGCTATTTTTGTCTTTATTTGTTTCGTTGGAAAATACAATTTCAATGTCGGAATGTTAGGGAGACATGTGGCTTCTAGAAAATGAGTTCAAAACTTACATCGCTGAATGTAGGGATAAGGGATTGGTCATATTCCGTGAAAATGTTCATTTCTCCCATAGAAATACATAGACACTGGACCTCCCGCTAGACTCCTAAATGGGCGTGACAGCTTCGAACCCCACGTCACAACGTGCCAGAATTTATGAATTTATGAACCGTCTCGCTTTATCAACCGTCTCTGTAGTAAGGTAAGGTAAGGTGTTCTGTCTGAGTGAGTGTCATGGTGATAGTGGTCATGGTGATAGTGCAAATGAGTAAGTCCAACAGTGCAACAGTGCAAGAATAAAGTCTATATATCTATATATATAACTATTTTAAGAAAGGTATAAGTGTGGCCACAGTTCGGCTGTGGCATGGAGGGAGGGGTTATACATATGTGCTAATGTGCTAATATAGCACGCAAACAGTGAGGCAGAAAGACAGTGGTAAAAAGTGGCTAGTGGACAGAAGGTATCCAAACATGGAGGGGGTGAAGAGGCAGACAGACTATGCAGAGAAGTCTATCTCTCCTCTTCCCTTAAGTGAAGCATTGAACAGTTCAATGGCCCTGGGGACAAATGACTTCCTCAGTCTGTCTGTTGTGCAAGGCAGTGAGCGAAGTCTCCAGCTGATCAGGCTCTTCTGCTTAACAATAGTGCTGTGGAGTGGGTGACACTCATTGTCCAAGATGTTGATCAGTTTGTTCAGGGTCCTTTTGTCAGATATTGAAGTGATGCCTGACAAAAGGACCCTGATCAAACTGATGCAACTCTGCCATCAATCAGTTGTGCATGGCAGTGAGCGAAGTCTCCAGCTGATCAAGCTCTTTTGGTTGTTGATAGTGCTGTAGAGCGGATGACATTCATTGTCCAAGATGTTGATCAGTTTGTTTAGGGTCCTTTTGTCAGATACTGAAGTGATGCACTCCAGTTCAGCTCCCACTACAGAGCCAGCCTTCCTTACCAGCCTGTCAAGTCGCCCAGCATCCTTCTTCTTCTCTTCTTATATATATATATATATATATACACACTTTGTAATCTTTTTATACATCAAGGGTTAAGCTCATCCTTTAACTCAATTTTCAAAATATATATGCCTTAATTGTGTAAATATCAATTAGATGTATGTGTATTTGTTCATTTTATTATATGTATTATAAGTGCATCTACAGATATTTAAAATTATAATAATTAAAATTAAATTACAGTATATTGTAATTCACATGAATACAGATCAGTAAAATGTTGAAACATGTATCAGCACATTGAATCAATAGTCAGAGTATACACATGAATGTACTGTCTGTGAAGGGGACATGTTGAATCTCCCTCCTCCTGCACATCTGAGAGGTTTTTGCACAGCAGAGTCTGAGTTCCTGTCACTGTGGGCCTCAGGGCGCAGTAGTACACAGCTGAGTCAGACGCCTCTGCAGAGGAGAGCTCCAGAAACACACGCTTTTCCTCTTTCTTTATGGAGGGAGTCAGACGGGGGACTGTTTCTGAAGTGGTACCAGCCTCATATATGAAGTAGAGGAACTCTGGGATGGAGTTGGGGTCCTGCCGATACCACTGTAAACTATTGCCACTGGTACTACTGCTGTAGTTACAGGAGAAAGTGGCATTCCCTCCCTCAATGACGACCAGTGAAGAATGAGATGATGTTATGCCATTTCCAACAGATTCTCCTGTGAATGATGAAGAAAGAGATGAAGAGCATGTGAAGATGGATATTTCTGATATCTAGATTATTTGAGTCTAGATTATTTGAGATATATAGCCTACTGTACATGCATTATTATATTAGACCTAGATTATCTACTTCCTTATGGTTATAAAAAAAATGGTAATACTCAAAGATCTTACCTATTAAGAGAGACAAGAGCAGGAATACACCCATTACCATCATGACTGGCCTGCACTGACACTGACTGCAAGCATCTCAACACATTCTTTGCACACACATACATTTCCTGACTCCGCCCCATCCACTGGAGTTAGTTATTGTTGTCTAAACTAAAGGATCAGCCAATAAAATGTGTTTCATAACATTCATTTATGGCTTTACCAGCGTATGTTTTAATCATTTAACTGAATTCTATAAAATATCTAAACTGGAACCATAATTTGATGTAGAAAGAGCACTGCAGATACATTCACACATGTTAATTGATGTCTATTATAATTTGTGTAAACATGAATAGGCTAATATTAACACTATACTGTGGTCCAAATGAGCCAGATGGTACTAGTCGTAGCCTAGAAATCTAGACGCATCCTAGCGGCAGCAAATGTAACATAATGATGGCAGATTTGTGACAGTTCGGTGTGAATTCCCTGCTACTTGAAAACAAAGAAGATGGATGTTGCTGTTGGCGAACAGCGTGACACGAGTTAAGCTTTCTTTTTTAAGTTGGCAAAAGTTTGAACAACTAGCCAATAGATCCGCTTGTGCGAAAACACATGGGACTCATGAGTTAGTGCTATATATTGCGTGCACATCTTGATGTGGGTCTGGCTCGTCAGGTTATACTAGTCGCGCACTAACGCATAAACTCTTTCCTCTGACTCAGTGTGTTTTCACACTTGGTCCCTTCTAAACATATATATATATATAATTATGTTCAAAAAGATATGTGACCAGTCCAATTTTGCTATACTTCATACAGTTCATGTAATTTGAGTTTTTGTACAGTGTTGTTGGCTTTCCTGTCACTGTGGGCTGCAGAGCGCAGTAGTAGACAGCAGAGTCTGAGACTTCAGCAGATGAGATATTCAGATGAACCTGTTTATTGACTTTATCCACTTTACCAGAGGCACGAGGATGAGGAGGAATTGATTTCACTGGATCACCGGATTCAAACAACATGATGATGAATTCTGGTTTAGATCCTGGATTCTGACGATACCACTGCAGATTTCGTACAGCAGCATTGTATTTGCAGGAGAGAGAAGCTGTTTCACTCTCTGAGACAAGGAGTTCTGTAAAGGCTGGAGTGATGTCATCTTGTAAACTGTTACCTGAAAAAGAAAAAAAAAATGCTTTTAAAAATACTTAAAACATGCAACTCATACTTTTTGTGTTTTCCTTCTTGTATTTGTTTTATTATTCAAACTGAAACAACACCAACCTATTAGTGTTAAAAGCAGAAAGAAAAGGCTGCACCATGCCATAACTGGGTGAAACAGAATCAAATTCTTAGCTGTGAATGAGTCCACACATGACAACTATTTAGTTGTTCTTCATGAGTACCCAAACACCACTGTAAGACTCCTCCTTCTCACGTCTTTCTGCAGTGGTTCTCTAAGGAGACTCTGGGCTATATTTTGGGGCACCAGCGCATGGCGTACAGTTCGTTTTTCAGTCGCGCAAAGTTGAATTCGGTATTTTGCACCTTTATTTTTTAAGCTTGCGCCCAGGGGTGTGGCAATTAACAACCTAGGGCGGGCCCTGGCGCATTGTCTAAAAATCGCTATCATACACCACCTAAACCTGGTCAGAAGTCAATGGCGAGTTGTTCATATGCTATTTTAAGAGCGCATGTCAACAGTCATATTGGCAGGTGCACGCACCATCCTTCTATCATTCATGAACGCACACCAGCGCACGTCCATGCAAAGCATTACAAATTGCACGATTACAATGCAAACATAATTAGAATAAAGATATTACGAAATACTGTACATCTCATGATGAGTAGTTATTCACCATCATTTGCAAATTGGTAATGACGGTTAAAAGTGATTAGGGGAGAGGCGAGAGACACGTATGGAGCACAGTTGAAGACGCACTGTCACGAAATATAAGCAACTCCTCTGCAGGATAAATGTTGTTTTATTCAGTCATTTGAGCAACATTAGGGTAAGTGTTGCTTTTTCCAGCCTATGTTTTCGATGGTAACCCATTGTCAGTCAATAGTGAAAGTAACTGCATATAACTGTCTTGTCGTTGACTGACTCCTTGGTGAAGTTAGTTTCACTTTGCCAATGAGTTCAAATAATAGACGAGTGCAAATGCGTGAAGGCTATGCTAAGTTTTAGTAAAGCATGGTTTAAGACTATTCCATAGGGCTGTATTTTGGGTCACCAGCGCATGGCGTAAAGTTCGTTATTCACCGGCGCGAAGTTGAATTCGTTATTTTGCACAATTATTTTTTAAGCATTGCGCCCAGGGGTGTGGCAATTAACAACCTAGGGAGGGACCTGGCGCATTGTCTAAAAATCGCTATCATACACCACCTAAACCTGGTCAGAAGTCAATGGCGAGTTGTTCATATGCTATTTTAAGAGCGCATGTCAACAGTCATATTGGCAGGTGCACGCACCATCCTTCTATCATTCATGAACGCACACCAGCGCACGTCCATGCAAAGCATTACAAATTGCACGATTACAATGGTAAACATAATTAGAATAAACATATTACGAAATACTGTACATCTCATGATGAGTAGTTATTCACCATCATTTGCAAATTGGTAATGACGGTTAAAAGTGATTAGGGGAGAGGCGAGAGACACGTATATAAGCAACTCCTCTGCAGGATAAATGTTGTTTTATTCAGTCATTTGAGAAACATTAGGGTAAGTGTTGCTTTTTCCAGCCTATGTTTTCGATGGTAACCCATTGTCAGTCAATAGTGAAAGTAACTGCATATAACTGCCTTGTCGTTGACTGACTCCTTGGTGAAGTTAGTTTCACTTTGCCAATGAGTTCAAATAATAGACGAGTGCAAATGCGTGAAGGCTATGCTAGGTTTTAGTAAAGCATGGTTTAAGAATGACTATTCCATACGGTCTCGCAAGCAGCCTCCTTCAAATGCGCCGTTGAATGCCAAAATACCGATGCATTTATTTGACATATCACGCGTTGCGCCGTTAAAGGGAATGACAGATGTCATTCTCATTGGTTTAAAATGATGTTACGCCCCAAACACACCCATATGACTGATTAAAAGACCTAGGAACACCTTGTTACGCCATGCGCTCCACTTTTGAGGACGAAAACCCTCCCAATGTGAACTGGACATCCTACTAAATTTGAATAGACTTTTGACGAGTGACGATGCACTTTAGAATGTCATGATAGGGCCCTCTAATTCTTTCAGCAAGACAATTAATGTCAAATACTCAAATACTCTGTTTCTATCTTTCAAAATTCAGTAACACATAAAAGTGATTCACTGACCTAACATCTTAGTCCAAAGTCAAAGTATCTGAATTAGAATCAGATTGTGAAGTACCAGTGTCTTGCCAAATAATTCCACTTGATGGCACCACAGTCACATCTAAAAGTTCCCTGTTGTGCTGCTGCAGACAAAACATCTGCCTGGCACACGTGATTCAGTTTAAATACTGTGGGCCAGATGTACTAACGCTTTTGCGCCCACTTCAGCCGTATTTGTCTCGCAACGTGCATGTAAAATCATTGTGAGGTATGTACAAACAGGTCGCAATGATGTTAAAGCACGCAAACTGCCTGTCGCGGGAGCTGAAAATGGCACATTGAGTTTTTCGTGTCATGCATATGCTTTCATGGGAGGCTCCAGGGGAAAGTTACCCTGGAAATCCAGAGTTCTCGCGAGAGTACAATGGAATGTTATCCAATTGCGTGCACTGAGGTTTTTAAATGCATGCTTGGTGCCGCCCCTCGAGTTGGGCCATTACATTGTTCGTGGCCAGACCCTTAATCTTTCTAGATTACCAGGGTCTGGATTTTCCAGGCTAGGGGAAATTGGGAGTTTAGTAAGGAGATGGGAGGGGAAGCGTAAATAGCACCTAATTACAGTAGGCCTATGTATTCCGCGGTATGTACAAAGACTGCTCATGAAAGCGCATGTCTATTCTGCGCAATGCTTCCGCCTTGTAAAAGCAGCGTGTTAATCCAAATTGCAGTTCAATGCATCAATAAGAGAACCTTTCAAAGACAACAGAATCGCTATTTAGAGGACCACTTTTATACGTATTTGTACTATCAAAAGCAACCTTAACTTTCGTTAGCCTTTCGAATGTCTTACTTTCACTTTCACGTCATTCACTTAAACTTTCCTACTTGCTAGATTTGACCAATCTTCCATAGCCTATGTGCACAAGTAGTTTGAGTATAACTACTGATCTTCATTATCTCCCTGCTTGTTGACATCTTATCATGTATGGTATTATTTCATGATCGCTAAATGTTTGATTCTTTTTAATGTTGTCATCGGTTAACTTCATTCAACTGCGCTTGTAGGCTCTGCCATTCAGTTGTGGACGTTCAGAAATTGCGGTAATGGGAGGAGAACGGCAGATAAAGGCGCAGTTTACACTAGGGATTGAAAGTTTGATAAATACGACGGAAACTTGGGTCTGACAGCGTTCGCAATCTGCGGTTTATCCATGGCGCTGATAACGCTACGTTCGCAAATGTACGTACAGTACATCTGGCCCTGAGTTCCCCCTGAGTTCAACTTGGGCTTATCTGCTGCTGAGCTCCACCCAGGTTACTGTGATAATGCTGTTTTTCCCCTGGCCAGACACACAATTTTGTGTCTTGAAATTGACACAAAATGTGTTGCCCCTGATCAGACTCATGTGTTGCTGCAACCCCATTTCTCTGCTTGTCCCAGATTTTCACAAATCACATTACACATTAAGACTGATTCCAAACCGTCGTCTATCTGAGCCAGACGGTATACTAGGGCACTGAACAACCATAAACTCTTGGAGTAGTCTGTATACTGACATACAGAAAGACACAATAATAACTTTGACATGTTTATTTTGAAAAATTAGAAAGACAGGTTAAGAGTTCATGAGTGATAGGATGTGACTGAGCACAATCATATGAAATAAAGTGTATTGTTAGGTATTTGTCGTGACAAAATGTGTGTGGCCTCCTGTTATTTGAAATTATGTGAGCAGTCCATTCCTGCTTCAATTTGCTTACACTCACATAGAGTTCATGTAATTGAGTTTTTGTACAGTGTTGTAGGGTTTCCTGTCACTGTGGGCTGCAGAGCGCAGTAGTAGACAGCAGAGTCTGAGACTTCAGCAGATGAGATATTCAGAAGAACCTGTTTAGAGTCTTTGTCCACTTTACCAGAGGCACGAGGATGAGGAGGAGTTGATTTCACTGGATCACTGTTGGATTCAAACAACATGATGATGAATTCTGGTTTAGATCCTGGATTCTGGCGATACCACTGCAGATTTTTCACAGTAACATTGTATGTGCAGGAGAGAGAACCTGTTTCTCCCTCTGAGACAAGAAGTTCTGTAGAGGTTGGAGTGATGTCAGCTTGAAAACTGTCACCTAAAAAGAAAAAAAAATGATCTTTTTAAAAATACTTAAAACATACAGACTTGTGTTTCATAATTGTTTTGTCTGACTTATATTTTTTATATTCAAAACTGAAAAAAACCAACCTATCAGTGTGAAAAGCAGAATGAGAAGGCTGCACATGGTCATAATTGTGTGTAATAGAATCAGTAACAGAGTCCACAGATGACAACTCTTCAGTTGTTCTTCATGAGTACCCAAACACAGCTGTAAGACTCCTCCTTCTCACATGTCTGTAAAGTGGTACACACCCCCATTGAGACTCTAATCTTTTCAACAGTTGAAATACTGCTGTTTTTATACACTTTCAGCAGAATAAGGTGATGTGTGCACGTGTGTGTGTGTATGTGTGTGTGTGTGTGTGTGTGTGTGTCTCTCTGTGTGTGTGTGTGTGTGTGTGTGTGTGTGTGTGACCTAATAATTTGGTTTAAGGCCAAAGACAGATATTCAGTAAAGAATATCTGCCATACACCACCATTCCACTAGATGGGACCATGATGACATAAAACAGCTTTCTCTGGTGAGGTTCACTGAAGAGTGTCTACCAATACTGTACTTTCTGCCAGAATGCAGAAATATGTTCTGTTCATTTCCCTTCATAATGTATATATTTCACTGGGAAAATAATAAAGCCCCAGTATGACATCTTAGCAATCAAAAGTCTCAAAATCTACATCCAGATTGTCATGGCTGAAGTTTGTGATCAATCATCAGTTCAGTCTAAAGTGTCTCTGTGTGCCCCTCAAGTCCTTTTGTAATGTTAGGTCACATAATGGGTCATTTAATATGAGGTTGTTTGTAGGAAGTGCATGGACGTGCATAGAGTATGGAGTGTCCCTCTCTTTTTGGTCATCTGTGGTTACTATGAAAGATGCTTTCATATGTCAGACATAAAAAAATGTTTTAGTCTGTCAATAGAGTAACTAATTATAAACGAGATTAAGAAAGATTCAGGTTGAAGAAACCCATTCCAATGAGACAGCTTTAGGTGTTAAGTAACATTAAGTATGATTTTTTCTGTGAAATAAAATAAAAATAAAAATAAAATAAAATGAATGTATGTTTTGCATTTGCATGCATGGCCATCCATATCATTGATACAAATTGCAGATATGTGATACCATTAGGAAACCACAATAGTTGTGTATGGTTAAGGAAATTGTAATAAGCTCTACAAATAAAACTTAAGGCCACATTTAGACAGGCAGGTTTTTGTATGAGGATGTGTGTTTGTCAGTCGCTGTGGGCCTCAGGGCGCAGTAGTAGAGTGCAGAGTCTGAGAGTTCAGCAGAGGAGAGGTGCAGATAGAGTTTCTCTTTAGTCATTCTCCCAGACAGACGAGAGTCCACATCTGATGTCTGATTCTCCTCAACACCGTACATGCTGAGAAGATGCTGAGGAGCTGAGTTTGGATGCTGGTGATACCACTGTAAAGACTGTAGATTTGAGGAGGAGTAGCTGCATGAAAGGGTTAAACCAGACCCCTCCATATGAGAGAACTCAGTACTATCTGGAGTAATCGTATTTGCATTTATGAGCCCTGCCAGAGGAAAAGAAACAAAAATGTATGTAACCTGAAATATGTAAATATAACAGCTATGAATGAGAGTTGTGCATATATCAGTATGCATAATACTGTATGTGCTGCTGTTTTCATTCTCATTCTTTTTTTGAAAATAAAGTCTGCTGTATAATACAATTGCAAAATATAGAATTGTTCTTACCTAAGAAGGTTAAAAACAGTAGCAGTGCTACAGGAATCATTATGGTAATGTCCATAGTGTAGTTCATGAGGAAGGCTGGTGTGCAGATCTGCTTGGATTCAGTTATTCACCCTTAGACACTTCAATCTGATGTCACCATAATGCTGTCTGTTCAGCTCCTCCTCTGACTGGTAGAGGGTTGGTGAACTTCATAAGATCTTTGGATAATGATAAAGTGATTTTCAAAATGCTCCCATCACTTTTGGAGACATCCACAAGATAATTATGCCCACTGTGTTTTGAGTTATGGTAACAATAAACTATCTGAGTCAGATGGTAGGCTACAGTACACTAGAGCACTAACATAAACTCTGACCTCTTATCATGACCTCTTACACAATAAAACAACCTTTATTTCCAAAATAATGTTATTATTAGAAGATTACTTGAAATATTATTCATACCTATGAAAAATATTAAAGGCCAAACAACACAGAGAGCTTCCATGTTGGCTTTCAGAAAGAAACGGTGTGCAGAGCTGAACTGAAGCTTATGCAACCTTAGAGAGCCTGGTGTGGTATGAATCTGTCATGTAGTGCAAATGCTCAACCCCTCATAACCCACATGATGGCAGTCTTGAGTAGAGTAGAGGTGTTTTCAAATCAAATTCAGCACATGTAAACTAAATGTCTTAGAATTGATTTTTGTAGATTATTTTAATCTGGATAGATTTTTGACAAGCTGACAATGCTCAGGCTGGGGTACATATTATACGATATTATATTTTGAAATAATTATAGAGAAAATGAAATTGTTTATGATGAATATATACTGTAAGCTGTATTTACATTTTCATTTTACAGTTTTCATTTTTCAATATTGTAGAAATAACCTGATTTACATTTGCATTTACATTATATTATCGTCTCATATGAGATAAAGTTGGAAAACTACCGATATCACTGTAATGTATTGACAGCACCACTGTAGTCACAGGAGGAAGTGGCATCCCTCTCACTGATTATCACTGAAGAACAAGATGTGTTGTGGCATTTCCAACAGGTTCTCTTGTGATGGACAAAGTGATGGACAAAGAGAATACAGTGTACAGACTTTCCACTGATACAAAGGAAGACAAAGAAAATGCACAGCCAAAATATGCCAAAATATGCCCCAACATAGAGAAAGAAACTACCAGTAATTTGAAAAAAGACAAGTTGGGTTGTAAGTGATAAAAATTTAGTATTTTGTATGTTCATGAGAAATAGGATAGGAGTTGACCATGGAACAGCACTAACATAAACTCTTACCTCTGACATTATCTGAGTCCGATGGAGTAGCCTACTAACATAGAGAAAGAAACTATTATATATGTCATTTGTTTATTTTGATGAATGACATCTGTGGCTTCTGTACACACAATTATGTTTAGGGACCGTTCGTTATTTATAAACGGGGTCACCAGAGGGATTTTGAGTACTTCAATCAAAAGTTGCATGACCCTCCCCTGCCCGCAAGAAAATTTTCAACGACCCTCCAGCATCCATAGCGTTTTTTCTGAGACCTGACTCCTTAGAGATGTTTTTCTGAGGCCGTTTGGTTTGAAGCAGTTTTATCTGAGGATGACAGAGGTTTTTCTTACGCTGAGGCAGTTTTGTCTGAAGATGACAGAGGTTTTTCTGAAGCTGAGGCAATTTTGTCTGAAGATGACAGATGTTTTTCTGAGTCTGACACCTGAGTCTGGTTTTTCTGACGCTGAGGCAGTTTTGTCTGAAGATGACAGAGGTTTTTCTGATGCTGATGCAGTTTTGTCTGAAGATGACGGAGGTTTTTCTAACGCTGAGGCAGTTTTGTCTGAAGATGACCGATGTTTTTCTGAGTCTGACACCTGAGTCTGAGGATGTCCTAAAATGAACACCGTACATGGGCCATTCATCGATTCCTAGCGCTATGAAGCGCGGTGAAATCACATCGACTTAAGCAATTGTTCTAAACTCACCCTCTGCTTTCTGATCTTACACATCACACTTCACCAAGATGGTGGCCATTTCTGTAGATTTACTCACTAACATTGTTGTGGAAACACAATAAGCATGGAAACTAAATGCACACTTCCTGCAACTGCATTAGCCTACTTGAAATAATTTACTCCTCTAGTAAGTATTCACATGAAATAAAACATTGAGACCATTCAACAAAGCACACTGGGTAATAACAAATTCAACACATAAACGTGTTGCTATGGACTCATCTCTAGGCTTCCTCAGTCATTGTAAAGCTGCCGAAGCTGAACATTATCCAAAACTCAATTTCTCAGACGAGCGTCAATTTGGGAGCTTGCTACACTCCTTCCTTCTCAAATGACTTGAAAAGACCGTTTGCACAATTTCACAAATAATCACAGGGACCGAAAAATACCTAACATGCCAACTTTTTCCGGGTTTAGGCCTATCATTTTAACTTTTCCCCGCTGTCTTGCCGTTTTAATATTTTCCCGTAGAATATCCCATATTACTTTATACTCTCATAACATTAGTCCTGCATTCTGGCCTGTCTCTGTGTTGTCCTGTTGTTACCCCTTGCCCTTCCAGAGAAACAGATGTATTCAAATCATCGTTTTGCTTGCTTGAATGCGAACTCAGAGTGATGTTAACCTACAGTAGGCCTATTTAAGTTAACGACGTGGTTGTTGTGAGAGCACGATTCATTGGCGCTTGCAGTGTTCGGCCGTAGGCTATGTCTACGTGCGCACCTGCCAGGCTAAGAGCCAAAGAAATCACCCTGTATATTCACTCCAAGTTGGCCTACCATAACTTACCAACTCTAGCCTACACTGTAGACCATAAACTGGCTATTTATATTACCAATGTATTTGTATTCTGTATTCTGCTTTATGAAGCAGAATTACGCACTGCTACTTGGAACGTACAACACAACATTTTTGTTGGCAGGAGAGAGAATGACAGCGATTAACAAATTGCACTTGTTGCTGGTTACCAATAAATAGGGCCTACTATATATTTTTTTGCAAACAACAAACACAGAAAGGATGGAGACAACAAAGCTAGAGATGGGCAGGAACAAGGTCAATTGGTAGAGATGCTTGTCAAAACGTTAGGAGCTGGATGTGTGGATGAATGAAGCATAGCTTTATAAGCATGCACACTGTTTAAAGTTAGGCTAGGCTACACGGTAAACTACAAGTAAAAGTTAGCTTTTTTTAGGGCTGGATAAAGTTGACCAAATGGATATAGGCTGTTAGGCGTGAATGAAGTAGGCTACTTTGTTGCTCCAACCCTTCCAACGTTAATGGGGACGGATGTTGACATTTTCCGTATTTTGCGTGAGAAACCCGGGAAATCTCCCTTATTTTCATTGTTCAATATTGACAGAGCTATGGAACGAAAGAGAACGTTATATGGCGACAGAAATCAACAATCAAACAAGCCACTTTGATTTGGTGATTTTTTGCTGTTTTCATTAATACAAAAGATGGGTGACCCCCCCCCCCCCTCCTAGACAAAAAAAGTTAGGTGACCCTCCCCTCAACAAAGAATAAAAAGACATGACCCTCCCCTATTTTCCTCCGGTGACCCCGTTTATAAATAACGAACGGTCCCTTATATAATTGAAGTTTTTGTACAGTCCTGTTGGGTTCCTGTCACTATGGGATGCAGGGGGAAGTAGTAGATGGCAGAGTCTGAGACTTCAGCAGATAAGAGCTCCAGAAACAGCTGTCTCTTCTTACTGTTCAGTTTAACAGACAACCCATGGACTGATGGATCTGCTTTTTGTGTGTGAGTTCCTTCAGTCAGAAGGAATAAGAACACTGGCCTTGATCTGGTGTACTGGAGATACCACAGCAGAGAGTCTGAACTGTAAGCTACACAGTAGTTACATATGAGCATGATGGGATTCCCCTATTTAGAAATCTATTCAGATGCTAGTGACACTATATGCTGACCTGCTGTCAGTCCTGCAATATAAAATATAGTCAATATATTAATTTTAGAATAAAATGCATCGTTAAAAGCATTAATAACTGTAAAGCATTACCTGTGTGATTACCTGTGAAAAATATTAAAGGCCAAACAACACAGAGAACTTCCTTGTTGGTTTTCAGAAAGAAACGGTGTACAGAACATAACTGACACTGTCACATTGGAGAGCTTGGTGTGGTATGAATTGAATTGAATTGAAATGCAAATCCTCAACCCTTCAACCCCACCCCCCGTTTTGGGAGGGTACATGGCTCTAGGAATGACATATAATATAATATAATATAATATAATATAATATAATATAATATAATATAATAACTATATAATACATGAATACATATTCATAGTTTTCATGGTTGTCAGTTAAACATATATAACACACATCAGCATTTACCTAGAAGCAAGTAGATAATGATCATAATCAACTTTCAGTTAAGTTCATTGACAAGAGAGTTTCTCTTCACAGATAGACAGTTCACACAGTGGAACATGAGGTGTAGATCTGCTGTAACCTCATCTGGTTTTCATGATCTCAATATACAGCATAGAGCGCCTCCTTCTGGTGTCATAGTGACATGAACATGTAATGCATTAGATTAGAGTATTTATGAGAAGAGGGGTGCTTAAAATCATGTGATAAAATAATATATACGGAAGCCATAATTACTGCTCAGGTCGATATTAATTTACATTTTTGGCTTTACAGTATGCAAATCAAATACAAGTGAATACATTTATGTATTGTAATGCATATATATATATATATATATATATATATATATATATATATATATATACATAGAATAAATCTATGTGAATACATACTTTTTTGATCCTCAAGGGGAAATTCAAGGGTCTCAGTAGCTTACAGACATAACACACAACATGCACTTACAGCAGAAATGGTAAACATAAGTATAAACATATAACTAAACTCCACTGTACAATAAAGACAGTAGAAGATAAGAAAACTAACAAAACTAAAAACTAAATACACTATATAAGTTAAATTGAGTAAGTCCAATGTGCAAGCATAAGACGCTTGTAGTGACAGGGCCGGGACTGGTGAGGTGCTAAAGGGAGTGAGTGTCATGGTGAAGGTGCAAACAGTAGTCCAACTATAGTCCTTAGTTATGTGTGCCTGGTAAGGTGCTCAAGAGAGTGAGTGTCATGGTGAAGGTGCAAAAAGTAGTCCAACATTAGTCCAACAGTGCAAGAGTAAGGTCTAGAGACCAGCATAAATAATATAGACAAATAGGAGAGTAAAGTATAATGTAGACAAGGTAAAATAAAAAACTATTTCAGTGCAAGAACAGGTTGAGGTAATAGGGTTATAGCCATTCATTCATTCAGTATTGTATCAGAAGCCTGACCGCAGCCATTGATCATGTGTGCTAATATAGCATGAAAAACAGTGTAACAGTAAAACAGTAGTGAAAACATTAGGCTGTGTACATTAGTAAAACAGTAGTAAAACAGTAGTAAGCAGTAGTGGGCAGTCAGTACTCAAAAAACATGGACATGGAGAGGGTGGAGAGGCAGACAGACTAAGCAGAGAAGTCTATCTCTCCTCTTCCCTTTAGTGAGGTATTGAACAGTTAAATTAGCCTGGCGAGCCAGACACACATTAAAATGTAGGGTCTGGGCACTCACCGTTCGCAGTGCTCAGTCCGAGGGGCGGGATAATCAGTTGTCTTTCAAATTCCCTCTGCACGCAATAGGACGCAATAGGATATTTGTTTTCAAGTAGCAGGGAATTCAAGCCAAACCGTTGCAACTCTGCCATCAATCAGTTGTGCATGGCAGTGAGCGAAGTCTCCAGCTGATCAAGCTCTTTTGGTTGTTGATAGTGCTGTAGAGCGGATGACATTCATTGTCCAAGATGTTGATCAGTTTGTTTAGGGTCCTTTTGTCAGATACTGAAGTGATGCACTCCAGTTCAGCTCCCACTACAGAGCCAGCCTTCCTTACCAGCCTGTCAAGTCGCCCAGCATCCTTCTTCTTCTCTTCTTATATATATATATATATATATACACACTTTGTAATCTTTTTATACATCAAGGGTTAAGCTCATCCTTTAACTCAATTTTCAAAATATATATGCCTTAATTGTGTATCAATTAGATGTATTATATGTGTATTTGTTCATTTTATTATATGTATTATAAGTGCATCTACAGATATTTAAAATTATAATAATTAAAATTAAATTACAGTATATTGTAATTCACATGAATACAGATCAGTAAAATGTTGAAACATGTATCAGCACATTGAATCAATAGTCAGAGTATACACATACTGTCTGTGAAGGGGGCATGTTGAATCTCCCTCCTCCTGCACATCTGAGAGGTTTTTGTACAGCAGAGTCTGAGTTCCTGTCACTGTGGGCACCAGGGCGCAGTAGTACACAGCAGAGTCAGACGCCTCTGCAGAGGAGAGCTCCAGAAACACACGCTTTTCCTCTTTCTTTATGGAGGGAGTCAGACGGGGAACTGAGCCTGAAGTGGTACCAGCCTCATATATGTAGTAGAGGAACACTGGGATGGAGTTGGGAAACTGCCGATACCACTGTAAGTTTTCAACACTACCACTGTAGTTACAGGAGAAAGTGACAGTTTCACCCTCTATGACGACCAGTGAAGAATGCGAGGATGTTATGGTATTTCCGACAGATTCTCCTGTGAATGATGAACAAAGAGATGAAGAGCATGTGAAGCTGCCAGTCCTTTTAAATGGAGGTAAAATTCAGACAAGCACAAATTCATCTGGATATCACTGAAACATGCCTCTATGATGGACTTTACAGTACATTTCATTCTTCTATACTATACTATACTATACTATACCTTGTTAATATACTTAACTATACATGCATTATGATAAAACGCCTATTACGACATCTACAAAGATCTTACCTATTAAGAGAGACAAGAGCAGGAATGCACGTAGTACCATCATGACTGGCCTGCACTGACAGAGTGACTGCAAGCATCTCAACACCTTCTTTACACACACATACATTTCCTGACTCCGCCCCATCCACTGGAGTTGGTTATTGTTGTTTAAAAGTGGTTTAATGATATAAATTAATGACTATTGGCTGGTGCTTTACTCATTTAAAATTAATTCTACCTAATATATTTCAACTGGAATCATAATTGGGTATAAAACGAGCACTGCAGATACATTCACAGATACTAATTTATGTTCATTTTATTATATGTATGCATATTCCATCTAAAGATATTTAAAATGAAATGAATTTCGTTCACAGTATATTCACATGATAAATACAGAACAGACTGGATTAATAATCAGAGTGTAAAAATGAATGTACTGTCTGTGAAGGGGACATGTTGAATCTCCCTCCTCCTGCACATCTGAGAGGTTTTTGTACAGCAGAGTCTGAGTTCCTGTCACTGTGGGCACCAGGGCGCAGTAGTACACAGCAGAGTCAGACGCCTCTGCAGAGGAGATATCCAGAAACACACGCTTTTCCTCTTTCTTTATGGACGGAGTCAGACGGGGAACTGGGTCTGAAGGGGAACCATGCTCAAATATGAGGTAGAGGAACTCTGGGATGGAGTTGGGATACTGCCGATACCACTGCAAGTTACTGACACTGCTACTGCTGTAGTTACAGGAGAAAGTGACAGTTTCTCCCTCAATGACGACCAGTGAGGAATGAGAGGGTGTTATAGTATCCCCAACAGATTCTCCTGTGAATGATGAAGAAAGAGATGAAGAGCATGTGAAGATGGATATTTCTGATATATGCTTCTGTGATGGAGTCTAGATGATTTGAGATAACTAGATAACTTGAGTATAGAGTATATACTTAACTTTACATGCATTATTATATTACGCCTAGATTTTACTTCCTTATGGTGATAAATATAAATGGTAATACTCAAAGATCTTACCTATTAAGAGAGACAAGAGCAGGAATACACGTAGTACCATCATGACTGGCCTGCACTGACAGAGTGACTGCAAGCATCTCAACACCTTCTTTACACACACATACATTTCCTGACTCCACCCCATCCACTGGAGTTGGTTATTGTTGTGTAAAGGATCAGCCAAAAAATGGTTTAATGACATTAATTAATTACTTTACCGGCTGATGTTTTACTTTTAAATTGAATAATACCTAATATTTCAACTGAAACCATAATTGGGTATAAAAAAAAAACACTGCAGATACATTCACAGATGCTAAGTGATGTCTATTATAATTTGTGTAAACATGAATGGGCTAATTTTAACGCAATACTGTGGTCCATACGAGCCAGATGGTACTAGTCATGCACTAACACAAACTCTTTCCTCTGACTCAGGGTGTTTTCACACTTGGTCCCTTTCAGCCTTCTAAACAAACTCAGATCGATGACTCAGTATTTTTTGTACAAAACATTCCAAACAAACTCTAAACCATTAAAAGCCAAACGGTGATCACGGCGCAATTCATCTAATCTGTGCACTGTGCACTTTTTGCATTGTAGTCTATTTTATCCTCCTTAATATATATAAACTATTATCATAGGGACTATAACAAAACAGAATACAGACATTTGTAATTTGGCTACACCCAAACAAATGTGGTCTAATGTTAAGCTAATATATATCCTTACAACTTGCTGTTGTGAAATTGCTGGGAATTTAATTGATTAACACATCACATAAACTGTTATCGAGTGTTGTTGATACACAATAGGCAACTTGTGTCCTCGGAACCAAATCTGACAGCAGCTTTGGAGTTTTGGAAGTAGGCTGCAGTTTCTGGTGGATACATAACTGGCATGCGTAGGCTTTTGGTAATGTAAAAGCAACGACTGAAATGCAGTGTTGAAACACGTGTATGAAACATGTTAAATATGAAACACTGATCTGGTACAAACACTGACCCCCCCTGACAATAGATAACTTGTGTCCTCGGAACCAAATCTGACAGCATCTAATCAACATGTAGTGTTGAAATGTCGCCCCACCCTGTTTCCCAGTCATATTGCAGTCCAAGTGCAGCTGTGTTTTCTGGCATGTGAAATATCGACTGAAACTTTGCTGAGAAAAAAGGTTTGGTAAGTTTGCTACCTTGTAGTCACCTTTGAAGACAGACAAGGATCTACAGCTGAAGTCTGTTTTTGCCTCACAGTACTGATGAGATATCATGCCGAGGAGCTGATTTTCATTCCCACATTTCACACTAGAAGATGAAAAGAGATATTATTTCAAATAATATAAAATGCATGTACAGTAGGTATATGGACAAAGTGGTCTGGAAACAGATTAATGAACATTTTATATTTTGATTCATCTGCATGTTTTAATTTTAATTTTGTATGTCATACAGATTTAATTGTTATATGCCTCTAAAATGTTATTGGGTTTTTGTTACCTTGGTGTTATTATTATTATGAACATGATGAATTAAAGGAGAATTCCGGTGTGATATTGACCTAAAGTGTGTTGAAACATGATACCGAGTGTGAACGTATGTCTCATTGCCCATCTCGGCTTGTCTCCTGAACTCCAAAATCTGGCGCTAGTTAGCCGATGCTACCAACAGCTTTTTCAATGGTGGTGCTTCGGCATCGGGCTAGCCATGCAAATAAATCACTGTTTTACACCATTTACGAGGCTCAATGTATCTCCACACTTCATTGGTAGACTTCCGAGGGCCCTGCCATTTAAAACGAGACACTGAGAACTTTGAAAAAGCACTGGTAGTTTACTTACAAGATGATTTATACAGACAGTATCTTCACGAAGTTTGGCGTTTGCAGCCATCTTGAATTTAGTCACGATAAGTCAAGCGACGAGTAAGAATGAACATAAGGGATCAGATTCCAAAAATAATGATAAGGGATCAGATTCCAAAAATAATTCTGTGGAAATGCATGAATTCCAGTTGCTGCTACTGGAAGAAACTGGAATCCATGCATTTCCACAGTCAGGTTTTTGTACAGCAGTCTGTGGTTTCGTGTCACTGTGGGCCTCAGAGCACAGTAGTACAGTGCAGAGTCAGAGACTTGAACAGAGGAGATCTGCAGAAACACTTGAGTTTTCTCTTGGTTTAGTTTCCCCATCAGGCGAGGATGTTTGCCTGGGCTCGGGTCTTTCCCAGTGGCGTGCATTACAAGCAGGAGGAACTGTGGAGCTGATCGGGGATACTGGACATACCACTGGAGATAATCTGCAGAGGAGTAGCTACAGGACAAGTTAACATTCACTCCTTCCTCTGGGAACACTTCAGTTCTGTCTGAAGTAATTTTCTGTCCTGTGCAAACACCTTTAAAAAAAACAAAAAGAAAACACATATTTGAAATGTTTCAAATAGTTTCAAATATTATTTGGTCAGATAATTTTAATTGTTATTATGTTATATATAAATAATGTAATGTTATTATATATAACTGTGTCAAAATGCAGAACCCTGCAATATTTACTGGAATATTTACTGGAATACTGCCCATTTATATGATACCTGTTAGGATGCTGAGCCAAAGAACTCTGTAGAGTAGCGTTGTTAACGTCATCTCCAGAAAATAAATACAGCTTGAACTGAACCCTTCAAACATGTTTGCAAGGCCTACAGGGTGACTGAGGAGACAAAATGTGTCTTCTATGCTCCTCCTACAGTCAATGCCCTCATACAGTAGCAGAGTCAGCAGCAGAGGATGCTGATTGGAGAACTCTTACACTGACAGTGATCATAATTGAACGAATCACTCTGCACTCTGATATACTGTTTAAAACGTCATGTTACGAGAAGAAAATTACTTTTTTCTCATGTGGAATAATTATTTCTAATCAGTATCTTTCTCACAGTATAGTTGGATGAATTACCTAACTATTCCCTAACACCTACAATATTCAGCTTTACTGTGTATAAAAACATTGAATATCTACAGTAACTGCTGATTGAAGTTTATAGCACAATTTATTCATTAATTTGTAGTAGAGCTATGCTGAGGGCACTGTGAGATAGGTTTGGTCAGACAGGTTGTTGTGTGGGTGTGTACGGTGTTGTTCTCACTGTGGGCTGCAGGGCACAGTAGTAGACAGCAGAGTCAGACACTTGCAGATTCCTGATTGTCAGAGGAACAGAGCTGGAGGAGAAGGTGCAGTGGAATCTCTCACTGAACTCAGTGCCGTTATGGCCAGATCCAAACTTGCCCCTGCCTAGTAAGTAAGTGGGCACACTGTTTGGTTACTGTTTATACCAGAGAAGATAAGGATTGCCTGCCGTCTCATATGCACAGGCGAGAGTCACCATCTCCCCTTCAGTACTGATCACATTGGATTCCGTTTGATGAACAGAATCTCCTCTGCACACTGCAACTGGAAAACAGGGAAATGCTCATTGGCATGTATCACATTATTTCTGTCTTACACATTTCTATTTCTACACATTTATCGCTCTGCAAGTGAAGATCTACTGTACCGATGCAATTTGCCACTACAATGACAAAGATCCTCATCCAGCAGCCTGAGAGAGGCATCCTGTGTTGAAACACTGCCAGCATCAGTGTGATGAAGCAGACAATATGAGACCTGCAGGGAACACACTTTAGTTTGACATGCCACTGGCACCATGACACCTCCTAGTGGCTTAAATGGGAACAAGAGCATGTCAACATATCCTACACATGTATTAATTTAGCAGACACTTTTATCCAAAGTGATTTACATGTTGACCATTTGGAAGACTTCTCATTTGCCTGTGTATTTGTGAAAAGAATGTTTGATGTATATATTACTCACACTTGTGCTCAGTAATCCTTTTTTGTGAATTACTTCAAATCAATTGATTTGTTAACAACAATGAGCCCCCACAATGTTGATTGAATAAACAAACAGATAGATACATAACTAATTAATACAAACGGATATAGTTATGATTATGAATATCTTAGCTTGTTTTAATAATGTCAATCACCAATAACAACTGAGAAATGGCACCATGTGAACTCCTTGACTATGATTAATGCTGATTAAAAGACTCTTCAAAATGTTCTTGAAAGTGTGGACCATGACTTTGATGCCATTTAAAGGGACACCAGGCAACGTTTTCGTGTTAATTACTCATCTTCGTAAGTCGGTATATGGTTAAATGACTCATTACAGCGCGAATGAAGACTCTCTCGCCTGCCCCTACTGCCTCTAGGAAGAATATCCCGCTTGCAAGTTCAGTGTATCGAACGCGCCGACCGAAGCAGGATCAGTTTACAGCACAGAGGCAGGCTAACGAAATGCTAGAGATTGTTGCAAACGTATGTGGCCTGGTGTCCTTTAAATGTATTGGCATTTGAGGCTCTTGCAGACTGCATGCCAGTATTTGCATTTAAGGTGTAAGTATGAGTAGAGAGTTTTTGTCGGAGGGTTGAGTGACACTGTGGAGCTCAGGGAACAGAAATACAGCGTAGACAACAGAGTTCAACACTTGCAGATTCTGGATGGTCAAAGGAACTGTTTTTGAAGTTATGTTGAGTGTTGTGGAAAATGACAGACGAGGGTCTACATCTGACGTCTGATTTGGCCCAGGAGAGAACATGCTGAGAAGATGCTGAGGAGCTGAGTTTGGATGCTGGTGATACCACTGTCAAGACTGTGATTTGAGGAGGAGTAGCTGCATGAAAGGGTTAAACCAGATCCCTCCATATGAGAGAACTCAGTACTATATGGAGTAATCGTGTCCGCATTTATGAGCCCTGCCAGAGGAAAAGAAACAGAAATGTATGTAACCTGAAATATGTAAATATAACAGCTATGAATGAGAGTTGTGCATATATCAGTATGCATAATACTGTATGTGCTGCTGTTTTCATTCCCATTCTTTAAAAAATAATAATAATAATTTTGCTGTGTAATACTGTTGCAAATTTAGAACTGCTCTTACCTAAGAAGGCTAAAAACAGTAGCAGTGCTACATGAATCATCATGGTACTGTCCATAGTGTAGTTCATGAGGCAGGGTGGTATGCAGATCTGCTTGGATTCAGTTCTTCACCTTCACTTAAATCTGATGTCACCATGATGCTGTCTGTTCAGCTCCTCATCTGACTGGTAGAGGGTTGGTGAACTTCATAATATCGTTGGTGATAAGGATAATGATAAAACTGAAAAAAAACTGTTCCCATCACTTTTGGAGACATCCACATGATAATATGCCCACTATGTTTTGAGTTATGGTAACTGTTAAAAAGGGCGGCTGGCCCTTCAAGACAGCTATGGACTGAGCGGAAAGTGCGTTCTAATTGAGAACGTTGGCAGCGCGAGCTTGCAGTGCCAGAGAGAATATCAGCGCAGCTCGGAGTTGTCCGTTAAGATTTAAGTTGAAGTTTAGTTGACATGTTTTAGCCATTTAGATTGCTGTTTGATTCAAGAAGTGTGCGTTCCTAAAACAGTGAGTAATGCTTTCATGTCTTGTATGTTGATGTTAATATTTAGACGGTAATTTCATGCTAAATGTAAGTTTAAATGTCGGGTGTCAGTTGAGTGAGACGTTACCGTTTGAATGTTTGATTTAGTAACGTATGCCTAGATAATTATCTGCTGAGTGAAATCGCTAAGTTGTAGGCTACATGTAGTTTATGTAGTTGAGGTAATTCGTTTGTATTTCAAGTACTCATTATACTTTATTGTATATTTGTTTCTTGTAGACCACACAAACACACAAGATACAGTCCTTTCATCGAGCCCAAAGGCAATCTCAGTTGTAAATCATGCCTCAAGAATAAAGGATATTCACTTTGGAAGATCACGGATTCATGTGCATTCATATTAAGGGTTCTAACCGACTCTCCACAGCGTTCTGAAATATTCAAATCAGCATACTTAAACACTCTAAAACAATTTGGTCCTACGAGCCGGGATAAAGCAGATAGCTGTGTGAAGATGAATGCCCCTGAGTTACAGCACACGGTCACCAGAATAAGAAGACAGGAAAATGTTCCAAAGCACCTTCTGGATTATGACCTGAGTGGACCAGGATCAGCAATCAGGGGCCTTGCACCGGCGTTGCAGCAAGTGGTCGAACAACAGCATGAAGGGGATGAAGTGGCCAGCTCCAGATCTGTATCACCAATAAGTCAAATTGAGCTAGCAACACGGCCCACTGTCCCTGAAAAGATACAACTGGTGCAGTGAGATCCAAGTGACACAAGCCAGAACCATCCTCTAAGCAATCGGAGCTTAGACATCAACATCTCTGAGTTAGTAGCTGTCGTTCAAGAAGTGAGGCAACAGAATGTCACCCTCCAGCATCAGTTACAGAGCCTAATGGCTGAGTTCAGAGCCCCACCCCATTATGCTGCCCCAGTGTCGTCACAACACTTACTGCCACCAAAGATTGACGTGTACAGCCACCCATCATCCTGCCTGACACAGACACTTGACGGCCCTTCCCAGCCCTTGCAGCAGCCGAGAGCAAACTACGCTTACGCCAGTCCCCATCCCAGCTTCACCGGTGTAGACCAGTATGGCCAGAGAAAGCAAGCTCATTCTTCACATCTCCCGTATGGCTTAAGATGCGATAGCACGCTCAATGCAGACCCCGGGTACACCCCCTATCGTTCCTGTCATATGGATATGTCTCCTACACGTGAAACTGTATACAGAGGGCCCAAGGCAACCATCCCATGTATGACTTCACCTGACCCAAGACAGTTCTCCAGGATGAAGACAGCACTTGAGAACATTCTGCCTGAAGATGCCACAGAGAGATACAAGTAACAAATCCTCACTGACCATCTCAAGTGTGAGGAAGCCCTTCTCGTGGCAGATTCATATGTTAACTCCAGACACCCATACACCGATACAATGCTGGCCCTCACCAAGATGTATGGGCAACCACACAAACTGGCCTTACAGCGGATATCGGAAGTGATGGATGGCCCAAGTGTCCGTACTGGTGATGTACAGTAAAGTCCTTTAAGGGCAATAACCGGTGTTGGCGCTGCGGCCGTGGTCACCAAGCTGCTAAATGCACGCTGAAGGCACCTTGCAAGACATGTAACAGGAGACATCTGCTTGTCCTGCATGAGGTTAATGAGAGAGAGGATGAGGCGCAACCCCCAGCAGAAGCCCGTGCAGAGAGCTGTCTCACAAATACAGTCAGCCATGTTCTGTATGTCGACCGTCCCACTTACAACTGTAAAGTGCTCCTGAAGATCAGTAAAGTCATCATCAGGAACGGGAACCGATCCATGGAGGCCTACGCTGTACTTGATGACGGTTCGGAGCGGACAATTCTCCTCCATTCTGCAGTGCAAGAATTAGGCCTTGTAGGCAAACCAGAGAAGCTTATCCTCCGCACAGTCAGACAGGAGTTACAGGTCCTTCATGGGGCGGCCATCTCGTTCACTATATCCCCGGCTTCAGAGCCTAAGAAGAGCTTTGAGATACAGAATGCGTTCTCTGCTGAGCAGCTGGGGCTAGCTGAACACACCCATCCTGTGAGTGCACTCCATACAAGCACCTGGCTGGGCTACCTCTCCAGACCTTGAACCGAGTCCACCCCATGCTATTGATCGGCTCTGACTACACCCACCTCATCATGCCGATAGAGCCAGTTCGACTGGGTCCTCTAGGTGGACCTGCTGCCGTGAGGACAGTCTTGGGATGGACGCTGCAAGGACCAGCACAAGACATCAGCTTCGGCCATAGCTCATCACAGTGCCTCTTCACATCGACAGCTCCCACATCTGACCTGATGTCATGTGTTGAGAAACTGTGGCAGCTTGACGTGATTCCGTATCACAATGAGAAGGTGGTCGTCAGGTCACGTCAAGACCGGGAAGCCATGACCCTGCTCCAAGAGCAGACAGTGAGAGTAGACATCGGTGGTGTCAAACGTTACGCCACACCCCTCCTCAGAGTTAAGAACATGCCCCGGCTACACGCCTCACCAGAAGCAGTGCTACCGCACCTGAGGGGTATCGAGCGACGATTGACAAAGTTGCCGGAGCAAGCCGCAGCATACCAAGCCGAGATTCACAAGCTTAAGGAAGCAGGATACGCCGTGAAGTTGGAGCCACATCAGATTGACGGCACAGAGGAAGCATGGTATATACCACACCACATAGTCCAGCACAATGGAAAGAACCGGGTAGTCTATAACTGTTCCTTCCAGTACCAAGGCCTTAACCTGAATGACTTCCTACTCCCTGGCCCTGCCCTAGGCTCCTCTCTCTTGGCCGTGCTGCTACGTTTCCGACAACACGCAGTCGCCTTCAGCAGTGATGTACGTGCCATGTTACACCAGGTACGGCTGCTACCCTCTGATCGACCACTGCTGCGGTTTCTCTGGAGAGACATGAATCGGGACAGAGCCCCAGATGTTTACGAGTGGCAGGTACTCCCCTTTGGCACAACTTGTAGCCCTTGTTGTGCTACATATGCATTACAGAGGCACGTCCACGACAACACCCAGCCAGAGGAGGAAGTTCAAGCTATCATTGACCAAGCGTTCTACGTGGACAACTGTCTGCATAGCCTTACCTTACGGGAAGCGGCCAAAGCCCTCATAGACAGACTCCAACATCTCCTAGCTGAGGGAGGATTCGATCTGAGGCAGTGGGCCAGTAATGACCCGTCCATCATAAGCCACCTTCCCTCTGATGTGAAGTCCACTAGCTGTGAGCTGTGGCTCAGCCATGGCCAGTCGGATGTCCAGGAGTCTGCCCTTGGCCTACACTGGAACTGCAAGTCAGACACGCTCTTGTACAAGGTCTGCAGGGTGGAGTATTCTGCCGTCACAATGAGGAACATTTACAAGGTTCTTGCCAGCCAATACGATCCCCTCGGATACTTAGTCCCATACACGACCAGAGCGAAAGTCCTGGTGCAGCGTTTATGGGATAAGAAGCGCGACTGGGACGATCCGCAACTACCTGAAGACCTGCTGGATTCATGGCATTCGTGGGAAGCAGAGTTGGAACACCAACCTGAGATAACACTGCCCAGGTGCTACTCTACTCCCAGAATGGACCATCCAAGCAGCATTCGAGACGTCCATGTGTTCTGCGATGCCTCAGAACAAGCTTACGGTTCTGTTGCGTATCTCAGGACCGAGGATCCAGACGGCGAAGTGGAGGTCTCCTTCCTTGCTGCACGGTCCCGTGTGGCACCCCGTAAGCAGCAGTCGATTCCCAGACTAGAGCTGTGCGCGGCTCTGACGGGAGCACAGCTCCTCAAAGTCATATCCACAGAGCTGACCCTCAAGATCAACTCCAGCACACTCTGGTCTGACTCGCTGACTGTACTTACCTGGCTGCTGTCGGATTCCTGTCGCTACAAGGTCTTCGTGGGCACACGCGTTGCGGAGAGTCAAGAGTTGACAGAATCTGCCTCCTGGCGTTATGTCCCTACTGGGGACAATCCAGCCGACGATATCACCAGAGGACTGCCTCTAAGAGCTATGCGCGATGACAGTCGATGGGCATATGGCCCCAAATTCCTGAAGTCACCCTCCGCTCAGTGGCCTGACCAACCAACCTTCGTAGTCCAGGTGCCTGAGTGCGAGTTAAAGAAGGCGACAATGACCATGACAAGCATCCTGGCATCCGCGACCTCACCGTTGCCAGATCCGGAGCAACATGAGACCCTCGGCAGATACCTGCAAGCTGACGCCGACGTCTCCCTCACCGCAGATGCCTACAAGTCTGCTGAGGTAGCAGTTCTGCAACAGGCCCAGAGGGACTCGTTCCCTGATAAAGTTGCCCAACTCAAAGCCGGTAAGCCAGTGGCAAAGTCAAGTCGTCTCCTGTCACTCGCCCCAGAGCTCGATGAGACTACCTTCGCCGCTGCACTGACCTGGCCTCAGAAGAAGCTCACCCTATCGTCCTTGAATCTAAGCACCCGCTAACCAGGTTGATCATCCAAGACTATGATGAGAAGCTGTGTCATCCTGGGCCTGAGAGGGTATTCACAGAAATCAGGAGGCGATACTGGGTGTTTCAGGGGCGTGAGGCAGTGCGTCGACACCAGAAGAGCTGTGTCAAGTGCCAACAGTGGAGAGCACGTCCAGACCCACCGAAGATGGCTGACCTTCCACCGTCGAGGCAACGCATCTTCAAACCCCCTTTCTACTCGGCTGGAGTAGATTGTTTCGGGCCCCTCGTTGTCAAGATTGGCCGTAGGAATGAGAAGAGGTGGGGAGTCATCTTTAAATACATGACCACCCGGGCTGTCCATCTCGATCTACTCAGCAACATGGACAGCGACGCCTTCCTAATGGCGCTGAGGCGCTTTATAGCACGGCGGGGGAAGCCCTATGAGCTCCTATACGACCAGGGCACGAACTTCAAAGGAGGAGAGAGGGAGCTCCAGCAGGCCTTCAACGCTCTCCACCCTGAGCTCCAAGCTCAGTTAGCCAGCCAGCAGATCAGATTCGTCTTCAACCCACCAGCAGCTCCTCACTTTTGAGGTTGCTGGGAGAGAGAGATCCGTTCTCTCAAAGCTGCACTTCGTGTCACCATAGGGGATCAGCCTGTATCTGAAGAGGTGCTACGCACCGTCCTTGTCGAAATCGAGGGAATCCTGAATTCCAAACCCCTGGGGTACACCTCCTCGGATATAGCTGACCCTGACCCAGTCACCCCCAGCTGTTTCTTGATGGGCCGGCGGGACACTTCCCTGCCTCAGGTCGTCTACGAGGGCCCAGAGACTTTGGGACGAAGAAGATGGAGGCATAGCCAAGTATTAGCAGACCACTTCTGGAAGCACTTCCTGACCCACTACCTTCCAGGTCTCCAGGCTCGCCAGAAGTGGCGGACCGAGGCAGCAGAGCTACAGGTTGGCGAAGTCGTCATGATTGCTGACAACCAACTGCCCCGAGCTCTCTAGCCAGTAGGGAAGGTCGTCCAAGTCTTCCCAGCCTTTGGCAGAACGTTGGCAGCGCGAGCTTGCAGTGCCAGAGAGAATATCAGCGCAGCTCGGAGTTGTCCGTTAAGATTTAAGTTGAAGTTTAGTTGACATGTTTTAGCCATTTAGATTGCTGTTTGATTCAAGAAGTGTGCGTTCCTAAAACAGTGAGTAATGCTGTCATGTCTTGTATGTTGATGTTAATATTTAGACGGTAATTAATGCTGAATGTAAGTTTAAATGTCAGGTGTCAGTTGAGTGAGACGTTACCGTTTGTTTGATTTAGTAACGTATGCCTAGATAATTATCTGCCGAGTGAAATCGCTAAGTTGTAGGCTACATGTAGTTTATGTAGTTGAGGTAATTCGTTTGTATTTCAAGTACTCATTATACTTTATTGTATATTTGTTTCTTGTAGACCACACACACACACAAGATACAGTCCTTTCATCAAGCCCAAAGGCAATCTCAGTTGTAAATCATGCCTCAAGAATAAAGGATATTCACTTTGGAAGATCACAGATTCATGTGCATTCATATTAAGGGTTCTAACCGACTCTCCAGCGTTCTGAAATATTCAAATCAGCATACTTAAACACTCTAAAACAGTAACAATAAACTGTCTGAGTCAGATGGTACACTAGAACACTAACATAAACTCTGACCTCTGATTTGAGTCAGATGGATTACTAAAATAGAGAAAAAAAACTATAATACATGTAATGTGTTTATTCTGAAAAATGACAGTTGAGAGAGAGAGAGAGAGATTTAGTATTTGTATGTTCATGAATTGTACCATTTGTAGCACAATCAAAAACAGTTTATACTGTAGTTTAGACAATTGTCATGACAAAAGATGTGTCATATGTGGCCTCCTGTTAGACACAACTGTGTGTGTAATTTTAGTTTTTGTACAGTGTTGTTAGGTTCCTGACACTGTGGGCTGCAGGGCGCAGTAGTAGACAGCAGAGTCTAAAACTTCAGCGAATGAGATCTCCAGAAACAGCTGTTTCTTCTTACTGTTAACTTTAACAGACGACCCATGGATTGATGGATCTGCTTTTTGTGAGTTCCTTTAGTCAGACAGTACAAGAAACAAGCTGCGGGGCAGACCAGGTTAAGCTCACCCATTCGCCAGGTTCTTCTCCTGATGACATGTTAATATAAGGGCCCTATCATGACAGTCATCGTCACTCGTCAAAAGCTTATTCAAATTTAGTAGGATGTGCAGTACACATTGGGAGGGTTTTCGTTATCAAACGCCGAGCGCATGGCGCAACAAGGTGTTCCTCAGTTTTTTTTAATCAGTCATGGGTGTGTTTTGGGCGTAACATCATTTAAACCAATGAGAATGACATCTGTCATTCCCTTTAACGGCGCAAAGCGCGATATCAAATAAATTCATCGGTATTTTGACATTCAATGGCGCATTTGAAGGAGGCTGCTTACAAGACTGTATGGAATAGTCATCCCACTAAACCAGTGGTTCTCAAACTGGGGGTCGTCAAAAATATTGGAGTGGTTGCGAAATTATTTGCATTTGATTTTTTGTAAAGTCAAAGGCTCCCATTGACATAATGCCTTTGATGTTGACCTATACCTACAGTATGAGAGAAGACATTTTCTGCCTCTGCTTCCAATCCCCATCTCACAACATTTCAAAACCAAATTATGTCGGTTAGAGAGAAGGGGGTCACGAGACCCCCTCATTTTTTGGGGGGCCGCCAGACAAAACGTTTAAGAACCACTGCACTAAACCATGCTTTACTAAAACCTAGCATAGCCTTCACACATTTGCACTCCTCTATTATTTGAACTCATTGGCAAAGTGAAACTAACTTCACCATGGTGTCAGTCAACGACAAGACAGTTATATGCAGTAACTTTCATTATTGACTGACAATGGGTTACCATCAAAAACATAGGCTGGAAAAAGCAACACTTACCCTAATATTGCTCAAATGACTGAATAAAAAACATTTATCCTGCAGAGGAGTTGCTTATATCTTGTGACAGTGCGTCTTCAGCTGTGCTCCATACGTGTCTCTCGCCTCTCCCCTAATCACTTTTAACCGTCATTACCCATTTGCTAATGAACCTGTAAGGAAAACTTAGATATTTTACACTATGTGATTATGTGATTTGGTTAATTAGAAACATACTTACCTGAAAGGCTAAACCAGGGGTGTCACTAGACCTTATTCACTGGGGCACGTGTCTTAGTAAAAGTCTCCAGTGCCCCAGTAAAATTCTAGCGCTGCTCTCACTGGAAACGGCATTCATGAGCGCATCTCCGTGCCTGCTTTAATCATGGCTCGAGCCTGTCACTTACCAGCCAATAAAAAAAAAAACAAGGAAAAAAAGAAAGGGGCCATAATAGCCAATCAGGAAATAGCACCTCTGTAGCTGGGTAAGATTGAACGCAACAACCAATGAAAATCGTTCACATGATTCTTCCGACTGTTTCGTTGTACAGTGGAAACCGCTGGAGCTCATCACACCACTTTGAGCGCAGAGTAAGTCGTTCCCTTAATGTTACAACAAATTCACAACTTGTTTGACAGAAAATATGACAAGTTGATCGATGTTAGAGAATGTTGCCCACATAATTAGCATCTGTTTTTCAATGCTTAGCGTCAAATTTGTAGCCTAAATTTAGCAACAGTTTACCAGCTTGTGCTCTCTCCCTGACACACACACTCACACCATGGGTAGGCTGCATGCACACATGCAGACAATTAATAATGATTTACGTATAGTGTAGAGAGAGTGCAGTAAAAGTAGCCTATACTGTTTGTGAAGCTGTCCTACTGTAAAACTAAACATAGCCTTCTGATAAACTATTCAGAGATGGACATCAGAAAATTCTTCCTGAACAGAGGCAGAAGGAGAGGAACAGTGAGGAGAGATGAGGAGGATGAGGGAGGTATGATAATTGCCCACATTAACGGTAACATTAATATTTATGTTAAAGTGCCAGTGCTGTGATTTGATCAATGGTTTAATGGCAAACTTAAATAAGTTTGCTCCATTTGCAAATGTAGACTATAATAATCTACACAGACTCTGTAGATTATAGGCTACATTTGGAAATTATCACCAAAAGTCAATATGAAGGCTTTCGTAGGCTATTTAAGCTACAAAGAACTGCAGTATTGCCAGGATGACTATAGGACCCTTGCCTGGGAGGGAAGTATATCTCAATTTTGACTAAAAAATAAGCTTTCCCTTGTGTTAGTAGGAAAGCCTATTAAATTCATGCAGTGAGTATAGGCCTACTTATGCCTATGTGTTTGGATGTTGCTGGATAGTGGTTCTTACAACAATTTAGGGAGAGAGTGCTGGTCCTACAGTATGACAGTGACAATAATGATTTTGAAGCTTGTAGCCTACCCGTAGGCTAGCCATTTATTTCATATTGCGCCACATTTTTTTTTTTTTTTTTTTTTTTTATGTATTGGGAGTTGGGGGCCTGTGCCCCAGCAAAGCTCTAGATCTAGAATCGCCCCTGGGCTAAACGATTACCATAACCTGTAAAAGAAAAATTATAATTTGTAGCACTTACCTGTTACCCTGGAAATCCAGAGTTCTCGCGAGAGCACAATTTGAATTGTGCCCGCAAGATACTCTGGCCACAAGCAATGATCCAAATTTCTTCTTTCTCTCGAGCGAGAGGGACCCATAGATATATACACTAGATGTCGCCTTCTGCTTCTCAGCATGCGTCAACACCGCCGCCATCATGGTACAGGGATCTGAAGCGCTAAACTAGTTCTCCTGTATTGTCAGCGTTACCTATTTAGCGACGTTTGGCCATCCCCAGCGATAGAAAACCTTTTTAGCGATTAGCGACAAATTTGGGAACTTCTCACAATGATGGCAAATCGGCTTCTTTGCTGTTGAAACGTAAGAAAATCACCTTTCTCATGGCTTTGTCATTTATGAATTCAGCTACATCTCGTTTGCCCATTGCACTGACCCATGATTATAAAAGTAACGACTGGCGTAGCCTATGTAGTAGCAGAGGTAAATGTTTTACAGATCTACAGCAACTTCTGGTGAGATTACAACTTACACGTGTAAACGAGACGAGGGTATGTGGCCTCAACCAGAGCCTGTCTACGAAGAGCCTGTTTACTTTCATTGTATCGAACCTGGTTGCAGTTTACTCATTGTTCCTCTAGGGGCCACCGCTAGCTAGTGCAGAATGAATGGGAGTCTATGGGGCTAGACGGGTAAAATGTATCTTTATTATCGTCTTAAGCTTAGTTTTCTCTAGACTCAACCATAAATACATGCCTGTCAGTTGGAACAACCCAAAAAACTAGATAATTGCTTGAGATTTTGACGATTTATGGTGATTTTATTTTCGCTAGATCTTTGCCCAGATTGACGCTAATGCATTATAGAGGAGTGGATCACTGAAGCAAGATGGCGTCTCGATTGACGCATTCGTTCCAATGAACAGCAGTAGTCAAGGCGACATCTAGTGTATATATCTATGAGAGGGACCAATCAAATCGGTGTAGGCGGGACAAAGGCGAGCTACACTGATGACGACAGTGCTGCGACGTCCGGAATCATCTAGAAAACATTGCAAGATGGCTACCGATGAACACCAGTTGTTTGAAACGGCTTTGGCCGCTACAATAAAGGATTTAGATTTGGCTTTTCAACTAAAAGAGGAGCAGAAAATCGTCCTCAAATCGTTCCTTTGCAAGAAGGACGTTTTTGCAGTTTTGCCGACCGGGTATGGCAAGAGTTTAATTTATCATAGCTTCGCTAGCTTCGCTGGTAGCTAGTCGCACTGGATACGTCACACCGTGAATTGTTGTGATTGGTCGTAGCGTTATCCAACTGCGTGCAGTGAGAGTTTCAAATGCATGCTTGGTGCCGCCCCCAGGCCCGTCGCTAGAAGGCAAGCAAACCAAGCAATTGCTTGGGGCCCCGAGCTGGCCAGGGGCCCCAAGACAACGACTGGTTAAAAATAAAATGCAACGACAAACTGTGAGCGCCCCTTTGATAGTCAATGCAGTAAAGTGCAACGACACTGTTACCGGCAATACCGGGATCCCCCTCAAGGGGGCCCCTCTCAGTAGTCGCTGACAGCAGCCAGCCAGCCAGCCAGGTTTGTGATCTCTGCTGCCGCGAAAATATAAAACAGGCACTCATGATGAAGCGGAGTTATGCGTCCGGAAGCCAGAAGAGAAAGGAAGAGGATGACAAGAAAAAACAAGATAGTGGTAAGTGATAAATTACACTGGATAAAATAGCTTTACTTGTCTTGTACAAATGGTGTAATGTCGCAGCAGGAAGGCTAGCCTAGCAAAAAATGTTTACGTTAACTACCTGCCTGACGGCCCATGCTGCTTGTAACAAACTAGAACAGTTAGCGCAACTTTTTTTCCCGAACGGACGGAATATGGTTACATACTGTAATATGTTTATTAACAGGATAAGGAAGACGCAGATCTGTTCCAGAATCACTGTTTATCGTATGATATAACATTGCTATAGCTTTGTAATAGGTTTTGATGAAAGTGGCATAGCTTCTCTGCTATACTAACTATTCGACCGTGATAATCTATTTACCAAATGGGGGTTAGGAAAACCACACGATAAATTCCGTGCATCAAAGCAGACTGGAACATTCATGTCTAGTAGTATTCATGCACGCCAGCTGTTTACTGTCTTTAAAGCATCAGGTGCGTCTGTCTAATTCTCAAACAGCAGAATGCTTAAATGCTATGTTAAGCTACAAGTAGGCCTAGGTCAATGTATAACATTAGCTTGGGATGTTTTTGCAGTAAGCATTGGTAGTTGGGAAAGCAGCTGCATCCCTTCTAAATATCAAAATATGGAAATGCTAACATATCTTTTCTTTCTCCCTCAAGGTGCTTTGCTTAAATTTCTCAGCCCTCAGGCTCTTCCTAAGGATACCTCCACTGATGAAGATGGCCTGAAAGGTTAATCTTATGTGTGTGTGTGTGTGTGTGTACTTTGGATGTTGGATTTTTAAATTGCTATACAAACTGCACTCTTTATAGTTTGAACAATGCATCCTTTTTCTGCATAAGATGGCAGTGTTTTATTTTCTCACTTTGTGAGAACTGAAAAATGTTAATGTGAGTGTGTGTGTGTGTGTTTAAGTATGTTGGATTTAGTTATTGTGCACTTTTTTACATTTATATTGGATTTTATGGTATGGTGGTGCAAATGTTCGAATGTTCAAAACTAATGCACAGTATATATATATATGCAACTGCAGTATTGCACTGTCAAAATTTTGTGTTTATATAAACTGTCGGTGAACTTAAACTGTATGGCTATGCGGTGGTTCCTGTAGGCTTTGCGTGCTGTGGGGGGGGGGCCTCCATGTCCATTTTGCTTGGGGCCCCCAAATTCCTTGAAACGGCCCTGGCCGCCCCTCGAATTGGGCCATTTTCATTACTCGTGGCCAGACCCTTAATCTGAAAGATTCCAGGGTCTGGTTTACCAGGCTACTTACCTGTGTAATTTGTATTTATTGCAGATTTACCTTTTCTTCATTAAATTCATCCAAATACGACACTCCGCCTGTTCCTTAGGGAAGATAATGAGGAAACGAGTTTAACTTGCTGTTTCATGCTAGATGAGAACAGTGCAGGTTGAATCTAGCCCGGTAATGACATGATGACCTCATTATAGCCCACTGAAGTCATAATTCGATAACGTCTAAGGATCGCCACTGGTGTAATTGATCAAGCATAGATCATATTCAATATTATTGGTGGTGCTAAGGTGGTGGGGGGTTCCCAAATCAAAGTATGCTTTGGGTCCCATAGGACCCCATAAAGCCGGTTCTGCCTAGAAGACTCTGGAAAATAAGCTGCAGTTGTTTAAGAGTGACTCTGTATCTTTTCTCTACAAGAGCAAGAGAGGAGTAGAAGAGTGATAGAGAGCTGTTTCTGCCAGAGCCAAATCTTCAATAAACGCATGTTAGAGGTGGGTAATGTTGACAAGTACAAAGAGTACTGAACCAGTGGTAAGGGACACCTTTAGGACATCTTTATATAGAAGCCATTGAGGTGCCTGATCAGGATATGTACCAGTGTCAAATAAACAACAATAATAAAAGCACTATGTTATACCATTGAATATTGGACAACAAATTAATGTATTTGAAAGGAAAATGACACACCAAAGTCAACAGTTTGACAAATGCAGTCAAATATATCAGGTAATTTGTATTTTGTGTAACAGTTTATTACAACAGCATGCATTTCAATGATGCAACAGGTGTGACCACAGATGCTATTCACCGGAAAACCTCTGATGGTGTTAAACTGATATCAGAGCACTGAGAGGAAATTACTTTGATCTCTGAATAAAAAGCATCCTATTTATTTAGTTTTTGTACAGCTTCTCTGAGTCTTTGTATCACTGGGCTACCCACAGAGCACAGTAGTAGAGAGCTGTGTCTGCCAGAGTCAGATCTTTAATGATGAGTTCAGTAAATGTTTCACCAGTATTAGAGGTAAATCGTGGGTCTGAGCTCTTATCACTACTGTATGATCGAGCACCTTTGTATAGAAGCCATTGTGGTGCCTGATGAGGATACTGTCTGTACCAGTAAAGGTGAACATTACGGCTGCTTGTCTCATATGAACATTTCAGGGTCACTGTTTTCATTCCTTCTGGGTGACTTACACGGTCCTGATCAGGATCAATGCTGTCAGCTATTATTTCTGCAAACAAAATTTCTGCATCAAAATTTGCATCTTAAAAAACATGAGAAAAAAAGAGAAAAAAGTCAGTTTACCAGTGATGATAATGAGAATCAGAAGTAGTGGTTTGCCCATGTCCCTTCCAGATCAGTTGTTCTTGGTATGTGTGTGTGTGTGTGTGTAATTTGTTGTCTGATGTGCTGCTCCGTGGATGACTGAAAGTGTGTCTGTAGCTACCTTTTAGGAAATACATCAGGAAGTTACACTCTCATGTCACACAGCACAACAGCATTATTACACTCATTAACGATTTCTCTTCATTTAGTGGGTCATGACTGAACATGTTGTACGTTTAGTGAGGGTTTTTAAAACACCTGTTTTTTTCATAGGTGTTTTTAAAAATTGGTGTTGAATCATTGCCGTCTTGAGATAAGTTTCAATACTACATTTAAAACATTACAATTAGGCAAAAGGGGCTGGATGGCGTCATGTAACTTTAACAGATCAGTTGTTCTTGGTATTTGTGTGTGTAATTTGTTGTCTGATGTGCTGCTCTGTGAATGACTGAAAGTGTATCGGTACCTTTTAAAAGAGAAAGGAAATACATCAGGAAGTTACACTCTCATGTCACACAGCAGGTTTGTGTGTGTGTGTGTGTGTGTGTGTGTGTGTGTGTTTGTGTATGTAGGTGTGTTTGTATGTGTGGGTGCATGTGTGTGAGGGTGTGTGTGTGTGTATATGTGTGTTCATGTGTTTGTGTGCGTATGCGTGTTTGTGCATGTTGTGTGTGTGCATGTATGTATGGGTGCATGTGTAGTGTGTGTGTGTGTGTGTTTACTTTACGTGTCTTTGTGTGTTTGTGTGCAAACAGTAACATGGTGAAAGCTGCATCAAGAAAGTGAACCCAATACTGACTGGTTGACACTAAGATGCTGCCTTCAGGTTAGCCCCGCCTTCACCTTACACTGAAAGACCGGGGTACACGAAACATGGTGGGCATGTAACCCACATGGATAGCATGGAAACATCGTTTTGATCTGTAGCCCCCCCGCTGGACTGGATCCCCGAAAGAAGGGTAGGGCAGACACAGTTTTCTGTGAATATCTCGAGAACCCTAGGGTTTAGGAGGACCATTTTTTTTTTGTATGTTGATCTCAAGGGGCCATGTCAACCCATTCCATAACCACTCATTTCATGTATAGCGCCACCTAGTTAAACACAAAAAAGTAAAAATGAGGTGTTGTAATCGCAGGTATCTGTGACCTAACATAGTCAAAACTGCACGAAATTGGAAGTGTAGGATCATTATGACACCCTCTGTATGCACGCCAAGATTCGTGGAAATCCGTTCATGGGGGGCCACACAATAAATTAATTTATGTTACTATACACCAACTGGCCTGTAGGTGGCCGGAGACAGTTTTCTGTGAATATCTCGAGAACCGTAGGGCCTAGGAGGTCCATCTTTTTTATGTATGTTGGTCTTAAGGGGGCATGTCAACCCATCCCATTACCACTTATTTCATGTATAGCGCCACCTAGTTAAAAATTAAAAAGCAAAAAATGAGGTGTTTTCATCACAATATCTCTGGCTGACAAGGTCAAAACTGCACGAAATTAAAAGTGTAGGATCATTATGATACCCTCCGAATGCATGCCAAGTTTTGTGTACTTTCGTTCGTTTCGTGTACTTTTCTAAATGTATGTGTACATTTAGTGACGTACACCAACAAGGATTCCCGGGACACTGAAAGACCGGGGTACACAAAACTTGGTGGGCATGTAACCCCACATGGATAGCATGGAACTGTCGTTTTTCGTTTTGATTTGATCCGCTGGACTGGACCCCCCGAAAGGAGGGTAGGGCAGACACAGTTCTCTGTGAATATCTTGAGAACTGTAGGGACTAGGATGACCATTTTTTTCTGTATGTTTGCCTCCAGGGGTCATGTTAACCCAGTTGATGTGCACACATGTGCACAAACAGATACACACACACACACACATACATTCACAGTAATCATACGTATGACACATACTCACACAGTAGACATATGTACGCTTGCATGCACAGGCACATACGCAGGCACACACACAAGCACGCACACACACACACACACACACACACACACACACACACACACACATAACATAAACATGTACATGTACATGCACACATGCACACAATTCAAGAATTTCTCAGAATTATGAACAGGCAAGATGGAGGTGGGGTTGTATAAAATTAATTTTACATGTGAAATCTATGAACTAATCATGTTTTGGTACTTGTTGTCTAGCAGCTATCAGTGAGAATTGAGTGTGGATAATGCAATTTAGTGAGACAGTTAGAATCATATAGGCCTTTCAGCGTGATTTATTTTTGTGGAAAAAATGTGCTGGACTGGGCGGCGGTCATATTTTGTACCGCTCTGTGGTACATCTAGTTACACATGCATCAGCAGGTCTTGCCATCATAGTGTGCTAGGATCAATCTGCACAGCACTGTACTGATATGACTGTTGAAATACCATTTCCCAGTGTGATATGTATATCCTATAGTGTTTTCCATGAGCTTTGTGTTAGACACACATTGCACTGTGTTTGTATCTGTGTAAAGGACACCCATCTATAACCTACTTTATAATTTATGGTAGGAATGATAATAAAATGTTTGGCTTGGTAGCTGGCCATGGTCCAAAAGGGATGGGATGCATATATGCTCACAAACGATCTCTGCTGACACTCCCTGTGGATAAGGGGCAATGTGGGCCTAGAGCTATGAGTAAAATGGAGTGACTGGTGGCCGCTGGTCAGTCAGACGAAAATAAATGTCACTTATTTTTAATTGATAGTTCAGAATTGTCAGAAGTTACATTCTATTTATTCATTTCTCATTTAGGTCATCAGTTTTCTCCACGGAACGAATACATTGTTGTTGTTTGCTATTTCTTTGAGCCACTCACAGGATTATTTGTAGTAATATTTTTTATGTGTGCCAGATGTAACAATCTTGGTGGTTGGTTAGTGTTTATTGCCCTCTCCACTTTACAGTAGGTGTTCACATCAGAAAGTAGGGAATGTATCAGGCAAGTATATTTGTCTTTAAAACATTATAAACACAACACTATTATGTGCATTTTCTCTGAATATTTTTTAACTAAAATCAATTAACTTATGTTTTCCACATTTGTATTATTACCATTTCCAGGTGTCTCTTGACTATGATTGTTTTTGTATGAGAGCTGAGTCTGCAGCTGTCACTGTGGGCCTCAGAGCACAGTAGTACACAGCAGAGTCAGACACTTGTAGATCCTGGATCGTCAGATTAACAGTTTTTGTGTCTGTGTTGAGTGTAGCATTGAATCTCCTCTTAAAATCTGGGCCATTGTCTTGTCCTAAAGCTGGTTTCTGTAGAATATATTTTGGGAATCCTTTTGATTTCTGCTGGTACCAGAAGAGATACTGTTCAGATGCTGCTGCAGCGGTGTCATACTGACAGTTGAGTGTCACCATGCTGCCCTCCAGACCCGTCTCATCTTTAGGTTGAGAAACAGAGTCCCCCACTGCAGAGCACACTGTGAAGACAATAGAGTCACATAAAATACCAAACATATGTTTTTAAAAATAGAGAAATTGTGTGAAACATTACAGTATACTGCATTTTAGAATGTTTCTTACCACTGAAATAAGCAGCTAGAATGAATGTCCTGATGCAATATTCCATGGTTGAACTGACTACCAGTGATAATGCAGCTCACTTTGGACTGTCTCCTTCAGTTCTTATATCACATTCTGACACACACATGTGGTGCATTGGAGCTTCAGTTCATTCTGCAGGTTTTGACATTACATTTGCGCCTCCCGCAGTTCACAATGAGAACAGCACAAAGTACAGCGCAACAAGCCTTATATTCAAAGACATCAACAGACTCTTTTCCACACCAACCTGCAGAGCAGATTCATTCAGTTATACATTCTCAGCCAATCTCAAAGTGTTACAGGGTAAAAGCAACATTGAAGCTTATTGAATGAATTTTCAGTATGAATGTTCAGTAAAGAATATCTGCCTTACACTACCATTCCACTAGATGGCACCATAATGGCATACAACAGCTTTCTCTGGTGAGGGTCGCTGAATACTGGCTACCAATACTTTCTGCTAGAATGCAGAAATATTTTCTGTTAATTTCCTTTCATAGTGTACACTGGGGCAAGAGCAAATATCTATTTAAGTGGGAAATAATAAAGCCCCAGTATGAGATATCTTAGCAATCAAAAGTCTCAAGTGAAATGGCTGAAGTTTGTGATCAATCATCAGTTCAGTCTAAAGTGTCTCTGTGTGCCCCTCAAGTCTTGTTTTAATGTTACAGTAGGTCACATAATGGGTCATTTAATATGAGGTTGTGTGTAGGAAGTGCATGGTCATGCAGTGTATGGAGTGTCCCTCTCTTTTTGGTCAGCTGTGGTTACTATGGTCAGCTGTGGTTCATATGTCAGACAGAAAAGAAATCCATGGCAATGTGAAAGCTTTAAGTGTTAAGAAACATTACTATTGTTCGTTTCGCTTTTTTCTGTGAAATATCAAAATAAAATAAAATTAGCATTTGTGTGTTTTGCATCCATATCATTGGTGCAAATTGCAAATATGTGAAAACATTATGAAGCTGCAATAGTTGTGTATGAATGAAGAAATTGTAATAGCTCTACAAAGAAAGCCACATTTAGACAGGCAGGTTTTTGTATGAGGACGTGTTTGTCAGTCACTGTGGGCTGCAGGGCACAGTAGTAGAGAGCAGAGTCTGAGAGTTCAGCAGATGAGATGTGCAGATAGAGTTTGTCTTTAGTCCTTAGTCCAGACAGACGAGGGTCCACATCTGATGTCTGATTCTCCCCAACACTGTAAATGATGAGAAGATGCTGAGGAGCTGAGTTTGGATGCTGGTGATACCACTGTAAAGACTGTAGATTTGAGGAGGAGTAGCTGCATGAAAGGGTTAAACCAGATCCCTCCATAGGAGAGAACTTAGTACTATCTGGAGTAATCATATCAGCATTTATGAGCCCTGCCAGAGGAAAAGAAACAGAAATGTATGTAACTTGAAATATGTAAATAGCTATGAATGAGTAGCCTGGCTAACGTCATACCCTCATCTCAAATGAGACGGGGTCTGGAAACTAGGCATTCATTTTCTCGTATTTGAAACATGGTTTACGAATGCCCAGAGCCAGTTATTGGGCGCTACGAATGTCTATCAAATGCGTCTGTATGTAGCTCATAACGGCTTCGGTGTGTCGTCATCGTCTTGCTGCACCCTCCCCGCTCTGTGATTGGTCCCCTTGAAAATTTGCTCCATGGTGTCCAGGCTGCCTTGCAGCGCGAATTAAATCGCGCGCGCAAGGCAGCATGGGAAAACCCAGGCTAATGAATGAGAGTTGTGCATATCATAATAATGTGCTGCTGTTTTTATTTGCGTTCTTTTTTTTGCAAATAAAGTCTGCTGTATAATAAATATATTGCAAAATATAAAACTGCTCTTACCCAAGAAGATTAAAAACAGTAGCAGTGCTACAGGAATCATTATGGTAATGACCATAGTGTAGTTAATGAGGCAGGGTGGTATATGCAGATACCACATATGCAGATATGCTTGGATTCAGTTCTTCACCTTCACTTAAATCTAATGTCACCAGATGCTGTCTGTTCAGCTCCTCCTCTGACTGTTAGAGGGTTGGTGAACTTAGGGGATCAGGATAATGACAAAGTGATTTTAAAAATGCTCCCATCACTTTTGGAAACAGATAGATTACTAAAATAGAGAAAGAAACTTAGAAGAGAAGACATTTAATGTGTTTATTCTAAAAAATGACAGTTGGGAGACAGATACAGAGAGAGAGATTTAGTATTTTTTATGTTCATGAATTGTAGCATTTGTAGCACAATTAAAAAAAGTTTATAGTTATAGACAATTGTCATGACAAAAGAGTTGTGTGGAGATAATCAGTTAAGTCACACATGTAAGGGATAACGGCCGCTGAGCCCCACAAAGGTCGTTAGTTGCCAGTTTGTTTCAGTTTGTTGTACATCTTTCTATCCGGGTATGATAATATCGTAGCACAGAGGAAAGCCATTCTATAGTTGTTTCTTCAAGACAAAGACTGACAGCTCACACATAAAGTGAAGTAGATCTGCTGTAACTTCCTCTGGGTTTCCTGATCTCAAACTACAGCATTGAGCGCCTCCTTCTGGTGTCATGGTGACATGACATATCATGCATTAGATTAGACTGTAATCATTAGAGTATTGTTATGAGAAAGGGGTGCTGGTGCTTACAGGGATTGGCAACCATGAATAATATATACACACATTAAATTGTCTTTATACATTTTGAGTTGAAGTTCATTCTTTAACTCAATTTTCAAAATACATATATATTTTTTTTAATTGTGTAAATATATTTTTTCTTATTTGTTTATGTATTATAGGTGCATATTTCATTTGAAGCTATGTAAAAAGAAATGCTATTTTAATTCTTATGATAAATACAGATAAATATAAATACAGTAACATTTTGATGAATTATATAGTGTATAAATGAATGTCTGTGAAGGTCCTGCACATCTGAGAGGTTTTTGTACAGCAGAGTCTGAGTTCCTGTCACTGTGGGCCTCAGGGCGCAGTAGTACACAGCAGAGTCAGACGCCTCTGCAGAGGAGAGCTCCAGAAACACACGCTTTTCCTCTTTCTTTATGGACGGAGTCAGACGGGGAACTGAGCCTGAAGGGGAACCATGCTCAAATATGAGGTAGAGGAACTCTGGGATGGAGTTGGGGTACTGCCGATACCACTGCAAGTTACTGACACTGCTACTGCTGTAGTTACAGGAGAAAGTGACAGTTTCTCCCTCAATGACGACCACTGAGGAATGAGAGGGTGTTATAGTATCCCCAACAGATTCTCCTGTGAATGATGAACAAAGAGATGAAGAGCATGTGAAGATGGATATTTCTGATATATGGTTCTGTGAGTCTAGATGATTTGAGATAACTAGATAACTTGAGTATAGAGTATATACTTAACTTTACATGCATTATTATATTACGCCTAGATTTTACTTCCTTATGGTGATAAATATAAATGGTAATACTCAAAGATCTTACCTATTAAGAGACACAAGAGCAGGAATGCACGTAGTACCATCATGACTGGCCTGCACTGACAGAGTGACTGCAAGCATCTCGACACCTTCTTTACACACACATACATTTCCTGACTCCACCCCATCCACTGGAGTTGGTTATTGTTGTGTAAAGGATCAGCCAAAAAATGGTTTAATGACATTAATTAATGACTTTACCGGCTGATGTTTTACTTTTAAATTGAATAATACCTAATATTTCAACTGAAACCATAATTGGGTATAAAAAAAAACACTGCAGATACATTCACAGATGCTAATTGATGTCTATTATAATTTGTGTAAACATGAATGGGCTAATTTTAACGCAATACTGTGGTCCATATGAGCCAGATGGTACTAGTCATGCACTAACACAAACTCTTTCCTCTGACTCAGGGTGTTTTCACACTTGGTCCCTTTCAGCCTTCTAAACAAACTCAGATCGATGACTCAGTATTTTTTGTACAAAACACTCCAAACAAACTCTAACCCATTAAAAGCCAACCGGTGATCACGGCGCAATTCATCTAATCTGTGCACTGTGCACTTTTTGCATTGTAGTCTATTTTATCCTCCTTAATATATATAAACTATTATTTGGCTACAGCCAAACAAATGTGGTCTAATGTTAAGCTAATATATATCCTTACAACTGGCTGTTGTGAAATTGCTGGGAATTTAATTGATTGACACATCACATAAACTGTTATCGAGTGTTGTTGATACACAATAGGCAACTTGTGTCCTCGGAACCAAATCTGACAGAAGCTTTGGAGTTTTGGAAGTAGGCTGCAGTTTCTGGTGGATACATAACTGGCATGCGTAGGCTTTTGGTAAGGTAAAAGCAACGACTGAAATGCAGTGTTGAAACACGTGTATGAAACATGTTAAATATGCAAACACTGATACGGTACAAACACTGACCCCCCCTGACAATAGATAACTTGTGTCCTCGGAACCAAATCTGACAGCATCTAATCAACATGTAGTGTTGAAATGTCGCCCCACCCTGTTTCCCAGTCATATTGCAGTCCAAGTGCAGCTGTGTTTTCTGGCATGTGAAATATCGACTGAAACTTTGCTGAGAAAAAAGGTTTGGTAAGTTTGCTACCTTGTAGTCACCTTTGAAGACAGACGAAGATCTACAGCTGAAGTCTGTTTTTGCCTCACAGTACTGATGAGATATCATGCCGAGGAGCTGATTTTCATTCCCACATTTCACACTAGAAGATGAAAAGAGATATTATTTCACATAATATAAAATGCATGTACAGTAGGTATATGGATAAAGTGGTCTGGAAACAGATTAATGAACATTTTATATTTTGATTCATCTGCATGTTTTAATTTTAATTTTAATTTTGTATGTCATACAGATTTAATTGTTATATGCCTCTAAAATGTTATTGGGTTTTTGTTACCTTAATGTTATTATTATTATGAACATGATGAATTAACAAATTAATCGAGTAATCACACATGCATTGTTGATCATATAGTTATGAGTTATTGTTTGCATGAAAGACATTTGTAGATATACTGTATGGCCCCTGAAGATTTCTTTAATTCTATAGGAGAAATTAATTGTTTTTAGTTAGAGTTCCTTGTCCCTGCATTTCAGACAACAGAGAGATAAAATCCCTCACTGTCAGTCAGGTTTTTGTATGGCAGTCTGTGGTTTAGTGTCACTGTGGGCCTCAGAGCACAGTAGTACAGTGCAGAGTCAGAGACTTGAACAGAGGAGATCTGCAGAAACACTTGAGTTTTCTCTTGGTTTAGTTTCCCCATCAGGCGAGGATGTTTGCCTGGACTCGGGTCTTTCCCAGTGGCGTGCAGCACAAGCAGGAGGAACTGTGGAGCTGATCGGGGATACTGGACATACCACTGGAGAGACTCTGCAGAGGAGTAGCTACAGGACAAGGTAACATTCAGTCCTTCCTCTGGGAACACTTCAGTTCTGTCTGAAGTAATTTTCTGTCCTGTGCAAACACCTTTAAAAAAAAACAAAAAGAAAACACATAAATGTTTCAAATAGTTTCAAATATTATTTGGTCAGATAATTTTAATTGTTATTATGTTATATATAAATAATGAAATGTTATTATATATAACTGTGTCAAAATGCAGAACCCTGCAATATTTACTGGAATATTTACTGGAATATTGCCCATTTATATGATACCTGTTAGGATGCTGAGCCAAAGAACTCTGTAGAGTAGCATTGTTAACGTCATCTCCAGAAAACAAATACAGCTTGAACTGAACCCTTCAAACATGTTTGCAAGGCCTACAGGGTGACTGAGGAGACAAAATGTGTCTTCTATGCTCCTCCTCCAGTCAATGCCCACATACAGTAGCAGAGTCAGCAGCAGAGGATGCTGATTGGAGAGCTCTTATACTGACAGTGATCATAATTTAATGAATCACTCTGCACTCTGATATGTACTATTTAAAACATCATGTTACGAGAAGAAAATTACTTTTTTCTCATGTGGAATAATTATTATGACCGCCGCACAGCGAAGCGGCGGTCATATAGGTTTAGTCAGATTTTTTTTTTCTTTTTTTTTTTTCTTTTTCGCATGCCCAAATTTCTGTCAATGAGTCCCGGGACACTGAAAGACCGGGGTACACGAAACTTGGTGGGCATGTAACCCCACATGGATAGCATGGAACCATCGTTTTTCGTTTTGATCTGTAGCCCCCCCGCTGGACTGGACCCCCCGAAAGGAGGGTAGGGCAGACACAGTTTTCTGTGAATATCTTGAGAACCGTAGGGCCTAGGATGACCAATTTTTTCTGTATGTTTGCCTCCAGGGGTCATGTTAACCCATTCCATGTGCACACATGTGCATAAACAGATACACATGCACACACATACATTCACAGTAATCATACGTATGACACATACTCACACAGTAGACATATGTACGCATGCATGCACATGCACAAACACACATACGCAGGCAAGCACACACACACACATAAACATAAACGTGTACACGCACACATGCACACAATTCAAGAATTTCTCAGAATTATGAACAGGCAAGAAGGGGGTGGGGTTGTATAAAATGAATTTTACATGTGAAATCTATCAACTAATCATGTTTTGGTACTTGTTGTCTAGCAGATACCAGTGAGAATTGAGTGTGGCTAATGCAATTTAGTGAGACAGTTAGAATCATATAGGCCTTTCAGCGTGATTTATTTTTGTGGAAAAAATTTGCTGGACTGGGCGGCGGTCATGTTTTGTACCGCTCTGCGGTACATCTAGTTAGTGATCTACCTTTGTCCTCCAAAAGCAGCAGTATGCTGTTGCCATTTTGTTTTACTTTTATTTTACCAGTTTAAATATTACATCATAATAGTCCCTTGTTTTACATTTACAGGATTTAAATGTATTTGTCAATGTATTGTATGCATTGCCTATATTATTCAAAAATAGACAGATTGACCTGACAGCTGCGATTTCAATACAACAGGCTTTTAACCCAGTGAGCCTGGGAACCCGCTAATGGGAAGTACACATTGCTGGCAGAGAAAATGTACCAGAAACAATCGCAGTTTCTGCAGTTGCAGTAGAGTCATGATTGTACTCTATTCTCATCTGGTGGCTATGAAGAGAAGTGCATAATTACATCATTTATGAATTACAGTGTATCCTAACTGCATCTGAGCGAGTGACTGCCGTGTAGCATTGAATACTCTCTGTCCATAATGAATCTGTTAATTATGCCTTTCTATTGCGTCATATTTCTTATTCAATATGGCAGAGCAATATGAATTTTAACAGATTTTGTTATTATAACGCTTGCTCGCATCACATAGATTTATCATGTTTTATTTTTATTTTTTTAAATCAATGAATCATGATATTTTACTTGATCACTTAAAACAACAAGCCAGCCATACAGCAATTTGATATGCATATTGTACAAGATGACAGATACAAATGTTAAATGACGAATTGCTTATCATAAAAGTGAGACAAACACAAAAGTTAATATACTCTCAATAGTCATGTGTAAAACAAAAGACTGCTTATGACTGAGTAAGATCAAGATTAAGAAGATTACCACAAAGGAGAAATACTTTCACTTGTTCTGTGACATTACAACAGCTTTTGCAAAGTTGCAGATGAGATGTTCTTTTCAAGTATTAACATTTAGCCTAGTAATGATTGGGAACACATAGATTGGGAAAAATATAAATTTTAACAATGTAATTATAAACTTGATAACAATCAGTGTGTATACGGTATATCATTGGGCTATTCCACAGTCAAACTAATTTCATCACAGTGCTGAGTTGTCTCATTTGCCTCAGTATCTGCTTGTGATGGACTTTCTTTACCAATCAAGCTGCTGCCAGCAACAACTGTTTCACCTGTCAAGCTGCCTCCAGATTCATCTGTTTCATCGTGTTCCCCTTTTAAACTGCTGCCAGCGACAGCTGTCTCCCCTCTTTCAAGTGCCAAGCTGCCTCCAGATTCATCTGTCTCCCCACTTTCATTTGCCGAGCTTCCAGCTTGATCCGTCTCCACTCTTTCACCTGTCAAGCTGCCTCCTGATTGATCTGTCTCCATTTTTCCACCTGCCAAACTGACTCTAGGTTCATATATCTGCTCTCTATCACCTGGCGAGCTGTCTCCAGCTGAAGCAGTCTCCCCTGTTTCACCTGTTGATCTGCCTCTGGTTCTATCTGGCTCCCTGCCTGCCGAGCTGTCTCCAGGTTCATCTATCATCCCTCTTTCACCTGCTGCGCTGCCTTCAACTGCACCTGTCTCCCATTGTACACCTGCAAAACTGCCTCCAGCTGGACCGGTTTCCCCTCTTTCACCTGTCGACCCGCCTCTGGCTCGATCTGTATCCCTGCTTGCCAAAGTGCCTCCAGGTTCATCTATCTGCCCTCTTTCCCCTGTCGAGCTGCCTCCAACTGCACCTGTATCCCCTCTTTCACCTGTTGACCCATGTTCGGCTTGATCTGTATCCCCTCTTTCACCTGACATGCTGCCCCCTTCTTGATCAGTCTCCCCACTTGAGTCACTTCCAGCTTCAGCTACCTGCACAGTGTCTGTTGCCAATGTCATTTTCTCATAAAAGTCAGGTGAAGAGACTGTCCTCCAAGTGTCTTCAATATTATCTCCGGGTCTGATCAACTGGTCATTTTTTATTTTTTCAAGGTATTTGGAACATCCCTCTGCTGCTTTCCTTTTGGCTATTTCGGTCAACTTTTCTTTTAGATGTTTATTTGTTTCCTCATGTAGTGTGTCTTCATAAAACCTCTTATATAAGAATAGACAGCATTTTGATTTGCAGCATTGAGTAAACCTAAGAATGACACACCACAGAAGTAATGCTGCTGTAACAATGAGCAACCCCAATAACTGTAAAAAAAAGAGAGAAGCAACCATAATTTAAATTTGCATTCAAACTATTTTTCATTAAAATAATGATTATTGTAAAACATTTTCAGTTGTTAATTTGTTTTAGGCATATGTTTAGAAATACATAGTAAATTTGGCCATAGCTTGTGATTGTTTAAAATATTCAGTCTTTAAATTACAATGATATATTATATGAAATTAAGTCAACCATACAGCAATTTGATAAATATATTTTACAAGATGATAGATACTATAATAAATGACAAATGGCTTGAACTGAAGTGAGGAAAACAAAGTGTTAACATATTCTCTCAATAGTCATGTGTTCTCCTCGAGTTAAACAAAAGACTGTTTGTTACTAAGTAAGAATACCACAAATTGGAATTGATTTTACTTTCCTTTGTTGTAGAGACATTACATGATGCAAAATATAGGTTTTGTTAATCAACTACTACACTGCAAAAAATGAAATCTAACCAAGTGTTATTAATCTTATATTAAGATTAAAAAATCTATTTGGTATTGTTTTTAGTATGAAAAGACTTACCTAGCGCCCTCTCAAAAGAACATTTTGACTTAATTTAAGAAGATTTTGACTTATTTTAAGGAGTCTTATCAAGACAAATTTGCTCAACGCACTGGCTGCCAAATTTGCTTGTTTTTAGGACACATTTGCTTAACGCACTGGCAGCCAAATTTGCTTGTTTTCAGGATGAGATGTCTTAAAATAAGTCAAACTTTTTTAAAATTAAGTCAAATGTTTTCACAAGGAAGCGCTAGGTAAGTCTCTTTATACTGAAAACAATAGCAACTAGTTTTTTTTATCTTGATATAAGATTAATAACACTTGGTGAGATTTTGTTAGATAAGCAGTTTTTGCAGTGTACCACTAACCTTAACTGCATTTATTGCTGTAGGGGTACACTAAACTATAACAAAATAGTCTAATCAGTTTGAAGGTTTTATTTCTTAGCACTTACAAGTGAATCACTTTTATGTTTTACAGAACTCTTTTGTTCTTCCTCTGTGAAGTCCTTTGGGTCCTTGCAGGAAATGTTCCGGTGTTCAGTCTCATGCTTTGTAAAAATGCACAACCACCAATCTCCATCTATAAGGACAGCACTGACCCAGAACACTGCAGAAGCAAGAAAGATGCTGGTTTTGTGGATGAGACAATTGTAAAATACGTTTGTTGTTTGTCTTGGAGTCTCCCGTTGAACAAGGCAAATGATTAGACCTAGTATTAAGGCTGGACAAACCATGAATGCTACGTCAAGCCTGGTTATTTGTGGCTCACACGAACACATGTAGTCCAGTTCGAATAGACACTTAACCAAGTAGAGAACAGCAAAGGGGGCAAAAATATTTGCAAAAGATAATCCTGATATCAGGGGGTACACACTTTCTGGTACATCAGGCACAATGTGATGCATGTTTATTTGTGTACTGAATTAACAGCGACCCACAATTAACAGCAATCCAAAAAGTGAAGTGGGTTCAGGGAATCCTCTGTTTCCTCTGGACAAGCCTTTGAAGAAATGGTTCTCATAGATGAGCAGGAGTCTTCCTTTAGTAAAACCGTCTCGTATTTTCATGCCTTAACGGTCTATATGCAGATCCTTTGAAATCCCAAAACTTTCTGTTGCTCCTCATCTGCACTGGGCTTAGTGCTGTTGTAATTGTTTTCCTATAAAAGTTATAACCAACGCCTACAACATTGGGTGGGTCTATTGGATGTTGGGAGGTGCTGATGTTAGACTATGTTTTTCACTTCTTCTGAAACTGTTGTTGGCAATAATCATGTGCTTATGCTTTCGTCATGGTCATGGTTAAGGGTTAAGGCTGCCAGTCTTCCGGTCGTTGTGTTCCTTAAACGTCTCTATATAAAGTCATATTATCACAACACATACTAAGAACATACTAAGGCTAACCCCTTAGAGTCCACATCAACGAGTCCACATCAACTAAGCATTTGTTAGCAAAGCTTGTATATATATATATATATATATATATATATATATATATATATATATATACTGCTAAGTATTTCTGATATGTTGCTGATTAGATCATAAACAGCCACAGAAACAAAGAGGACTGGCTGATTCTTCTCTATTATTGTGAAAACAAGATCTTCATCAAAAAACTTGGGCTGTGTGAGTGAGAAACCGATGGTGCCGAGTGCGGGAAAAGTTGAGGACAGAAGATTTAAAAATAACTTGTACTGTGCTTTCTGTAGAAGGGCAGACCTAAAGACTAATAAACATGTTTCTTATTCAATAGCACTATTGTTTTATTTATTCATTCACAGCTCATGGCAGCAGTTAGCCTTTGCGTAAAGAAATAGTCTATGGCCTGAATTTGAACACTTTCACAACCGATTACAATGAATTATGAGTAGCCTAAAATACACATTGATATGCTGTTCTTATCTATCAAGATGTCAATTTTGGTTGGTTATTACATAATGCACCATATTATTACATTTTCATCATTTTTTTCCCTGCAACACCCGCATTCTGCAATAACAACCGCAATATGTAATAACTTATTACATAATGTGGCAAAATGTATTACACATTGTGTTCAGGCAGTTTATTACATAATGACGTGAACATGTATTACATTTTGTTGAGTTATTACATAATGCGGTGTTATTACATAATGCGTTGTTACAGGGATTGATTCAAATACCTACAGACATAAAGTGTGTGTCATACAAGTAAATTCTTTACCTGTTTTAAGGCACTATAAGTGCTTGTATAGTTAGTGATCTACCTTTGTCCTCCAAAAGCAGCAATATGCTGTTGCCATTTTGTTTTACTTTTATTTTACCAGTTTAAATATTACATCATAATAGTCCCTTGTTTTACATTTACAGGATTTAAATGTATTTGTCAATGTATTGTATGCATTGCCTATATTATTCAAAAATAGACAGATTGACCTGACAGCTGCGATTTCAATACAACAGGCTTTTAACCCAGTGAGCCTGGGAACCCGCTAATGGGAAGTACACATTGCTGGCAGAGAAAATGTACCAGAAACAATCGCAGTTTCTGCAGTTGCAGTAGAGTCATGATTGTACTCTATTCTCATCTGGTGGCTATGAAGAGAAGTGCATAATTACATCATTTATGAATTACAGTGTATCCTAACTGCATCTGAGCGAGTGACTGCCGTGTAGCATTGAATACTCTCTGTCCATAATGAATCTGTTAATAATGCCTTTCTATTGCGTCATATTTCTTATTCAATATGGCAGAGCAATATGAACTTTAACAGATTTTGTTATTATAACGCTTGCTCGCATCACATGGATTTATCATAGGTTTAATTATCATCAGTGCTAAAAAGAAAGACAGTATTGGAAAGGCCTATAATTTTCTTTAGGTAGTGTTGGTCTAACAGCTGGACAAAAGTTTCAGTTAAAAGTGCAACATTATGTATAATAGAGTATAAAGAATAAGTCCCAAAACCCACACTGATGAATTATACATTTTAGTTTTGTTTTCCAACATTCTTCTACTGTACATGTTATGTATTGTTTTATATTTTAATTGTTTTTATTTTCTTTTAAGTGAGGGCAGGTGCATCCACAACTTTTTGTTGCAGTTTAGGCAAAGCTGGTGATTGATTACAATAGTATTGTTTTATTTTTATTTTTTTAAATCAATGAATCATGATATTTTACTTGATCACTTAAAACAACAAGCCAGCCATACAGCAATTTTATATGCATATTGTACAAGATGACAGATACAAACGTTAAATGACAAATTGCTTATCATGAGAAGTGAGACAAACACAAAAGTTAATATACTCTCAATAGTCATGTGTAAAACAAAAGATTGCTTATGACTGAGTAAGATCAAGATTAAGAAGATTACCACAAAGGAGAAATACTTTCACTTGTTCTGTGACATTACATATAAAATACAACAGCTTTTGCAAAGTTGCAGATGAGATGTTCTTTTCAAGTACTAACATTTAGCCTAGTAATGATTGGGAACACATAGATTGGGAAAAATATACATTTTAACAATGTAATTATAAACTTGATAACAATCAGTGTGCAGTGTTGGGCAAGTTACTTCAAAATCGTAATGTACTATGCATTACTTATTACTGTCATTTCAAAGTAATTTGTTACATTATATAATATTACTGTCTCTGAATTGTAAGGCATTACACTACTATTGCATTACTTTTAAGTTACTTTCACCAAAATATCTAGAAATATGGATTTGCCATTCTAAATGCAGTTTATTACGCTCAATGCAGCTCATTGCTCTTCCAATGGAGGGAGATGTGGTATAGCATAATGACTGAGCTAGGCTTAAGGCTAACAACATACAGTAAGAATGCAATAGGCGCAGTGCTCATGATGCAAAACAAGGAACAATCATAGTCAGAATTTTGTTAAAAACCGACAAAAGGTCAAAGTCTGGTAAATTGTGATATAAATACTGTAACTTTAAGGCCTAGGCCTGATTTCTGAAGAAATGCTGTTTTCTTATAAATGGTGCACGGTCACTTTAAGAGCATTGATCTTTACATTCTCATAATGCCCTTTTGCCAGCTCTTGTTAAGCCTTGTTTGTTGAGTTACATTGATAGCACAATATTAACAATAATATGCACAATGTTAAGTTGTTTTAAGCAGCCTTCATTGCTTTGGAAAGTATGCAATGACATGTTGCTTCACATTTCGTTTTGCAAATAAAAGTGAATTATGAGCCTGGTATCCACCTAGCTATCTGAATGGATTTTTTTGTCGACTTGGCATATCATGTGCTTCATGTAGCCTAAATGCTTGGGAAACGAATTATTGAAGACCCACCAATTCCAATGATTCTACTAGTACTACGTGGTGGAGATTGAGAGAACCCAATAAGTATCAAACTTCCATGTACCATGGTGTTAGTGCATTCTGACATTGTAAACGTTATTGATGAAGAGTGAAACGCAGTTTGCAGTAAAGCTACTATTCATTGGTTACATTTGGGTGCCCCCTCTGTCCTTTGGTGCCCAACGCAAAGTGTGTGATGCGCGTGGTGGGAGCGGTACACTGCCAGGCTACACAATCTTTTTCTGCATTTCTATCCCTTTATTCTCTTTAATTCAAGTTCACAGCTCAAAGCTGACATGCACTAGAAGAACATAGTTTGTGTTTTATCAAGAATAAAAAAGATTAGCGTGGCACCACTTTAGATGTTTCATTAAATGACTTGTCCTATTTCGCGAGGCATAGTGAGATCTTTCGGTTTCGCACACAAAGTGCACTAACTATTATGTTCTTTATATCCTTGTCTCTGACAAGCTAAAAATAATTAGCGTAGGCTTATGTCCATCCCGCAAATATAGTCCGACTTTGAGTCTGCTGCAGCCACAGTCATCTTCAACCAGTATCAGGAGATACGTTCTACTATTTTGCACGGATTTTTTCTCCTCTGTTGTTCTCGCGGTGGTGTTTGCGAATACGTATCAAAACAAAACAAGCGCTTAATTTTGGGTTAAAATACATTGTAACGCGCGTTACTAAAGTTTGTACCGAGTAAATATTACCCAATTTTTTTTTTGTAATGCCTTACATTACCGTGTTACCGCAAACAGCAATATATTACAGTAATTACATTACTTTTGTAACGCATTACTCCCAACACTGCCAGTGTGTATACGGTATATCATTGGGCTATTCCACAGTCAAACTAATTTCATCACAGTGCTGAGTTGTCTCATTTGCCTCAGTATCTGCTTGTGATGGACTTTCTTTACCAATCAAACTGCTGCCAACGACAACTGTTTCACCTGTCAAGCTGCCTCCAGATTCATCTGTTTCATCGTGTTCCCCTTTTAAACTGCTGCCAGCGACAGCTGTCTCCCCTCTTTCAAGTGCCAAGCTGCCTCCAGATTCATCTGTCTCCCCACTTTCATTTGCCGAGCTTCCAGCTTGATCCGTCTCCACTCTTTCACCTGTCAAGCTGCCTCCTGATTGATCTGTCTCCATTTTTCCACCTGCCAAACTGACTCTAGGTTCATATATCTGCTCTCTATCACCTGGCGAGCTGCCTCCAGCTGAAGCAGTCTCCCCTGTTTCACCTGTTGATCTGTCTCTGGTTCTATCTATCATCCCTCTTTCACCTGCTGCGCTGCCTTCAACTGCACCTGTCTCCCATTGTACACCTGCAAAGCTGCCTCCAGCTGGACCGGTTTCCCCTCTTTCACCTGTCGACCCGCCTCTGGCTCGATCTGTATCCCTGCTTGCCAAAGTGCCTCCAGGTTCATCTATCTGCCCTCTTTCCCCTGTCGAGCTGCCTCCAACTGCACCTGTATCCCCTCTTTCACCTGTTGACCCACGTTCGGCTTGATCTGTATCCCCTCTTTCACCTGACATGCTGCCCCCTTCTTGATCAGTCTCCCCACTTGAGTCACTTCCAGCTTCAGCTACCTGCACAGTGTCTGTTGCCAATGTCATTTTCTCATAAAAGTCAGGTGAAGAGACTGTCCTCCAAGTGTCTTCAATATTATCTCCGGGTCTGATCAACTGGTCATTTTTTATTTTTTTCAAGGTATTTGGAACATCCCTCTGCTGCTTTCCTTTTGGCTATTTCGGTCAACTTTTCTTTTAGATGTTTATTTGTTTCCTCATGTAGTGTGTCTTCATAAAACCTCTTATATAAGAATAGACAGCATTTTGATTTGCAGCATTGAGTAAACCTAAGAATGACACCACAGAAGTAATGCTGCTGTAACAGTGATCAACCCTAATAACTGTGTAAAAAAGAGAGAAGCAACCATAATTATGACCGCCGCGCAGCGAAGCAATGATTCCCGGGACACTGAAAGACCGGGGTACACAAAACTTGGTGGGCATGTACCCCCACATGGATAGCATGGAACCGTCATTTTTCGTTTTGATCTGTAGCCCCCCCGCTGGACTGGACCCCCCGAAAGGAGGGTAGGCCAGACACAGTTCTCTGTGAATATCTTGAGAACTGTAGGGCCTAGGATGACCATTTTTTCCGTATATTTGCCTCCAGGGGTCATGTTAACCCAGTTCATGTGCACACATGTGCACAAACAGATACACACACACACACACACATTCACAGTAATCATACGTATGACACATACTCACACAGTAGACATATGTACGCTTCCATGCACAGGCACATACGCAGGCACACACACAAGCACGCACACACACACACACACACACACACACACACACACACACACACACTAACACACACCCACACACATAACATAAACATAACACAAACAATCAAGAATTTCTCAGAATTATGAACAGGCAAGATGGAGGTGGGGTTGTATAAAATGAATTTTACATGTGAAATCTATGAACTAATCATGTTTTGGTACTTGTTGTCTAGCAGATACCAGTGAGAATTGAGTGTGGATAATGCAATTTAGTGAGACAGTTAGAATCATATAGGCCTTTCAGCGTGATTTCTTTTTGTGGAAAAAATGTGCTGGACTGGGCGGCGGTCATATTTTGTACCGCTCTGCGGTACATCTAATTATTGTCATTTTTGTTGTCAATAGTACCAATGTTCTTGTTGACATCATTAACTAAATAATTAATATTGCTATATAACAAGTTCTGCATAATTGAAAACCTAATTACACTATTTATGTGGTGTGACATTCAGCACCCATATATGTTGGCTTGTAGGGTCTTTTAAGACAGTCATCATAGGGTTTCAAATATTTAGAAAATGGGACACTAGTCCTTAGTAGAGATGTAACATAGGAAGGCTTTTTGCACACCTCTTTTGTCGGGCAGGTGTGTTGGATATGACCAAAGGTCGCAGATCAGGTATTGCTTGCGGAATGGTCAGTGTGTGGGATTCTTTCTAAGTTCATGGAGATGTAACATGAAAATTTAACACGACGTAACATGAAAATGATGGATCACCAATAATGGATAGAGCTGATAATTGGCCAGTCCTGCATGCACAATAGCAAAAAAAATGAGTCAACAGAATAGCATAGTGTCTTGTCATAAAAGTGGTGTGGCTCCTTTAAAACTCTTAATCGTGTCGGAGAGAGAAAACAGATATGCAAAACTAATAGAAGCTAGATGGGCTGGCGACTTAGGTAGTTGGTCTGAAGCAATCCACCCTTGCTATCCTTAAATTAATTATGAAACATGCACTTAAGTCCTGTGCTCGCCCAACTCCACTGGTTACCTGTCAAATACATAATTTAGTTTAAAGTTTTGCCTTTTGTTTTCAAAGCCCTAAATGAGATTGCACCGCAGTATATCTGTGACATTTTAAGTCCGTACTGTCCTTCTAGGCCACTTAGGTTTTTAATCTGCTTATCACTGAGAGCATGATGAGAACAAAGATCAGAATGAATTAGGGCTGTCAAAATAACTGATTAATTTCGATTAATTAATTTGAGAAAAAATAACTGATTAAAAAAATTAGTGCAGATTAATCGATTCCGTATGACCTTTGACCCCGAGCCGTTCTAATCAGTAAAAATTAGACTGTAAAATGAAGGAGAGAGAAGAAAACGTGCTGCCTGGATCATTGATTGGAACATTTACTTTTAAAAAACGGCCTGATGGTGTTGATAAAAATAAAGTGTTGAAAATTAAGTCCTCTGCAATGTCTGCAGCAAGGAATTTGCATATCACCGGAGTTCATCAACTCTATAGTTGCACATCAATGCAAAGAAATAAGTGTTGACATTGAGGGGAGTGTTAATTTATTTTCATTGTGTCCCCTAGGTTATATCTGTGGCCTGAATTGCCTTGTATGTGAAAAAAAAACTTCTTCCCGAAGCACTTTTGAATTTATTTCCTTAGCATATTAGGTCATATCATAGATTATTATGGCAATTATTTGAACAGTGAAAATAATAATAAAAGAGTTTTTGAACTTTAATGTCACTAATGCTAATTATTCAATGATTAATTTGAATTTAAATATTTAAAATACTTTCACAGCAAAAATTATATATGCGATTAATTAAGATGAATTAATCACAGAGTATGTCATTAATTAGATTAATTTTTTTAATCGATTGACAGCCCTAGAATGAATGAATTGTAACATCATGTGCAATGTACAGATATGCTGGAGGGGATTTTTTGTGTGGTTATGGTGCTAAGAAGAAGAAGTGGGATAAGGCTTCTTGAGTGCCAACCACTGTGGACAGTGTCAGTGAGGTATAGGGAAGTGTCGTATAGGGAGTGTTTTTTAGGGAAGCGTCATATCATCCAAGATAACATACACACATAAACTAACACACACACACACACACACACACACAGAGAGAGAGAGAGAGAGAAACACACACACACACACACACACACACACCCACACACTTACACACATACACACACACACACTCATATTAATAATCAGCACAAATACCATGAAATACCATGGAGTCGGTTTGACAGTGCCCAGAAGGAAATATGCGCTCATAAATAAATTATATTAGATATTTCTCTAAGATTAAATGTATCTTCTACAGACTTCAGGAGAGCAAGACTGAGGATTTGCAATACAAGGATCTGAGAATCATTGTACTAACTAGATGTACCGCAGAGCGGTACAAAATATGACCGCCGCCCAGTCCAGCACATTTTTTCCACAAAAAGAAATCACGCTGAAAGGCCTATATGATTCTAACTGTCTCACTAAATTGCATTATCCACACTCAATTCTCACTGGTATCTGCTAGACAACAAGTACCAAAACATGATTAGTTCATAGATTTCACATGTAAAATTCATTTTATACAACCCCACCTCCATCTTGCCTGTTCATAATTCTGAGAAATTCTTGATTGTTTGTGTTATGTTTATGTTATGTGTGTGGGTGTGTGTGTGTGTGAGTGTGTGTGTGTGTGTGTGTGTGTGTGTGTGTGTGCGTGCCTGTGTATGTGCCTGTGCATGGAAGCGTACATATGTCTACTGTGTGAGTATGTGTCATACGCAGTGCCGGCCCAAGCCTTTTGGGGGCCCTGAGCAGAATTTGATTTGGGGGCCCCCTCCCACAACGCAGTCACATGTGCTTGGCGATAATTGACAACTTCACACTATAATGTCATATTATAAATTAATACAGTGAGGTTATGTATTAATACAGCGACTGATTATGAACTACTGTCCCCCTGGACACAGATGCATAAGGACCCTCTCCCCCTACCCTGTTTGTGCAAATGTGGGTACAAACGGGTGTGTGTGTGTGGGGGGGGGGGGGGGGGTTAGATGTAATTTCCTGTATTCTGGTGCATTTTTGGGATGGTCAGCTGGAGAAGGGCAGTACCTAAATTTGTTCAGATTCATAGCCTTTTGCTTCTTGACTTATTGGTAGTGAATTCACACAACTACTTGGGGTTCAGGGTCCCTTGACCTCTTGGGCTCGATAGGCTCATTCAGTAATCCATCCTTGCTCACTTGCCAAAAATGTTTTGGGGCTCCAATCTAGACTTCTGGCCCCATGTGCTTGGTAAACCAATGTATTAATATAGTTGTTATTTATACCAATCCTGTCACCTTTTAATCTTAGAGGGTACTAAAATCACAGATTTATTTGAAACATTCATATTCAAAGTGAAGCACTAAGGGTGGTTTACTGAAGTTGAATTGACAAATAACAAAATACAACAGCAATTGTTGTAAACAAGTACATCAGTTTAATGACTTGTTTTTCAACAGATTTGCTGAACAAATCCGCAAATGTGCATTAAATGAGCAATTTTCAACTACAAAATAAAAACAAAATAGACAAACATTAATAATCAAAAATAAAATGTCCCAAAAAATAGATAATTATTCCTACTTTGTTCCTGGTTTTTAGGCATCTGCAACTCTGCAGTGGACGAACCTGCAATGATTAAATAAATACATAAATAAATAATAAAAAAACGATGTTAAATGTGTCGTGTCATATTAACAGGCTATGTAACCATTTGCCATCAAGAAAACCTCACCTTCTGGTAGGTAGAGTTAGGTAGAGGTAGAGATGTGCTCCAAAGGACTTCAACAGTGTCTCTGAAAAAAAAAAATATTGCATAAGTGCATAGTTGATCGATCGAGCAGAATGAGTTTATTTTGCTATCATTACTTACACTCAAATAACAAGCAATTCCACATGTAACAATTCATATTCTATTGGCAAATGAGGCATAATCAAAAGAGTATACTTAATTGCAGTATGGTGAACGCTTAACATGGTGATCTACTGCAGCGTAAATATTAGGGTAGCACCGCTACGTCACTCGCCACTATCTTAATCAAATGTAAGTCTATTTTCATCACAGAAGTCTCCCCACCCAACATGGTATATTTTCTCAAACACTACCATCTCTCTCCAAAGATCTTAGAGCAGAGCGCACTGCTGTTCCATCTTTGCCTATGAAGCTGGAACGTTACGATGCCCAGAGTCGCGCTAGTCAGTGGGTTGGGTTGGGACTGGGAGCCTGGGCTTAGTCTGTTGTTGCTATCAGACTTACCACTATGTCACATATTATAGAGCAGTAATAAACTATTAACACTTTCAGGTGCGAAATCAGAAACAATCCCTCTGTGGTAAATTTGCCTTCAGCTACGTTTTCATGTAGCTACTGTAGTGCTAATATCCACTTCAGTCAGCTAGCTAACTTTAATTTACGACATAATAAGCCCACCTAGAGCTAGGGTACATGCTTGATTGAACATCCAAAACAATCCCAATATCCTTGACATCTGAAATACATCTAGATAAATATATATTAATGGGAGACATTTCTCTGTTGATGGCGGAGATTTAGCTCTGGTGATGGCTTATATTAGATCATGACAGCTAGCTAGCTACCTCAAGCACAAAACATACTGTAAATAATCATGCAAAACATACCTGTATCTTGCTCGTTTTTCTCCTCCTCTGTCATTTTCTTCGTTCTGTTTTCGGCACCAGAGGGATACGTCCTTTTTTGTGACTTGTCTTAACATTACCGTCTCTTCCGATTGTTGAACTTGATGCAGTGTCTGCACGAATTGTATATGCACCCGAGGTGTCTACTGCTCTGCGGTACATCTAGTTATTATCATTTTTGTTGTCAATAGTACCAATGTTCTTGTTGACATCATTAACTAAATAATTAATATTGCTATATAACAAGTTCTGCATAATTGAAAACCTAATTATACTATTTATGTGGTGTGACATTCAGCACCCATATATGTTGGCTTGTAGGGTCTTTTAAGACAGTCATCATAGGGTTTCAAATATTTAGAAAATGGGACACTAGTCCTTAGTAGAGATGTAACATAGGAAGGCTTTTTGCACACCTCTTTTGTCGGGCAGGTGTGTTGGATATGACCAAAGGTCGCAGATCAGGTATTGCTTGCGGAATGGTCAGTGTGTGGGATTCTTTCTAAGTTCATGGAGATGTAACATGAAAATTTAACACGACGTAACATGAAAATGATGGATCACCAATAATGGATAGAGCTGATAATTGGCCAGTCCTGCATGCACAATAGCAAAAAAAATGAGTCAACAGAATAGCATAGTGTCTTGTCATAAAAGTGGTGTGGCTCCTTTAAAACTCTTAATCGTGTCGGAGAGAGAAAACAGATATGCAAAACTAATAGAAGCTAGATGGGCTGGCGACTTAGGTAGTTGGTCTGAAGCAATCCACCCTTGCTATCCTTAAATTAATTATGAAACATGCACTTAAGTCCTGTGCTCGCCCAACTCCACTGGTTACCTGTCAAATACATAATTCAGTTTAAAGTTTTGCCTTTTGTTTTCAAAGCCCTAAATGAGATTGCACCGCAGTATATCTGTGACCTTTTAAGTCCGTACTGTCCTTCTAGGCCACTTAGGTTTTTAATCTGCTTATCACTGAGAGCATGATGAGAACAAAGATCAGAATGAATTAGGGCTGTCAAAATAACTGATTAATTTCGATTAATTAATTTGAGAAAAAATAACTGATTAAAAAAATTAGTGCAGATTAATCGATTCCGTATGACCTTTGACCCCGAGCCGTTCTAATCAGTAAAAATTAGACTGTAAAATGAAGGAGAGAGAAGAAAACGTGCTGCCTGGATCATTGATTGGAACATTTACTTTTAAAAAACGGCCTGATGGTGTTGATAAAAATAAAGTGTTGAAAATTAAGTCCTCTGCAATGTCTGCAGCAAGGAATTTGCATATCACCGGAGTTCATCAACTCTATAGTCGCACATCAATGCAAAGAAATAAGTGTTGACATTGAGGGGAGTGTTAATTTATTTTCATTGTGTCCCCTAGGTTATATCTGTGGCCTGAATTGCCTTGTATGTGAAAAAAAACTTCTTCCCGAAGCACTTTTGAATTTATTTCCTTAGCATATTAGGTCATATCATAGATTATTATGGCAATTATTTGAACAGTGAAAATAATAATAAAAGAGTTTTTGAACTTTAATGTCACTAATGCTGATTATTCAATGATTCATTTGAATTTAAATATTTAAAATACTTTCACAGCAAAAATTATATATGCGATTAATTAAGATGAATTAATCACAGAGTATGTCATTAATTAGATTAATTTTTTTAATCGATTGACAGCCCTAGAATGAATGAATTGTAACATCATGTGCAATGTACAGATATGCTGGAGGGGATTTTTTGTGTGGTTATGGTGCTAAGAAGAAGAAGTGGGATAAGGCTTCTTGAGTGCCAACCACTGTGGACAGTGTCAGTGAGGTATAGGGAAGTGTCGTATAGGGAGTGTCTTTTAGGGAAGCGTCATATCATCCAAGATAACATACACACATAAACTAACACACACACACACACACACACACAGAGAGAGAGAGAGAGAAACACACACACACACACACACACACACACACACACCCACACACTTACACACATACACACACACACACTCATATTAATTATCAGCACAAATACCATGAAATACCATGGAGTCGGTTTGACAGTGCCCAGAAGGAAATATGCGCTCATAAATAAATTATATTAGATATTTCTCTAAGATTAAATGTATCTTCTACAGACTTCAGGAGAGCAAGACTGAGGATTTGCAATACAAGGATCTGAGAATCATTGTACTAACTAGATGTACCGCAGAGCGGTACAAAATATGACCGCCGCCCAGTCCAGCACATTTTTTCCACAAAAAGAAATCACGCTGAAAGGCCTATATGATTCTAACTGTCTCACTAAATTGCATTATCCACACTCAATTCTCACTGGTATCTGCTAGACAACAAGTACCAAAACATGATTAGTTCATAGATTTCACATGTAAAATTCATTTTATACAACCCCACCTCCATCTTGCCTGTTCATAATTCTGAGAAATTCTTGATTGTTTGTGTTATGTTTATGTTATGTGTGTGGGTGTGTGTGTGTGTGAGTGTGTGTGTGTGTGTGTGTGTGTGTGTGTGTGTGCGTGCCTGCGTATGTGCCTGTGCATGGAAGCGTACATATGTCTACTGTGTGAGTATGTGTCATACGCAGTGCCGGCCCAAGCCTTTTGGGGGCCCTGAGCAGAATTTGATTTGGGGGCCCCCTCCCACAACGCAGTCACATGTGCTTGGCGATAATTGACAGCTTCACACTATAATGTCATATTATAAATTAATACAGTGAGGTTATGTATTAATACAGCGACTGATTATGAACTACTGTCCCCCTGGACACAGATGCATAAGGACCCTCTCCCCCTACCCTGTTTGTGCAAATGTGGGTACAAACGGGTGTGTGTGTGTGTGGGGGGGGGGGGGGGGGGGGGGGATAGATGTAATTTCCTGTATTCTGGTGCATTTTTGGGATGGTCAGCTGGAGAAGGGCAGTACCTAAATTTGTTCAGATTCATAGCCTTTTGCTTCTTGACTTATTGGTAGTGAATTCACACAACTACTTGGGGTTCAGGGTCCCTTGACCTCTTGGGCTCGATAGGCTCATTCAGTAATCCATCCTTGCTCACTTGCCAAAAATGTTTTGGGGCTCCAATCTAGACTTCTGGCCCCATGTGCTTGGTAAACCAATGTATTAATATAGTTGTTATTTACACCAACCCTGTCACCTTTTAATCTTAGAGGGTACTAAAATCACAGATTTATTTGAAACATTCATATTCAAAGTGAAGCACTAAGGGTGGTTTACTGAAGTTGAATTGACAAATAACAAAATACAACAGCAATTGTTGTAAACAAGTACATCAGTTTAATGACTTGTTTTTCAACAGATTTGCTGAACAAATCCGCAAATGTGCATTAAATGAGCAATTTTCAACTACAAAATAAAAACAAAATAGACAAACATTAATAATCAAAAATAAAATGTCCCAAAAAATAGATAATTATTCCTACTTTGTTCCTGGTTTTTAGGCATCTGCAACTCTGCAGTGGACGAACCTGCAATGATTAAATAAATACATAAATAAATAATAAAAAAAACGATGTTAAATGTGTCGTGTCATATTAACAGGCTATGTAACCATTTGCCATCAAGAAAACCTCACCTTCTGGTAGGTAGAGTTAGGTAGAGGTAGAGATGTGCTCCAAAGGACTTCAACAGTGTCTCTGAAAAAAAAAAATATTGCATAAGTGCATAGTTGATCGATCGAGCAGAATGAGTTTATTTTGCTATCATTACTTACACTCAAATAACAAGCAATTCCACATGTAACAATTCATATTCTATTGGCAAATGAGGCATAATCAAAAGAGTATACTTAATTGCAGTATGGTGAACGCTTAACATGGTGATCTACTGCAGCGTAAATATTAGGGTAGCACCGCTACGTCACTCGCCACTATCTTAATCAAATGTAAGTCTATTTTCATCACAGAAGTCTCCCCACCCAACATGGTATATTTTCTCAAACACTACCATCTCTCTCCAAAGATCTTAGAGCAGAGCGCACTGCTGTTCCATCTTTGCCTATGAAGCTGGAACGTTACGATGCCCAGAGTCGCGCTAGTCAGTGGGTTGGGTTGGGACTGGGAGCCTGGGCTTAGTCTGTTGTTGCTATCAGACTTACCACTATGTCACATATTATAGAGCAGTAATAAACTATTAACACTTTCAGGTGCGAAATCAGAAACAATCCCTCTGTGGTAAATTTGCCTTCAGCTACGTTTTCATGTAGCTACTGTAGTGCTAATATCCACTTCAGTCAGCTAGCTAACTTTAATTTACGACATAATAAGCCCACCTAGAGCTAGGGTACATGCTTGATTGAACATCCAAAACAATCCCAATATCCTTGACATCTGAAATACATCTAGCTGCTAGATAAATATATATTAATGGGAGACATTTCTCTGTTGATGGCGGAGATTTAGCTCTGGTGATGGCTTATATTAGATCATGACAGCTAGCTAGCTACCTCAAGCACAAAACATACTGTAAATAATCATGCAAAACATACCTGTATCTTGCTCGTTTTTCTCCTCCTCTGTCATTTTCTTCGTTCTGTTTTCGGCACCAGAGGGATACGTCCTTTTTTGTTACTTGTCTTAACATTACCGTCTCTTCCGATTGTTGAACTTGATGCAGTGTCTGCACGAATTGTATATGCACCCGAGGTGTCTACTTTATGCGCGTGACTCAAAGGCTGGCAGACACAGTAGCAGTAGGCAGGCATATTGATCATGAAATCATAATTTTCTTGATTTGAATGATAATTGTTTCATTTATTCATTCATTGATGTCACTTGTTTACGTTATTTATTATGTAAAAAAAAAAAAAGAAACTCGATTGGGGGCCCCCTGGTGGCCAGGAGGCCCCAAGCAGCCGCTTAGTTCGCTTATACCTCATTATGTGGCTTATGGTCATACGTATGATTACTGTGAATGTGTGTGTGTGTGTGTGTGTGTATCTGTTTGTGCACATGTGTGCACATGAACTGGGTTAACATGACCCCTGGAGGCAAATATACGGAAAAAATGGTCATCCTAGGCCCTACAGTTCTCAAGATATTCACAGAGAACTGTGTCTGGCCTACCCTCCTTTCGGGGGGTCCAGTCCAGCGGGGGGGCTACAGATCAAAACGAAAAATGACAGTTCCATGCTATCCATGTGGGGGTACATGCCCACCAAGTTTTGTGTACCCCGGTCTTTCAGTGTCCCGGGAATCCTTGTTGGTGTACGTCACTAAATGTACACATAAATTGTTTTATTGTAAGGCCCCCCATGAACGAAAGTACACAAAACTTGGCATGCATTCGGAGGGTGTCATAATGATCCTACACTTTCAATTTCGTGCAGTTTTGACAATGTCAGCCAGAGATATTGTGATGAAAACACCTAATTTTTTGCTTTTTAATTTTTAACTAGGTGGCGCTATACATGAAATAAGTGGTAATGGGATGGGTTGACATGGCCCCTTGAGATCAACATACAAAAAAAGGTGGACCTCCTAGGCCCTACGGTTCTCGAGATATTCACAGAAAACTGTCTCCGGCCACCTACAGGCCAGTTGGTGTATAGTAACATAAATTAATTTATTGTGTGGCCCCCCATGAACGGAATTCTACGAAACTTGGCGTGCATTCAGAGGGTGTCATAATGATCCTACACTTCCAATTTCGTGCAGTTTTGACTATGTTAGGTCACAGATACCTGCGATTACAACACCTCATTTTTACTTTTTTGTGTTTAACTAGGTGGCGCTATACATGAAATGAGTGGTTATGGAATGGGTTGACATGGCCCCTTGAGATCAACATACAAAAAAGAAAATGGTCCTCCTAAACCTTACGGTTCTCGAGATATTCACAGAAAACTGTGTCTGCCCTACCCTCCTTTCGGGGGGTGCAGTCCAGCGGGGGGGCTACAGATCAAAACGAAAAACGATGGTTCCATGCTATCCATATGGGGTTACATGCCCACCAAGTTTCGTCTACCCCGGTCTTTCAGTGTCCCGGGAATCATTGACAGAAATTTGGACATGCGAAAAAAAAAAAAAAAAAAAATTATTTCCGTATGTTTGCCTCCAGGGGTCATCTTAACCCATTCCATGTGCACACATGTGCATGAACAGATACACACACACATACATTCACAGTAATCATATGTATGACACATACTCACACAGTAGACATATGTACGCATGCATGCACATGCACAAACACAGGCACATACGCAGGCACACACACAAGCACGCACACACACACACACACCCACACACATAAACATAAACATGTACACGCACACATGCACACAAGAATTTCTCAGAATTATGAACAGGCAAGATGGGGGTGGGGTTGTATAAAATGAATTTTACATGTGAAATCTATGAACTAATCATGTTTTGGTACTTGTTGTCTAGCAGATACCAGTGAGAATTGAGTGTGGATAATGCAATTTAGTGAGACAGTTAGAATCATATAGGCCTTTCAGCATGATTTATTTTTGTGGAAAAAATGTGCTGGACTGGGCGGCGGTCATATTTTGTACCGCTCTGCAGTACATCTAGTATTTATTTAATATTGGTCCTTCCTCTGTCTCTTGGTGCCCTACACACAGTGCGTGATTCGTGTGTGGTAACTGTCATGATATGATAATAAATTATTCACCTATTGCCATTGAATCATAAATGTAATGTTGGAGCTACGGGGCAGGGTCTAGTACAATAAAGGAACATGGCTGAAACATAGAACAGGTCTCGTGTGTACTCAATACAACACATCGAAACATGGTGTCAGAAGTAAAGTACTAAAAGAAAATAAAGCAACATAATTGTAATGAACATGGAAGGATTAAAGCCACCTGCAGGACTTGATCTACTGCACGGTAACTTGTCCGAAAACTGGAGGAGATTTCGGCAAAGATTTGAGCTGTATCTAGACGCAACGGGAAGCGCTAGCAAGCCAGCTAAGGTACAATCCTCACTATTTCTTCATATTGCCAGTGAAGAAGCGGTAGAAGTGTATAATACCTTCACGTTCGAAGGAGACAGTGACAAACATAAGCTGTCGAAAATAATGGAGAAATTTGAAGAGTATTGTAACCCGAAAAAGAACATAACTTATGAGAGGTATACGTTTTTCACGTGTGTGCAAGGGGATATGTCCATTAGCCAATACATTACAAAACTAAAGCTAAAGGTGAAGTTATGCGAGTTTGGACTGTTGCAAGAATCTCTTATAAGAGATCGAGTTGTCTGTGGAATCACGTCAGATGCTATGAGAGAGACTTTTAAGAGAAGTCGACATTAATCTCGACAAAGCTACGCAGCTGTGTATCGTGTCAGAAATGACAAAAGCTCAAATGAAGCAAATGCATGACGAGGATCACAACGCACAATCTGCACGTGAAAGCAAGCACGTATAGATGCAGTGAAGCATAAGCAGACACGCAAAAACGAGCAACAATGTAAATTCAAACCGAATGAAAAAGACAAAGCAAGCACTTTTAATTGCAAACGATGTGGAACAGAGCATGCATCACACAATTGCCCAGCATATGGCAAACAGTGCAAGAATTGTGGCAAATCGAATCACTTTGCTAAGATGTGTAGATCAAAGAAAGTGCATGCAGTTGATGATGATGACGTAACAGATCATAGACCTAGTCTGTTCGTTGGTGTAGTGCAAATGCAGACAGGAGCAGATGAATAGACAGTTGACTTGAAATTGGAGCACAAACATGTGAAATTCAAACTAGATACAGGTGCTCAAGCCAATGTAATCCCTTACAGCCTGCTACAAAGAATGAGAAAACAAAACATTCTAATACCCACAAATGTGAAACTGTCAACTTACACGGGAGACAAAATACCTGTGAAAGGAAAATGTAACTGGACAGTGAAATACAAAAAGAAAACACATGTACTGGAATTCATTGTTGTGAAATCAGATGCTAAACCAATATTAGGAATTAATGCATGTGAACAAATGGGGCTCATACAGAGAGTGATGGAATTGAGCAAAAGTGATAAGATGGATATCTTCATGGAGTATGCTGATGTGTTTGAGGGCATAGGTTGCCTGGAGGGTGAGCACACAATCCGAATAGATGAAAATGTGTTTCCAAAAGTTCATCCCCCTAGGAAAATTCCAGTGACCCTGAGAGAAAACCTGAAAACAGAACTGAAAAGAATGGAAAAATGAAATAGCAAGAATTGAGGAGCCCACTCAGTGGGTCAACCCCATTGTGATTGTGGAAAAGTCTAATGGGAAATTAAGAATATGTTTAGACCCACGAGATCTCAACACAGCGGTAATGAGAGAACACTACCAGCTACCAACGGTAGAGGAAATAACTAGCAGACTCTCAAAAGCCAAATACTTCACAGTGTTGGATGCATGTTCAGGTTTTTGGCAACTCAAATTAGATGAGGCTAGCTCTCGCCTTTGTACATTCAACACTCCTTTTGGCCGCTTCAGATTCCTCCGACTCCCATTTGGGGTCAACTCCGCTCCCAAAGTCTTTCATAGGACGGTGAGGCAACCAGGGGCGATTCTAGATCTAGAGCTTTGCTGGGGCACAGGCCCCCAACTCCCAATACATAAATAAAATAAAAAAATGTGCGCGCAATATGAAATAAATGGCTAGCCTAGGGGTAGGCTACAAGCTTCAAAATCTCTCCCTCAATTGCACTCTCTCCCTCAATTGTTGTAGCAGCCACTATCCAGCAACATTCAAACACATAGGCATAAGTAGGCCTATACTCACTGCATGAATTTAATAGGCTTTCCTACTAACACAAGGGAAGCTTATTTTTAGTCAAAATTGAGATATACTTCCCTCCCAGGCAAGGATAGTCATCCTGGCAATACTGCAGTTCTTTGTAGCTTAAATAGCCTACTAAAGCCTTCATACTGACTTTTGGTGATAATTTCCAAATGTAGCCTATATAGGGTTGCCACCTGTGTCTGACAAAAATCCTGGACATTTTGACCATCCAATCGACCTTTTTGTTTGTAAGCAACGGTGCCTTTCGCACATCTAACCCAAGATAAAAACCGTCATTCTAAGCGACAATTGTATATAGCTAAAAGTAAGAATGACAATTTCTAGTTATTTGTTTAGTTAATTGCTTTATTAGGAGACCTTTATTATTTTGTTATATTTTCAACAGTTTATAGTTGTGGACACCTGGGGGCAGTATTAAGAAAAAAGGGAGAATACATAATAAGGTTCTGCTTTTTTGCTTATGTCGACCTTTTTGTTTGTAAGCAACGGTGCCTTTCGCACATCTAACCCAAGATAAAAACCGTCATTCTAAGCGACAATTGTATATAGCTAAAAGTAAGAATGACAATTTCTAGTTATTTGTTTAGTTAATTGCTTTATTAGGAGACTGTCGTGGAAAAACTATCCACTTTCCCGAACCTCCAATCCAACTAGCACTTTGATGTCAAAGACCCGAAGGAGAACACCAAGACGAGAGATGCTGAAGACTGTTGATCCTTTATTCACCGTATTGCAGTGAGAATACAATCCAAACAGCGTCAGGACTGGACCGTCAGGCAATAGAGTGATGAGTGGCAGCTGCTACCCCGATGATATCTGAGATCTGAGAGGCGTTCCTATTACCAGGAACGTCACCAGGCCCCTTTTAGCCAATCAGAACGTTTTGGAACCTAAGATATTGGTGGAAAACCCTTCCCATTTAAACATTAAAAAATGTGTGTTGCTAGGCAGAATACATGTGACCAGGTCCTATGTGTAATCTGTTACAAGGGAGAGTATGTGTTTGCTCTGGTTCTATGTGTACTTTCACTTTCGGTTCTGCCTCCTTTTCTTGTAAACCCCTCCGCTTCTCCTAAGCCTTGTTTGCTTCTACTTTCACTGCCAGTTTCACTCTTAGTCCCCTTCAGCCCAGTCTCATGACTTCCAGTAAATGTTGCATAACAGCATGCACACACATGTTTCTAATAAACCAGTATGCACACGCACACACACACACACAAGCATTATGTCCAGATAAAATCACCACAAGACCTTTATTATTTTGTTATATTTTCAACAGTTTATAGTTGTGGACACCTGGGGGCAGTATTAAGAAAAAAGGGAGAATACATAATAAGGTTCTGCTTTTTTGCTTATGTGGAATAAACTTTCCTTTCTCTGTCTCTCCGTCTCCACCTTACCATTTCTAATGAACCTCCACGGTGCGTGCCCCCACCACCACCATGTTATGCTACGTCATTATTGTAGAGCCAATAAGGCTGTGCATACGTTTATGGACGTAGGCACGCTTCAATTAAACTGAAATACACATTTTGCGCATCATGTACAAAAATCCGGGACATTCAGTGTCCAGGATTTTTATTTTCCTGGACAGACCATGAAAATCCTGGACAATCAGGAAAATCCTGGACAGGTGGCAAACCTAAGCCTATAATAATCTGCACAGAATCAGAGTATTTTATAGGCTAGGCTACATTTGCAAATGCAGCAAACTTATTTAAGTTTGCCATTAAACCATAGATCAAATCACAGCAATGGGTACCAACATAATGTTACCGTTAAAGGAGAAATGCAGCATCTTGAATTTAGTCACGATGAGTCGAGCGACGAGTAAGAATGAACAGGTATGATAAGGGATCAGATTCCAAAAATAATTCAGTGGAAATGCATGGATTCCAGTTGCTGCTACTGGAAGAAACTGGAATCCATGCATTTCCACTGAATTATTTTTGGAATCTGATCCCTTATCATACCTGTTCATTCTTACTCGTCGCTCGACTTATCGTGACTAAATTCAAGATGGCTGCAAACGCTAAACTTCGTGAAGATACTGTCTGTATAAATCGTCTTGTAAGTAAACTACCAGTGCTTTTTCAAAGTTCTCAATGTCTCGTTTTAAATGTCAGGGCCCTCGGAAGTCTACCAATGAAGCGTGGAGATACATTGAGCCTCGTAAATGGTGTAAAACAGTGATTTATTTGCATGGCTAGCCCGATGCCGAAGCACCACCATTGAAAAAGCTGTTGGTAGCATCGGCTAACTAGCGCCAGATTTTGGAGTGCAGGGGACAAGCCGAGATGGGCTATGAGACATACGTTCACACTCGGTATCATGTTTCAATAAACTTTAGGTCAATATCACACCGGAATTCTCCTTTAATGTGGGCAATTATCATACCTCCCTCGTCCTCGTCATCTCTCCTCACTGTTCCTCTCCCTCTGTTCAGGAAGAATTTTCTGATGTCCATCTCTGAATAGTTTATCAGAAGGCTATGTTTAGTTTTACAGTAGGACAGCTTCACAAACAGTATAGGCTCCTTTTACAGGACACTCTCTACAGTATACGTAAATCATTATTAATGCTCCGTATGTATGCATGCTTCCTACGCATGGTGTGAGTGTGTGTGTGAGGGAGAGAGCACAAGCTGGTAAACTGTTGCTAAATTTAGGCTACAATGATGCTAAGCATTGAAAAACAGATGCTAATTATGTGGGCAACATTCTCTAACAGCGATCAACTTGTCAATTTTTCTGTCAAACAAGTTGTGAATTTGTTGTAACATTAACACAGGGGATGACTTACTCTGTGCTCAAAGTGATGTGATGAGCTCCAGCGGTTTCCACTGTACAACGAAACAGTCGGAAGAATCATGTGAACGATTTTCATTGGTTGTTGCGTTCAATCTTACCCAGCTACAGAGGTGCTATTTCCTGATTGGCTATTATGCCCCCTTTTTTTTTTTCCTTGTTTATTTTTATTGGCTGGTAAGTGACAGGCTCGAGTCATGACTAAAGCAGGCACGGAGATGCGATCATGAATGGCGTTTCCAGCGAGAGCAGCGCTAGAATTTTACTGGGGCACTGGAGACTTTTACTAAGGCACGTGCCCCAGTGAATAAGGTCTAGTGACGCCCCTGGAGGCAACTTTTTGAAGGAATTGAAGGCGTTGAGACATACATTGATGATGTTTTGATTTGATGAGAAACAAAAGCGTAACATGATTACAGACTGTGGCAAGTGTTAGAGAGAGCAAGGGTCAAGAACTTCAAGCTGAATAAGGATAAATGCAAGATGGGCTTAGAGGAAATCAAATATCTCGGTCACATCTTCTCAAAGGATGGTTTGAAACCAGATCAGACCAAAATAGAGGCTGTCAGAAAAATGCCCACTCCAGAATGCAAAAAGGATGTGGAGAGATTTCTAGGCATGATTACTTACCTTGCAAAGTTTATTCCAAACATGTCACAACATACTGAACCATTGCGTGTGCTTACCAGAGATGATGTTGTAACAAATCGCCCTTATTCAAAATAGTCTGGACTAGGGTTTAATCCCGGGAGACGGGATTCCCGGGAAATCTGATCAAAACTATTTCCCGATTCCCGGGAAATGTTATGACGGGAAACGGGAAATGAAAGTAAAAAAAAATACAGTGCGCTCCTATTGGAGTGCGCGTCTATTGTTGTCTTACGGTAACGTTGCATTCAGTAGCAGGGTCGACAATGGGATGTTTAAAAGATAAATATGCCTGTCCTGCCTTAATAAAGAAACATTTGGTTAACTTCAAGCGATTATTCCCGTTTGCAGCCGTTAACAAATCTCAATAGCCACATCATGGTTTTCGTTTATCAGAATGGTTTAGGAATCATTCCATGGTTTACTTTAGGAGATTTCGTCAGTTTTTATAATGGAGTTCTGTGATATATTGGTTTTATAAGGGTTGCCTAGACAATCCACTTGGCATTTCATTTAGTGCTGCGGCAGATAGGCCTATCACGCACGCAGTAGAAATGATAATTGCAAACTTTGTCGATGGACATAAACTGTGTTCTTTTGGCCTAATAATGAAACAAATAATATAAAAATGTCAGTTTGCGATTTGGGAACGCATATTTGAGTGATATCATACATTACTTGGGCTAAAAACAACAACTACAAAAAACAGCTATTTCCCGGGAAATGCGTCGTCTTTTCCCGGGATTTGATACATCTCATTTTCGGGAAAAATATTAAACCCTAGACGTCCAACATACTCACCGCACTCGACCGGTAGCGCGACAATGTGACGTCAAAATTGCGTCATTTCCTCTGTCGCACGAGAAATTTCAGTCTCCGCAGGCAGGTCGTGCACCGGAGATTTTTTTTCAGATGCGCGCGACAAGCACGATGAGCTTGAAGCCAATATCAGGGAGCATGCGTGCCTCTATACAGACATCAACCACATTCAGGCATTTCATATAGCCTAGCCCACATCTTAAATAAACATGTTTGAATAGTCAGTTTGAGAAGAGAGGGAGATTAACCTGGCTAGGTTACCTGCGAGAGTTTGTGATTTTTAAATAGTCTGCTGGATAAGTTAATGAAGCTACCAGAGAGAGGGAATTAAGATGAAAGACCTAGGACCCAGTGACATGCCAATAATCCAGCAAAAGGTAACAAAGATATTTATTTTCAACCAAAGGATATCTAAGACCTGAAAAAAATCTCATTCCACCTCAGGAAATTACACAAACTCATTTCTTAGCACCAGCCAGCTAGCTTACTTGCTAAAATTTCCCTCGGGATGAATAAAGTATCTATCTATCTATCTATCTATCTATCTAGCTGCACACACCTTGGAAACTAGATGGTAGTTGTGAATAGCAGCAAGCAAAGTCTGAAGTATCATCACGGAGGGTAGTTTTTACTGCTATTGAGGCCAATGCCAATTCAGGAGAATATTGCAACTAGTGTCGCGACCACCATGCGCGAGTATAAATGGTTACCGGCGCTCCCGTGACGTCACATTGTCGCGCTACCTGTCGGGAGTGGCAAGTATGTTGAAGCCTCTAGTCTGGACCAAACATTGAAGAAAGGCCTCAGAAAAGAGGCAGTAGGCATTTTTGAGGAAAAGTTGTTATACAGAATTTTTAGATAGTTCAAAGGGTCCTTAATACAAATCCACCATATAACATTTTTTTTAGGTCCCAAGTTTCTCAGAATTTTCCTTCAAAAATGGATGCCTTGCTCTCAGGCGAGAAAATACTGGTAGATAGGGTAAAAATGTAAACCTTGATGGATCACCACAAAACTTTCCCAGTTTGTCACGTACATTAAGACAAGTATTTTTTGTATTACAAGTTTTCTGAAATGTAATGTTTTAAATATTCAAATGAGGCTTAATCTACTGAAATATGCGCTAATATGCACAAATTTTCAAACTTGACATGTACACATTGGATGAAGCATCAATTGCATTTTTGAGGAAAAATTGTTATACAGCAGTTTTAGACAGTTCAAAGAGTCCTAAATACAAATCCACCAAATAACTTTTTTTTTAGGTCTCAAGTTTCTCAGAATTTTCCTTCAAAAATAGATGCCTTGCTCTCAGGCGAGAAAATACTGGTAGATAGGGTAAAAATGTAAACCTTGATGGATCACCACAAAACTTTCCCAGTTTGTCACGTACATTACGACAAGTATTTTTTGTATTACAAGTTTTCTGAAATGTAATGTTTTAAATATGCAAATGAGGCTTAATCTACTGAAATCTACTGCTAATATGCACACATTTCCCAACTTAGGCTAGGGGTACTACTATGATCGCATCAAAATGGCTAGTTTTAAAATATTGAGGCGGCTTGACACAACTTGACACTTTGCTTGTACTATCATCAGGCTTCCTACATATGAACTCGAGCATTTATAACATTGTTTGTTGCAAAGAATTTACTTTAAAGACGTTTTTGTTAGCACAGGACCTACATCGCCTTGTCTTCCGGTTGTTGCCATAGGTAAGGTCCAGTGTTGTTATTTTAAGGAAACTTCTTCTAGGCTACACAAACAATATTCCCAATGCAATATTCCCAGCACCACAGAAAGGTCAAAGTCAATTAGATACATTTGTTGTTGAGAGGCTTGTTGCCATCTGGGGGGGGGAGAGTCTCGTTCAGGGACAAACTTAAAATGAACAAGTATTTAACGTTTGCGTCTTTGTTTGAAGTTAAGAAGTCAGATCCAAAAACTGGAAAGGTGAAAACTGTCAAGGCAAACCGAAACATTTTGCAATGCCTCATTGCTGCATATGATGCAGGGCGCCCAGTCAATCTTGACAGCATTATGATGCATGAACTATTTGTTGTGCCCTTGTCTCTGGCAGATGTAAATGGACAGCTTTGTTCAGGTTCAAAGGCAGTGTTTACTAAGATTCTAGCTGCTGGCATTCCATGTCCCAACCACCTTGATAACAGAGACCTTTGGGATGAACCAATGCTCATCATTGATGGTCAAGCTCTGGTCATTGCCATTGGAAATCCACAAGCAGCAAAGAGTTTTGGGGACCTTGCTGACGTTTTTGTGGAATCTGTTCTCAGAAGTGGAGCACAATTCCGGCGAATTGATGTTTTGTTTGATCACTACCACACACATTCTATCAAAAGTGGAACATGAAAGCGCCGTGGAAGAGGCTTGGTGGCAATCAGAAGACCAATTGAGAGCAGAAATGTGCCTCTTCCTGCAAAGTGGGAGAACTTTATTGCTCATGCAGACAACAAGGCTGATCTTGCACACTTTTTATCCCAAGAGCTGATTGTTGGAGCTCCAGCAAATAAGATCATAGTTGCTGCAGGTGACTTCAGTGATGAATAGAGAGTTGAAGCCTCTAATTCAACCTTTAACACTGACTGCTTGGAAGCCAAGCATGAAGAAGCAGACATAAGAATCGATCTGCTTCCAGGTTTTCATGCGCTGACTGGAAGTGACTCAACTTCGTACATTGCTGGACGCACAAAAAAGTCATGTCCTGATCTTAGTGAACTCACCATTCAGGATGTAGAATGTTTTTTCTGCAAACTGTATGGAGCAATGAATGTTGACAACATCAGTGATGTTCGAGTAAGCATGCTTGTGAAGGGCATGACAATAGAAAAACTGCCACCCACCAGAGATTCTCTCTACTTCCACATTCAGCGTTCTCACTTCCTGGCTTTGGTCTGGCAGCAGGCCCACATGCAGCAGCCAATTCTGCCACCCCCTGAGATTATGGGATGGAAATTGGAGGAAAGTTTACTTGTTCCTCAACTCATGTCACCAATGGCGTAACATATCAATGGTAGGCCCAGGTGTGAGAGCGCTACGCGGGCCTTAGACTGACATACTTTGGCCCAGGATGAATTAGCTCTGATACATGCAATACACATTAAGGGTGACTTCAATTGTTTATGCAAAGGGCCTGAGGCACCGAAGTAGTTTAGTAGTTACAGATTACAATTTCAAATAAAAAACACACGACTACATAGGACCCATTACATGTGAAAACATTAAAAATTATTTTATTAACAGCCTGCAGGCCAGGGTAATCTAATATTAGGCTACTGCATTAACATTAACTCGCATGGAATTATGGGAACACTCAATGCGCTCAATGCGCCTCTTCAACCCGCTGCTGAAACTGCAAGCGTAGATTGCTTGCTTATAAACTCGCACTGCGCAGAAACAAAACTTAATGTAGCCTAACTTATTGAACCGTGCAGAAACCAAATAAAATAATTGATATGCATACAATCCCCAATATGCGTGAATTAGGTCATTAGAAGAAGGCCATCTTACGAGAAATCGTCAACGATGTTCCCAATATCTAATGCTGGCTCTCGTATTTTCAATACACAGGATAGCTAACCCACTGAGCCTCTCCTGCCCCATGCTGCTCCTTAGGTAGGTCTTAATAAGTTTGAGTTTGGAAAAAGATCGCTCAGCTGTTGCCACAGTCACAGGCAATGTCAGAAACAACATGAGAGCAGTACACACTTCCCCGAATGTGGATGTTACACTGTCATAATCTACCACCGGCATTTTGGCAAGTTGAAAAATAGATGACTTCTGTGAAATCTCTGCTTTAAAGCAAGACCTGAATGAGAGGAGTTGTGTTGGGAATGTCGGTGCAATGTCCCTGCTATAATGGTCTGACAAACGTCTTGCCTTTTCAAGCAGTTCATCATCACCTGCAAGTTGAAGGGTCAGGACGTAAAGACTCAAACACATGACAAGTTTCCTGCATACTTGCAAATCTTTGGGAGAGCTGACTGATTATGATGTCCAGATTTGCATTAAATCTCTCTGCATCGGTTAAGCGCTCATCTTCCGATAGTTCGTCAAAGTGACGCTTCACTCTCCGTGCTCTAACGTTTACAAAAAAAGGAGGCAGGGCGGGGGTAGCGACGGGCCCCGGGAGGTCACGGGCCCTGGTGCGACTGCACTTGCTGCACCTACTATAGATACGCCACTGATTACAGTATAAATATCTTTTCTGAAACCTGCACAAAGACGTTGTTGTCAGTCATTAAGTTCAGATGCATGCCCAGAACACCAATGTGTGTAAGGTGAATTCCTGTCACTCAGGTTTACCAGTCAGTCTCCACTCATGTGATGAAATGTAGTAACATATCATATCCACTTGGTGGCACTCCAAATGTGTAGTATTTCTAAGTATAAGTATAGTATATATACTTTTTTGATCCTGTGAGGGAAATTTGGTCTCTACATTTAACCCAATCTGTGAATTAGTGAAACACAAACACCACACAGTGAACATACAGTGAGGTGAAGCACACACTAATCCTGGCGCAGTGAACTGCCTGCTACATCAGCGGCGCTCAGGGAGCAGTGAGGGGTTAGGTGCCTTGCTCAAGGGCACTTCAGCCGCGGCCCACTGGTCCCCTATTCCAATGCACTCATGACATATAAATTATCGAAAGTATCATACACCAATATGGCAAATATATATTTTCTGATTATAAGTGTGTGTGTTATTGTGTTTGTTTGTTTCTGCATATTACTTAATTCATCTTAGGGTAAATATTCAGGATCTGACTGCAGCTCTCCTGAACTCATTATGTTGTAGCCCACTGTAATGTTTTTGTACAGCAGACTGTAGACTTAAGAGCTTAGTAGCACAGCTCAAAGTCAGAGACTTGAGCAGAGGAGATCTGCAGAGAGACTGGACTTTTCTCTTCATTCACCCTCACAGACATTTGTGGATCTACATCTGATTTCTTATCATCTCAGTGAGCACCAGAAACTGTGGATTTAATCTGGGATTCTGCTGATACCACTATAGACTATATGCTGAGGAGTAGCTGCAAGAGAACGATCATGAACATACCAGGATCCTTAAATGTCATAACAGTTTTTGTGCACATTCTGCATAATCAATGTCTTGCCTGTGATGACTGTGAACAAAATGGTGGTATAGACAGTTGGGAGAATAGAGGAGCTGATAGAGATCCACCTTCAGACAGGAATCATTTGAGGAAGTTTGTGATGTTTCAAGTGTCTCCTCTCTCTCTAACTCCTTCTCCTCTTCCTCATTATAACACTCAGAGGTCCTTTAGACATGTTTACAGTTCTGACTTGAAAATAGATAGGAAATTATTTTTTGCAAAATGTTTAAAATTGTGGAGAAATAGGGAGCTTTTGAAAACTAAAAACGTGTTTATCTGGGAGGGGGAAATAACCCAACATCACTTCACTAGCTGCTCTATCTGGATGCCAGTGTTTTTGTATGAGTGTTAAGTCTGCAGCTGTCACTGTGGGCCTCAGAGCACAGTAGTACACAGCAGAGTCAGACACTTGCAGATCCTGGATGGTCAGAGGAACTGAATTTGAGGTGAGATTGGCGTCATATCTCTCTTTAAAATTGTCATCATTAGCCCCAGTTTTTGAGAATCTCCACAGTATGTATGCAGGGAATCCATTAGGTTTCTGCTGGTACCAGAACAGGTACAGTTGTGTTGTGCTGGAGCTGGTGTAAGTGCAGGGCAGAGTTACTGAATCTCCCTCAGAAGCAGTGAGGAATCCTGCTAGCTGATCAACAGAGTTCTCAGCTCTGCATTCTAAAATCAAAACCAATAAGTAGAACAGATATATTACAACATCTAACCATACACAGTGTCATTTAAATGCAAAGTTGATAGGACACTTACCAAAATTAAATAAGAAAGAAATAAGAAAGAAATTCCCCAGGTTACAATCCATGGTTTAACAGTTTCTTTCAAGAGACTTATGAGCAGATCTTTCTTCTCAGCTTGATTCTTCAAAGTCTGTGGACACAAAGTGTTTCTACAGGCTTAATAACCTGCAGTAAAAGATGCTAGTTTGCAGTGGTATAGTGAGTATAGGGATGTAACGTTGCCACCTTGTGGATGAATAACAAAACTGTACAAAGGGACTGCTTTTGTTCAATGTGGAAAGCAACACAGAGGAGCATATACTGTAGAGCAGTGGTTCTTAAACTTTTTGTCTGGCGACCCCCCTAAAAAACATGGGCCAAGTCTCCCGACCCCCTTCTCTCTAACCGGCGGAATTTGGTTTTGAAATGTTGTGAGATGGACATTGGAAGCAGAGGCAGAAAATGTCTTCTCTCTAGACTATATGTCAACATCAAAGCCATTATGTCAATGGCAACCTTTGACTAAAACAAAAATGTATTTACAAAAATGTATTTAATCCAGACAAATCATTTTGCGACCACTCCAATATTTTTGGCAATCCCCCCAGTTTGAGAACCATTGAGACAGAGAGAGACAGCAATTTCTGGACAAGGGAGATGACCAGTTGCATGAGGCAGAAGAGGATGAGGGAGAGGTGAAGCTGGACCAGGCACAGGAGTAGTGGGACCAGGCACAGGAGTAGTGGGACCAGGCAGAGTAGTGGGGCCAGGAAAATGTGAGTTGGACCAGAACAAAGGGAGAAGGAAGGTTAGAAGGAGACAAGTAAGATGAGTGGTGGTGTTGAAATGAGAGTGAGAGCTGTCGTCTCTGATTAAATATAGTACAGCACTTTTGTGTCCCCTCTGTGCAGTTTGTACTGAATTTATGTGTTTTATTTTTAGAATTTTGGAAACATGGGTGATTTATGTCAGATGTCAACCAAACCAAACCAGATGTCACCATTCAACCAAAAAGAAAAGGGTGCAGAAAAAATAATGGATTCCTGTACATTGTATTCAAGTCATGTAGTTTTTGAAATGCCACCTAATGTTAGTATTTTTAGAACTAGTGTACACTGATTGATTAAATGTTCTTCTTGGATTTAAAAAATGAGCCCTAATTTAAATGCTGGACAAAGTGCAAAATCAGTCTATGAGCGAAGTTCTTGTGCATTATTTAATGACATCATGTGACGCGAGACAGCTTTTAGCTGACCCAGCACTGTTTGTGCTTAGGATCTTTCTCATGATACATTTGCAAATAGATTTTGCATAGTTAATAAGAAAGCTTAATGGAAATTTAACAAGAGGTCTGATTTATTAATTACAAAAAAAAAAACCATAAAAATTATGTACATTAAATCTTTTTGGGATTTGAATCAGTCAGGTTTTTGTATGGGAGTCAGGGGTTTTGTGTCACTGTGGGCGTCAGAGCACAGTAGTACAGTGCAGAGTCAGAGACTTGAACAGAGGAGATCTGCAGAAACACTTGAGTTTTCTCTTGGTTTAGTTTCCCCATCAGGCGAGGATGTTTGCCTGGGCTCGGGTCTTTCCCAGTGGCGTGCAGCACAAGCAGGAGGAACTGTGGAGCTGATCTGGGATACTGGACATACCACTGGAGAGACTCTGCAGAGGAGTAGCTACAGGACAAGCTAACATTCAGTCCTTCCTCTGGGAACACTTCAGTGCTGTCTGGTGTGATTTTATTGCCTAAACCAATACCTTAAAACCAGAGAAATTAAACATTTTTTAAAAGATGAAAACAGTCAAAACAAAAATGAAAAACTTGTATGTTCAACAGTATGAGTTCTGTTCATCATATGTATGGGTCCATATGTAAACCCATACAGTATGTAATAAATTGCATAACTTACGTGCTAAGACACTGAGTAACAGAAGTCCAGACAGCAACATTGTGGAGGTGTTTACTGGAGTTCAGTATGAGTTCACTCATTGCTACTTCAATCCTTTTCACAGAGAAAACATCCCACCTGCTGCTGAGCTCCTCCTCTTGTCTAAGGGCACAAACTTCAGCTCTGAGATTCTGACTGGATACTAGATCACACTGCATACCCAAACAGTGCACAGTATTTAAACTGTAACATGACATGTAATTACAATTAACAGGGAAATGTGGACTGTAAACTGGAACACACTGCACACTAAACTAGTGAAAAGACTCTGTACTTCAGATTTGTCTCCTTTTTGTAGGACATCCATTATGTTGAGAAGAGATTTACTGCATGGATTAGAATTAGATAAGAAGAAAGAAATGCCAGATGTGCTCTGTACTACAAAGCTCGGTTAGATGTCTATGGTCACATGTACTGTAGGTATAGTGACTTCTGATAGTGAAGTCTTCTTTGATGGGAACATTTTAAAGCGTTTTAATAGTCTCACCCCTCTGCAGTTTAGCACTATTACAACTAGATGTACCGCAGAGCGGTACAAAATATGACCGCCGCCCAGTCCAGCACATTTTTTCCACAAAAAGAAATCACGCTGAAAGGACTATATGATTCTAACTGTCTCACTAAATTGCATTATCCACACTCAATTCTCACTGGTATCTGCTAGACAACAAGTACCAAAACATGATTAGTTCATAGATTTCACATGTAAAATTCATTTTATACAACCCCACCTCCATCTTGCCTGTTCATAATTCTGAGAAATTCTTGTTTGTGTTATGTTTATGTTATGTGTGTGGGTGTGTGTGTGTGTGAATGTGTGTGTGTGTGTGTGTGTGTGTGTGTGTGTGTGTGCGTGCCTGCGTACGTGCCTGTGCATGGAAGCGTACATATGTCTACTGGGTGAGTATGTGTCATACGCAGTGCCGGCCCAAGCCTTTTGGGGGCCCTAGGCAGAATTTGATTTGGGGGCCCCCTCCCACAACGCAGTCACCTGTGCTTGGCGATAATTGACAACTTCACACTATAATGTCATATTATAAATTAATACAGTGAGGTTATGTATTAATACAGTGACTGATTATGAACTACTGTCCCCCTGGACACAGATGCATAAGGACCCTCTCCCCCTACCCTATTTATGCAAATGTGGGTACAAACGGGTGTGTGTGGGGGGGGGGGGGAATATAGTTGTTATTTACACCAACCCTGTCACCTTTTAATCTTAGAGGGTACTAAAATCACAGATTTATTTGAAACATTCATATTCAAAGTGAAGCACTAAGGGTGGTTTACTGAAGTTTAATTGACAAATAACAAAATACAACAGAATTTGTATTTGTTGTAAACAAGTACATCAGTTTAATGACTTGTTTTTCAACAGATTTGCAGAACAAATCCGCAAATGTGCATTAAATGAGCAATCTTCAACTACAAAATAAAACCAAAATAGACAAACATTAATAATCAAAAATAAAATGTCCCAAAAAATAGATAATTATTCCTACTTTGTTCCTGGTTTTTAGGCATCTGCAACTCTGCAGTGGACGAACCTGCAATGATTAAATAAATACATAAATAAATTAAAAAAAACTATGTTAAATGTGTCATGTCATATTAACAGGCTATGTAACCATTTGCCATCAAGAAAACCTCACCTTCTGTGTCATCAGCCATGGAGGCAGACACTTGATAAGGTAGAGTTAGGTAGAGGTAGAGATGTGCTCCAAAGTACTTCAACAGTGTCTCTGAAAAAAAAAATATTGCATAAGTGCATAGTTGATCGAGCAGAATGAGTTTATTTTGCTATCATTACTTACACTCATCAACAAGCAATTCCACATGTAACAATTCATATTCTATTGGCAAATGAGGCATAATCAAAAGAGTATATATACTTAATTGCAGTATGGTGAACGCTTAACATGGTGATCTACTGCAGCGTAAATATTAGGGTAGCACCGCTACGTCACTCGCCACTATCTTAATCAAATGTAAGTCTATTTTCATCACAGAAGTCTCCCCACCCAACATGGTATATTTTCTCAAACACTAGTTACCATCTCTCTCCAAAGATCTTAGAGCAGAGCGCACTGCTCCATCTTTGCCTATGAAGCTGGAACGTTACCGATGCCCAGAGTCGCGCTAGTCAGTGGGTTGGGTTAAGACTGGGAGCCTGGGCTTAGCCTGTTGTTGCTATCAGACTTACCACTATGTCACATATTATAGAACAGTAATAAACTATCAACACTTTCAGGTGCAAAATCAGAAACAATCCCTCTGTGGTAAATTTGCCTTCAGCTACGTTTTCATGTAGCTACTGTAGTGCTAATGTCCACTTCAGTCAGCTAGCTAACTTTAATTTACGACATAAGCCCACCTAGAGCTAGGGTACCGTTGATTGAACATCCAAAACAATCCCAATATCCTTGACATCTGAAATACATCTAGATAAATATATATTAATGGGAGACATTTCTCTGATGGCGGGGATTTAGCTCTGGTGATGGCTTATATTAGATCATGACACCTAGCTAGCTACCTCAAGCACAAAACATACTGTAAATGATCATGCAAACATACCTGTATCTTGCTCGTTTTTCTCCTCCTCTGTCATTTTCTTCTTTCTGTTTTCGGCACCAGAGGGATACGTCCTTTTTTGTGACTTGTCTTAACATTACCGTCTCTTCCGATTGTTGAACTTGATGCAGTGTCTGCACGAATTGTATATGCACCCGAGGTGTCTACTTTATGCGCGTGACTCAAAGGCTGGCAGACACAGTAGCAGTAGGCAGGCATATTGATCATTAAATCATAATTGTCTTGATTTGAATGATAATTGTTTCATTTATTCATTCATTGATATCACTTGTTTACGTTATTTATTATGTAAAAAAAAAAAAGAAACTCGATTGGGGGCCCCCTGGTGGCCAGGGGGCCCCAAGCAGCCGCTTAGTTCGCTTATGCCTCGGGCCGGATCTGATGAGTACTAATGTGTAATTTAATGTAAAAACAACATTGATTGTAGAAGTGGGCAGTTATGAATAAAGAAACAAAATGACATTCTTGCCACACAATGGAAATATAACAACATTCTGAATTGAACTGAAAACTAATATTAAATTCACAGATATGGATCATAAATATAGAAAAGGGCAAAATAATTGTTTGATTTCCCCATATCTCTCCAATTACACTTGCCACACTAACCTTTGACTTTTTGATAAGGAGGATACTAATTTCTGTCAAAGCATGTTGTGTAATGAAACATTTTTATGTGATGTTATTACTTTGTCATGTCTTTCTTATCTAGGTCATTGTGATCAAAGATGTGACACTTTTTTCCATCTTTAAAACATAAACAAAATGTCCAGTGCCATGAAATGTGATGATGACTCTATTTTAGCTGCAGAGTGTACTCATTTATAATAAAAGGGTTGCCCAGTCACAGTATAATTCAGTTCAGCTACCCTTGCCTGTAAAATATCTGCCAGCTGTAGTAATGATGGATTCACCATTTAACACAGTGAACAGGTGTGACCACAAGCACTCAATGAGGCTTCCACCATAGATCTGTGGTGAATTGCTATCTGGATTAAACAGGAAATGTCTTTGATCTACATTCTTTTCAAAGTAATTTCTTGTATGTAGGTTTTTGTACAGCGTCTCAGACACTTTGTATCACTGGGGATACTACTTCTCAGAGCACAGTAGTAGAGAGCTGTGTCTGCCAGAGTCAGATCTTTAATATTGAGTGCAGTGGAAGACTGGGATGTTTTGGAAGTGAAACGACGATCAGGTTCATTAGAGCCACTTCCTGAGCGGGCTGCTCTGTAGAGAAGATACTGTGGTGCCATGTTAGGATACTGCCTGTACCAGTAAAGATACACATTGCTGTTGCCTGACTCATATTCACACTGTAGAGTTACTGACTCTGTCTCCTTTTTATTTACTAACACGTCTTCTTTTGGACCAATTTTATCTTGTGCAGAAGTACCTGTGAAAACAGTGAACAGAAAATGGGAAACAGTAAGAATAAGGTCATAGCCCGTTGTTATTGTTTCTTTTGTATTTGTTCATGAGAACATGCCTGTGTATTACATGCCTACCTGTTGCCAGTATGAGAATGATGACCATAAGTGATTTCTCCATCTGAAACATGGAAGAGGAGAACGTAATTGCTTAGAGTGTTTGCTCAAAGCTCTCTGAGCTGTTGCTACATGAGTGACTGCATGAGTTGTGAGAGTGCCTCAACAGTATGAGTCATAACGAGAGATACTTCTTGATTGGTTAGAGAAATCAACTCAAAACTCAAACTCAAAACCCAAAACTCAAGTTCATGATTCTGAGATACTAAGTTGAGATAATCGTCCTGTTATTATAAAAAAAACATTTCTGAAACCTGCACAAAGCTGATGTTGTCAGTCATTAAGTTCAGATGCCATCTGTTAGGTTTCTGCTGGTACCAGAACAGATACAGTAGTCCTGTGCTGGAGCTGGTGTAAGTACAGGGCAGAGTTACTGAATCTCCCTCAGAAGCAGTGAGGAATCCTGCTAGCTGATCAACAGAGTCCTCAGCTCTGCATTCTGAAATCAGTAGAACATATATATTATAACATGTAACCATACACGCTAACATGTAACCATACACACTGTCATTTTAATGCAAAGTTGATAATTCTTAGGGCACCAACCAAAATGAAATAAGAAAGAAATAAGAAAGAAATTCCCCAGGTTACATTCCATGGTTAAACAATTTATTCCAAGAGGGATTTATCAGCTGATTTTCTTCCTTTGATTCTTCAAAGTCTCTTTGTGGAACCAAAATGTTTCTACAGGCTTAATAACCAGAGCCGGACAGTAACGGAGTACATTTACTTGAGTACAGTACTTGAGTACAGTTTTGAGGGATCTGTACTTTACTCGAGTATCATTTTTGGGGAGTACTCATGGCTTTACTCAAGTACATTTGAGAGGCAAATATTGTACTCTTTACTCCACTACATTTCTATCCATAACCGTGAGTACCCGTTACTTCTCGAAAACCCTCAATTTGTTCTTTCCCTCTCGAACGTGATTGGATTGTGCAGGCACCACTGATTGGGACAGCCTATCAGCAATCACCTTTAGCTTTCCGCCAAAGTCAACTCCATGGTTAGATTTAGATAAGAGACGAAACCATGGACGAAGACGCAGCAGGTCCATCCCAGGAATGTGCCAACCTGTGGCCCCACCTCGCCAGACTATTTAAATTTTCTGAACAAGTTAATGATAGTTTTTGCTTCAAGTGTTTCAATTACAAAATAGTATTTTGTATTTGAAATACGTACTTTAAATACATGTATTAGAAATACTGCCTATCCTTGGCAACATGGTAAAAAGATGAAAATGATTTGATTTTACTTTCAATTCCTTTTACATTCTCCAAGGTATTAACATTAACATTTTTCATAACTCCATGTAGGATGTTTCTGTACATAAATGTAAGCACTGTGGCAGTAGTAATGCAATATTTAGAAAATGTACTTTTGTACTCTTCCCTAGCGGAAATTCCAGTAGAAATCCAGTTGAAAATCCAGTTGAGATCCAGTAGGAATCCAGTTGAGATCCAGTAGGAAACCAGTAGAAAATCATTAGGAAACCAGTTGGAAACCAGTAAAAAGTTCAACTGGTTTTATTGGTTTTTATATGGAAATTGGAACACTTCTACTGGTGGGTAACTGGTCTCTACTGGACTGTATTGGTAAGGTCCAGTTAAAGAAACCTACTGGTTGATGAACTGGTGTTAAATGGTATGAACTGGTTTAAGATTATATTATATTTTTTTACTGGTGGGTAACTGGTCTCTACTGGATTGTATTGGTAAGGTCCAGTTAAAGAAACCTACTGGTTGAATGAATTGGTGTTAAATGGTATGAACTGGTTTAAGATTATATTATATTTTTTAACTGGTGTGAATTGGTCTGTAATGGTTTTAACTGGTGACAACGGGTTTGTACTTTAGAAAAACAAATATAGATATGACTGTTTACAAATGTTTTCAATTATCAACTTCTCCTTTTTTTAAATGTGCAATTCTATTTTCCTACTATTATACCTACTCCCAGAACAATTAACAAAGAACAACATATTTCAAAAGGTATGATTAAGGCGGTTTTTATTTTTTTCTGTTAAGATCTATGATTTTTTTCTGAAATGAATACTCCTATTTTCTTGTGGCGTACAGCCACCTCAGCTTCTCCTACGTCATTGTCCACAAGCCATCACTTGAATGTGTCTGAAAAACAAAAACAAAAACAACAAAAATATCAGAAACAATTCATGTTCATGTTTTTGTTTTGTTATATTTTTTAATAGAAATAGAATCGGTTCTCTGTTAAACGTGAATGAATTGAAACCCTTTACTGCCTGATATTTCTCAGGAGTGAGGGGAGGTTTTGCTGTAACTGTTTTGGTAAGCTATGGTTTGAATGTATCTTGCCATCTGAGCAGGGAGGCGATGGCAAGGTACATTCAAACCATAGCTTACCAAACCAAGCATAGCCTTGACATACAGTGATCTGCGACTCCGATTGGGCTGCACAGGATATTGACAAAACATATTGTTAATCAGTTTGATTCAATACACGTCTTTTAAAGAGATTGCATTTGAACTTGCATTTTTTAATTGCATTATTATTCACTCACCCATAGGCTGACCTCCCAACACTCGGAAAGTGTTTGTATGAATTGCCTCTATGGTTGCCCAAAGACCATCCCTCTCTTTTTTTATTTTTGTGTTTCCAAATCTTTGTATCTGTCATTTAACACGTTTGAGAGAAAAACACAAAAAACAAAACAACTCAAATAGTTATCCTTTCTTACACAAGCTGAGCGTGTGCGTGTAAGATAAGATCTTAAATTTACCTTTGTTTGAGGTCTTCATTTTCGCAGGATATTTTTTTGTTTTTGGTCTTTAATTGCTGGTAAGCTTTTTTGATGTTTCCAAACATCCTTTGGGGAACAACACCATCATCTGATACATCAGAATCCTAAATGCGAAGTAAAAATAAAGTATGTAATTTATGTCAGCACAAAGGGTCATCAGAATCTGTTTTTCTGTAAAACCATACACATTTTCTTGTAAAAAACTTAACATGCAGTCATCATGTGCAAAGCACTTTACCTTAATAGTTGGATCCATCTAAAGCAATAGTAAAGATGGGATATATCCCCACAATTACAAATGGACATGATAAGCATTTCATTACCTCAGCATCAAAGAATGTGGGATTCCGACTGGATGGTCCGACTCCCTCCAAAGCATCCTAAAAACAACCAATAAGATTTTTTGCTGATTGCTTCTTTTCTGTTCTTATCGTTTACTTGTATGTCCAATGAACACACTCAGTGAGGTGAAGCACACACTAACCCGGAGCAGTGAGCTGCCTTGCTACAGTGGCGCTTGGGAGGCAGTGAGGTTAGGTGCCATATTCAAGGACACTTCAGCCGTGGATGTGGACATGGGAGAGCAGTGCTCAACCACTTCCCCTGCACACATTTTTCCTACTGGTTGGGGATCGAACTGGCAACCCTTTGGTTTCAAGCCCGAACCCCTAACCAGTAGGCCACAGCTGCCCCTGCCTGTGTTGTGTGTCATGAAGGTTTGAAGATATGGGCATTGTGTGAGGAAGTCTTACCTCAAACTCAGAGGGGACCAGAGCCACTTGGTTGGTAGATCCCTCCACACCATGCTATATGACAAAAACCTCAGTAAACTAATATGTATTCATCATCATTCATCAAATATATGGTCAATGACTGTAGAAGTCTTACCTGAAACTCTGAGGCTGTTTCATTTTTTTTGAGAAGTTTCTTTTTTGGGGGGATGGGTGATCTCACAAAGGTTGCGTCCTGTAAATAAATACCTTTGTAAAGGGTTCGTTTTTCGTAAAGACTGCAGTTCTATTTGGTATGTTGTTATGTATCCCGTTTAATACTATTTATCTTAGCCTTGTTTAGCCTTAACTTTACATTAAAGAAAGCAAACTTACCAAATCTGACTTTTGACAAAGGGGTTTCCTTTTCTTGGCAGCAAATTTTTTTCCTATTATGTTCTGCATGAATTGTCTGTCCCCTTCTCTTTCATGTGTCTTAATTATCTGAGAGGTGATTGAAATACAATGTGCCGTTTTGGGCTTGTTAGTGACAAAGTGGCAAATTGCAACTTAAGACAGTGTTACAGTTTTCCTCAGTTGCTTTGGTGCTTTTCTCAGATCAGGAATGAAAATTCTAACTATTCACAACTACTAGTTCAACCTCCACAACATTTATTCATTTGTGCACATCATAGTAGCAATTTCTCCTTCCTCTGAACAAATTGCAAATGTGAAGCGTACATATTCACTAACTGCTGTGCAAATGTTAATAGTGATGTGAGAAAAGCATCAAAGTGACTGAGGAAAAACTGTAAATGTTGTGGGGATGCAAATCTTCTTATTGCTTTTTCACAAATGCTAAGGTATTAGCAGGCTTAGTGCTGTGTTAGTGAATGGCAGGCTTACTTTTTTGGTGCCATGGAAGGCTGTTTTCTTTTCTTTTCTCATTGGCCAACAAAGGCTCTTGCCTGATCTTGGGCACAGGAGGTCTTTTGAGCTCCATTTGCTTCCTCAGATTGTCCTCATCCTCTGTAATACAAAAAGATAGACAGAAAGATAGATAGATAGATAGATACCAGAGGGCAATTTTAGATATGCAGCAACTTATACAGTACATACACACATATCTCACACACATACAATAAATGTAATCACCCAGTTATATAAAAGTAAAGAGTGAGGATTACTAGGCCTGATAGTGCCAGTAGGGACTGCACCTATGATACATTGACCCTGATTGGTGCTATGGTGGAGTATGTGCAATGGTGGTAGTGCAAAAGTAAACAGTGCAGGGGCATCATCAGTGCAAGCACTGTTTTTGTTATAAGAATGTGGAAAAATAAGAGTATGATTAATTGACACAATTAATGTAATTACTTGACACAAAAAGATATACTAGGAGAACACTAGCACAACAGGAAGTCAGAATGACAGTCAGGCCTACATTGTGCATTATCTTATATATAATAGGCCTATATTATTTTGAACTAGTTAAAATCATTAGGCCTACTACAGCAAAGGCCTACCATGGCCTAGCCTACACTCATATGTCTACAATGGTTACAATGTGTGAGCCTAGTTATTTGTTAGATGATAGGCTACAGTCCACATGTAACGTTAATAAGAGAGGCGACCGCCTGACACAACGTTAGTGCGGCGACCGTCTGTATCAACAGGACATAAGGTAACCCAAGCAAGCTGTCACCCCTACTGCTCATGATGACTTCATGTAACTGAAGGTAAGCGATCAGGCTAGTGGACGTTTCATAAGCCTACACTCAGCAAATGTGTCATACCTAACTGCTAAGTTAAGTTAGCTACCTTTGGAACCAGATTTATGCATGAGCCTGTCTGACGGCTATGCTAACGTAACGCTAGCTAACGTTAGCGCTAACAGAGTCTAGTATTTGTTACTACACCGTATCAGAGAGCTAAATTAATAATGACATTATAAAGTCTATGTAAGCCTTTTATACACATGGACTGTAGTGTGTGTTATTCATACTTACCAGACAAGAGCAGTAGCATTTGGGCTTGGTAGACCACATCACCCACCACGTCAAACAAGGGATTTGTTTTGCTGCGTTGACGTTGAAGTCCTTAATGTCCTCGCAGGAAACAATTCTTCTATAGCACTTCTAATTGTCTGCTAAATATCGTAAGTTACTAGGGCAAACATTTTAAAGTTAAAATGTATAGCTTCCACTATTGTACGTTAAGCTGTACTCGCTATGGCTATGCACACAATACGTTATTAACGTTAGTAATTCTAGAGTGCTGTAATTTAAATAGTAGCCTATGGGCGCGTGACCTTATTTTCGCGTGAGAATTTGGTAGTTTCAGGCTCGTGCAGTAGGCTACGTTAATGCAGCCAGTGTTATCTTTTCGTGGCTCGTAGGCCTACTTGAGTTCATGACTGGACAGATTAGGCCACATTGTCACTAAGCACGTGATCGTTTTCCATTTCTAAAAAGTTTTGTAATTATAAACATCCAATATAAGCAGGTCTGTGTTCATTTACTCATATTTGTATTTATAGGCATGCATATCCAAGAAATGACCTCAAGGACTTACAAACAGTTTTTGGACCCACAGAGAGTGTCCTGAATTCCCAGGAATTCAAGATGGAGAAAGACCAAGACCAACACCTGTACAGACCAGACCAAGGTAGCCTACAGTCTGTTGATGGCAATTTAGGACTCTATAAGAAGAATAAATTAGCCTACTGCAATCTAATAAAATTGATATCTTTGACAGGAATGTGACAGAATGATCTGATGCTGTTCATTTCAGTCTAATGAAACTATCAAGGATTTCTATGTTTTTTCAACAGAGACATGAAGAAGATGAAGAAGAAGGTGGATATTGTATAAGGAACAAGAGGTGCAGCCACACAAATAATTCACAAATTCATATTAAGGAACACCTTGCTAGTATTTTCAAAAAATGCATTTCAAATAATTTTAGCATATGATTATTGACAATGCGCTCTTAAAATAACATACAAACAACTCGCCATAGACTTCTGACCAGGTGTACAATAGCGATTTTTAGACAATGCGCTAGGCCATTCCCTCGGTTGTTAATTGCCACACCCCTGGGCGCATTGTTTAAAAAATCAACATGCAAAATAAGGAATTAAACTTTGCGCCGGCTAGAAAACGAGTTTTACGCCATGCACCAGGGTGCAAAATACAGCCCATAATCTGTTGGTGATTTATCTCACAATGAAAAAAAAAGTTATTTTGAGAAAAAGGAAAATCTCATAAAGAAATAAATATTTTTTAACAAAAACATGTCGCTCATAATTATTGGCACCCCTGCTTGTAATACCTTCTTAAGCCTCCCTTTGCCAATAAAGAAGCTTGTAATATTCACCTATGACACCCCATAAAGTTGGAGAATACAAAGCAAGGGATTTAAGATCGTTCGTCTTAACAAAATCTCCCCAGATCGTCCAGATTCCTAGGTCCACACTTATGCATTCTCCTCTTTGACTCACCCCACTGTTTTTCTATGGAGTTTAGATCAGGGGACTGAGATGGCAATGTCCGAAGCTTGATTTTGTGTTCAGCAAACCATATTTGTTTTGATCTGGATGTTTGCTTTGGTTCATTGACCTGATGAATGATCCAATCATGACCAACTTTTAGTGTCTTGGCAGAGATTGACAGATTTCCTTTTATTTGAAAATGTTTCGTTTTTTCTTGGTGTTCATGATACCATGCACCTTAATTAGGTTCCCACGGCCTTTGGGAATAAAAACAGCCCCACAATAGCACAGCCCCTCCACCATAATTCTCATTAGGCATGGGGTTCCTTTCAGTATAGTCATTCTTCTATGTATGCCAAACACACCTAAAGTGTTTCTAGCCAAAGAGCACAATTTTCATTTAATCTGACAATAGACCACACTTCCAGACAGAGTCACTGTACCATTCAGTAACTCCTGCCATTTATATTTGGTAATTAAATGACTGGACAGGCTTTTACTTGGCATGCCCTCTAAATAAGCTATTAGCAATGAGGTAACTTTTGAAGATTTTTGGGGGGACTTTTTTTGACCCCCAAGATGGCACCTTTGTCTGTAACTCTCCAACAGTGGTTCTTATGGAATTTTTTGCCTATCTTACCATCCTCCATACTGTACGTGTGGACAAGATAACCATGGGTCTTTGTCCATTTTAATCAAAGTACCTAGTTTTCATAGACATTCTCTGACTTACAAATGTCAACACACTTTCTTTTTATTTAAGTTTAGTGTATTATCTTGTCTTTCCGATGTTGAGAAATGACTAGAGGATTTAGCCTCAGTGTGACTTTATTTTCATACCATAGTGAAAAAGAAAGTCATGAACTACTTCAGAAAGTTCACAGACACTCTGATGAACTTAAATAAATTGAAATTATTCAGGGTTGCCAATAATTGTGAGCAACGTGTTTTTGTTAAAAATATGTATTTCTTGATGAGATTTTCCTTTTTCTCAAAATAAATTTGCTTACCTTCAAGGTTGGATTTTTCCTATTTGTTTTCAATGTGAGATTACAATAAATTACCAACAGATAGATTAGCAGAGATGCCAATAATTCTGGAGGGTAGGCTACTGTAGATGCAAAAAAAAAAAAACAATTCCAGAATGCAATTAACAAACAATACATTTGGAGAAATCAAACAAATTCTTACTTGTAACTTAAGTAGCCTAAATCTTTCAATCTTGGTTACAAAGTTGTAAATCTTGAATTTCCCCTTGGGGATCAATAAAGTATCTATCTATCTATCTATCTATCTATATCTAAACACAATGCATATAACTCACAGATAAAAACATGATTGTGTCACCAAGTGAAATTGTAAGTAAATGCTTAATTATTAACCACACTGATAAACTGTATGTATGTACATTTCCCAATTTCCCAATCCCAAGAGCGAGACTAAGGTGAAGTAAGAAAAGAAAAATAAATTACATATCAAACTCAAATCTGGTGTTTCTGTCATTTACATTACCCGTTTTTGTGTTAAGTTTTCTGAATTGTGTTGTTAAAATATGTAAAATACGTAGTGGGCTCAAAATAGCACAGTTTTGCATAGGCTATTATTCAATGCAGAAATGTAAACAGTATTGTTATTTTTTTTACATAATAGGCCAAGGTAAATTGAAATGTCCTTGTATGTATCCATTGTCCATTCATTGTAAAATTGTAAATTGGTTTACTTCTGGTTTGCCAGACCAGTTGAGACCAGTTACTGAACCAATTGAGACCCATAACCATTGAAATTGCAGACACCAGTTACATTCAACTGGTTTCAACTGGATTGAACTGGTGAGCATCCCCAGTCCAAAAGTTCTATTGGTTCTATTGGTATTTAAATGGTTTCAACTGGTGTTACTAACTGGGTAAACCAGTAGAAAATCAAAAACCCAGTTGGAACCAGTTGCAACCAGTACAGACCATTTCAGACCAGTTCAGACCAATAGGCTTCCTATTGGATTTTCTACTGGAATTTCCACTAGGGTTGATACTCAAGTACTTTTAAAAACAAGTACTTTTACTTAAGTAGACATCTGACTGTTGTACTTTTACTTGTACTTGAGTAAAATTTAGCAAAGGGTATTTGTACTTTTACTCAAGTAATGAAGCTGTGTATTCTGTCCGCCTCTGTTAATAACCTACAAGAGATGCTGATTTGCAGTTGTTTTGGTGAGTAGGGATGTAACGTTGCCACCTTGTGGATGAATGACAAAACTGTAGAAAAGGACTGATTTTATTCAATGTGGAAAGCAACACAGAGGAGCAGATAGAGAGAGAGAAAGCAATTTCTGGACAAGGGAGATGACCAGTTGCATGAGGCAGAAGAAGAGGATCAGGGAGAGATGGACCAGCCAATGCATTCCTGGACTGGGCAGAGGAGTAGTGGGACCAGGATAATGTGAGTTGGACCAATAAAATGACAGTGTGTCCTAAGAGGAGCGAGAGCTGTTGTCTCTGATGGAGTATGTAGAGCACTTTTGTATGCCTTTGGTGCATTGTTTTAGTTAGTTTTGTTTATTTTATTATGATACTTTTGGAACCAAGTGTGATTTATGTCAGATATCACTGGCATTTAGGTCACTTTCAGCTTGCATGAATAGATGATGTTAAATAGCCTAATTATTTCAACTCATGCCCTGCCTGTGCTTCGTATAGGGAGTAGAGAACCATTATACTACCGAACATTATACTACCAAATGAAATTGTCCACTGGAGGTGGGGCTCATGCTAGAGATGAGGGAGCTCAAGAGGCTCAAACTCCAGGGACTGAGCTCCTTCTAGTTCCCTCACATATGAAGCCCTACCTGCAATAGCGATATGTAGACTATAAACTATGCATTTCATTGAATATAGTTAGGAACACACCTATTAGATTTGCATCTTGAATTACTTTACAGATGTAAACAGACATTTGAAAAAAACCCATTGCAACCTTTTTGAATCATTTGTATAACTGTCATTGTATTTCAAGTCTTTGACGTCATGTCAAAGCTGTGAGTGTTTTTGTTGAGCGCAGCTGGGTTTCCAGACACTGTGGGCTCCATGGCGCAGTAGTAGACAGCAGAGTCTAACACATTAGCAGATGAGATCTCCAGAGAAACTTGTCTTGCTGTCTTGTTATGTCCCATTGATATCCCAGGAACTGGAGGAGTTGCTTCAGTGATAGAACCTAGATAATCCAGAATGAGAAACTCTGGCACAGACTGGGAGAACTGGCGATACCAATACAGACCATAAGCAGTTCCATTGTACATGCAGGAGAGCTGAACATTTTCTCCCTTTACGGCATACTTCTCTACACTTTCTGGAGCAATAGGGTTTTCAGTACTCCTACCTACAAATGAAGGGAAATGATTCAGTTTTGTGCATGTAAGTGTATAAGATATCATACCAAAGAAAGTTGTAGACTTGAAGATTATGTTTCTTACCTAGAAGGGTTAAAAATAGTAGCAGTGCTACTGAGATCATCATGGTAGGGCACATGGTGTAGTTCATGTGGAGGCTGGTAAACAGTTCTGCTTGGAATCAGTTCTTCACTCAATCACTTTAATCTGATGTCACCATAATGCTGTTCATTGCTACTTCAATCCCTTTTCACAGAGAAAACATCCCACCTGCTGCTGAGCTCCTCCTCTTGTCTAAGGGCTCAAACTTCAGCTCTGAGATTCTGACTGGAGACTAGATCACACCACACACCCAAACAGTGCACAGCATTTAAACTGTCACATGCCATGTAATTCCACTTAACTGGGAAATGTGAACTTTAAACTGGAATGTACTGCACACCAAAACAGTAAAATGACTTTGTACCTCATTCATTTATTATGTTGAGAAGAAATATCCCATGGATATTTACATGAAATATTAGAGTAAGAAATGTATTGTCTGCTTGTCAGTATCGGAAAATAAGTCCTGACTTAAGGATGCTTTTTTTTACTTGTCTTTTTTTACATTTTTTGGTCTCCATAAATGTTTTAACTGCACTTTCACTGTTGTATATTCTATGTTCTGCTCTGATAACCAGGGCTATAATGCAACATTGGGAAATGAATGGAACAGAATGTTACCTTTAGGGATGTAGTGGAGGCTAAACGCACTACACCATTTACGCACCTCCTGAATTTAGGAAATACTGTAGCATTTACGCACCTCTTAATTGCGTTTATCCACCTCTAAATTGTGTTTATCCACCTCTGTTTATCCACCATAGCATATCATTATTAAACAATTCTAAATTAAGCGTATATGCCATTTTACAATTGTCTACAGTTTTATATTGTTAGTTTCATGTTGCTGAACCTGGCCTGCGCAACACAGTTTATCCATATCGTCCTGCATTATGGTGTCAGTGACCAATCGTCTTGCGGCAGTCAGCAGGAAGCATCAAAGGTCACACGAGTAAACGAGTTTGGATAATGAATGTTTTTTTTAAATGGATACACACTGATTTCTGAAGCATCAAGACAACATCCCTCCTACTGATTGTGCAGAAAACGGCCTCGTCTACATGCCCAACGTGAGTGAGCCCCAGAAACAATACAATTGAGGTTAATTTGGTGCGCAGTAAATTCATGCCACAGGCACAGTGTTGAAATTATTAGGTTACTTCATACATGAATTTGCAAGTGCTAGCTACCATACCATAGAGGTGGAGCCCCCCCTCCCCTTTGCCCTTTTTGAAATGCTACTGGCACAAAGACTTAATATAAAGGTGTAGGCTAGCATTCAGACTGGACTCCTACACACTTAATGCATGCTAAATAAATTGTTATATTTCATTATAGGTAGTTTGTCTGTAACATTTCATATTTCTTACTTTATATGGTGATTAGGCCATTCTGACATAGCCTACTGTCTACATCCTGACATTTCAGTTCTCTCTTTATTGTGATTTACTAAACTTCATAGACTTCTACCATATTTATTCCTTCTGGAGTTAACAATGAACTTTGATTAAGGAAATGAATAGTGATTGTGTGGCCTATGAGAGAACACCCAGTGATAGGCCTACCCTTGATACCATCAAATGGTAGCCTATAGCGATGTTGTCAGGATACACTGGTATACCGTGGTCTGCCTTACCGGTGACCGCGTCGTGGTCCGCCTGATCACAGAATTTATACTTTACCCACCTCTTTTTTTACCAAACACCACTTTTCCATCAGAAACATATTTGTAAAAAGCATAGCTAGTATGATATAGAACATCGGAATATAGAATCAAAATGAACATTTTCATCAGAGAGTTAGGAACAGTAGTGTAGCTCAACAAGTAGCAATGCACTCTTTGATGTGGGAGACCAGGGTTCGATTCCTGCTCACTGCAACAATTTTGAAGGTGCATTTCTCACAGCTAAACCAAGCTAGATAGAGATATACAGTATATAAAGAGATAGAAGGTTGGGCTTGTGGAACTATAGGCTACATGGTCCTCGCTTTAGATTGGGGGGCTGCAAAATTTACTACAAATAGGTAAGAAAGGTCTTATAAGCGTATTAGTTATCCACCTCTTTGTCTTATACACCATTGATTTAACAAGCATTAACAAGCTGCTTGTTAACACTTACAACTGTTAACAAATATGCTTGTAAGTAACTTAAAAGGCTGCTTAACAGCTTACAAGCTGCATGCTAACAGTTAGTTAATGTTATTAAAGGATAACAACAGTTAACTAACTGTTAGTAATGAATTGTTAACTGCTTATTATGCACTGTTAATACCTAATAAGCACATGTTATTCTAAAGCGTTACCAAAATCAGGAACAGAGTTTATTTATAATGATGCGCATCAAGGGAGAGACAGCATGACTTCACCTAAAGATCCATCAGCTGCTCTAACTAGACAAGGAAATAGTTTGAGTTTAAGTATCCTTCCAGGCTGACGGGAGATGGCATTGGTCATCCCATCTCACGTGGACTACACTGAATCAGACCCTGATTAGTGGCAACCTGGCAATCCGGAGCAGATAGCTACTGACGCAGCCATGCAGAACAGTGAAACACTGCAAAGTCATAATATTCCTGCTTATCTTTAAATACAGTCACACACAGATATACATAGGGACAGTACAGATATCATACAGTCATTACATAGAATCATACTTTTAGTATCAAAGTGACCCACTAATGAGAAATGCAGAACATTAAACCACATATTGGAATATTGGACATAATGCAGAACATTAAACCATATATTGGAATATTGGACATAATGTTCTATTCCACTTTCTCTCACTGTTTATACACAGGAATTTACTTTGTTCATTTTGAAACTGCCCCTATAAGTCAATCATACATTTTTTACAGAATAATATGCACTCTACATTGTACAGAGAATACAGTACATCTGCATTAGATGTGGTATCAAATGTCAAACACCTGGAAAATGAAAGTAAACATAGCCTGACAACATGGAGGCAGAAAATCCTTTGTTGTTATTGACTGAGGGATCTAAAACAGGTGATTGGTAAATTAACTGATTAGTCACAGACTGTGAGGTTTGTCTTGTAAAGTGCACAGCAGGTAGGTGGAGTCATCCAGTTTTGCCTAAGATGTCTGAATGGTGATCTTCATTACTGTAAAATATTTGCTATTTTCAATTTACTATACCTTGTGGAAATGTACCATATTATATTTCTACTATTGTATTTTATTGCAGAGTGAAGGGAGGTAAGGGAAATAAGCAGATTTGATGCTGTTTTTCAGCTGCTTTGGCTGAGCATGAGACTAACTAGGATGCCACCTTGTGGTGAAAACTTGAAGAGCATTTTTATATTATTTTATTGCAGAGTGGAGGTTATTAGGCAGGTTTGTGAGTCTGCCTGATTTATTGCAAAATTGCCTAGATAGATAGATTAGCCTTTACTGTCTCAAACAGAGAAATTTGTCTTGGGCAATCAAGAAATAGGAAATCTGTTCACATACATTTACACAACCACACTTGTAAACACCTATACAGGTGAACATTTATACATAAATACATGTAGCAGCCCATGACATAAATACCTAAAAGAATCACCTACACCGCCCCCTCCCACCACACCCCCCACTCACACACACACACAGACACACAGCCAGCCACATGCACAACCCCTCATAACTTTAGGTATCCTAATAATTCTACATTTGTTATAGGGTAAATAAAATGTCAGTTACACTTTACTTGAAGGTATCTGCATAAGAGTGACATAACACAGTCATCAACGTGTCAAACATAAATAATTCATAAACGTTTATGACATAACGCCTCTGTCATTAAGTGTCATTCGGTTTTTGTTATGACAAGTTAGGGTTAGGGTTCATGTGTCATGACAGTGTCATGTATTCATGACAGTGTCATGTCACTCTTATGTAGATACCTTCAAGTAAAGTGTTACCAAAATGTCTAGGTTAATGTGTTATCATGTTATATAATGTTAAAATGTCATTCACTGTCAAATCCATCTACCAAAAAACAGAGAAATAAAAGAAAAGGCCCCACTGAGCAGAACATCACTGATGCTGGTGATTATTAAGGCCCATCTTTCCTACAGTTCACCTGTTTGTCTCATTTGATAGAGCTACCTGGTTCTTAATAAGACAGAGTATCTCTCAGAGACAATTGGAAGCATAGACACATCATTATACACCAATGTTAAAAGGAAAACCTGGGTACATGAATTATCATGAATTCATGCATGAATTAATTCATGATTTATGCATGACTTCATTCCTTTATATCTTACGAATCATCAAGAATTGACATCAGTTCATAGTCTCTCATTCATGACATCATGCATGAATAACACATCAACTAAAGCATTAGGTATGATGGGTACATCATTATGATTTATGATTTCTCAAGCATGATCATTATGATTACATGAATTTAAGGTTAATTGCTCATGAGTTCATTGTGTCTGTGGTCCCTCAGCTAACGTGGTGAATAATGATGTGTTTAGAGCAGTGTTTCTCAAAGTGTGGTCCGGGGACCACTGGTGGTCCGCAAGCTATCCTAAGTGGTCCGTGAGCAGATGTGGTAATATAGATGAGTTCTTTGCAATACTGAACCAACTTGTATGTAAATCCAAACGGTTCTGCAACACTGCCTGTAAGCTACGCCAGTTTAAATCATATGAATCCTCTGACACAATAAGCAAGGTGCAAAGACAATAAGCAAGGTGGTCCAGTGAGTAGGCCTAGGCCTACAGTGTAATATACTGTCTACTGTTTTTTTAGATAGGTGGTCCGGGAGTTTTTTTTATTGGTTAAGTGGTCCTTGGTCTGAAAAAGTTTGAGAAACACTGGTTTAGAGAACTGTAAAGTTGTGTTCAAATCAGAATTTGAGCAGTGATGACCACATTTTTGGCAGAAAAAGAAATAATCATGATCATGCTTAATCATAATTCATAATGATGTGCCCACCGTACCTAATACTTTAGGTGATGTGCTGTTCATGTATGAGGTCATGAATTACAGACTATGAACTCATGTCAATTTATAATGATTAATGAGATATTAAGGAATGAAGTAATACATAAATCATGAATTAATTAATGTACCCTTACCGTAAAGTGTTACCGAAAACTTTAAATCCCTTCAACTTTAAATCACTTTTGTATCACTCTTGAGTCTTGTCTTTCTATGAGTATTGTGCTATTGCCATCCATCTTAACTCTGAGGGTTTTTGTTGAGTGCAGCTGGGTTTCCTGACACTGTGGGCTGCAGGGCGCAATAGTATACAGCAGAGTCTGAGACTTCAGCAGATGAGATCTCCAGAGAAACTTGCTTTACTGTATTGTCATGTCTGATTGATATCCCAAGAACAGGAGGAGTTGCATTGATGATAGTGCCTTGATAATCCAGAATGAGAAACTGTGTCACAGACTGGGAGAACTGGCGATACCAGTGCAGACTGTCAGCGCTTCCATTGTATCTGCAGGAGAGCTGAACATTTTCTCCTTCTTTGGCATACTTCACTACAGTGTCTGGTACAATAGGGCTTTCAGTACTCTTACCTACAGATAAAGGGAACTGATTCAGCATACTACTACTAAAAAAAGCCTATTTTGAAGTAATATTATTGAGTTTATATAACATACCCTAATTTTTAGATACTGCAAAATATAGAAGTGCTCTTACCCAAGATGGTTGAAAACAGTAGCAGTGCTACAGGAATCATTATGGTAATGACCATAGTGTAGTTCATGAGGGAGGCTGGTATGCTGATCTGCTTGGATTCAGTTCTTCACCCTTAGACACTTCAATCTGATCTCATTATGATGCTGTCTGTTCAGCTCCTCCCCTGACTGGTAGAGGGTTTGGTCATGAGCTACAATACATAGGGGTTATTTAGTTAGATATGGTGCATGATGTTTTTGTACAGTGTTGTAGGACATCCTTCTCCATTTTCAAAAAACTCCCAGCTCTTTAGAGAACATCTCCTCTCATAGCAACACTTACAACAAGTCTTACTGATCCTAGCACTCACTAGCCGTCTTAAACTGACAAGTAACTGTTAAAAACAGCACTCACTGATGCACTTATTCTTACTGTACTCTAATGTTTTTTTAAATTGTCCTAAAATTGTTGAGAATTGCTCTAAAACTTAAACTGTTTACCATGTTGTTAGTCGCTTTGGCTAAAAAAGCGTCAGCCAAATGTAATGTAATGTAATGTAATGTAGGGTTTCCTGACACTATGGGCCTCAGAGCTCAGTAGTAGACAGCAGAGTCTGAGACTTCAGCAGATGAGATATTCAGATGAACCTGTTTAGAGCCTTTATTCACCTGTATTCAGGATGAGAAGTTGAGTCCACTTTGCGGTCACTGGATTTAAACAACACGATGATGAATTCTGGTTTAGATCCTGGATTCTGGCGATACCACTGCAGATTGTTCACATTCACAGCATTACTGTATGTGCAGGAGAGAGAAGCTGTTTCACCCTCTGAGACAAGGAGTTCTGTAGAGGCTGGAGTGATGTCATCTTGTAAACCCTGATCTGAAAAAGAAAGATTTTTACACTTAGAAGAAAAAACATTACACATATAAAATACAACAAACATATTTATTTTTGCAACCTTTTGTACATTTGAAACTCTAACCTGCTTGTGTTAGAAATACAACAAGAAGTAGCAGACTGGGGACAGTCATGATTTGTTGTTAATTTGTAGAATCCAAATCTCAACAAATGTAGCTCTCTTGTATTGGCTGTAAGTACAGTCATTCTAATCTTAAATATCTTCCCTAAGACTTCTCCTATGAGAACTCTCGTCAGGATGTCCTGCTCTACAAAGAATCTGTGCCCAACTAATGGTAACAGAGCATGTTACTCTCTCATAATCTGTCTACAATTGCGTATCAATATTGAACCAGCCGCTGGTGTTTCAGATATAACTCATTGAATGACTATCCTTTATATATTCTGTTCTCCATTTACACCATATCCTTAAGTGAGATTATTTGCTCCCATGAATTTCATAAGGATGATCAAAACAGTGTGTGGTTTTTGTATGAGAGCTGAGTGTGCAGCTGTCACTGTGGGCCTCAGAGCACAGTAGTACACAGCAGAGTCAGACACGTGCAGATCCTGGATGCTCAGAGGAATGAGGCTGGAGGAGAAGTTTAGTTTGGAGTGAAATCTCTCATTGAACTCAGCGCCATTATCTCCAGAGGAATATTTATCTCTTCTCAGCAGGTATCTGGGGAAATCATTTGGTCTTTGTATGTACCAGAAGAGATCTGGTGATCCACTACTAGCACTACTAGTTTTGTATCCACATCTGAGAGTCACTGATCCTCTTTCTGTGTAAACCATCTCCTGCTCAGGCTGTTCCACTGTGTCCTCTCCTCTACATTCTGTTGAAATAAAATCACATTGGTAAAATCAAAATTGAAATAAAATCAAATAGGTGCAGTAGGTTTGAGAGAATACATAAAATGGGATCAACTGAAAAATAATAACTTGCATTTTACCAAAGCAATACAGCATCACAATCAAGATACAACTTTGCATAAATGCCATGACTTTATTAAAGGTGACAGAAGGGTTTCAGGTTTATCTTCTATAGCTCCTGAAGTATGTATATTAAATGCATTCATCCTTTGAGGAGGTGCCTCTTATTATGAACAAAAACATCAAGATGCTTCCACCTTGTGGTAGGTATTGACATAGTTCAATTTAAGGTCAGTGCATGAATTTACAGTAAGTTGGTCCTTGTACATGATTTATTTACAGTTTATTTCATGACATAAGCGCCTTAAGACACTAAATAATGTAATCTTCTTATACGATAAGTTGTGAACAAAATTCCATAACCATAACCATTATCCGAGTGCCATTTGTTGTGGTAATGAGCATTTTTCTCAATATTGTTCAAGTGTTGTCATGATGACGATCAGTAATAGTGTTGTGCATCTCCATGTGAAAACTACAGTATTCAGTGTTGCTGCTCATAGCTGCTTCTGAGTAGGTTGTGTAGACTTCACTGATGCAAAGCCTGCTGTGCGGATTCCTGCATGTCACATTATATACTGTATGACCCTCCCCCCAGCACTTTCATCCTGCCTGAGTAAAGCACAGTTCATCAGGTAACAGTATGCTGGGCACAATCTGGAATGTGGAATAAGAACATGAACACTGATAATATGCTTCAGAAACATGTGGACGCTGTAAAACAATGCATATCTCCTTATTCCAGACCATGAGCTGCCCAAATCTAGTCCTAGTCCAGTCAAATTGGCCAATAACAACAATTAACTTGAGTAATGTGTCTTGAAAAAAGTTGAGCTACTCGATGGATATTTTTTTATTTAGATACACGTGATGTTTTTGTACAGTGTTGTAGGGTTTCCTGTCACTGTGGGCTGCAGAGCGCAGTAGTAGACAGCAGAGTCTGAGACTTGAAGATTCCTGATTGTCAGTGGAACTATCTTTGTAGTTTTGTTGAGTTCAGCCAGAAATCTTGTTTCAAATTCCTTTTCTCCATCACCACCTCCAAATGAAAATCTTCTCAGCATATATTGAGGATGATCATTAGGTTTCTGTTTATACCAGAACAGGTAGGCATTAGTGGCAGCTGTGTCATAACTACAGCGGAGTGTCACCGTTCCTCCTTCTGGTCCAGTCTCAGACGTTGACGACTGGTCAACAGTGTCTTCTTTTCCTCTGCACACTGCAGATACATTCAGATACAGACCAGAAACCAAACAGCCAAACCAGCAGGAATGAGGTATTAGCACTCTGTGACTGTCTGCTCAGTTTCCAGTATCACCTTGTTCTATTAGAATATACAATACTAGGCTATGTGTACATAATTCCAAATACATGTATATTATTCAAATGTTAAATGCTTATAATCTGCAATTACATTTCTGCAAAAAAGCAAACCTGACATCCACTGACTACAGTTTGATGATGGATATTAGACAGAAAATAAATCATAATATCAATATCATACCAAAAACTGTTGTTGCAATAACAAGAGAGACCTTCAGCCAGTGATGCATGATGACAAACTGTGGTGATTTTGATATAGAAATGAAGATCTCACTTTCTCTCTCTCTCTCTCTCTCTCTCTCTCTGACAATTCAAGGAGGAGCTTACGGTATATTGAAGTGGTGAAATGACTGTTGTGACAAGTATGAAATGCAGAAACTTAAGAATGAGCAGGCAAATGGTTGTGAGCACCTACATGAAATGTATGGCTGGATGGTCAGAGAGAAGTGGCACTGAGATTAGCAATGAATCTCCTCTTGAACTGGTCATCATTATCCCCAGCGTCAGAGTAGCCTACCATCTCAGTTTGTATGAAGGAAGTCAGGCTCCTTGTGTTTGTACCAGCTGTCTGGGTAATGTGTCCTCAGCTCTGCATTGTACAGAGAATACATCTACATTAGATATGGACATAGGATATGAAATAAATACCAAACACTTGAAAAGAATGAAAGTAAATATAGCCTGGCAACACAGAGCCAGAAAAGTTACAGTCAGGCGACCCTACCACCGTTAATGAAATAAGAGGAAACTAACTTCTCCTGTAATGTTTATTTGATTTGTTTCCTGAAGGATCTAAAACGTAGCCTGGAAAATCCAGACCCTGGTAATCTAGACAGATTAAGGGTCTGGCCACGAACAATGTGGCCCAACTCAAGGGGCGGCACCATGCATTTGAAAATCTCACTGCACGCAATTGGATAACACTAGACCAATGTTTACTCTGAATGATTCCGGACTTCGACACAATTGACACTACGATCAATGTTCCCAACGTTGCAGCAACGTTGCATCAGTTTAGCTTGCCTCTGGCCCGCCTATATCCTACGATTTGATTGGTTCCACAGGATGCAAGGGGGAAAAGTAACGTGCATCATTGCTCATTGCCAGAGTGTCTCACAGAGACAATTCCATTGTGCTCTTGCGAGAACTCTGGATTTCCAGGGTATCTAAAGCGTATTAGTAGTAAAGTCTCAGATGTATTATGATGCCACATCGTGGTGAAAACATGCAATGCATCTTTATTGTCTTGGTGTCAGGTTTATTTGCATCTTTATTGTCAGGTGAAGGAAATAAGCAGATATGGTGCTGTTCATCAGTTGGTTGGACTGAATATGAGACATCTGCCTCATCCAAAATCACATAATCATTCAGTATTTGGTCTAGAATTAAAATGTGAAGATAAATATGTAATTATAATGTAATGTAAAACACTATTCACTGTCAAACATCTACCAAGAAAATGCAGAGAAATCATCAGCATTATTAAGGCCCACCTCCCCAACAGTTCACCTGTTTTTCTATCATTTGATAGAGCTACCTGGTCCTTAAATAGTCTCTCTCATAGTCAGATGGAAGCATAGACATCATTATTATGTTTAGCCCCCGACAGCTTTTTGCTGTATCCATCCTTTTCCATAGACGAAAACTCACTACTCGTACCTGCTCACTCAGCGTTCACGGCGCCCCCACTCCCTTTTCTATGTCAAAATTCTATGATGGAATCTTATGAGATAGGGCGCCTACTCTAGCCTGTTAGCCCTCTAAAATGTTATTTAACATTGAGGAAATGCAGAAATGTACAACAGTAGCTACATATAGAATATACCAAATATATTATTATTATTTTTATTTTTTTTGTTACCATTACTTTGGCACCCCTGCGGTGCTGCGCCCCTATGTGCCGCATATAGCGCATACCTAGCCTGACGTTGTCATACTCAAATTCTAGTCAGAATATGAGTCTGATACTGCTCCATTGGGACGTAATTATGGGGCGTGTTTCAACCAATACAGGGGGGGAATGCCTCTGCACTCAATTGGATAGACCTAACCAATCAGAGCAACAAAATAGCTTACTGTGAGGTGTAGGAAGAAAACACACGAACCATCCTTCTTCTCCTATATCCCCTCTGTTTTTAAAAATAATTCTGTTGAACAGTGATATGCTACAAACATGTTAAACAGCTGGGAAAGGCTGTCGCAAATCCCTCGAACAGGTGGTCAATCAGAGATTTCAAACGAGCGAGGGAACATGTTGCAATGCAACAGCGCTGTTTTCCCTTGATGAAAGTGAAACCACCAGTTTTCCCACATCTCAGCTTTTTCCAAAGTTTTCAGAAATAATCGTTTTCAGTGATACAAACTCATTAAATAATATGAATTTTCCATATGGGGTCTTAAAAGCCATGTATCCTTCTAGCCACAGTGTTTTTGTTTCAAACATAAGCCTAATCTAAGCGTGCTCAGATGACGTGATAGACCAGGTGCTGTTGCTCACCTGTCCATCATCGTAAAGCCTGATTTGATTGGTCCGCCCGATTTAGGGCGAGCATACTTGCCCCATAATGGAGCAATGCCAGACCGAACTTCCCGTGGGGCGGGACTAAGTTCGGAATGGCACCCAGGCTAGCGCATACCCACACTGTAAAACCCAATGTTGCTTGTTTGTTTTCATAACTAATTTTTCCTTTTCAATACAACACAGATTTGTGCAAATAGTCATTTTAACTTAAAATAATCAATTGAAAACGTCTCAACTACATGGAAGTTCACTCAATGAAAAGCCATGTTATGTTAATAATAAATGTCAAGTTGAGTTGACTACTGCCAACTTGTGCAGCATCACGTGTAGCACGTTTTGCGTCTTGCGTCATCATGTAGTGGCTTACGCGCGTTCTTACGGTCGGTGCAGAGTGAAATGGATGGAAATTCGTGGAACAACACCACCAGAGACTGATACCCATCATCGTATTTTTACAAGGTGAGTGTAAATGTTAACTTGCAAGTAATATTTTACATGTTTTACGTTTTTTACTTGATGAAATTGTGTTGCCCCGTTTATTGAAAACGTAACAGCAAAACTTGCTGGCTGAAATTCACAGTATAGCTAGCAGCTAACAGCGTAGCAGACCGAGTTAGCTGCCCTAGACATTATTCGTCGAACGATTTCGAAAGGAGAAATCATTAAGCCCAGGGCAGGAGACCGTTTATTTAGTTTGTTTGCGGTTAGCTTTCTTTAGGACACGGCTAGCTAGCCCTGAAACATGACGCTCAGTGTACTTCAGAGTGGGTTAGCGGGACTCCTATTCGCCATGTGACATGCGTTTCAGCCACTTCACACGCTCAACCCTCAACCGATAGGGTCGCCTGCACTGTTGGCAAAGTTCACACTTCAGTTCAGTTCGTTCAAAAGAAAATTAACGAATTCACGTTCATATTTCACCAATTCAGTTTTGAACTAGTTCATGTTCAGTTCATTAACAGTTTTGTTTAGAAGCTGAGGAACTCTGGGAGTCAGTTCAAGTTCTTTAGTTAAAAATATATTAAGTTCAAAGTTAATAGAAAAATGAATTAGTTTATGCTCAACACTGGTCGCCTCCTAGTAGAAAGCATGGGGGTAATACAGTGCTATTTTGTTGTTTGCTTGAGGAAAATAACTGTGTTAAACAACAATTGCTAATATCTGCTGTCATGAAGACTTTAAAATGATAAATATCAGTGCTATTGAATCCCTCGGCTTGTTATTTGCTTCTTTTATGCCTACTAGATTGAAGCCGAGTTTGCTCGCCTCACCACTGTTGACCTGAAAGGCTGTCTCTTTGCTGGCCTTGACAAGTATCTGCAGAGGTTTATTGATCTCTACAGAGCCAAGTGTGGTGGAGCTGAAGAAGCTGTTGACAACACTGGATAGTGATGTAAGTAGGCTTGTATGATATTTTAAACAATATGTTTTTCTGTTTAAACAAAAGTTATTATAGTAAATATTACTACATGGTGTTGGTTCAGTAACAGGGTTCTCCCAGTTCCTGTCTCTCTTTAATAAACAGCAAACGTATTTTCACACGGGTCAATGGTGTCATCCAACCAGGAAAAAAAACGCTTTATCAGTTTCAAATTTATAGTTTTCCAATTTTGTCTGCAGCTTTCTTTGTTTCATGACTTGCACTTGTTTATCCTGTATCTGTGTCTCTCTCTGGTTGGATGAAATGGGTATATTAGGAACATAGAGCTACAGTATTTAACACTTTCACACACATACACACACACACACTTTATTTACTGTTAAATACTCTGTTCTGATGCTATCTGATTGAAGCTGTTCCATTGATTGTGTATTGTCAATTGTTTTTAGTGTTCCAACCAATGGAAAAGGACCATCGTGCTGATGGGGCTCCCCCACTACCTCAAAGATGTTGCGTCCAACTTTTACAAGAAAGTTCAGGTATATTTTATATTTTGTCAATGCAGATTTTTTTTTATCAATATTGTGAAGTGTTGTGATCTTGCAGGTCAGCTATTTTCACTAGTTTGGGTTCCGGGGAGAATGTTTAGGAACCACTGGTGTCTTAATGCCGTTTTGGCCACAACAACAGAATCAATGAAGGTTTATTTTATCACATGTTTGTCCATTTTTTTTAGGCCACAGTTGCTGAGGAGGACATGACGAGAGGAATGACTGTGGGCATCCTCGTGGTGGCAGACGGGAATGATACTGTTGGTTTCGCTGTGGTCATTGAGGAAGAAATCATCCTTCCGTCGCTCAGTGATTTTCCAACGGCTGTGGCACTTCTGATGGGTCTGCTCTACGCACTGAACATTGACTACCCCAAAGACACAAGGTACACATTTGAAGTCATTCAGAAGGTGCTCATGGACATTGGTGGAGGCCATTGCACTGCGTTGGTTCATGGCTTGAGAAACAGACTCTTGAGGAAAACCATGTAAGCTTAAAGCAGAGTTTAAGCTTTGCCCAAATGTGAACAAAATGTGAACTTGATTGAGAAATGGACTCTTGTTATTTTTGTTAGACGTCTTATAGATTGTGTACTGTTTGGGGGACACAGTAACACACACGGTATGGATTTATTTGGGGGACACAGTAACACACACGGTATGGATTTATTTGGGGGACACAGTAACACACACGGTGTGGATTTATTTGGGGGACACAGTAACACACTCGGTGTGTTTATTTTGGGGACACGGTAACACACTCTTGTGTATTAATTTTGAAGGACAGTAAAACACACAGTATGGATTTATTTGGGGGAAGGTAACACGAACTGGGGTTTTATCCACAGTGTGTATGTGATCAATCTTGTTATTTGTGATGCACTTTTTTATTCTTTGGTTAATTGCTCTATTATTTGTAACTGGCTGCACATTGTTTAATGCCAAAACATTTGTCATCAAAATGTAAAATGTTGCCTTAAATTTCTATAACTTACAATGCAAGATACATTTTAGTATTGGTGATTGCCTAAATAGGATGCATTAAATAATGGATAACACCTAGTGAGATGGTACAAATGTTCCATTTTGATGCCATCATGTGTTGGTACTGTTTTAAAGGAGTAGCTCACTCAAAAAATGACTTCTTTTCTATCACTTACACACCTCATGAAGCCTTCAATTCATTTATTTTTTATTTTTGTTGCATTCCTAATTGAGACAATGTGAGTCTTCACTCTTGAATCAAATTATTGGCTCAATAATGCAAAAACAAACAATCTTCATGAATTCAAGCCTTCATGGGGTGTGTAACTGATAGAAAATAAGTATTTGTTCCAAAAAGTAATTGTATTTACTCATCTGTTTTTATTAAAGAGGCTTGAGTTGGATCTCAGTGTTTTTGGTTTATGAAGCTATATCTTCAATAAAACATATTGGGCAGTATTAATTGTTAAATTGTATTAGATGTGTGGGGTGAGAACTACATTACATTTATGTAGTTGGTGTATGTAACTCACTAGCATTGCAGTGAAATCATCCAAAGGCTTAAGTAGCTTAAGGATAAGTTATATCAACTAAAGCTACCAAGTGATGAAGTTATGTCAACTAAAGGTATAAAGTTATGTCAACTAAAGGTATCAAGTGCTGAAGTTAAATCAACTCAAGGTTTCAAGTTATATCAACTAAGGATATTAAGTGGTGTAGTTATGTCAACTAAAGTAATCAAGTTATATTAACTAAAGATATCAAGTGCTGTAGTTAAATGAACTAAAGATATGAAGTTATATCAACTAAAGCTATCTAGTCATACAAACTAGAGTTTTAGTTGAGTCAAATAGCAAGTTTTATTTGAGTTAACTCCATTGTCTTTGTTGTCGTAACATAAAATTCTTTCGCAGCATGGTTACATAAATATTTAAGTTCAAACAGCAAGTTGGGTTTTACAGTGCACTTTTTGCGCCACTGCTGACTGGGGATTGGCTTTTTTAGACTAAAACCCCAATTGACTATCAGGATGATGAGCTCAGTCTAATGAAAAGAAAACAGTCCTTTGCTATCTCATAGAAATTTCACTTTATGGAATATTCATTCTAAGGCACTTTAACACTCTTTAACACTCTGTTTTATGTTTAACTAATTAATGGGGTTTGTTTGTTTATAAAGTACATAAGAATTATTTGATTCCCTCATATCTCTCCAATGACACTTGTCAGACTGACCTTTGGTGATTACTTTTTGATAAGGAGGGTAACAATTTCTCTCAAGGCCCAAATATTATCTTAGCACCAGAGTGTACTCATTTATAACCAGGAATTAGAAACGGTTCAAACCGGAACCGGAACGAAAACCGGAAAAGAGTTTTTGGATGAACATAACTGAAAACGGGAGTTAAACGTTTTTTTCAATTTTAGATAACCGGTTAATAACGGTATTTATCTTTCCTATTAACCTTTGTTTGAATATTATTGAAAAGCCCATAGGCTTTGAGATTTAATATTATATAGGCTACTTGCCTACTTTCAAATCTCGCCCCACTCCTCAATTCAAGCATAGTGATTTTAACAGTTAGCCTTGATATTGAATGTGCTTTGATTTAAGCTTTAATGTTGGCCCAAAAAAAGTCTATAGTATTGTGCCACCGGCCATAAATTTATTTGTAAAGACAATGTCATTTGGTCCATGTAACGCTTTGCAGTACCGTGTTCTATTTTCAGAATTCACATGAAAAAATATAAAAATAGGCTTTAAAATCTGTTATCCATTCTTTAGGACGGCACAGTAAAGGGGTTATTGATGGTTATTTTGATTTTCAATTGAGCACAGTTATGGTTTTCTGTGCAGAAGTTAAAAATTGAAATGATGCGTCAATTTTATAATTTTCCTTTTTTGCGCTTGTGGTTGGACTGAACCACGAGCACTGGGGGGAAAACACTATCTAGCTGGTGGATGAGAGCGCCGCCTGAAGTTGTTCGTGATTTTTACTTATTAATTTAGAGATTAATAAATTAAACTTCGCCGATTTTTGGGAGATGGGATATTAAACATAACTTTCAACCTATGTTGAACATATCTATTTGAATACCATGACCATGCCATACCATAGCAAATAATTCCCCAAAGCAGAATGTTTTGCCATCCATCAGTTTAGGCTATTCAGGCCTATAGGCTACCCCAAGCACAGTTTGACATGGGACGTTTTTGCTTATTTAACACTTTTACACTAGACTAGGTTTCATTAAACGAAGACACAACAGTGAATAATTGATCAGTTTCCATTTATTAATTTCAACAGCAATAGCCTACATTGGCCTGTAGGCTACTACGGCTCAAGTCCATTGGTAATGCTCATGTAGGTCTCCAAAGCCTCCCAGAACAGCTCTTCTCTACCTGTAAGACATGAGTAGAACACGTAGGCTAGCCTACTCATAAGTGTCAGGACGCAGCAATGTCTCCCTCTCCATCTGAAGTTCTGGTCTTGAGCTGACATTATCAATCGCTTGGCACCTTGATGCAAGCTGAACTGTGTTTGATAGCCCTCCATCTCTACATCCACTGATAAAATGTGATCACCAACACCGCACGCTCTGTTATGTGTATCAGGTCACCCCCCCTACGCTTGTGGTCCAGCCCAACAGAAATGGTAAAAAAGGCAAAAATCCAATATTAACTGAATTTTACTTTTGTTTCCAATCCAGTTTCTGTTTTATTCTTTATCTTGTGTGACTAATGACAAATGTAGAAAATAGCAGCAATTATCTATTTGCTGACCAGTTAAAAAAATTGGATTATTGAACACATTTTTTTATTTGGATCAGATGGATAGAACAAAGAGAACAAATAGAACAAAGCACTGCAAAGCGTTACACAGACCTCATTTTTAAAGGAGCGTTATTAACCGTTCTTCTATAACGTTCTAACTGGTTACAATTTATAGGAGAGGCCTTGGAACACTGGAACAGGAACGAAAAAAATAATGTTTTTGCTCAGAACGAACCAAAATGAAAATCATTCTGTTTTCAGTCCCTGTTTATAACTAAGGGGTTGCCCAGTCAGTGTAGTTCAGTTCAGATACCCTTGCCTGTAAAATATCTGCCAGCTGTAGTAATGATGGGGATTCACCATTTAACACAGTGAACAGGTGTGACCACAAGCACTCAATGAGGCCTCCACCATAGATCTGTGGTGAATTGCTATCTGGATTAAACAGGAAATTTCTTTGATCTACATTCTTTTCAAAGTTGTCATTCATGTTTAGGTTTTTGTACAGCATCTCAGATACTTTGTATCACTGGGCTACCCTCAGAGCACAGTAGTAGAGAGCTGTGTCTGCCAGAGTCAGATCTTCAATATTGAGTTCAGTGGAAACCTGGGAAGTTTCGGAAGTAAAACGAGGATTGGGCTCATTAGAGTCACTTCTTGAGCGAGCTCCTCTGTAGAGTAGATACTGTGGTGCCATGTTAGGATACTGCTTGTACCAGTAAAGGAGCACAAAGCTGCTGCTTGACTCATATGAACACTGTAGTGTCACTGACTCTGACTCCTTTTTATTTACTAATGTGCCTTCTTCTTTTGGACCAATTTTATCTTGTGCACCTGTACCTGAAAACAGTGGGAAAAAAACTAAAAGGTAAGGAAAGAGCAATGGCCTGTAATTATTGTTTTGAATGTATTTATCCTTGAGAAAACTTTATGTGAGACTCAAGTATGCCTACCTGTAGCAAGTATAAGAATGATGACCATAAGTGATTTCTCCATTTGAAACGTGGATGAGGATGATTACTTAGAGTGTTTTCTCACAGCTCTCTGAGCAGTAGTTATGTGTTGTGAGAGTATTATGAGTCATGACAAGAGGAACTTCTCCTGGGAGGGTCTTGTGTGAGAAATAGCTTATAAACAGAAAGAGGATGGGAGTCTTGAGGGGTAAAAGAAATGCCCTTGGTCAAAACTGGGTCTCTGGATGGTACGAGAAAAAAATTACCACAAACTCAAAGTCACGATTCTGAGATACTAAGTCAAAATGTTGAGATGCTAATAAGTCAAAATTTTCAGATACTCTTTCTGTTATTACAAATATCTTTTCTGAAATCTGTACAAAGCTGATGTTGTCAGTTATTAAGTTCAGATGCATGTCCAGAATACTAATGTGTGTAAGGTGATTGGGTAACACTTTACTTGACGGGTGAGTTCATAACACATTCATAGCAGCTGTCATAAACTGCACATAAAGGCATGAGTCAGCATTCATACCAAACCTTTCATGAATGTGGAAGACAGAACGACGAGAGCTTGTCAAAGTAAAAGTCCAAAGTCGCAAAGCAGCATTGCCGCTTTTGGTCCAAACCTCTTACCTGATCACGTCACATCTGAGTCAATGGGCTACTCCAGTGCCAAAAAGACAAAACATGGTCAACCAAATAATTTTTGTTTCATTAAAAATGTATTTGTTTTATGATGTAACCTTTGCAGATGATTTATCATCTTTTGCCACTGGGAATGTCCAACCGTTTCAGGTTACACAAATACGGGTCAGCTGAATGTAGGCTAGTTTACCTCCCAGGGTTAAGCTCTGTGATTACGAATACTTCCCAACTTGTATAGTAAAGTGACATTCCATGTAGACTTCAGAAGATATTCATGAAATATTTACAAAGGCTGGAGAGAAGAATGGCAATGGTGCTTTGCGATTGTTGAACTTTTATTTTGACAAGTTGTTGTTGTTCTGTCTTCTACATTCATGAAAGGTTTGGTATGAATGTTGAGTCATGTCTCATGAAACAGTCATGAATGTTTTATGTGCAGTTTATGACAGCTGCTATGAATGTGTTATGAACTCACAATGTCTCTTTGTGGAACCAAAGTGTTTCTACAGGCTTAATAACCTACAGTAAGAGATGATGATTTGCAGTGGTTTTGGTGAGTAGGGATGTAACGTTGCCACCTTGTGGAGTGGATGAATGACCAAACTGTAAAAAGGGACTGTTTTTGTTAAATGTGGAAGGCAACACAGATGAGCAGATAGAGAGACAGAAAGCAATTTCTGGACAAGGGAGATGAACAGTTGCATGAGGCAGAAGAGGACCAGGAAGAGGTAAAGCTGGACCAGGCAGAGGAGTAGTGGGACCAGGATAATGTGAGTTGGACCAGAACAAAGGGACATGCAAGGTTGGGAAGAGAGGAGTAAGAAAAGTAAGATGAGTGGTGGTGGTGTTCAAATGAGAGTGAGAGCTGTTGTCTATGATGAAATATAGCACAGCACTTTTGTGTTCCTTCTGTGCATTTTTACTGAATTTGTGTATTTTATTTGAAAACTTTTGGAACCAGGGGTGATTTATGTCAGATGTCAGATGAAGAAGACTGGGATAATAATGCTAATTTTCCACATTTAACATTCAACCAAAAAGAAAGGGATACAGTAAAAACAATGCATTCCTGTATGTAGTATGCAAGTAGTGTAGTTTTTAAAAAATGCCTCCGAATGTTAGTATTTTCAGAGCTGGTGTACAGTGATGTGTAGTGGTGTACATGATGTGGCATGAGGCAGCTTTTAGCCTGAAAGTTGATCTTCATTTACTGTAACAGATTTATTATGACGCCACCCTGTGGTGGAAACTTGTAAAGCATTTGTATATTTGAAATAAACATATTTGATGCTTTTCATCACTTGGTTGGGCTGAATATATGACGCCTGCCTGATCCAAAATCACTTATTCATACTGTATTTGGTATAGGACAATAAATGACTAGTTTAATGTGTAATTATGTGTAATGTAATGTAAAAATCCATTCAAATCCATTCAAAAATCCATTGTAAAAATTAAATATCAATTAAATATCATTGATGTTAGTGATGAATGATTAAGTCTCACCTTTCCTACAGTTCACCTGTTTGTCTACTATTTGATAGAGCTACCTGGTCCTTAAAAAGAGTGCCTCTCAGAGTCAGATGGAGGCATAGACACCTCATTATCCAATGCTAGTCAAAAATGAAAACTTTAAATTCCTTCATGTCACTTTTGTATCACTCTTGAGTCTTGTCTTTTTATGAGTATTGTGCTATTGCCATTCATCTTGGCTGTGAGGGTTTTTGTTGAGTGCTGCTGGGTTTCCTGACACTGTGGGCTGCAGGGCGCAGTAGTAGACAGCAGAGTCTGAGACTTCAGCAGATGAGATCTTCAGATGAACTTGCTTTGCTATCTTCTCATGTCTGATTGATATCCCAGGAACAGGAGGAGTTGCATTGGTTATAATACCTTGATAATCCAGAATGAGAAACTCTGGCACAGACTGGGAGAACTGGCGATACCAGTGCAGACCGTATTCAGTTCCATTGTACCTGCAGGAGAGCTGAACATTTTCTCCTTCTGTAGCATACTTCTCTACAGTGTCTGGAGCAATAGGGCTTCCAGTACTCTTACCTACAAATGAAGGGAAAGTATTCAGTTTTGCAGTATACAACTAATTGTAAGACAATTGTAAGATTGGTTGACTGCTGGTAATATTGAGTGATAGAGAACATACAGTACCCATGAAGGTTGAAAGCAATAACACTGTCAGAGGAATCATCATGGTGGAGCACATTGTGTAGTTCATCATGTGTGAGGCTGCAATCTGGTTGGATTCATTTCTTTCATCTCATCAGATCTCACCATGATGCCGTCTGTCTGCTGAGCTCCTCCCCTGATTGGTGGAGAGGGTTGGTCATGAGCTGCACTGAGTCTTACTGCTCAGGATGATAACACAACAGTGAAATAATTCTACTAATGATTACACATACTGTAATGCTGTTTAAGGAAATAAAATGTATCTTAACTGCATTATTATCTTGGTATACCACTGAGTGTACTGAGTGTACCTTGTGTTTTTTTTTTGTGGCTCCTTTTGAAGCAATTATCTCAGCAACTTTACTCACCAATCAGAGTACTTATCATTACATAACTGATCTGTTATTTCATTGTGTTCTGTGAGTTCCCTGTGATCTACATGTCATAATATTTCATAAAGAATCAGTTCTAAATGAAAGTCTTCTTTTTTCTCAAATGACTGGTTTACAGTTTTAGCCATTTTAATAATCAATTTATATGGGAGTTTGCCTATCTGTTGACAAATCACCTTTGTAAAACATATTATAGTAATAATATATAGTATATTCTCTGTGTGACTAGCGAGCTGGTGTTTTTGTATGAGTCTTAAGTCTGCATCTGCCACTGTGGGCCTCAGAGCACAGTAGTACACAGCAGAGTCAGACACTTGCAGATTCTGGATGGTCAGAGGAACTGAGTTTGAGGTGAGATTGGCCTCAAATCTCTTCTTAAAACCTTCATCATTATCGCCCATTTCTGAGAACCGTGTCAGCATGTATGCAGGGAATCCATTAGGTTTCTGCTGGTACCAGCACACATACAGTAGTCCTGTGCTGGAGCTGGTGTAAGTACAGGGCAGAGTTACTGAATCTCCCTCAGAAGCAGTGAGGAATCCTGCTAGCTGATCAACAGAGTTCTCAGCTCTGCATTCTGAAATTGATGAACAAACAACATATTATTATGTAACTTTTTGCTATAAAATTTGGTGTTAATGCAAAGATGACAAAAAATGGTGACCATTATGAACCTACCAAAGTAACAAAGAGCAAATAGGAATATATTCCACAGCCGCAAGTCCACAATTTCCATGGCCGAAAAGCTTTTCTGAGGGGAGGAGGAATTCAACATGTTGTCATCTCAGTGTGTTATGAAATGCAGTGTGTTACCTCTGCTATCTTGTACAGAATTAATGACATGGTAAGTGCTCTCAGTGTAGGGAGCTGTAATGGCGCCACCATGTGGTTGATGGTGACTGACTGGGGACTGGCTTTTTTAGACTAAAACCCTAATTGACTAGAAAGGATGATGAGCTCATTCTATTGAAAAAATTACTCATTACATTACATTTGGCTGAAGTTTTAAAACAATTCTCAACAATTTTAGAACAATTTAAAAACGGTACAGTACAGTAAGAAAAAGTGCATCAGTGAGTGCTGTTTTTAACAGCTACGTGTCAGTTCAAGACGGCTGGTAAGTGCTGTATTTAACAGTTACGTGTCAGTTCAAGACGGCTGGTAAGTGCTAGGAACTTGTTGTAAGTGGTGCTATGAGAGGAGATGTTCTCAATTGATATTATTACATTACATTTAGCAGACACTTCTTGAAAGAGACTTACAAGGTGGAAGCCGGGAATTGAACCGACAACTTTACCACTACACTACCGCCCATAAGTATATACTCTTTTGATCCCGTGAGGGAAATTTGGTCTCTGCATTTATCCCAATCCATGAATTAGTGAAACACACTCAGCACACAGTGAACACACAGTGAGGTGAAGCACACACTAATCCCAGCGCAGTGAGCTGCCTGCTACAACAGCGACACTCAGGGAGGGGTGAGGGGTTAGGTGCCTTGCTCAAGGGCACTTCAGCCGTTCCCACTGGTCGGGGCTCGAACCGGCAACCCTCCGGTTACAGGTCCGGAGTGCTAACCAGTGGGCCACGGCTGCCCCCATGAATGCAACTTTTTGGAATATTCATTCTAAGGCACTTTAACACTCTGTTTTAGGTTTAACTAATTAATGGGGTTTGTTTGTTTATAAAGTACAGAAGAATTGTTTGATTCCCTCATATCTCTCCAACTTGTCAGACTGACCTTTGGTGATTAGGCCTACCTTTTGATAAGGAGGATGACAATTTCTCGCAAGGCCCAAATACAGTATAGCAGCAAAGTGTACTCGTTTATAACTAAAGGGGTTGCCCAGTCAGTATAATTCACTTCAGCTACAGTACAGAACACGCCGACTTTTTGTGACTTTAGCTTACTCACTGTATTCCCCAGAGTTCGTTAAGTCGATACATACCCTTCTCATCTCCATGTGTGTAGTTACTCTGTCTGACGCACTCACCGCTAGCCTAGCTTAGCAAGTGCCTAGAAGTGGCAGGCATCATTACAAAAGTGACAAAAGAATTCCAACATTTTCTTATTTACATGCTGCGATTTGTATAGTTACAACATGTACAAATAACAATGCCAAATGAGACACAGCGATTTTTTAGTCATATGCATACTTTGAACTACGCTTTCATTCAGGGATATCAATGCTCCTTGGGGTTTGAAGAATTAACACTGGAGCTTTTCAGGTGCTGACTGCAAATCACTTTGCCCATGTAGCTGTGCTTCGCTGGAATGTGAACATAGTATGTATAAGCTTACAAAAGGGCTGTGTCTCATTTTACATTAATTGTTATCTGTAAAACGTCTCATTTGACGTTTAATTTGACATTGTTATTTGTAACATGTTTATTTATTAACACATCATCTTCTTTTGGACCAATTTTATCTTGTGCAAAAGTACCTGTAACAACAGAGAAAAGAAAACTAGAATAAGTAAGAATAAGGTCAAAACTCATTGTTATTGTTTTGTTTGTATTTATGCTTGAGAAAATGTTGTGTGTACTATATATTCTGTTGCCAGTATGAGAATGTTGACCATAAGTGATTTCTCCATCTGAAACATGGAAGAGGAGAACATAATTGCTTAGAGCGTTTGCTCAAAGCTCTCTGTTGCTATGTGAGTGTATTAGTTGTGAGAGTGCATCAAAGTTATGAGACATGACATTCAGGGAGGGTCTTGTGTGAGAAATGTAATTGATAGAAAGACAGTGGGAGTCTTGCCCTTGCCAAAACACAGTCAATTCTGAGATTGAGATAAGAAGATGAAATGTTAAGAAACTCTTCCTGTTATTATAAATATATTTTCTGAAACCTGCACAAAGACGTTGTTGTCAGTCATTAAAGGCACACCATGCAGTTTTTTTAGCTTAATGTGCACGTTTTATAGCTTAATTTACCTTAATTTAACAGCTTCAGAGTCATTGGAATGGTTATATGACTTTTTTCGGGTTGAATGGTGGCCGTCTCGCTTCCCCCTAGCGCCTGTGAGCGGAAAAACCACCCTTGCAACTGTGGGCCGGCGGGCCGGCGGCCTCAGTGTCAGGAAGTATAACAAGTGTAACAAATTGCTTTACTGCATTCAAATACCAATATACGCCAGGCACCGGCTAGAAAAAGGTAGAGATGGAGTTTCTCAGACATTCGTCATGACAGAGCCAGCGAAAAAGAAGCAAAAACCGAGAAAACAGAATATGCCAATACTGCATAGTTTACCTTTAAGTTCAGATGCATGCCCAATGTGTGTAAGGTGAATTCCTGTCACTCAGGTTTACCAGTCAGTCTCCACTCATGTGATGAAACTAGTAACATATCATATCCACTTGGTGGCACTCCAAATGTGTAGTATTTCTATTTCCATGCACCCATGACATTAAATTATCCAAAGTATCATACACCAATGGCCAAAATATATTTTCTGATTATAAGTGTGTGTGTGTTATTGTGTTTGTTTGTTTCTGCATATTACTTAATTCATCTTAGGGAAAATATTCAGGATCTGACTGCAGCTTTCCTGAACTCATGTTGTAGCCCACTGTAATGTTTTTGTACAGCATCCTGTAGACTTAAGAGCTCAGTAGCACAGCTCAGAGTCAGAGACTTGAGCAGAGGAGATCTGCAGAGAGACTGGACTTTTCTCTTCACTCACCCTCACAGATATTTGAGGATCTGCATCTGATTTCTTATCATCTACAGTGAGCACCAGAAACTGTGAAGTTAATCTGGGATACTGCTCATACGACTGAAGACTATATGCTGAGGAGTAGCTGCAAGAGAACATAGGATCATGAACATACCAGGATCCTCAAATGTCATAACAGTTTTTGTGCACGTTCTGCATAATCAATTTCTTGCCTGTGATGACTGTGAACAAAATGGTGGAAATAGACTGTTGGGAGAATGTAGTGCGACAGAGAGACAGAGATCCACCTTCAGACAGGAATCATTTGAGGAAGTTTGTGATGTTTCAAGTGTCTTCTCTCTCTCTAACTCCTTCTCCTCTTCCTCATTATAACACTTAGAGGTCCTTTAGACATGTTTACAGTTCTGACTTGAAAATACATATGAAATTATTTTTTGCAAAATGTTTAAAATTGTGGATAAATAGGGAGCTTTGGAAAACTCAAAAAGTGTTTATCTGGGTGGGGTGGGGGAAATAACCCAACAACACTTCACTAGCTGCTCTATCTGGAAGCCAGTGTTTTTGTATGAGTGTTAAGTCTGCAGCTGCCACTGTGGGCTGCAGAGCACAGTAGTACACAGCAGAGTCAGACACTTGCAGATCCTGGATGGTCAGAGGAACTGAATTTGAGGTGAGATTGGCGTCATATCTCTCTTTAAAATTGTCATCATTAGCCCCTGTTTTTGAGAATTTCCACAGGATATATGCAGGGAATCCATTAGGTTTCTGCTGGTACCAGAACAGATATGGCACTGAACTGGAGCTGGTGTAAGTACAGGGCAGAGTTACTGAATCTCCCTTAGAAGCAGTGAGGAATCCTGCTAGCTGATCAACAGAGTCCTCAGCTCTGCATTCTGAAATCAAAACCAATAAATAGAGCAGATATATTACAACATCTAACCATACACGTAATCATAATGAAAAATTGATAATGGACACTTACCAAAATTAAATAAGAAAGAAATAAGAAAGAAATTCCCCAAGCTACAATCCATGGTTAAACAGTTTCTTTCAAGAGAGACATATGAGCAGATTTTCTTCTCAGCTTGATTCTTCAAAGTCTCTTTGTGGACCCAGTGTTTCTACAGGCTTAATAACCTACAGTAAAATGCTTTTAGTGGTTTTGGTGAGTATGTAACGTTGCCACCTTGTGGATGAATGACAAAACTGTAAAAGGGGACTGATTTTGTTCAATGTGGAAAGTAACACAGAGGAGCAGATACTGTAGAGCAGTGGTACTTTTTGTCTGGAGACCCTCCAAAAAACATGGGCCAAGTCCATGGTCTTGTCAGATGGGCATTGGAAGCAGAGGCATAAAATGTCCTCTCATACAGTAGGTAGGATATATGTCAACATCAAAGGCATTATGTCAATGGCAGCCTTTGCCTAAAACCCTTTACAAAAATGTCTTTAATCCAGACTGCAAATCATTTTGCGACCCCTCCAATATTTTTGGCGCCCCCCCCCCCCCCCCCCCCCCGTTTGAGAACCACTGAGATAGAGAGAGACAGCAATTTCTGGACAAGGGAGATGACCAGTTGCATGAGGCAGAAGAGGATGAGGGAGAGGTGAAGCTGGACCAGGCAGAGGAATAGTGGGACCAGGCAGAGGAATAGTGGGACCAGGCACAGGAGTAGTGGGACCAGGCACAGGAATAGTGGGACCAGGCAGAGTAGTGGGACCAGGAAAATGTGAGTTGGACCAGAACAAAGGGAGAAGGAAGGTTAGAAGGAGCCGGGTAAGACAAGTAAGATGAGTGGTAGTGTTGAAACAAGAGTGAGAGCTGTTGTCTCTGATTAAATAAAGTACAGCACTTTTGTGTCACTTCTGTGCAGTTTGTACTGAATTTATGTGTTTTATTTTTAGAATTTTGGAAACATGGGGTGATTTATGTCAGATGTCAACCAAACCAAACCAGATGTCACCATTCAACCAAAAAGAAAAGGGTGCAGAAAAAATAATGGATTCCTGTACATTGTATTCAAGTCATGTAGTTTTTGAAATGCCACCTAATGTTAGTATTTTTAGAACTAGTGTACAGTGATTGATTAAATGTTCTTCTTGGATTTAAAAAATGAGCCCTAATTTAATTGCTGGAAAAAGTGCAAAATCAGTCTATGAGCGAAGTTCTTGTGCATTAACTAATGTCATCATGTGCTTTTAGCTGACCCACCACTGTTTGTGCTTAGGATCTTTCTCATGGTACATTTGCAAATAGATTTTGCATAGTTAATAAGAAAGCTTAATTGAAATTTAACAAAAGGTCTGATTTATTAATTAAAAAAAAAAACATAAAAATGGTTTTTGTATGGGAGTCAGGGGTTTTGTGTCAATGTGGGCCTCAGAGCACAGTAGTACAGTGCAGAGTCAGAGACTTGAACAGAGGAGATCTGCAGAAACACTTGAGTTTTCTCTTGGTTTAGTTTCCCCATCAGGCGAGGATGTTTGCCTGGGCTCGGGTCTTTCCCAGTGCTGTGCAGCACAAGCAGGAGGAACTGTGGAGCTGATCTGGGATACTGGACATACCACTGGAGAGACTCTGCAGAGGAGTAGCTACAGGACAAGCTAACATTCAGTCCTTCCTCTGGGAACACTTCAGTGCTGTCTGGTGTGATTTTATTGCCCAAACCAATACCTTAAAACCAGAGAAATTAAACATTTTTTAAAAGATGAAAACAGTCAAAACAAAAATGAAAAACTTGTATGTTCAACAGCATGAGTTCTGTTCATCATATGTATGGGTCCATATGTAAACCCATACAGTATGTAATAAATTGCATAACTTACGTGCTAATACACTGAGTAACAGAAGTCGAGACAGCAACATTGTGGAGGTGTTTACTGGAGTTCAGTACAGAGCTCACTCATTCTTACTTCAATCCTCTTCACAGAGAAAACATCCCTCCTGCTGCTGAGATCCGCCTCTTGTCTAAGGGCACAAACTTCACCTCTGAGATTCTGACTGGATACTAGATCACACTGCATACCCAAACAGTGCACAGTATTTAAACTGTAACATGACATGTAATTACACTTAACAGGGAAATGTGGACTGTAAACTGGAACACACTGCACACCAAACTAGTGAAAAGACTCTACTTCAGATTTGTCTCCTTTTTGTAGGACATCCATTATGTTGAGAAGAGATTTACTGCATGGATTAGAATTAGATAAGAAGTAAGAAATGCCAGATGTGCTCTGTACTACAAAGCTCAGTTAGACGTCTATGGTCACATGTACTTTAGGTATAGTGACTTCTAATAGTGAAGTCTTCTTTGATGGGAACATTTTAAAGCGTTTTAATAGTCTCACCCCTCTGCAGATTAGCACTGTTACAATAATACATGGGGGACGGCTAAAGCATTTCCTTTCTTCATTCTACTGATTCTGATTCACGGGGCGATTGGGACCATGAGCAGTGCACTCAACCCACAACTGAGTGGTTTCATACATGCCAAGATAGCTTGACACCAGTATCCATATGAAATGTGTTTTGTCAAACAATAAATCAGTGTTCAATAAACTGTGGTTAATGCATGTGTTTGTTTGTTTTTTGCATGAAATTGAAATTACTGTATTTTCCATAGACCCTTTCAAGAGAGTTCCATTATCAGCATCATAATTGGCCCCACAAGACTTCCTTTTTAACATTCCATATGTTATCTTAATGCAGAGGAAGTAGATTGGGGCCCAAATAGAATGTTCAAGCATTGTTTTTGTTTACCTTGTTGAAAGGGTCCATATATGAAGGAAGTCCATGGTCCTTGTGTTGGTACCAAAAGATATTTGGAAACTGTGAGCTACTGCGGTACGTGCAAGTGAGAGTCTGAGTCTCCCTCAGGCACACCAACAACTCCATCTGTCTGTCTAACTGTCTACAGCTCTGCATTGTACAGAGAATAAATATAGATTTTCAAGTAGGATATCAAATGTCAAACACCTGGAAAAAGAATGAAAGTTTACGCCTGGCAACTCCCAGAAAACCATAATCATAGTTGAGCCTATCACAGTAAGTAAAAAGACTGAGCTTTGAGGTAGGTGTGTCACCCATGTTGATCTTCATTACTGCAATATATATATTACCATACCTTGTGGTGGAAATGTGGAGAGCATCTGTATTATATGCCATATTATATTTGTATTATTGCATTTTATTGCAGAATGAAGGTAGATAAGAGAAATAGGTAGAGTTGATGCTGTTCATCAGCTATATTGGCTGAGCATGATATTTACTATGATGCCACCTTGTGGTGAAAACTTGAAGAGCATTTTATACAATTGTATTGCAGAGTGGAGGTTATTAGACAGATGTGTGAGACATCTACTACAGGAATCAGCATGGTAATGACCATATAGTTCATGAGGGAGGCTGGTATGCAGATCTACTTGGATTCAGTTGTTCACCCTTATCGTTCTTGGTGTGAATGGGCCTTTAGACACTTCAATCTGATCTCAGCATGATGTTATCTGTTCAGCTCCTCCTCTGACTGGTAGAGGGTTGGTCATGAGCGGCAATGAGTCTTAATTGATCACAGTGACAAGAATAACTAAGATTTTCTCTTCAGAAAAGTTAAACTACATTGTAAGTACTGTATATTTTTTATGTAGGTAGATATGGTGCATGATGTTTTTGTACAGTGTTGTAGGGTTTCCTGTCACTGTGGGCCTCAGAGCGCAGTAGTAGACAGCAGAGTCTGAGACTTCAGCAGATGAAATATTCAGATGAACCTGTTTAGAGTCTTTATACACGTTACCAGAGGCACGAGGATGAGAAGTTGAGTCCACTTTGTGGACACTGGATTCAAACAACATGATGATGAATTCTGGTTTAGATCCTAGGGTCTGGCGATACCACTGCAGATTGTTCACACTCACAGAAACACTGTATTTGCAGGAGAGAGAAGCTGTTTCACCCTCTGAGACAAGGAGTTCTGTAGCGGCTGGAGTGATGTCATCTTGTAAACTGAGACCTGAAAAATAAAGATTTTTACACTTAGAAGAAAAAACATTACACATATAAAATACAACAAACATATTTATTTTTGCAACTTTTTGTACATTTGAAACTCTAACCTGCTTGTGTTAGAAATACAAAAAGAAATAGGAGACTGGGGACAGTCATGTTGTTCATTTGTAGAATCCAAATCTCAACAAATGTAGCTCTCTTGTATTTGTACAGACTTAAATATCTTCCCTAAGACTCCTCCTATGAGAACTCTCGTCAGGATTTCCTGCTCTACAAAGAGTCTGTCTGTGCCCAACTAATGATAACAGAGCATGTTACTCTCTCATATTCTGTCTACAATTACATTGTATATTCCAACATTGAACCAGAGCCCCTAATGTTTCAAATGAAACTAATTGAATGACTTTGCCTTCATAAATATTCTGTTCTCCATTTACACCACTTCTTTAAATGAGATAATTTGCTCCCATGGATTTGGTAAGGATGATCAATACTGTGCTTATCTTTTTGTATGAGCGCTGTATGTGCAGCTATCACTGTGGGCCTCAGAGCACAGTAGTACGCAGCAGAGTCAGACACTTGCAAATTCAGGATGCTCAGAGGAATGGAGTTGGAGGAGAAGTTTAGTTCAGAGTGAAATCTCTCATTGAACTCAGTGCCATTATCTCCAGAGGAATATGTATCTCTTCTCAGCAGGTATCTGGGGAAATCATTTGGTCTTTGTATGTACCAGAAGAAATCTGGTGATGCACTAGCTGTTTTGTATCTACATTTGAGAGTAACTGATCCTCTTTCTGTGTAAACCATCTCCTGCTCAAGCTGTTCCACTGTCTCCTCTCCTCTGCATTCTGTCAAAATAAAATCACATTACTTCTCTGTCTTAAGACTATAAAAAAATCACTTTCCAATTTGTATCTCTTCAAGATATCAATCCAATTAGGAAAAACTAGGAGATAACACAAAAAATTGGATTAACTAAAAAAGGTTTGTGTTTTACCAAAGCAATACAGCATAACAATGAAGATGCAGCTTTGCACAAATGCCATGACTTCATTAACTAGTCAGTGTGATGGAAGGGGTTTGGGTTTTGTAAACTGAAGTTATCCTGTAGCCTACTTTCAAAATGTTCAGATTTTCAGGAAGTGCTTGTTATGACAAATGTCAAGACCCTGCCCTCTTGTGGTAGCATATTGACATCATTCAGCAAAGCTGAGAGAGCTGGGCAAAGCTAATGGGCTCTCAACTATACAATTAACAAAATCAACTAGATAAATTGATACAGTTAATACAGTCAACTAGAACACAACTAGAATGCAAGCTCCAGCTGCATTAAATCTTGACTCACATCACTGCACTTTCTCTTCTCTTTCTCATACAGTCCAACCATCTATTCAAGAACTCTTAGGAGTACACAGCTCAAATGAGGAGATGAACTCCCATGGTGCTGCTGATGCCAGTGGAGGTTTCTGTCAAAGGAAACATGGCAAGACAGAATAACAATGGAACACGACCTAACACTCAATCAATGTTTGTAAACATTCAGAGCCTGGGGTTGGGTGTGCGTGTAGCATGCGGTCAGAAAAATGGCACAGCTAATAGACCAGCATGTTGAGCTGTCAAGGTATGCACTGTCATTGTCATCCCAGGACAGCAAACCGTTCCTTAATAAATTAGTCGTAGCTAATGGCGATTGTCTGCCTGATCCTGAGGTGATAACAGTATGAGAAGACGACGTTAGCAAGTGGCCAAAGACTCAACTAGGTCTCCTAACACTGCTAGCTCCAGAGCGCAGTAGGCCTAGACAACACAGTCTGAGACTTCAGCAGATGAGATCTCCAGAGAAACTTGCTTTGCTGTCTTGTCAGGTTTGATTGATATCCCAGGAATAGGAGGAGTTGCATACCCAGACAGCACACATACGTCTGCCCGATGTCGGTTTCAGATCAGCATGGAATCCTCCCATATAATAATGTCGCAGGGGTATCGGCCTGAAGTCGCTTCCATGTATGTTGGCTTTTGATTGTTCCTACTACCCAAAGCAGATCCCGCTATCTGTTTTTTTTTACCCCAGCTTCCATGTATGTTGGCTTTTGATCGTTCCTACTACCCAAAGCAGATCCCGCTATGTTTTTTTTTACCCCAGCTTCCATGTATGTTGGCTTTTGATCGTTCCTACTACCCAACGCAGATCCCGCTCTATCTGTTCTTTTTTTTTTGCGTGTGTAGCAGGCAGCCAGGCACGTCAGATCAGCCTCCTGGAGCAGCGATTTTCAGGTTGGTAAATTCACTCATGTAAATTGTCAGAAAATAGGCATTGTGTCAATTGTATGACTGTTTATATATTTGCTTGCTAGGCTAAGCCATAACTTGGTGTACATTACTTTATAAAGAGCTGTTTTGGGGTAATTACAACTTCGTTGTGAACTAATTCACGTTAGCTAGTTGAGCTAACACTGGAAAATATGTTAAACCTAGCTAGCGGCTATGGCGAAATGTTAACACTACAGCATCCATGATTACCGGTACAAGGACAGCAATATGCTTGGGTGTAAGAATAGCAAGTTATTATTTGACCGTGAGACTTCACCCAGGAAAGGCTGTCGTTTTTGTATGGAGAGGAGTGGGAGCTAGGCTAACGTTACTGTCTTGGCTGAGCTAACCTGCTGGTCGTGTCATCATAACGCCTTTGCACAGAGGAAATGCACAGATGCATCAGCCGAAGTTCCCAAAGAAAATGTAGGCTACGTTTCAGTCCCAACTTTCTCTAGTCACTTCCAGAGTTCGTGTTTTGGCCGGCGTTAGCGCGCTAGCCAAGTAACGGCATTAGCTCGCCTCTGCCTGACTGAAATATCAGCTGAGGTAATGCTAATGGGTTTGAAATCTATTTCTCCGAGCTCGGTAGTGGTTCTCTGCATCTATGAAAATGCATTTAACAGCAATCGGTAAGGGTAGACATTAAAGATGAAAGTGTTGCAGTGAATTAATTGTTGTTTTTGTCTCTTGCAGGAGAAGAACCTGATTTTATGGGGAACATTTTCTAACAGCATTTTTTCATCATTCAGACTTTTTAAAACATTCAATAAAATGAATTGAAAATATTTCTGGCATCTTTCTTGTGTCTTTATAGATCTAATAATTTATAGCCTAGTGTAAAATGTGCAATCTCAAGTTCCGACCTAAATAAATAAAGGTCGTATAAGCCAGGGGTGGGCATAGCTTTGATGAGTCGTTGAAACATTGGCTCATTGTCGTTTTCGATTATTTGCCGACATCCCGGCGATGTCTTGCCAATGAGCAAACGATGAGTCGTTGAAACATTGGCTCATTGTCGTTTTCGATGATTTGCCGACATCTCGGCGATGTCTTGCCAATGAGCAAACGATTCCTATGCGATGTCTTCTAGACTATAACGGCATTCATCGGCCCGACATCGGTAAGATTTATGTGTGCCGTCTGGGTATAGCCTCCATAATCAAGAATAAGAAACTGTGGCACCAAATCAGATATTTGGCGATACCAATGAAGACTGTCGGCAGATTCATTGTAGCGGAACTTCAGATATTAGCAACCGTCCCGTATTTCCAACCTCTTACGTGTATGTGTCACTTGATATTCATTTAAATACAAACCAAGACGGCGGATTCCTTAAGAAATGCAAGCACCCACACCATAAGTGTATCTAAATTAGCTATTGTGTACAAATGTGTATCGTGTACAAATCCCGTTGAAGCTCCAGTGGAATTTTGATTTGCGACGAGAATTCTCGGGCTAACCGTTGATGTGCCGTGAGAAAGGTTGGGAATAGGCCCAGCACTAAATTTCGATGTGGTAAACAAAATAGGATATTTCAGGCAAACACCCCCTTAAGAACCAAACTAGATTTTGTTCAAATCCACACACCTATGGCTACTGAAAAAGGTTCATTTATCAAATGTTATTTTAAAGTATTAAAAAACATCGTTGTTTTAGAAATTTCGAACGAAATGGTTGTAGTCAGGTAACCTGACCCTAGCCAGATCATTTTCGCTCTGCCTAGCTCCACTCATCCATCTGGAACTGATCCATTGAAGTGTTGCTTCAGAAGGCTGGGCCTAATCAAAAAATGCTTGCATATGATTGAATAAGCCACTTGTCCGTCAACTATTGACGTGCTACTTCAACCACTCACATCGAAGCCAACACGTGACGCCAATAACAGTCTCACAGTCGCTTCTACGCTATGTCACATCTATGAAACTCCCGCCCTGCGTCCTGATTGGCTGAACCATAAAGTCGGTTGCAGAAATCACTCCCCAGATGGATGTGAGTGAAGCTAGGCGGAGCTAAGTGGAACAAAATTCATCTGACTAATGTCAGGTTAGTAGTCGGGGCCAATTCTGAAAAGGACTTCCGTTAAGACTTTTGAGGACATGTTTTGGTACAAGCTGTCACCCTATTTTTTTAGGTAGAAGACACTCATAGGTAAGATATTAGGGTGGTTGTCGAGCTGAATTTTTTTTTGTGTGACTTGCACAAGCAATTTCAGGCCAATTTTTTGGTTTCCTGCTCAACACGACATGCCATCAATAAATGTTGAATATGTCCACAACCACAAGGACCATAAAAGGTATCAAATGAAAGCTAACACTCATGGGCTGTCTGCAGAAGTGTCAGAATGGACATTTATTGTACAGTGTAAGAGAGGACAGAACTAGAACATCAGCTTGGAAACATAACATAGTATCCCAAAACCTCTTTCAATCAGTATCCCTATCTATGGGAATGAGTCAAGGCAAGTGTAAAGCTTGTAGGGAGAGACAGTGCAATACTGCACAAGTTATAATTCTTTAATGTCAAGGCGGAACTGTAGATGGTGGTCTATAGTGCTATTTGACTTTATTATGACCGCCGCGCATGCCCAAATTTCCGTCAATGATTCCCGGGACACTGAAAGATCGGGGTACACGAAACTTGGTGGGGATGTAACCCCACATGGATAGCATGGAACTATCGTTTTTCGTTTTGATCTGTAGCCCCCCCGCTGGACTGGACCCCCCAAAAAAGGGGGGTAGGGCAGACACAGTTTTCTGTGAATATCTCGAGAACCGTAGGGTTTAGGAGGACCTTTTTTTTTTTGTATGTTGATCTCAAGGGGCCATGTCAACCCATTACATAACCACTCATTTCATGTATAGCGCCACCTAGTTAAACACAAAAAAGTAAAAATTAGGTGTTGTAATCGCAGGTATCTGTGACCTAACATAGTCAAAACTGCACGAAATTGGAAGTGTAGGATCATTATGACACCCTCTGTATGCACGCCAAGTTTTGTGGAATTACGTTCATGGGGGGCCACACAATAAATTAATTTATGTTACTATAAACCAACTGGCCTGTAGGTGGCCAGAGACAGTTTTCTGTGAATATCTCGAGAACCGTATGGCCTAGGAGGTCCACCTTTTTTATGTATGTTGGTCTTAAGGGGGCATGTCAACCCATCCCATTACCACTTATTTCATGTATAGCGCCACCTAGTTAAAAATTAAAAAGCAAAAAATCAGGTGTTTTCATCACAATATCTCTGGCTGACAAGGTCAAAACTGCACAAAATTGTAAATTGTGTAGGATCATTATGACACCCTCCGAATGCATGCCAAGTTTTGTGTACTTTCGTTCATGGGGGGGCTTACAATAAAATAATTTATGTGTACATTTAGTGACGTACACCAACAGGGATTCCCGGGACACTGAAAGACCGGGGTACACAAAACTTGGTGGGCATGTAACCCCACATGGATAGCATGGAACCGTCGTTTTTTCGTTTTGATCTGTAGCCCCCCCCGCTGGACTGGACCCCCCAAAAGGAGGGTAGGGCAGACACAGTTCTCTGTGAATATCTTGAGAACTGTAGGGCCTAGGATTACCATTTTTTTCCGTATGTTTGCCTCCAGGGGTCATGTTAACCCATTTCATGTGCACACATGTGCACAAACAGACACACACACACACACATACATTCACAGTAATCACACGTATGACACATACTCACACAGTAGACATATGTACGCTTGCATGCACAGGCACATACGCAGGCACACACACAAGCACGCACACACACACACACACACACATAACATAAACATGTACATGCACACATGCACACAATTCAAGAATTTCTCAGAATTATGAACAGGCAAGATGGAGTTGGGGTTGTATAAAATGAATTTTACATGTGAAATCTATGCACTAATCATGTTTTGGTACTTGTTGTCTAGCAGATACCAGTGAGAATTGAGTGTGGATAATGCAATTTAGTGAGACAGTTAGAATCATATAGGCCTTTCAGCGTGATTTATTTTTGTGGAAAAAATGTGCTGGACTGGGCGGCGGTCATATTTTGTACCGCTCTGCGGTACATCTAGTTAATGTACCAGATTGTAACACAAATTAGATTTAATTAACATATCACTATAGTTATTAATTCCATCCTAACATAACTGCTCTCTCCCTTCTGTAGGGTAACTGATTAGTTAGTAGTAATAACTATATAATAGTCGTATGGCAAAGGTATGTTTTTCCCCATCCAAGCAGTGACACTCAGGTAGGCAGCCAACAGAAGGCACCCAGGGACCATGTCCGTGTGCTCAATCTGAGTCCTGGTCAGGGACACAAACGAAGAGTTTACTGTTCAAGGCATCCTGAGTTGGTGGTAAAGTATCCACATTGGCTTTTACTTTTCGAAACAGGGCATAGCGAACATCATGGATTGAAGTGCTGGTCGTTTTTGGATCATACAGTTTGCAGACAAACTGTTCTGCTGAGGATAGAATAGCTGGACTTGGTACTTCATCCTCACCAAAGTTGTATGTCTTTTTCCCCCGTGCAATACTGCTCTCTTGTCGTTAAACTTGTAAAAATGTCAATGTAAATCAGGTTTATTAGCCAAGTATACTTGCATATACAAGGAATTTGTACTCTGCATTTTACGGCTGCATTTCATCAGAGGGGGCACATGGGAAAGTGCGTGTGTGCGTGCGTGCTTACTCAGTGGGACACCTGGATGTGTGCGTGCGTGTGTTTGTGTATGTTTGTGCAATGCATTAAGTCAGAGTAAAAGCCACATGTTCTAGCTCACAATACTGTAATTTTTGCATTTTGCATTTTCACTGATGTCTGGAACATTTCTGTGTATTCTGTACAAGCTCTGTTAGCTGAGGTTGTTGAATGATGACTGAGCAAACAGCTGTCACTGTGGGCCTCAGAGCAGAGTCTGATTTTTGAAGGTTATAGATTGTCAGAGGAACTGTTTTTGTAGTTTTGTCTAGTTCGGCAAAAAATCTTCCCTCAAACTCCTTGTCACCATCACCACCTCCTGTAACGTATCTCCTCAGCATATATTGAGGATGATCTCTGTTTATACCAGAACAGGTAGGCATCTGTGTCACCGTTCCTCCTTCTGGTCCAGTCTCAGACGTTGATGACTGGTCAACAGTGTCTTCTTTTCCTCTGCACACTGCAGATACATTCAGATACAGATCGGATCAGAACCAAACAGCCAAACCAGCAGGAATGAGCTATTAGCACTCTGTGACTGTCTGCTCAGATTCCAGTATCAACATGCTACAGTAGTATACACCATTTTGCATACATAATTCCAAACACATGTAGAAAATGAGTTAAATATTATGTCTATAATCTACAATTGAATTTCTGCAAAAAATAAACCTGCATCCATTGATCCACTGAATCACAATATCAATATCATACCAAAACATGTTGACCTTCAGCCAATGATGCATGATGACAAACTGTGGTGATCGAAGAAATGAAGATCTCTCTCTCTCTCTTTCTTCCTCTCTCTCTCAATTTAATGAGGAGCTTACAGTGTTGTGGTGGTGAAATGACTGCTGTGACAAGTATAAAATGCAGAAATGTAAGAATGAACAGACAAATGGATGAACACCAACATGAAATGTATACATATCTGGATGGTCAGAGAGAGTGAAATGGCACTGAGATTAGCAGTAAATCTCTTCCTGTTCATCATTATCAGAGTACCATCTCAGTATGTGCGTAAGGAAGTCCAGGCCCCTTGTGTAGGTACCAGAAGAGATTTGGAATCTGTGAACTGTGTCTCCCTCAGGTGCACCTACAAATCCACTTGTCTGTTTTACGGTCTTCAGCACAGCATTTTACAGATAATAAATCTGCATTAGATATGGAAATTTGATATCAAACACCTAGAAAAGGAATGCAAATAAACATAGTCTGACAACACAGAGCCAGACAAACAGCAGTCATGGGTGATTCTACCATGGTTACTTAACTAACTGACATGTTTATATGATGATTCATTCATTGTTTACTGAGAGATCTAAAACAGGTGATTAACTGACTAGTTGCAGGCTGTGATCTGTATGTTGTACAATACACTGTAGGTAGGTGGAGTCATCCAGCCTTGCCCAAACTGTCTGAAAGTTGATTTTCATTAACTGTAAAAGATTTATTATGACGCCACCCTGTGGTGGAAACTTGTAAAGCATTTGTATATTATTGCAGAGTGAATTTGTGAAGGAAACAAGCAGATTTTATGCTGTTCATCACTTGGTTGGGCTGAATATGAGACATTTGCCTGATCCAAAATCACTTAATTATACTGTATTTTGTAAAGCTCAAATACAATGACTAGTTTAATGTGTAGTAGTAATGTGTCATTTAATGTAAAAGCAACATTGATTGTAATAGACAGATGAAGTGGGCAGTTATGAATAAAGAAATGAAATAACATTTGTGCTACACAATGAACATATAACAACATTCTGATGACTGTTACAACCCCATCTTTTCCTTCACCTAAAAGCTGTGAGGGTTTTTGTTGAGTGCAGCTGGGTTTCCTGACACTGTGGGCTGCAGGGCACAGTAGTATACAGCAGAGTCTGAGACATTAGCAGATGAGATCTCCAGAGAAACTTGCTGTGCTGCCTTGTCATGTCCCATTGATATCCCAGGAACAGGAGGAGTTGCTTTGGTGATAGTACCTCGATATTCCAGAATGAGAAACTGTGGTACTGAGTCAGTGAACTGGCGATACCAGTGCAAACCGTATTCAGTTCCATTGTACCTGCAGGAGAGCTGAACATTTTCTCCTTCTGTAACATACTTCTCTAAAGTGTCTGGAGCAATAGGGCTTCCAGTACTCTTACCTACAAATGAAGGGAAATTATTCAGTTTTGCAGTATACAACTAATTGTAAGACAATTGTAAGATTGGTTGACTGCTGGTAATATTGAGTGATAGAGAACATACAGTACCCATGAAGGTTGAAAGCAATAACACTGTCAGAGGAATCATCATGGTGGAGCACATTGTGTAGTTCATCATGTGTGAGGCTGCAATCTGGTTGGATTCATTTCTTTCATCTCATCAGATCTCACCATGATGCCGTCTGTCTGCTGAGCTCCTCCCCTGATTGGTGGAGAGGGTTGGTCATGAGCTGCACTGAGTCTTACTGCTCAGGATGATAACACAACAGTGAAATACTTCTACTAATGATTACACATACTGTAATGCTGTTTAAGGAAATAAAATGTATCTTAACTGCATTATTATCTTGGTATACCACTGAGTGTACTGAGTGTACCTTGTGTTTTTTTTTTGTGGCTCCTTTTGAAGCAATTATCTCAGCAACTTGACTCACCAATCAGAGTACTTATCATTACATAACTGATCTGTTATTTCATTGTGTTCTGTGAGTTCCCTGTGATCTACATGTCATAATATTTCATAAAGAATCAGTTCTAAATGAAAGTCTTCTTTTTTCTCAAATGACTGGTTTACAGTTTTAGCCATTTTAATAATCAATTTATATGGGAGTTTGCCTATCTGTTGACAAATCACCTTTGTAAAACATATTATAGTAATAATATATAGTATATTCTCTGTGTGACTAGCGAGCTGGTGTTTTTGTATGAGTCTTAAGTCTGCATCTGCCACTGTGGGCCTCAGAGCACAGTAGTACACAGCAGAGTCAGACACTTGCAGATTCTGGATGGTCAGAGGAACTGAGTTTGAGGTGAGATTGGCCTCAAATCTCTTCTTAAAACCTTCATCATTATCGCCCATTTCTGAGAACCGTGTCAGCATGTATGCAGGGAATCCATTAGGTTTCTGCTGGTACCAGAACAGATACAGTAGTCCTGTGCTGGAGCTGGTGTAAGTACAGGGCAGAGTTACTGAATCTCCCTCAGAAGCAGTGAGGAATCCTGCTAGCTGATCAACAGAGTTCTCAGCTCTGCATTCTGAAATTGATGAACAAACAACATATTATTATGTAACTTTTTGCTATAAAATTTGGTGTTAATGCAAAGATGACAAAAAATGGTGACCATTATGAACCTACCAAAGTAACAAAGAGCAAATAGGAATATATTCCACAGCCGCAAGTCCACAATTTCCATGGCCGAAAAGCTTTTCTGAGGGGAGGAGGAATTCAACAGGTTGTCATCTCAGTGTGTTATGAAATGCAGTGTGTTACCTCTGCTATCTTGTACAGAATTAATGACATGGTAAGTGCTCTCAGTGTAGGGAGCTGTAATGGCGCCACCATGTGGTTGATGGTGACTGACTGGGGACTGGCTTTTTTAGACTAAAACCCTAATTGACTAGAAAGGATGATGAGCTCATTCTATTGAAAAAATACTCATTACATTACATTTGGCTGACGCATTTTTAACCAAAGCGACTAACAACATGGTAAACAGTTTAAGTTTTAAAACAATTCTCAACAATTTTAGAACAATTTAAAAACGGTACAGTACATTAAGAATAAGTGCATCAGTGAGTGCTGTTTTTAACAGCTACGTGTCAGTTCAAGACGGCTGGTAAGTGCTGTATTTAACAGTTACGTGTCAGTTCAAGATGGCTGGTAAGTGCTAGGAACTTGTTGTAAGTGGTGCTATGAGAGGAGATGTTCTCAATTGATATTATTACATTACATTTAGCAGACACTTCTTGAAAGAGACTTACAAGGTGGAAGCCGGGAATTGAACCGACAACTTTACCACTACACTACCGCCCATAAGTATATACTCTTTTGATCCCGTGAGGGAAATTTGGTCTCTGCATTTATCCCAATCCATGAATTAGTGAAACACATTCAGCACACAGTGAGGTGAAGCACACACTAATCCCGGCGCAGTGAGCTGCCTGCTACAACAGCGACACTCAGGGAGGGGTGAGGGGTTAGGTGCCTTGCTCAAGGGCACGTTCCCACTGGTCGGGGCTCGAACCGGCAACCCTCCGGTTACAGGTCCGGAGTGCTAACCAGTGGGCCACGGCTGCCCCCATGAATGCAACTTTTTGGAATATTCATTCTAAGGCACTTTAACACTCTGTTTTAGGTTTAACTAATTAATGGGGTTTGTTTGTTTATAAAGTACAGAAGAATTGTTTGATTCCCTCATATCTCTCCAACTTGTCAGACTGACCTTTGGTGATTAGGCCTACTTTTTGATAAGGAGGATGACAATTTCTCGCAAGGCCCAAATACAGTATAGCAGCAAAGTGTACTCGTTTATAACTAAAGGGGTTGCCCAGTCAGTATAATTCACTTCAGCTACAGTACAGAACACGCCGACTTTTTGTGACTTTAGCTTACTCACTGTATTCCCCAGAGTTCGATAAGTCGATACATACCCTTCTCATCTCCATGTGTGTAGTTACTCTGTCTGACGCACTCACCGCTAGCCTAGCTTAGCAAGTGCCTAGAAGTGGCAGGCATCATTACAAAAGTGACAAAAGAATTCCAACATTTTCTTATTTACATGCTGCGATTTGTATAGTTACAACATGTACAAATAACAATGCCAAATGAGACACAGCGATTTTTTAGTCATATGCATACTTTGAACTACGCTTTCATTCAGGGATATCAATGCTCCTTGGGGTTTGAAGAAGTAACACTGGAGCTTTTCAGGTGCTGCCTGCAAATCACTTTGCCCATGTAGCTGTGCTTCGCTGGAATGTGAACATAGTATGTATAAGCTTACAAAAGGGCTGTGTCTCATTTTACATTAATTGTTATCTGTAAAACGTCTCATTTGACGTTTAATTTGACATTGTTATTTGTAACATGTTTATTTATTAACACATCATCTTCTTTTAGACCAATTTTATCTTGTGCAAAAGTACCTGTAACAACAGAGAAAAGAAAACTAGAATAAGTAAGAATAAGGTCAAAACTCATTGTTATTGTTTTGTTTGTATTTATGCTTGAGAAAATGTTGTGTGTACTATATATTCTGTTGCCAGTATGAGAATGTTGACCATAAGTGATTTCTCCATCTGAAACATGGAAGAGGAGAACATAATTGCTTAGAGCGTTTGCTCAAAGCTCTCTGTTGCTATGTGAGTGTATTAGTTGTGAGAGTGCATCAAAGTTATGAGACATGACATTCAGGGAGGGTCTTGTGTGAGAAATTTAATTGATAGAAAGACAGTGGGAGTCTTGCCCTTGCCAAAACACAGTCAATTCTGAGATTGAGATAAGAAGATGAAATGTTAAGAAACTCTTCCTGTTATTATAAATATATTTTCTGAAACCTGCACAAAGACGTTGTTGTCAGTCATTAAAGGCACACCATGCAGTTTTTTTAGCTTAATGTGCACGTTTTATAGCTTAATTTACCTTAATTTAACAGCTTCAGAGTCATTGGAATGGTTATATGACTTTTTTCGGGTTGAAAGGTGGCCGTCTCGCTTCCCCCTAGCGCCTGTGAGCGGAAAAACCACCCTTGCAACTGTGGGCCGGCGGGCCGGCGGCCTCAGTGTCAGGAAGTATAACAAGTGTAACAAATTGCTTTACTGCATTCAAATACCAATATACGCCAGGCACCGGCTAGAAAAAGGTAGAGATGGAGTTTCTCAGACATTCGTCATGACAGAGCCAGCGAAAAAGAAGCAAAAACCGAGAAAACAGAATATGCCAATACTGCATAGTTTACCTTTAAGTTCAGATGCATGCCCAATGTGTGTAAGGTGAATTCCTGTCACTCAGGTTTACCAGTCAGTCTCCACTCATGTGATGAAACTAGTAACATATCATATCCACTTGGTGGCACTCCAAATGTGTAGTATTTCTATTTCCATGCACCCATGACATTAAATTATCCAAAGTATCATACACCAATGGCCAAAATATATTTTCTGATTATAAGTGTGTGTGTGTTATTGTGTTTGTTTGTTTCTGCATATTACTTAATTCATCTTAGGGAAAATATTCAGGATCTGACTGCAGCTTTTCTGAACTCATGTTGTAGCCCACTGTAATGTTTTTGTACAGCATCCTGTAGACTTAAGAGCTCAGTAGCACAGCTCAGAGTCAGAGACTTGAGCAGAGGAGATCTGCAGAGAGACTGGACTTTTCTCTTCACTCACCCTCACAGATATTTGAGGATCTGCATCTGATTTCTTATCATCTACAGTGAGCACCAGAAACTGTGAAGTTAATCTGGGATACTGCTCATACCACTGTAGACTATATGCTGAGGAGTAGCTGCAAGAGAACATAGGATCATGAACATACCAGGATCCTCAAATGTCATAACAGTTTTTGTGCACGTTCTGCATAATCAATTTCTTGCCTGTGATGACTGTGAACAAAATGGTGGAAATAGACTGTTGGGAGAATGGAGTGCGACAGAGAGACAGAGATCCACCTTCAGACAGGAATCATTTGAGGAAGTTTGTGATGTTTCAAGTGTCTTCTCTCTCTCTAACTCCTTCTCCTCTTCCTCATTATAACACTTAGAGGTCCTTTAGACATGTTTACAGTTCTGACTTGAAAATACATATGAAATGTGAATGTTAAGTCTGCAGCTGCCACTGTGGGCTGCAGAGCACAGTAGTACACAGCAGAGTCAGAGACTTGCAGATCCTGGATGGTCAGAGGAACTGAATTTGAGGTGAGACTGGCGTCATATCTCTCTTTAAAATTGTCATCATTAGCCCCTGTTTTTGAGAATTTCCACAGTATGTACGCAGGGAATCCATTAGGTTTCTGCTGGTACCAGAACAGATACGGTGCTGAACTGGTGCTGGTGTAAGTACAGGGCAGAGTTACTGAATCTCCCTTAGAAGCAGTGAGGAATCCTGCTAGCTGATCAACAGAGTCCTCAGCTCTGCATTCTGAAATCAAAACCAATAAATATTATAATAATATTATTATTATAATATTATTATTATAACCAACAGATATATTACAACATCTAACCATGCACGGTGTCATTTAAATGCAAAGTTGATAGGACACTTACCAAAATTAAAGGAGAATTCCGGTGTGATATTGACCTAAAGTGTGTTGAAACATGATACCGAGTGTGAACGTATGTCTCATAGCCCATCTCGGCTTGTCCCCTGCACTCCAAAATCTGGCGCTAGTTAGCCGATGCTACCAACAGCTTTTTCAATTGTGGTGCTTCGGCATCGGGCTAGCCATGCAAATAAATCACTGTTTTACACCATTTACAAGGCTCAATGTATCTCCACACTTCATTGGTAGACTACCGAAGGCCCTGACATTTAAAACGAGACATTGAGAACTTTTAAAAAGCACTGGTAGTTTACTTACAAGACGATTTATACAGACAGTATCTTCACGAAGTTTAGCGTTTGCAGCCATCTTGAATTTAGTCACGATAAGTAGAGCGACGAGTAAGAATGAACAGGTATGATAAGGGATCAGATTCCAAAAATAATTCCGTGGAAATGCATGGATTCCAGTTGCTACTACTGTAAGAAACTGGAATCCATGCATTTACACTGAATTATTTTTGGAATCTGATCCCTTATCATACCTGTTCATTCTTACTCGTCACTTGACTTATCGTGACTAAATTCAAGATGGCTGCAAACGCTAAACTTCGTGAAGATACTGTCTGTATAAATCGTCTTGTAAGTAAACTACCAGTGCTTTTTAAAAGTTCTCAATGTCTCGTTTTAAATGTCAGGGCCTTCGGTAGTCTACCAATGAAGTGTGGAGATACATTGAGCCTCGTAAATGGTGTAAAACAGTGATTTATTTGCATGGCTAGCCCGATGCCGAAGCACCACAATTGAAAAAGCTGTTGGTAGCATAGGCTAACTAGCGCCAGATTTTGGAGTGCAGGGGACAAGCCGAGATGGGCTATGAGACATACGTTCACACTCGGTATCATGTTTCAACACACTTTAGGTCAATATCACACCGGAATTCTCCTTTAAATAAGAAAGAAATAAGAAAGAAATTCCACAGGCTACAATCCATGGTTAAACAGTTTCTTTCAAGAGAGACTTATGAGCAGATCTTTCTTCTCAGCTTGATTCTTCAAAGTCTGTGGACACAAAGTGTTTCTACAGGCTTAATAACCTGCTGTAAAAGATGCTAGTTTGCAGTGGTATAGTGAGTATAGGGATGTAATGTTGCCACCTTGTGGATGAATAACAAAACTGTACAAAGGGACTGCTTTTGTTCAATGTGGAAAGCAACACAGAGGAGCATACTGTAGAGCAGTGGTTCTTAAACTTTTTGTCTGGCGACCCCCCCAAAAAACATGGTCCAAGTCTCCCGACCCCCTTCTCTCTAACCAGCGGAATTTGGTTTTGAAATGTTGTGAGATGGGCATTGGAAGCAGAGGCAGAAAATGTATTCTCTCTAGGTAGGCTATATGTCAACATCAAAGGCAGTGGGACCAGGAAAATGTGAGTTGGACCCATGGAGGTATTATATATAACTGGAGAGAGTGACTAAGTCCCGCCCTCCACACAAATGAATGGCGGAGGCTAGGCTAGTAAATCCGGCCAATTCATAGTCAACGCCATCTTGAACACTGGGGTTCGGATCCAGCGCCAGTCGGCTCTGACCATGCGCCAAGTTACAAAGCTGGAAATGACGCATGGACCAACGTCGATTTTTATTGGATATTCTGTAAAAAGAGAGTCGTCCTCCAGTAAGAGGGTGGCGATAATGCACATAAAGTCCTTGCCTCATAACAAGAAGAAGAAAAAGTTGATCGGGAACGCGCATGGAGTCCGAGTGGAGTCGGCCTGAAGCGCAACTTAATTTCATTGGATAACACAGCGGCTCTAACTAAGAGCGATCTGCCTCACTGATCTATTATAGATCTAATATAGATCTATTATAGATCAGTGGGTCTGCCTGCTGTCCTGCTGCAAATATGCATTCGAACATGACGTGAAATATCCGTAGTCGAACTATAAATAAACTATTCGGTTTTTAGTGCCAAGTGTATCGCATTTTTACAGTCTATGATTAGTTTGTTTTTTTATTTTATTGTTTGCCATCTCAGCGGGTGCTCTATACGTATTTTAGCGTTGGCCCATGACCAAATCAAGCCAATAATAGCCAGTAGCCACAATAATGACTGGAGCCAGAGCCCTCAATAGCCACCCTGTTTTGAAAATAATATTGAAGATAGTATTGAAGATAACGCACAGAACGGTCAGCCTGAGCGGACAATTACGTCCCCAACTCATCTAAAATGTGGTGTCTTTACTTTGAGTTGTACACCGCAGATGGTAAAGTAACGGTTAAAGAAAATGTTGTCTGCGGACTCAGCAAAAAAACAGTTTACTTACGCATCCACGACATCCAATCTTCGCGCTCACCTGTGGAGTTATCATCCAAATGAGGCAGCGGTGTCAGAGGCACAGTAGACGGCCAGAGCATCGCCAGGCGTCCAACATCGTATGATTGCATACTTTCCGTAAATCCTAAATTATGTCCAGGGTCTGCTATTTACTTAGGCTGCAAAGCACAGGTATTTATTTGAGGTAGACTTATTCGAGGCAGACCTTTATTTCTTACATTGTACGTTATTGAGACATGCGTTTTGTTTGGAGCGGCATACCAGGCTATCAAACGCAGACGATTTTCGGTTTTGGTATGGGATTTAATTTACTTTTTGACTTTTATTATATAGTTAAATGTTGAGACTGATGGGCATTTAAATCTAGAGGGTATTTGATGATCACTGTAAAGTTTCGTGTAGTGGGAAAAGTGTTGGAATTTCCAGCTGTTTATTGCGAGACAAGGCCCTTCATTCATTGAACGTGCGCTGTGATCTAATGGAAACCTTATTGCATAGCGAAGTAGCCTAAATTTAGCTTTTTTTTAATTATGCATGGTTTACTTTTTATTAAATTCGTAGGCTGGAATGCCTCGCGGCAATAATTGTGTTTAAATGTAGTAGCCTAGTGCTTCAGCCTCTGGCAAGCTCCAAAGGGGGTGGCAATAGGTTGAGAGCAACGTGTTGGAGACCCATGGTGTAACGAGACAAGGTCTTTATGCCGCTGTTGTGTAATTTATTGTCTTTAATCATGTTTAGGCTATGTTTGTTTGGAACAAACAACAACGAAACAAGATCAATACAATTTCATGTATTTGTTTATTTGTAATATGATGGATAAACAACCATAATATGCACGTCTTCTCATAGGATCCTCAAGAAATACGCACTGAATAACGTTTGGCTGTAGCCGCCGGATAGGTACCCGCCCACCAACATGTACACGCATGAGCTCGTGCCCAACACGGATTTTCGTGCATGGAGCTGGTTCCAAATGCTCCATGCAGCGCCATATTTGAAAATGGCGTATGCTAACATGCCGAAGCTAATCTGCACGCTCTTGACCCCCTGGTTGGACCAGAACAAAGGGAGAAGGTTAGAAGGAGCCGGGTAAGACAAGTAAGATGAGTGGTGGTGTTGAAACAATAGTGAGAGCTGTTGTCTCTGATTAAATATAGCAAATACAGCACTTTTGTGTCCCTTCTGTGCAATTTGTACTGAATTTGTGTGTTTTATTTTTAGAATTTTGGAAACATGGGTGATTTATGTCAGATGTCAGATAAAGACCAAAAAGAAAAGGGTGCAGAAAAAATAATGGATTCCTGTACGTTGTATGCAAGTCATGTAGTTTTTCAATGTTAGTATTTTTAGAACTAGTGTACACTGATAGATTAAATGTTCCTCTTGGATTAAAAAATGAGCCCTAATTTAAATGCTGGGCAAAGTGCAAAGTCAGTCTTTGAGCAAAGTTCTTGTGCATTAATTAATGTCATCATGTGACGTGAGACAGCTTTTAGCTGACCCACCGCTGTGTGTGCTTAGGATCTTTCTCATGGTACATTTGCAAATAGATTTTGCATAGTTAATAAGAAAGCTTAATGGAAATTTAACAAGAGGTCTGATTTATTAATTACAAAGGAAAAAATGGGTCTGATCCTTAAATGGATAACTACACTGAACATATGGAAATAAAGATATAAAATCAATGTATATTTTGGGGGAATTAATTTGTCAAAACATTCTGTCCTTGGCTTATTGAATTTACTCTAAGATTGTTAGCATTTTTGTATGTGCCCATATACATTAAAACATGTTAAGAAAAAAAACATGTACATTAAATCTTTTTGGGATTTGATTCAGTCAGGTTTTTGTATGGCAGGCTGTGGTTTAGTGTCACCGTGGGCGCCAGAGCACAGTAGTACAGCGCAGAGTCAGAGACTTGAACAGAGGAGATCTGCAGAAACACTTGAGTTTTCTCTTGGTTTAGTTTCCCCATCAGGCGAGGATGTTTGCCTGGGCTCGGGTCTTTCCCAGTGGAGTGCAGCACAAGCAGGAGGAACTGTGGAGCTGATCTGGGATACTGGACATACCACTGGAGAGACTCTGCAGAGGAGTAGCTACAGGAGAAGCTAACATTCAGTCCTTCCTCTGGGAACACTTCAGTGCTGTCTGGGGTGATTTTATTGCCCAAACCAATACCTTAAAAACATAGATTTTTTAAAAACAATAAAAAATGAAAATAGCAACAAAAATGTTACATTTACAAGCATATTTAGCATGTTCAACAGCATGAGTTTTGTTCATGAAAAGCCCATATGGTATGTAATGAATTGCATAACTTACCTGCTAATACACTGAGTAACATAAGTCCAGACAGCAACATTGTGGAGGTGTTTACTGGAGTTCAGTACAGAGCTCAGTCATTGCTACTTCTACTACAGTACTACAGTAGAAGTAGTAGCTACTGTATACTACAAACCTCTTCACAGAGAAAACATCCCACCTGCTGCTGAGCTCCTCCTCTTGTCTAAGGGCTCAAACTTCAGCTCTGAGATTCTGACTGGAGACTATCACACTGCATACCCAAACAGTTCACAGCTGTAACATTAAGTATATTCTTTTGATTATGATTATGTTAGGGAAAATTGGTCTCTGCATTTATCCCAATCAGTGAATTAGTGCACAGTGCACTCAGCATACAGTGAACAGAAGCACACACTAATCCCGACGCAGTGAGCTGACTGCTACAGCAGCGTTCTGGGAGCGATTAGGGGTTAGGTGCCTTGCTCAAGGGCACTTCTGCCGTTCCTACTGGTTGGGGTTCGAACCGGCAACCCTACGGTTACAAGTCCGAAGCGATAACCAGTTGGCCACAGCTGCCCCTGGCACATGACATGTACTGTAATTCCACTTAACTTGGAAATGTGAACGGCAAACTGGAATGCACTGCACACTAAACTAGTGAAAAGACTCTGTGCTTCAGCTTTGTCTCCTTTGTGTACATTCATTATTTTGATAAGAGATTTACTGCATGGATTAGAATTAGATGATATCTGATATGATATCAGCATCTATGACTGTTTCATGAGGCATGAGTCAACATTCAAGTCAAGTCAAGTCATGTTTATTTATAAAGCACTTTAAAAACAACAACAGCTGACCAAAGTGCTGGACAGACAAGTTAGTACGACTTGGTAGACAACAAAAAAGACAACAAAAAGTGAGGATAACAATATTTACAGGCAAACAAACAAACAAATACATAAGACAATCAGACTGTGTTAAACGCCAGGGCATAAAAATGGGTTTTTAGGTGAGATTTAAAAACACTCAAGGAGGGAGCCAGGCGTATATGTTGGGGCAGCTCGTTCCAGAGCTTTGGTGCAATCACCGCAAAAGCCCGGTCCCCTCTGCTCTTTAGCCTAGAACGAGGCACAACCAGCATTCAGAATTCATACCAAACCTTTCATGAATGTGGAAGACAGAACGACGAGAGCTTGTCAAAGTAAAAGTCCAAAGTCGCAAAGCAGCATTGCTGCTTTTGGTCCAAACCTCTTTCCTGATCACGTCACATCTGAGTCAATGGGCTACTCCAGTGCCAAAAAGGCAGAACATGGTCAACCAAATAGTTTTTGTTTCATAAAAATGTATTTGTTTTATGATAACCTTTTAACCTTTGCAGATGATTTCTCATCTTTTGCTACTGGGAATGTCCAACCGTTCCAGGTTACACAAATACGGGTCAGCTGAATAGGCTAGTTTACATGTACCTCCCAGTGTTAAACTCAGTGATTATGAATACTTCACAACTTGTATACTAAAGTGACATTCGATGTAGACTTCATAAGATATTCATGAAATATTTACAAAGGCTGGAGAGATTAAATTAATGGTATCCAAATTACACAGATACAATGTTGGACTTTATTTTGACAAGTTGTCGTCGTTCTGTCTTCCACATTAATGAAAGGTTTGGTATGAATGTTGAGTCATGTCTCATGAGACAGTCATGAATGCTTTATGTGCAGTTTATGACAGCTGCTATGAATGTGTTATGATCTTGAACTCTTGGGGTATGAGAGTTGAACTAGTTGAATGTGCACAACGTGTTATGAACTATGAACTCTTGAATTTCCCCTTGGGGATCAATAAAGTATCTATCTATCTATCTATCTATCTATCTATCTATCTATCTATCTATTTGAACTCAGCCGTCAAGTAAAGTGACCGAAATATCACATTCCCTTTGTCGGAAGAGTGACACTTAAACTTCTCATTTATGTATGCCATTCAAAGAGATACAGCATGGATTAGAATTAGATAAAAAGTCAGAAATGCCAGATGTGCTATACTACAAGACTTAATTAGACGTCTACCAAACTGGATTCTGAAATACTATTTATCTATTTTTTAACAGGTTGCATTATTAGTACTGTATGTGTGTGTAAGTCTCACCCCTCTGTGTTTTAGCACTATTACAATGATATGATCTCTCACTTTCACTTATAATACATGGGGGATGGCTACACATGGAAATGCATTTCTTTTCTTCAGTCTTTTCTTCTGATTGTGATTCACTGGGCGATTGGGACCTTGTGGGCACTCAACAACCGAGTGGTTTCACGTGTCATGATAGCTTAGTGCTGGTATCCACATTAAATGTGTTTTGTTACAGAATACATTAATGGTGGTAAATGCAGGTTTTTTATTATTTGCATAAAATACTGTTTTGCTGTTTATACATGGGAAAGTACCGTACTTATTTTAAAACAGCTCCTGTAAATCAACAATACATTTTATACAGAAAGATATTGAAATAAAAACAACAGGTGTAACCACAATCACCATCATCACAATCATATGAAACCATAGATGGCGGCTAACTGATATTAAACCAAGAAGAGGAAATTACTTTGATCTCTCTTCATAAAAATCTGTTCGCCTCTGAGTTTTTGTGCAGCATCACAGTGAGTTTGTATCACTGGGCGACCCACAGAGCACAGTAGTAGAGGCCTGTGTCTGCCAGAGTCAGACGTTTAATATGGAGACCAGTGGATGTTTCTGAGGTTTTGGAATCAAATAGTTTGTCAGGGATGTGCTCATTCGAGCCACCTTTCCCTCGTTTCCATAACAAAAATACAGGTTCTTGGTAAGGATACTGCCTGTACCAGTAAAGATAAGCACTGCTATAGCTTGTTTGATAAGAGCATTTCAGCCAGCAGCTTCATCTTCAACCTCAGTAAAGTATTCCTGTATGGAATTGATTTGGTCAGCAGTTATACCTGTAAGAAAAAAAAACATTTTAGGTAGGCAGTACTCAACAATAGCATTTTGCTAACAGATAATTCAAAATTTGAATGTAATATTTAGGGTTAGAAGAAAAATGGAAATGTCAACTATTAGATGAGTGATTGTCATTGTTTATGGTAGGGTTTCTCAACGGGGGCGGTACCGCCCCCTAGGGGGCGTTCATACAACCTAGGGGGGCGCTGGGAACGTGAGAGTTTTTTTTTTTTTTTTTTTACATTTTAAACTTCCATGGTTTTCACATATTTTTGGTGCAAAAATAGGCTACCTGAAATAAATAGACTATTTTCATTCATGGGTTTCTAACCCCTCTACCGTCCCAGCTACATTTTACTGTTTATCTATGCTCAGTGGTCATACAGTGCAGTTCGGGCCTGCACACGCCCGGACTCACGTCCCCAGCCCTGCTCGCTGCTCTGGGGGTCGTTTCTAGAAAGCATCGTTTGCTAACTTGCGTCGCAACCTTGGTAGTACGCTCCATCGTTCTTGGATTTGGTGTTTCTAGAAAGGGTAGTTCGAACTCTCAATCGCAAACAAGGACGCAAAGTTTGGTCGTTTGAACTACTGCACTTGTGTACTGCACTTGTGTCGTTCCTTGGTAGTTCCTGTTGGTGTCCGGAGCGCCTAACCAAAAATCACAACCGCCTAAACCAAAATTTGCGAAGTGGATGTTTATCTCATGACTCAATGATTGATCTATCCTGTAGCTTAATTTTGATTAAGACACTGACTCCCCTACTTGGCTCATTCTTGCTATTTATGTTAATTCAAGTATTGCCTTGCTTTTAGTATTATAATCTTCACAGTCCCTTACATCAGCAGTGATAAATAGTGTAGTGGCTAAAGCAGATGACTTATTATCCCAACGTTGTAGGTTCGATTTTCTTATGATGTGAGATTGTCCTCTTGCTTCTCGCTATACCTGCAGGTGAACTAGTGTGACATTCAATTGATTTTGACTGATGTATTATAGGCCTACCTATGGTCTCTCGATGTAGAGTAACTATATACATAAATATGTATGGTCAAAACCTATTGTTGTGTCTCGTAGGCCTACTCTTAGTCAGAGATGAAAAGAAGACATAGGACGCGAACTCCGGCCGAGCGCTCAGCGCTGCCGTTAAGCCACGAGACAGTTGTTATCCTATGGGATACCCAGACATTTGTCCAGGCTATATATTTTTTCCAACATAGATATTTAACACAAATAATGACTCATATTGGTCTGCTTAAATTAACTGTTTTATATGCTTGCAATAGGTTTAGGTTTTGGCTGATGGCAATGACAATGGCAGCATTAATCACTCGGTTTAGATTAGAAAAGTGTCGACATAGGCCGTGACAGAACATTTCTAGGGGGTGGGGTATTATACGTTGCCACTGTTTCCACCAATGATATGTATCGCTGCATCATCAACAACGTTGTTGGAACTACGGTGTTCGAACGTCGGAGGTAGTGAATTGCGACACAGGTACGATGCTTTCTGGGAACAGGTGTAAGGGTGCATTCAGAGCACCTCGGAATGACAAGGACCGCCCCCATGGCTACTTTGTTTTTCCGACAGCAAGTGTTCAAGTGCTTTGCCATCGAATGTGTGACAAACACGGATGCCACAACAAAGGTTAAAACATACACTCACTAATCCTAAACAAACAACTGTATTTGCTTAAAATATAGTGTAAGATGCTCGTTAAAGAAAGATATGCAGCTTTTCAAGTGATAAAAAGGGCAAATTCCCAAGTTCACATTAAAACTGTTGGACATGAAAGGCCACATGGACTACAAACGAACTACAACGTGACGACAAAAGTGATGACGAGCCCCTAACTGGGCAACTCTGTTAGCAAAATCTAGCCCCAGTTTCCGACCTCTGACTCACACATTAAGTGACGTGAATGACGCTGAATGATGATGTTTTCACTCGGAGAAAGGTTTTTCCGAAGCACATGAACACTAGGTAACAGTGTCGTTGTTTGGTCGCAAGTTGCGTCGTACCATGGTGGTTGAGCAACGTCGTTGCTAACTTTTCTAGAAACGACCACCTGACCGTAGTCTCCACGAAAAACACCGTTGCTAATCAAATACGAAATATAGGCCTAAACAGGCCTCACGCGCAGAATCTGTTTTGTGATTGGTTGGATTGTTGCGATGGTGCATATGTTGTTCACGTGATGTGCACTTGATTTTTGTCCATGATAAAATGACACGTCTTGTTGCCTACATTTAATGTTCCTATTAATTACAAAAAAAAAAATCATTACAACCAATGCTGATGTGGTAGTGTTTTTTTTTTTATCCAACCAGTCTCCTATTGCTTCTAACAGTGGGCTAAATCTGCTTAATAATAAAATAGGCTCATAGGGACATTTTCTTATAATTCCAGAAGAAACCTAGCCTAGAAATCTAGACGCACCCTAGCGGCGGCAAATTAATTTGCTCAGCTTGTACGTCTAGTATTGTCTTGTATTGTCTTGTACTGGCTTAACACCGTGGATGACGGCCAATCACAGCGCTCTATTTCGTTAGAGAGTCTTAAGGCGGGCTTAACAGGATAACGACATCCTGCGACGGTGAACAACAAGGAAGGTGGCTATGGCAAACGAAGAGCGGTTGTTTGAATCGGCGTTGGCGTCAACTTTGGAGGAGTTGGACTTGTGCTTTTCTTTGAAAGTAGATCAACACAATGCACTTAAGTCATTCCTTTCGAAGAAGGATGTATTTGCCGTTTTGCCGACCGGATACGGATATGGTCGTAGCGCTGGCCTATTGCATGCCTAGGCAGTTTGAAAGACAATTCTCTGCCCGCCCCTTGGATTAAGCGAGGTGAATGATTCGATGCCAGACTATACATGTCAATGATATAGGATGGCCCGCCAGGCTAGAAGAAACCAAAACAGCACAGAAATGGGCTCGTTTTTTTACTTAAGTAATATAGCATGAGTGTGAGTGGCCTATAGCCTACCCGGGAGTGTAGTTTTTTTTTTTTTTAAATTGTGTGTGGGGGGGGGGGGGGGGGGGGCGCCAGAGGATCAAAGTAAGGTCAGGGGGGCGTTTGCTCAAAAAAGGTTGAGAACCACTGGTTTATGGTAATGAGCTTCAGAAGTAGTTTACCTGCTGCCATGATGAGGATGAAGAACAGTGCTGTCTCCATGTGGAATACACAGTATTCTGTGTTGGTGCTCACAGTCATCAGAGCTGGTAAGGTGTGTGTGTGTGTGCGTGAGTGTGTGTGTGTGTGTGTGTGTGTGTGTGTGGAAAGGAGGGAGGTTCTGCTTTGAGGACGTCTGTACAGTATACCCGTTCAGTTTGTAGCTACTTAGCACCCTTGTTCAGTTTGTATTAGCTACTAAGCACTACCCTTGTTCAGTTTGTATTAGCTACTAAGCACTACCCTTGTTCAGTTTGTAGCTAAGCACTACCCTTGTTCAGTTTGTAGTGCTACAGGAGATGAAGGGTGGAGAGAGATGGCAGTGTGGAATTTCGCACTTCCGCCTTTTTCCAATAGGTATTTCATGCTTCTGTGGTATTCTTCAACTTTCACACATTACAGTAAGTCATGGTTCAAGAGAGGATTACTGTGCAAGGCAAGCCAGTGTTTTCCTGGCACTTCTCTGTAATTAGGGTTTTCCCTTAACTGAGATCATCTTACCCATGCACTCCCTTATTCATTTGGCATTCCATTTTCCAGTTTGTGATTAGAAGCGACTGCAGAGCACAGCACAGCCAGTGGCGCAAAAAGTGGGTATGCGCATAGGGGCGCAGCACCGTGGGGGCGCCAAAGCGATGGTAACAAAACAAAATATATATATATATATATATTTGCTATATTCTATATGTAGCTACTGTTGTACGTTTCTAAATCATTTCTGCATTTCCTCAATGTTAGATAACATTTTAAGGACTAACAGGCTAGAGTAGGCGCCCTATCTCATAAGATTCCATCATAGAATGTTGACATAAAAAAGGGAGTGGGGGCACAGTGAGCGCTGAGTGAGCAGTTTTCGTCTATGGACAAAGATGGATACAGCAAAAAAAGCTGTCGGGGGCTAAACATAGAAAAAGAAAGAGGAAAATGAGATGGGATGTGGGATGCGACCGTAGTTAAATAAGTGGATGGTGAAAAGCAACAGGTAGGATTTAAAGTGTGACGTCTGTGCTTGGAGGCTTGTAAATATTCATGTTAACAGACTAGCGTTTGCTATGACGATTGAAACATAACCTATATTTCATTAAAATAGCTAGGTGGCTACCATGCTCATACTGAACTTTTAATGGCAAACTGCAAACAGAAATGTCACGCTAGCAACAGCTCATTACATGTTTCCATTTCCTAACAATCCTAACATTAATAGCTTAATATTGTGCTGATAATGTGGCAAACAAAGGCTAGAGTTGGATCAGCCTTATCCTTTGTGAGCAACAGCTGGCAAAAGGACGTTATGAGAACCGTTTAGACTCTCTTAAAGTCTTAAAGTGACAATGTAACAATATTTCAAGTTCAAATTGGCAGAATTTCTTAAAAAATAATAATTTGCACTAAGTTTACTTTAGTTGTTTGTGTTTTTTTTTTTTTTGGGGGGGGGGGGCGCCAATTTGTTGTTGCATACCCCTCAAAAAATGGGTAGTTGCGCCCCTGAGCACAGCTATTTTGTGTAGACACTTAGGTGCATAACTGTAAACTCAGCACTCAGTCCTAGACACTGAGCAACAGGGGAGCCATTGTCAACAACAGAAATTCAAGACAATATAGAACTGAGAGGAAGAGGAGGAGGAAGAGACACTGTCTTGCAAAAAGTATTTTATGAAATTGAAAACTGAATCAATTAAGATGATAATTAGTGTATAGTTTTGAAGATTTGGTGTGGGGTTATGGTGTTATATTAGGTTATGGTATTACATGGGGTTATGGTGTTTGAGTGACATGTTCACAGTGAAAAATCGCAGAGTATAGCCTACACGCATTTGCAGTTTGCACTCTATTATTTGAACTCATTGGCAAACTGAAACTAACTTCACTGTGGTGTCAGTCAACGACAAAACAGTTATACACAGTTAATTACTTTCACTATTGACTGACAATGGGTTACCATCGAAAACATAGCCTGGAAAAAGCAACATTTACCCCAATAATGTTCATATGACTGAATAAAAAACTTTATCATGCAGAGGAGTTGCTGCTTACATCTCATGACAGGGCGTCTTCAACTGTGCTTCATATTTGCCTCTCGCCTAATCACTTTTATCCGTCATTACCAATTTGCATATGATGGTGAATAACTACTCATTGTGAGATGTATGTCGTTATATCTTTATTCTAATTATGTTTCTCATTGTAATCGTGTAATTTGTAATGTTTTGCATGGATGTGCGCTGGTGCCCATTTGTAGTCCACGTAGTTAACTACAATCGAGCTGAATCTTGTAACTCCTATGATAGATGGTTCACATAGAAATTCTTCTCACACTTCCTTCACCTTCAAAGTCATCAAAGTTAAACATTTATTTATGTATTATTATTAATATCATCCTAACAAGTGATATCAAGTCGTGTTAATGTTGAAACTACCAGACATGATCATCTTCAAACACAATTATGGTAGCCTAAAACAAAACAAAAAAGTTATAGCCTTCGTCTTTCCACTTTTCCGACCTAGTCAATCCATCAAAAACCTTTGAAATGATTAACGTTAGTGCCGGTTTTTTTATTAGGTTTACTTGCCTCTATGTAATGCTTTACCTTAACATACAATGGTATTGTAGGCTACATAGCTTTGTTCATGAGTTTCCGTGCTGGCAGGACTTAGCTTCTTATCCAAACAATACGGTTATCTCCCTACGAAACGTTAGCTTCCCTACAACCGGACTCGCCTGTTTTGCCTTCTATTATTATGACCGCCGCGCAGCGAAGCGGCGGTCATATAGGTTTAGTCAGATTTTTTTTTTTTTTTTTTTTTTTTTTCTTTTTCGCATGCCCAAATTTCCGTCAATGAGTCCCGGGACACTGAAAGACCGGGGTACACGAAACTTGGTGGGCATGTAACCCCACATGGATAGCATGGAACCATCGTTTTTCGTTTTGATCTGTAGCCCCCCCGCTGGACTGGACCCCCGAAAGGAGGGTAGGGCAGACACAGTTTTCTGTGAATATCTCGAGAACCGTAGGGTTTAGGAGGACCATTTTTTTTTGTATGTTGATCTCAAGGGGCCATGTCAACCCATTCCATGACCACTCATTTCATGTATAGCGCCACCTAGTTAAACACAAAAAAGTAAAAATGAGGTGTTGTAATTGAAGGTATCTGTGACCTAACATAGTCAAAACTGCACGAAATTGGAAGTGTATGATCATTATGACACCCTCTGTAAGCACGCCAAATTTTGTGGAATTCCGTTCATGGGGGGCCACACAATAAATTAATTTATGTTACTATACACCAACTGGCCTGTAGGTGGCCGGAGACAGTTTTCTGTGAATATCTCGAGAACCGTAGGGCCTAGGAGGTCCACCTTTTTTATGTATGTTGGTCTTAACGGGGCATGTCAACCCATCCCATTACCACTTATTTCATGTATAGCGCCACCTAGTTAAAAATTAAAAAGCAAAAAATTAGGTGTTTTCATCACAATATCTCTGGCTGACAAGGTCAAAACTGCATGAAATTAAAAGTGTAGGATCATTATGACACCCTCCGAATGCATGCCAAGTTTTGTGTACTTTCGTTCATGGGGGGCCTTACAATAAAATAATTTATGTGTACATTTAGTGACGTACACCAACAATGATTCCCGGGACACTGAAAGACCGGGGTACACAAAACTTGGTGGGCATGTAACCCCACATGGATAGCATGGAACCGTCGTTTTTCGTTTTGATCTGTAGCCCCCCCGCTGGACTGGACCCCCGAAAGGAGGGTAGGGCAGACACAGTTCTCTGTGAATATCTTGAGAACTGTAGGGACTAGGATGACCATTTTTTTCCGTATGTTTGCCTCCAGGGGTCATGTTAACCCATTTCATGTACACACATGTGCACAAACAGATACACACACACACACATACATTCACAGTAATCATACGTATGACACATACTCACACAGTAGACATATGTACGCTTGCACAGGCACATACGCAGGCACACACACAAGCGCACGCACACGCACACGCACGCACGCACACGCACACACACACACACACACACACACACACACACACACACAACATAAACATGAACATGCACACATGCACACAATTCAAGAATTTCTCAGAATTATGAACAGGCAAGATGGAGGTGGGGTTGTATAAAATGAATTTTACATGTGAAATCTATGAACTAATCATGTTTTGGTACTTGTTGTCTAGCAGATATCAGTGAGAATTGAGTACGTGTGGATAATGCAATTTAGTGAGACAGTTAGAAAATCATATAGGCCTTTCAGCGTGATTTATTTTTGTGGAAAAAATGTGCTGGACTGGGCGGCGGTCATATTTTGTACCGCTCTGCGGTACATCTAGTTTATGTAGATAATACAGAAGCTACAACGTCGGCACAGGATATATGTTATATGAAGTTATGGGAGTTCAAAAAAATCCTAAATGAATGGGCGTTCTATGGGGTTAGCAGAGAGTTGATAACCACTGCTCCATGGATGCTTCTACTTCTAGCAATACACGTTTCTCGGTTGTTATTCTAGGGTAAACCAACTCACTTTCTGGAGGTATACTGCCCCCATCTTTTATGGAATGTGGAATGGCACCTTTAAGCAGTCTTTATCTCAATAAAACTGTGAGAGCCCATTTTTCAAGATTTATAATCTGAAGTGTCTGAATTCTGAAAGTCAAATGAATGACATATCCTTTTACCGAACAACTGCTACAAATCAATTATCTAGACAGTGTATTACATTTTTAGATTATACAAGTTTCATTCATTGAAACAATCCCAGGGCAGGAAATGTATGTGTCAAATATGATTTTTGCCTTTTCACTGATTATTAGGACATTTCATTGTATTCTGGACCAAGCTCTGTCAGCTGAGGTTTTTGCATGATGACTGAGCAAACAGCTGTCACTGTGGGCTGCAGAGCACAGTAGTTAGTAATGTAGTACTCGAGTCCGGTCTCGAACTCGAGACCGGTCTCGAGACCAATTTCTGCTTTCTCGGTCTCGTCTCGGACTCGTTCCTTCAAAGACTCGGTCTTGACTCGGTCTCGGACCACAGTGGGAGGAGAAAGACTCATAATTTCAGACCGAGTCCTCGAGACCAACAAAATTTTTTATGTTCATATAAAAAAGCACACAACACATAACAACAATAATAATAAAATGCAATGTTGATCGGCATTATTTAAAAATGACATCCCATGGTGCAATGCAAAGATACTGCCGTCAGAGCCATTTATTTATCTCTATGGCTCTGCTGCTGGTGAGTGTCTGTAGGTCAGCATAGTCTATATTAAGACGTTAAGACTGCTCCTCTAAACAATTTCCAATCTAGCTTAGTCTGTAGGCCTAATGGTTGATTATTAACTGGGGTGATATTAAATTATGAATATGAAAACTGACATGTTTTTATGGTCTTGGTCTCGACTCCTAAAGGACTCGGTCTCGACTCGGACTTGCTTCCTCAAAGACTCGGTCTTGACTCGGACTCGACTGTATTTGGAAACCAACAGACTTGGTCTCGACTCGGTCTCAACCCTTCAAAGACTCGGTCTTGACTCGGACTCGGCATAGGCGGTCTCGTCCCCATCACTAACAGTAGTAGACAGCAGAGTCTGACGTTTGAGGGTTCCTGATTGTCAGGGAAACTGTTTTTGTAGTTTTGTTGAGCTCAGCAAAGAATCTTCTTTCAAATTCCTTTAAACCAACTCAATATGCATATCTCCTCAATATATATTTAGGATGATCTTTATGTTTCTGTTTATACCAGAACAGGTAAGCAGCATCACTGCCAGCTGTGTCATAACTACAGCGGAGTGTCACCGTTCCTCCTTCTAGTCCAGTCTCAGACGTTGATGACTGGTCAACAGTCTTCTTTTCCTCTGCACACTGCAGATACATTCAGATACAGATCGGATCAGAACCAAACAGCCAAACCAGCAGGAATGAGCTATTAGCACTCTGTGACTGTCTGCTCAGATTCCAGTATCAACATGCTACAGTATACACAATTTTGCATACATAATTCCAAACACATGTATAAAATGATTTAAATATTAAATGTCTGTAATCTGCCATTTCAATTTCAGAAAAAAATAAACATGCATTCACTGACTAGAGTTTGATGATTGACAGAAAGGAAATCACAATATCAATATCATACCAAAACCTGTTGTTGCAATAACAAGAGAAACCTTCAGCCAGTGATGCATGATGACAAACCGTGGTAATCATGATATAGAAATGAAGATCTCTCTCTCTCTCTCTTTCCCTCTCTTAAGGAAGAGCTTACAGTGTTGTGTTGGTGAAATGACTGCTGTGACAAGTATAAAATGCAGAAATGTAAGAATGAACAGACAAATGGGTATGAACACCAACATGAAATGTACATATACATATCTGGATGGTCAGAGAGAGTGAAATGGGACTGAGATTAGCAGTAAATCTCTTCCTCTTCATCATTATCCCCAGTGTGAGAGTACCATCTCAGTATGTGCGTAAGGAAGTCCAGGCCCCTTGTGTAGGTACCAGAAGAGATTTGGAAACTGTGAGCTGCTGCAGTACATGCCACTGAGAGTCTCTGAGTCTCCCTCAGGTGCACCTAAATCCACCTGTCTGTCTTACTGTCTTCAGCACAGCATTCTACAGAGAATAAATCTGCATTGGATATGGAAATAGGGTATCAAAAGTTAAACACCTGGAAAAGAATGAAAGTAAGCAAAGTCTGACAACACATAGCCAGAAAAACAGCAGTCATAGGGGATTCTACCATGGTTACGGAACTAACTTCTGATTTTGAAATGTTTATATGATGATTCATTCATTGTTCACTGAGATATCTAAAACAGGTGATTAGTAAATTAACTGACTAGTTGCAGACCGTGATCTTTATGTTGTAAAATACACTATAGGTAGGTGGAGTTATCCAGCCTTGCCCAAACTGTCTGAAAATTTTCATTTGCTGTAAAATATTTATTATGAGGCCACCTTGTGGTGGAAACTTGTAAAGCATTTGTATATTATTGCAGAGTGAATTTGTGGACGAAACAAGCAGATTTTATGCTATTCATCACTTAATCCAAAATCACTTAATTATCCTGTATTTTGTAAAGATAAAATACAATGACTAGTTTAATGAGTACTAATGTGTAATTTAATGTAAAAACAACATTGATTGTAGAAGTGGGCATTTATGAATAAAGAAACAAAATGACTTTCTTGCTACACAATGAAAATATAACAACATTCTGAATTGAATTGAAAACTAATATTAAATTCACAGATATGGATCATAAATATAGAAATGGGCAAAATAATTGTTTGATTTCCCCATATCTATCCAATAACACTTGCCACACTTTGACTTTTTGATAAGGAGGATACAAATTTTTCTCAAAGCATGTTGTGTAATGAAACATTTTTATGTGATATGTTATTACTTTGTCATGTCTTTCTTATCTAGGTAATTGTGATCAAAGATGTGACACTTTTTTCACATCTTTAAAACATAAACAAAATGTCCAGTGCCATGAAATGTGATGATGACTAGCTGCAGAGTGTACTCATTTATAATAAAAGGGTTGCCCAGTCACAGTATAATTCAGTTCAGCTACCCTTGCCTGTAAAATATCTGCCAGCTGTAGTAATGATGGATTCACCATTTAACACAGTGAACAGGTGTGACCACAAGCACTCAATGAGGCTTCCACCATAGATCTGTGGTGAATTGCTATCTGAATTAAACAGGAAATGTCTTTGATCTCTTTTCAAAGGCATCATTTGTGTGTTTGGGTTTTTGTACAGCATCTCAGACACTTTGTAGGCTACTGGGCTACCCTCAGAGCACAGTAGAGAGCTGTGTCTGCCAGAGTCAGATCTTTAATATTGAGTTCAGTGGAAGACTGGGATGTTTTGGAGGTAAAACGAGGATTGGGCTCATTAGTGCTCCATCCTGAGCGAGCTGCTCTGTGAAGTAGATACTGTGGTGCCATGTTAGGATAATGCCTGTACCAGTAAAGATGCACATAGTTGCTGCTTGACTCATATGAACACTGTAGAGTCACTGACTCTGACTCCTTTTTAGTTAGTAACACGTCTTCTTTTGGCCCAATTTTATCTTGTGCAGAAGTACCTGTAAAAACGGTGCACAGAAAACTAGAAATGGTAAGGATAAGGCCATAACCCATTGTTATTGTTTTGTTTGTATTTATCCTTGAGAAAACATTGTGAGCATTAAATATGCCTACCTGTTGCCAGTATGAGAATGATGACCATACGTGATTTCTCCATCTGAAACATGGAAGAGGAGAACATAATTGCTTAGAGTGTTTTCTCAAAGCTCTCTGAGCTGTTATGTGAGTGTATGAGTTGTGAGAGTGCATCAATGGTATCATGATGGTATGGAATCATGACAAGAGAAAGTTCTTCAGGGAGGGTCTTGTGTGAGAAGTTCTTCATAGACAGAAGGAAGATGGGAGTCTTGAACGGTAAGAAAAATATCCATGGCCAAAATTGGGTGTCTGGATGATATACTGTAGAAGCTTGTTTTCTGCCACTTAAAAAAAAATCTTGAATTAAAAACCAATAATTACAGATATACTATAGCAACTAATACACACTGTAATTTTAATGCAATTAAATGCAAAGAAAGAAATTCCCCAGGCTGCATTCCATGATTGATCAGTTTCTTTCAAGAGGGATTCAGGAGCAGATTTTCTTCTCAGTATGTTCTGCCTAATTCTCTTTGTGTCTACAGGCTTAATAACCTAGTAAGATATGGTGATTTGCAGTGGTCTTGATGAGTAGGCATGTGATGCTGCCATGGATGAATGACAATACTGTAAACAGGGACTTTTTGGATGGATTTTGTTCAGTGTGGAGAGCAACAACACAGAGGAGCAGAGAGAAAAAGCAATGTCTGTGTAAAGGGGAGGAACAGTCGCATGAGGTAGAGGAAGAGGACCAGGAGAGGTGAAGTTGGACCAGGCAGATGAGTTGTTTGACCGGTGAAAATGTGAGTTGGACCAATAAAAAGACAGAAGAAAGGTTGGGAGGAGAGGAGTACTGTGTGGGTGTTCTAAGAAGAGTCAGAGCTGTTGCCTCTGATGAAGTACTGTAGTACAGCAGTTTTGTGTCCCTTCGGTGCATTGTTTTACTTCATTTTGTTTATCTTATTTTGAGACTTTTGGAAGGTGTAAGGACCTTTATGTCAGTGTAAGGACCAGCCTTTTGCCCAAACCTTTTGCATTTCTAAACCATGCCTTTTGCAGTCAGTTTACATCTATGTGGGTACTAGTTGCTCTCTATTGTCTTAGCTGGCCATGGCCACTCCCCACCCCCCTGCCAAGCAACCTCTCCTCTCTACATACAGTGGAAACTTTCATGGTTACTTTTGAAATGTTGTGAATAATACATTCATGTTTGGTCTTGAATTAATACTTGTAATGTGGGAAACAGTCTGATAATGGTTTCATTACAATTAAATGTATCTGTGCATAGTTGTAGACTAAGAACTACACTATAGTCTAAAGGTATGATATACACCTGGGCCACACCCATCCATCTCAGATAACAGAGGCCCTGATGAGTCAGGGTTTCCCACGTTGACAGCGTGAGTCACTCATAAATTCACAGGTGTCAAATCAAGACCAGTTGTCCATCTTCTCATTGTTGTTCATAGTGTCCGAAAGAGACTCAGATCAGTGCCATGTGTTTGGCATTAGTTGCCCAGAATTCTCCAGTCACAAGTCCTTTAGCTGTCATACCAGTATACTGTACGATGTACAGTGGCAGAGCGACGCACAGTGGCTGAAAGTGGTACTAAAGTTTCACACAGCTTCACGCCGTGTAATGCGAGACTGAAGTGGCCATTTCAAAGTAATGCCCACTGTATATACTCTTTTGATCCCGTGAGGAAAATTACCCCCTGGGTGCGTCCTGTGAGCACATGTGAGAATTGAAGTGTGGAATGTCTTTGTCTTCTGTGTAAAGGTGACCTGGAGAGTTGAGCAGAATCTGGCAATGGCTCAAATCCATAACTGGGACCTTGAAATCAGACATAACAATATGTCAATCCAAATTCCTCAATTTGTGTCGCTAATGTTGAGAAAAGTGCTCTCTTTGAGCAAGCACTTTCACAGATGTCAAGTCAACTGTCAAACTTGGTATAATACTTATTGGATCACTTTAATGCAAAAATGGCAAACATTATGGCATTATGGATGACATTGCTCCATTACAATTCAAGAAAGTTAAGGACAAAGAGAAAGCACCATGGAAGCAAAATCCAGCAGTTAATCTCCTAAAAAAAGAGTGCAGAAAGACGGAAAGAAAATGGCGTATATACCAACATCAGATCCACTATGAAACCCATAGAGATGCTCCACACATATAACTCTGAAATATGCAAAGAAAGACAGGCTTTGTTAAGGGGGATGGGCTATGCACAGGAATGCATTTAATTTCTTCATTCTTCTTTTGGATTTAAGCACAATATGATTCTGATGCACTGGGCTATTGGCACCTTGTGGACACTCAACCCATAACTGAGTGGTTTCATATATGCCATGGATAACTTTACGGTGGTATCAATGAAATGTAATGTTTTGTGGCACCATAAAATATTGTTTAACAAACTAGTTAAAACACATTTGTTTGTTTATTATTTGCATAAAATAATGTTTTTCGGTTCATACACAGGAAATTACTCTACCAATATTTATTTATAATTAGCTACTGTAAGTCAACCATACATTTTATGCAAAATGCTATCCACATTCAAATAACAGGTGCAACCACAACTACTCAGTTTGAACAGTTTGAAACCATAGATGGCGGCTAACTGATATTAAACCAAGAAGAGGAAATTACTTTGATCTCTCTTCATAAAAATACATCTCACAAAAATACATGAGTTTTTGTGCAGCATCACAGTGAGTTTGTATCACTGGGCGACCTGCAGAGCACAGTAGTAGAGGCCTGTGTCTGCCAGAGTCAGACGTTTAATATGGAGATCAGTGGATGTTTCTGAGGTTTTTGGAATTAAATCGATCGTCAGGGTTGTTTTGAGAAGAGCCCCCTTTCCCTCGTTTCCATAACAAATATACCGGTGCTTGGTAAGGATACTGCCTGTACCAGTAAAGATGTAGTAGTGCTGTAGCTTGTTTTATAAGAGCATTTCAGCTTTCAAAAAAAGGTAGACCGTACTCATATACGGTTCAAATCATTTGAATGTACTCTTTAGAGTTAGAAAATAAATGGAAATGTAAACCATTAGATGAGTGATTGTCATTGTGTATGGTAATGAGCATCAGAAGTAGTTTTTGCTGCCATGATGAGGATGAAGAACAGTGCTGTCTCCATGTGGAATACACAGTATTCTGTGTTGGTGCTCACAGTCATCTGAACTGGTACTACTGTGTGCGCATGTGTGTGTTTGTGTGTGTGTGTGTGTGTGTGTGTGTGTGTGTGTGTGTGTGTGTGTGTGCGTGTGTGTGTGTGTTGCTGTGGAAAAGAGGGATGTTCTGCTTTGAAAACGTCTGTATACTGCAGGTCCATGTCAGCCTGTACACAATAAAACCCTTACATGTCAGGGTGACATTGCATGGATTTATGTCAGTTAATTTGATGATAAACTGATTAAATTGATCTTAATATTAGATATAACATTCCTGACATGGGCTGGAATAATAAGAGCAAAAAAAGTAGATACCTTACACTGAAAGCAACATGATATCAAATATCCTTCAAAACACTTTTATATGCTTTATCAATCATCTCTGATGATATTTTAACTTTGGCCCATTTACAATAAAAGTGTGACACTTCTATTACACTTTATGGAGTTCATTCATTTGTGATCTGTATCGTTATATCATATATCATTCATTATAAGCTACTATGATGATTATAATTGTCTCTTCCTCCTCTCCTTCGAAAAGTAGCATGGCCCAACAGTGGCAGCCTGTGGGTATAAATACTAGTTTGTCAGACACTGGCTTGATATCGCTATTTGAACAGTTAACTATATACCGATACTACACGAAGTCAGCCAGCGTAACCTGCAATGTGTGGATTGTGCAGTCCAGTTTAGCATCACCTTGGATTATAGTGTGTGTACAGCCAATCAGATGGCCTAAAAAATAATGCAGCATGAAGCTTATAGATTTACAGATTATAGATTGATATTGTTGATCGTATGCTGTTTACATTAGAGTTATATTGATTTGCATTTGTTGAATTATATGTTATTACTGTACATTATCTAATGCATGTTATTGTTGAGTGTGTAAATATAATAAATAAAGTTAATAAAGTAAACAAAAATGGCTGTGAAGAGTAGCAGTGTTAGATAAACCATCATTATAGAGCACAAAGAGCAGTTCATCCAGATCTGCTTGGATTCAGGTCTTTACACTAACATCAGCTCCACCCCGAACAGTTGAGTTTCTTCTCAAATGCAATATTCTACCAAAATATGTTCACATGCAATGCACCTCAAGCATGCTTGTAATCCTTGCTCTCAGTAGCTACTAGCATGTATGGTTTTGCACCCATTTACAATGCATTACATATTTTGTTTAGGCAGTATCTTATGTTGCTAAAATTATGTCTTCACTTTAGAATGGCTGAAGTTAAAAGTGCAACAACACACATACTCCACAGTCACACAATGTCATTTAGGTCTATTCAGTCTGCAGTGAATGTGCTCAGTCCGTTTCATCTGTAGGCTCATTTGCAATACTGCTCTCTTGTGGTTAAACATCTGCAGTGCAAGTCACAGTAAATGCCACATGTGTGTTTATGTGTAGTTTTAAGTCTTACTGTAGGTATACAATGAATTAATGAAAATGCTTGACTGTGATCAAGCTCACACTACTGTAATTTTTGCATTTTCACTGATCACCGGAACATTTCTCTGTAACCTTTACAAGCTCTGTCAGCTGAGGATTTTGCTTGATTACACTGTGGGCCTCAGAGCATAGTAGACAGCAGAGTCTGATATCTGAAGATTCCTGATTGTTAGAGGAACTGTTTTTGTAGCTTTGTTGCAAAAAATCTCCCCAGAAATTCCTTTTCACCATCACCACCTCCAAATGTAAATCTACTCAGCATATATGGATGATCATTATTTTGTTTATACCAGAACAGGTAAGCAGCATCACTGCCAGTTGTGTCATAAGTACAGTGGAGTGTCACCGTTCCTCCTTCTGGTCCAGTCTCAGACGTTGACGACTGGTCAACAGTGTCTTCTTTTCCTCTGCACACTGCAGATACATTCAGATACAGATCGGATCAAAACCAAACAGCCAAACCAGCAGGAATGAGGTATTAACAGTCTGTTACTGTCTCAGTTTCACTCTCTGACTGTCTGCTCAGTTTCCTGTATCAACATGCTCTAGTAGTATACACAATAGCCTACTGTATGCATACACAATTCCAAACACATGTATACAATTAATTCAATGTTAAATGTCTGAAATCAGCAATTTGTCTGCAAAAAAATAAATAAACCTGGCATCCACTGACTAGAATATGAAGATGGATATTAGACAGAAAGGAAATTACAATATCAATTTCATACCAAAACATGTTGTTGCAATAACAAGAGAGACCTTCAGCCAATGATGCATGATGATAAACTGTGTTGATTATTATATAGAAAGCAAGATCTCTCTATTTCTCTCTCTCTGTCTCTCACCTGTCCTTACTGTCTTCAGCTCACTGTACAGAGAATACATCTGCCTTAGATATGGAATAGGGCATCAAATGTCAAACACCTGGGAAAAGAATGAAAGTACAAAGGAATGAAATGCCCGCACTCTGCTAAAACTCCCATATATTTAATGTGTTGCAACGTTTCCACCCGGCTGGGTCTTCCTCAGGACATGACTCAACATTCATACCAAACCTTTCATGAATGTGGAAGACAGAATGACGACAACTTGTCAAAATAAAAGTCCAACAATCGCAAAGCAGCATTGCCGTTTTTGATCCAAACCTCTTACCTGATCACGTCACATCTGAGTCAATGGGTGCCAAAACTCCAGTGCCAAAAAGACAGAACATGGTCAAGCAAATCATTTTTGTTTCATAAAAATGTATTTGTTTTATAATACCTTGCAGATGATTTCTCATCTTTTGCTACTGGGAATGTCCAACCGTTCCAGTTTACGCAAATAGGCTACGGGTCAGCTGAATGTAGGCTAGTTTACCTCCCAGTGTTAAATTCAATGATTATGAATACTTCACAACTTGTATAGTAAAGTGACATTCGATGTAGACTTCAAAAGATATTCATGAAATATTTACAAAGGCTGGAGAGAAAAACGGCAATGCTGCTTTGCGATTGTTGGACTTTTATTTTGACAAGTTGTCATCGTTCTGTCTTCCACATTCATAAAAGGTTTGGTATGAATGTTGAGTCATGTCTCATGAAACAGTCATGAATGCTTTATGTGCAGTTTATGACAGCTGCTATGAATGTGTTATGAACTCACCCATCAAGTAAAGTGTTACCGAAACTTCTAAAGGATTTTTATATTATTTTACTGCAGAGTGAATTTGTGAAGAAAAAATCAGATTGTATGCTGTTCATCTCTTGGTTTGGCTGAATATAAGACATCTGAGAGGTCCAAAATCACTTAATCATAATGCATTTTGTAAAGGACAAGGAGTCTCATGTGTAATAATGTGTAATGTAAATTGGAAAACACCATTCATTGTAACAGATAGATGAAGTGGACAGTTATGAATAAAGAAATAAAATGACATTCTTGCTGCACAATGAACATATAAGAACATTCTGAATGTGTACAGGCCTTTCACAGCCCTGTCTGTATCTTCAAAATGCAATATGTTTTTTATGTCTTTGCCATCACCTAAAAGCTGTGAGGGTTTTTGTTGAGCGCAGCTGAGTTTCCTGACACTGTGGGCTCCATGGCACAGTAGTAAAGAGCAGAGTCTGACACATTAGCTGATGAGATCTCCAGGAACACTTGTCTTGCTGCCTTGGTATGTCTAATTGATATCCCAGGAACAGGAGGAGTTGCGTTGGTGATAACACCTTGATAATCCAGAATGAGAAACTCTGGCACAGACTGGGAGAACTGGCGATACCAGTGCAGACCATAAGCAGTTCCATTGTACCTGCAGGAGAGCTGAACATTTTCTCCTTCTGTAGCATAATTCTCTAAAGTGTCTGGAGCAATAGGGCTTCCAGTACTCCTACCTACAAATGAAGGGAAATTATTCAGTTTTGTGCAGGTAAGTGTATAAGATATCATACTGAAGAAAGTTGAAGACTTTAAAGATTATGTTTCTTACCTAGAATGGTTAAAAATAGTAGCAGTGCTACTGAGATCATCATGGTAGGGCACATGGTGTAGTTCATGTGGAGGCTGGTAAACAGTTTTGCTTGGAATCAGTTCTTCACTCAATCACTTTAATCTGATCTGTCACCATAATGCTGTTCATTGTTACTTCAATCCTCTACACATAGAAAACATCCCACCTGCTGCTGTGCTCCTCCTCTTAAGGGCTCAAACTTCAGCTCTGAGATTCTGACTGGAGACTAGATCACACCACACACCCAAACAGTGCACAGCATTTAAACGGTCACATGCCATGTAATTCCACTTAACTGGGAAATGTGAACTTTAAACTGGAATGTACTGCACACGAAAACAGTAAAATGACTTTGTACCTCATTCATTTATTATGTTGAGAAGAAATATCCCATGGATATTTACATGAAGTATTAGAGTAAGAAATGCCAGATGTGCTTTGTATAATGTATTGTCTGCTTGTCAGTATCGGAAAATAAGTCCTGACTTAAGGATGCTTTTTTTTACTTGTCTTTTTTACATTTTTTGGTCTCCATAAATGTTTTAACTGCACTTTCACTGTTGTATATTCTACTATGTTCTGCTCTGATAACCAGGGCTATAATGCAACATTGGGAAATGAATGGAACAGAATGTTACCTTCAGGGATGTAGTGGAGGCTAAACGCACTACACCCTTTACGCACCTCCTGAATTTCGGAAATAGCATTTACGCACCTCCTAATTGCGTTTATCCACCTCTAAATTGTGTTTATCCACCTCTGTTTATCCACCATAGCATATCATTATTAAACAATTCTAAATTAACCGTATATGCCATTTTACAATTGTCTACAGTTTTATATTGTTAGTTTCATGTTGCTGAACCTGGCCTGCGCAACACCGTTTATCCATATCGCCCTGCACATGCCCTGCATTATGGTGTCAGTGACCATTCGTATTGCGGCAGTCAGCAGGAAGCATCAAAGGTCACACGAGTAAACGAGTTTGGATAATCAATGTTTTTTTTTATGGATACACACCGATTTCTGAAGCATCAAGACAACATCCCTCCTCCTGATTGTGCAGAAAACAGCCTCGACTACAAGCCCAACGTGAGTGAGCTCCAGAAACAATACAATTGAGGTTAATTTGGTGCGCAGTAAATTCATGCCACAGGCACAGTGTTGAAATTATTAGGTTACTTCATACATGAATTTGCAAGTGCTAGCTACCATACCATAGAGGTGGAGTCCCCCCTCCCCTTTGCCCTTTTTGAAATGCTACTGGCACAAAGACTTAATATAAAGCTGTAGCCTAGCATTCAGACTGGACTCCTACACACTTAATGCATGCTAAATAAATTGTTTTATTTCATTATAGGTTTGTCTGTAAGATTTCATATTTCTTACTTTATATGGTGATTAGGCCATTCTGACATAGCCTACTGTCTACATCCTGACATTTCAGTTCTCTCTTTATTGTGATTTACTAAACTTCATAGACTTCTACCATATTTATTATGACTGCCGCGCAGCGAAGCGGCGGTCATATAGGTTTAGTCAGATTTTTTTTTTTCTTTTTTTTTTTTTTTTCTTTTTCGCATGTCCAAATTTCTGTCAATGATTCCCGGGACACTGAAAGACCGGGGTAGACGAAACTTGGTGGGCATGTAACCCCATATGGATAGCATGGAACCATCGTTTTTCGTTTTGATCTGTAGCCCCCCCGCTGGACTGCACCCCCCGAAAGGAGGGTAGGGCAGACACAGTTTTCTGTGAATATCTCGAGAACCGTAAGGTTTAGGAGGACCTTTTTTTTTTGTATGTTGATCTCAAGGGGCCATGTCAACCCATTCCATAACCACTCATTTCATGTATAGCGCCACCTAGTTAAACACAAAAAAGTAAAAATGAGGTGTTGTAATCGGAGGTATCTGTGACCTAACATAGTCAAAACTGCACGAAATTGGAAGTGTAGGATCATTTTGACACCCTCTGAATGCACGCCAAGTTTCGTGGAATTCCGTTCATGGGGGGCCACACAATAAATTAATTTATGTTACTATACACCAACTGGCCTGTAGGTGGCCGGAGACAGTTTTCTGTGAATATCTCGAGAACCGTAGGGCCTAGGAGGTCCACCTTTTTTTTGTATGTTGATCTCAAGGGGCCATGTCAACCCATCCCATTACCACTTATTTCATGTATAGCGCCACCTAGTTAAAAATTAAAAAGCAAAAAATTAGGTGTTTTCATCACAATATCTCTGGCTGACATGGTCAAAACTGCACGAAATTGAAAGTGTAGGATCATTATGACACCCTCCGAATGCATGCCAAGTTTTGTGTACTTTCGTTCATGGGGGGCCTTACAATAAAACAATTTATGTGTACATTTAGTGACGTACACCAACAAGGATTCCCGGGACACTGAAAGACCGGGGTACACAAAACTTGGTGGGCATGTACCCCCACATGGATAGCATGGAACTGTCATTTTTCGTTTTGATCTGTAGCCCCCCCACTGGACTGGACCCCCCGAAAGGAGGGTAGGCCAGACACAGTTCTCTGTGAATATCTTGAGAACTGTAGGGCCTAGGATGACCATTTTTTCCATATATTTGCCTCCAGGGGTCATGTTAGCCCAGTTCATGTGCACATATGTGCACAAACAGATACACACACACACACACATTCACAGTAATCATGACACATACTCACACAGTAGACATATGTACCCTTCCATTCACAGGCACATACGCAGGCACGCGCACACACACACACACACACACACACACACACACACACACACACACACACACACTCTCACACACACACACACACCCACACACATAACATAAACATAACACAAACAATCAAGAATTTCTCATAATTATGAACAGGCAAGATGGAGGTGGGGTTGTATAAAATGAATTTTACATGTGAAATCTATGAACTAATCATGTTTTGGTACTTGTTGTCTAGCAGATACCAGTGAGAATTGAGTGTGGATAATGCAATTTAGTGAGACAGTTAGAATCATATAGGCCTTTCAGCGTGATTTCTTTTTGTGGAAAAAATGTGCTGGACTGGGCGGCGGTCATATTTTGTACCGCTCTGCGGTACATCTAGTTCATTCTGGAGTTAACAATGAGCTTTGATTAAGGACATTAATAGTGATTGTGTGGCCTATGAGAGAACACCCAGGCCTAGGTCAGGATACACTGGTATACCGTGGTCTGCCTTACCGGTGACCGCGTCATGGTCTGCCTGATCACAGAATTTATACTTTACCCACCTCTTTTTTTACCACTACACCCCTGGTTACCTTCTCCTTTTGGGTTAAAGATCTGATTTGATTCATTGGGCTATTGGGCACCTTGAGGACACTCAACTCACAACCAAGTTGTTTCATACATGCCACAGTTTGAAGCCGATATCCACATGAAATGTTGTGTTTTGTGACACAATAAAGTATTGTTTAATAAACTAATACATGCTTTTTTTATTTGCATAAAATACTATTTTGCTGTTTATACACAGGAATTCACTGTGTTCATTTTGAAACTGCCCCTATAAGTCAATCATACATTTTTACAGAATAATATGCACTCTACATTGTACAGAGAATACAGCATCTGCATTAGATGTGGAAATAGGGTATCAAATGTCAAATACCTGGAAAATGAAAGTAAACATAGCCTGACAACACGGAGGCAGAAAAACCTTTGTTGTTATTGACTGAGGGATCTAAAACAGGTGATTGGTAAATTAACTGATTAGTCACAGACTGTGAGGTTTGTCTTGTAAAGTGCACAGCAGGTAGGTGGAGTCATCCAGTTTTGCCTAAGATGTCTGAATGGTGATCTTCATTACTGTAAAATATTTGCTATTTTCAATTTACTATACCTTGTGGAAATGTACCATATTATATTTTTTTACTATTGTATTTTATTGCAGAGTGAAGGGAGGTAAGGGAAATAAGCAGATTTGATGCTGTTTTTCAGCTGCTTTGGCTGAGCATGAGATTAACTAGGATGCCACCTTGTGGTGAAAACTTGAAGAACATTTTTATATTATTTTATTGCAGAGTGGAGGTTATTAGGCAGGTTTGTGAGTCATCTGCTTGATTTATTGCAAAATTGCCTAGATAGATAGATTAGCCTTTATTGTCTCAAACAGAGAAATTTGTCTTGGGCATTCAAGAAATAGGAAATCTGTTCACATACATTTACACAACCACACTTGTACACACCTATACAGGTGAACATTTATACATAAATGCATGTAGCAGCCCATGACATAAATACCTAAAAGAATCACCTACACCGCCCCCTCCCACCCCACCCCCACTCACACACACACAGGCACACAGCCAGCCACATGCGCAACCCCTCATAACTTTAGGTATCCTAATAATTCTACATTTGTTATAGGGTAAATAAAATGTCAGTTACACTTTACTTGAAGGTATCTGCATAAGAGTGACATGACACAGTCATCAAAGTGTCATAAACATTATAAATAATTCATAAACGTTTATGACATAACGCCTCTGTCATTAAGTGTCATTCGGTTTTTGTTATGACAAGTTAGGGTTAGGGTTAGGGTTCATGTGTCATGACAGTGTCATGTCACTCTTATGTAGATACCTTCAAGTAAAGTGTTACCAAAATGTCTAGGTTAATGTGTTATCATGTTATATAATGTTAAAATGTCATTCACTGTCAAATCCATCTACCAAAAAACAGAGAAATAAAAGAAAAGGCCCCACTGAGCAGAACATCACTGATGCTGGTGATTATTAAGGCCCATCTTTCCTACAGTTCACCTGTTTGTCTATCATTTGATAGAGCTACCTGGTTCTTAATAAGACAGAGTATCTCTCAGAGACAATTGGAAGCACATCATTATACACCAATGTTAAAATGAAAACCTGGGTACATGAATTATCATGAATTCATGCATGAATTAATTCATGATTTATGCATGACTTCATTCCTTTATATCTTACGAATCATCAAGAATTGACATGAGTTCATAGTCTCTCATTCATGACCTCATGCATGAATAACACATCAACTAAAGCATTAGGTATGATGGGTACATCATTATGATTTATGATTCCTTAAGCATGATCATCATGAATTTAAGGTTAATTGCTCATGAGTTAATCGTGTCTGTGGCCCCTCAGCTAAAGTGGTGAATAATGATGCGTTTAGAGAACTGCAAAGTTGTGTTCAAATCAGAATTTGAGCAGTGATGACCACATTTTTGGCAGAAAAATAAATAATCATGATCATGCTTAATCATAATTCATAATGATGTGCCCACCGTACCTAATACTTGGTAGGTGATGTGCTGTTCATGTATGAGGTCATGAATTACAGACTATGAACTCATGTCAATTTATGATGATTCATGAGATATTAAGGAATGAAGTAATACATAAATCATGAATTAATTAATGTACCCTTACCGTAAAGTGTTACCGAAAACTTTAAATCCCTTCATGAGACTTTTGTATCACTCTTGAGTCTTGTCTTTCTATGAGTATTGTGCTATTGCCATTCATCTTAGCTGTGAGGGTTTTTGTTGAGTGCTGCTGGGTTTCCTGACACTGTGGGCTGCAGGGCGCAGTAGTATACAGCAGAGTCTGAAACTTCAGCAGATGAGATCTTCAGAGAAACTTGCTTTGCTGTATTGTCATGTCTGATTGATATCCCAAGAACAGGAGGAGTTGCATTGATGATAGTGCCTTGATAATCCAGAATGAGAAACTGTGTCACAGACTGGGAGAACTGGCGATACCAGTGCAGACTGTCAGCGCTTCCATTGTACCTGCAGGAGAGCTGAACATTTTCTCCTTCTTTGGCATACTTCACTACAGTGTCTGGTACAATAGGGCTTTCAGTACTCTTACCTACAGATAAAGGGAACTGATTCAGTTATGCATACTACTACTAAAAAAAGCCTAGTTTGAAGTAATATTATTGAGTTTATATAACATACCCTAATTTTTAGATACAGCAAAATATAGAAGTGCTCTTACCCAAGATGGTTGAAAACAGTAGCAGTGCTACAGGAATCATTATGGTAATGTCCATAGTGTAGTTCATGAGGGAGGCTGGTATGCTGATCTGCTTGGATTCAGTTCTTCACCCTTAGACACTTCAATCTGATCTCATTATGATGCTGTCTGTTCAGCTCCTCCCCTAACTGGGCCTCAGAGCGCAGTAGTAGACAGCAGAGTCTGAGACTTCAGCAGATGAGATATTCAGATGAACCTGTTTAGAGCCTTTATTCACCTGTATTCAGGATGAGAAGTTGAGTCCACTTTGCGGTCACTGGATTCAAACAACATGATGATGAATTCTGGTTTAGATCCTGGATTCTGGCGATACCACTGCAGATTGTTCACATTCACAGCATTACTGTATGTGCAGGAGAGAGAAGCTGTTTCACCCTCTGAGACAAGGAGTTCTGTAGAGGCTGGAGTGATGTCATCTTGTAAACCCAGATCTGAAAAAGAAAGATTTTTACACTTAGAAGAAAAAACATTACACATATAAAATACAACAAACATATTTATTTTTGCAACCTTTTGTACATTTGAAACTCTAACCTGCTTGTGTTAGAAATACAACAAGAAGTAGCAGACTGGGGACAGTCATGATTTGTTGTTAATTTGTAGAATCCAAATCTCAACAAATGTAGCTCTCTTGTATTGGCTGTAAGTACAGTCATTCTAATCTTAAATATCTTCCCTAAGACTTCTCCTATGATAACTCTCGTCAGGATGTCCTGCTCTACAAAGAATCTGTGCCCAACTAATGGTAACAGAGCATGTTACTCTCTCATAATCTGTCTACAATTGCGTATCAATATTGAACCAGAGCCGCTGGTGTTTCAGATAGAACTCATTGAATGACTATCCTTTATATATTCTGTTCTCCATTTACACCATATCCTTAAGTGAGATTATTTGCTCCCATGAATTTCATAAGGATGATCAAAACAGTGTGTGGTTTTTGTATGAGAGCTGAGTGTGCAGCTGTCACTGTGGGCCTCAGAGCACAGTAGTACACAGCAGAGTCAGACACGTGCAGATCCTGGATGCTCAGAGGAATGGAGCTGGAGGAGAAGTTTAGTTTGGAGTGAAATCTCTCATTGAACTCAGCGCCATTATCTCCAGAGGAATATTTATCTCTTCTCAGCAGGTATCTGGGGAAATCATTTGGTCTTTGTATGTACCAGAAGAGATCTGGTGATCCACTACTAGCACTACTAGTTTTGTATCCACATCTGAGAGTCACTGATCCTCTTTCTGTGTAAACCATCTCCTGCTCAGGCTGTTCCACTGTGTCCTCTCCTCTACATTCTGTTGAAATAAAATCACATTGGTAAAATCAAAAATGAAATAAAATCAAATAGGTGCAGTAGGTTTGAGAGAATACATAAAATGGGATCAACTGAAAAAATAATAACTTGCATTTTACCAAAGCAATACAGCATCACAATCAAGATGCAACTTTGCATAAATGCCATGACTTTATTAAAGGTGACAGAAGGGTTTCAGGGTTATCTTCTATAGCTCCTGAAGTATGTATATTAAATGCATTCATCCTTTGAGGAGGTGCCTCTTATTGTGAACAAAAACATCAAGATGCTTCCACCTTGTGGTAGGTATTGACATAGTTCAATTTAAGGTCAGTGCATATGAATTTACAGTAAGTTGGTCCTTGTACATGATTTATTTACAGTTTATTTCATGACATAAGCGCCTTAAGACACTAAATAATGTAATCTTCTTATACGATAAGTCATGAACAAAATTCCATAACCATAACCATTATCCGAGTGCCATTTGTTGTGGTAATGAGCATTTTTCTCAATATTGTTCAAGTGTTGTCATGATGACAATCAGTAATAGTGTTGTGCATCTCCATGTGAAAACTACAGTATTCAGTGTTGCTGCTCATAGCTGCTTCTGAGTAGGTTGTGTAGACTTCACTGATGCAAAGCCTGCTGTGCGGATTCCTGCATGTCACATTATATACTGTATGACCCTCCCCCCAGCACTTTCATCCTGCCTGAGTAAAGCACAGTTCATCAGGTAACAGTATGCTGGGCACAATCTGGAATGTGGAATAAGAACATGAACACTGATAATATGCTTCAGAAACATGTGGACGCTGTAAAACAATGCATATCTCCTTATTCCAGACCATGAGCTGCCCAAATCTAGTCCTAGTCCAGTCAAATTGGCCAATAACAACAATTAACTTGAGTAATGTGTCTTGAAAAAAGTTGAGCTACTCGATGGATATTTTTTTATTTAGATACACGTGATGTTTTTGTACAGTGTTGTAGGGTTTCCTGTCACTGTGGGCTGCGAAGCGCAGTAGTAGACAGCAGAGTCTGAGACTTGAAGATTCCTGATTGTCAGTGGAACTATCTTTGTAGTTTTGTTGAGTTCAGCCAGAAATCTTGTTTCAAATTCCTTTTCTCCATCACCACCTCCAAATGAAAATCTTCTCAGCATATATTGAGGATGATCATTAGGTTTCTGTTTATACCAGAACAGGTAGGCATTAGTGGCAGCTGTGTCATAACTACAGCGGAGTGTCACCGTTCCTCCTTCTGGTCCAGTCTCAGACGTTGACGACTGGTCAACAGTGTCTTCTTTTCCTCTGCACACTGCAGATACATTCAGATACAGACCAGAAACCAAACAGCCAAACCAGCAGGAATGAGGTATTAGCACTCTGTGACTGTCTGCTCAGTTTCCAGTATCACCTTGTTCTATTAGAATATACAATACTAGGCTATGTGTACATAATTCCAAATACATGTATATTATTCAAATGTTAAATGCTTATAATCTGCAATTACATTTCTGCAAAAAAGCAAACCTGACATCCACTGACTACAGTTTGATGATGGATATTAGACAGAAAATAAATCATAATATAGCCGCAAGCGGCAATGGCGGGCCCGAGCACCTGCGGGCCGCAACCCGTGACATGTCGTAATCCAACAAAGCACCGACGTGGTGCGTTTGCGAAATGTACATATTTAATGCTTGTGCTAGTTGTTTTTGTATTTTATTTTCTGCCACATTTACTCGCTTGGCCAGGTGGGGGCGTAATGCAAGGCAGGCCCATTGGGTGTCATCATAATCATAATATATATTAACCTGAGAAATTTCAGACCATTCATTTTAAACAAAGAACATTTCTGATACACGTTTTGGTTGGCCAGATGGTGGCGCTATGTTAGGCATGAAAATTACACATGTGAATATCATCACAATAATGATATCCAAAATGTTTGTAAACTTTCAGATCAATCACTTAAGGCATTGTCCATTTCTGGCACATTTCCTGCTTGACCAGGTGGTGGCGCTATGCCAGGCAGGCCCATTGGGTGTCTGGATATCATCATAATCATAATATCTATTAACCTGAGAAGTTTCAGACCATTTATTCAAAGCATAGAGCATTTCTGGCACATTTCCTGCTTGGCCAGAAGGTGGCGCTATGCTAGGCCGGTGAATTACGCATGTGAATATCATCACAATAATGAAATCCAATATTTTATAAAGTTTCAGATCAATCACTTAAGGCATTGTCCATTTCTGACACATTTCCTGCTTGGCCAGGTGGTGGCGCTATGCCAGGCAGGCCCATTGGGTGTCTGGATATCATCATAATCATGATATCTATTAACCTGAGAAGTTTCAGACCATTCATTCAATGCACTGTGATTTATGACACATTTCCTGTTTATGTGGTGAGATATTAAAATCATATCAAATATATTACAACATTCAAAAATCCATTCACAATTTAACATCAGCGACATCTTGGCATAATGTTTGCCAAATTTCAAATGAATCTGACAAACCGTCTAGGAGGAGTATGTTCAAATTGATCATGTGACATCACTATAATTGTCATTCTTTCTGTTGCCAGTTGGTGGCGCTATGGCAAACATGCATTATGGGCATGTGAATATTATCATTAACATGGTCTTCAATGACCTGTGAAATTTAAAACATTTCAAGCCATGCATGGTGAATTATGACACATTTATTGCTTATGTGGAAGGGTATTAAAATTAATAATTTCACCATTTCGTCAAATTACAACATATCAAAAAAAGGCTTCAAAATTTATAATCAGGAACATCTCGGCGTCATGTATACCAACTTTGACATGAATCGGATCAACCGTCTAGGAGGAGTACGTTAAAATTGATCATGTCCACAACGCACAAAATATCAAATACCTCACTTCCTGTGGGCGTGGCTAATGGCATGTTAATACAAAAGTCGTTTGTTTTTGGGAGTTAAATACACCCACCAAATTTGGTGTGTGTATCTAAAACTATATGCCAACCACAAGTCACTGTGACGTAAGGGGGCGCTATGGAGTTCCTGGGCAACGCCCGGTGCCAAGCTTTTATCCCTGTCTATTCACTGTACCACTTGATGTGTTTGCTAAATTTCATGCGTTTTCGACCATGTTAACCACCTCAAAATATATACCAACCACGGAATCAGTCACCTAAGGGGGCGCTAGCGAGTCCCTGGGCCACTCCCGGGGGCAAGCTCTTGTACCAAACAGCGTTGCGTGCCACCTGACATGTGTGGCAAATTTCAAGCATTTTCGACCATGTTAACCACCTCAAAAACAGGAAAGCAAAAAAGTGGAATAACAATAATAATAATAATAATAATCCTTACAAAAACAATAGGGCCTTGCGCCCTTCGGTGCTCGGGCCCTAAATATAGCCGCAAGCGGCAATGGCGGGCCCGAGCACCTGCGGGCCGCAACCCGTGACATGTCGGAATCCAACAAAGCACTGACGTGGTGCGTTTGTGAAACGTACATATTTGATGCGTGTGCTAGTTGTTTTTGTATTTTATTTTCTGCCACATTTACTCGCTTGGCCAGGTGGGGGCGTAATGCAAGGCAGGCCCATTGGGTGTCATCATAATCATAATATATATTAACCTGAGAAATTTCATACCATTAATTTTAAGCAAAGAACATTTCTGATACACTTTTTGGTTGGCCAGATGGTGGCGCTATGTTAAGCATGAAAATTACACATGTGAATATCATCACAATAATGATATCCAAAATTTGTGTAAACTTTCAGATCAATCACTTAAGGCATTGCCCATTTCTGGCACATTTACTGCTTGACCAGGTGGTGGCGCTATGCCAGGCAGGCCTATTGGGTGTCTGGATATCATCATAATCATAATATCTATTAACCTGAGAAGTTTCAGACCATTTATTCAAAGCATAGAGCATTTCTGGCACATTTCCTTCTTGGCCAGAAGGTGGCGCTATGCTAGGCCGGTGAATTACGCATGTGAATATCATCACAATAATGATATCCAATATTTTATAAAGTTTCAGATCAATCACTTAAGGCATTGTCCATTTCTGGCACATTTCCTGCTTGGCCAGGTGGTGGCGCTATGCCAGGCAGGCCCATTGGGTGTCTGGATATCATCATAATCATGATATCTATTAACCTGAGAAGTTTCAGACCATTCATTCAATGCACTGTGATTTATGACACATTTCCTGTTTATGTGGTGAGATATTAAAATCATATCAAATATATTACAACATTCAAAAATCCATTCACAATTTAACATCAGCGACATCTTGGCATGATGTTTGCCAAATTTCAAATTAATCTGACAAACCGTCTAGGAGGAGTATGTTCAAATTGATCATCTGAAGTCAGTGTAATTGTCATTCTTTCTGTTGCCAGTTGGTGGCGCTATAGCAAACATGCGTTATGGGCATGTGAATATTATCATTAACATGGTATTCAATGACCTGTTAAATTTTAAACATTTCAAGCCATGCACGATGAATTATGACACATTTACTGTTTGTGTGGAAGGGTATTAAAATTCATAATTTCGCCATTTCGTCAAATTACAACATATCAAAAAAAGGCTTCACAATTTATAATCAGGAACATCTCGACGTCACGTATACCAACTTTGACATGAATCGGATCAACCGTCTAGGAGGAGTACGTTAAAATTGATCATGTCCACAACGCACAAAATCTCAATTACCTCACTTCCTGTGGGCGTGGCTAATGGCATGTTAATACAAAAGTTGTTTGTTTTTGGGAGTTACATACACCCACCAAATTTGGTGTGTGTAGCTAAAACTATATGCCAACCACAAGTCACAGTGGCATAAGGGGGCGCTATGGAGTTCCTGTGCAACGCCCGGTGCCAAGCTTTTATCCCTGTCTATTCACTGTGTCACTTGATGTGTGTGCTAAATTTCATGCGTTTTCGACCATGTTAACCACCTCAAAATATATGCCAACCACGGGATCAGTCACCTAAGGGGGCGCTAGCGAGTCTCTGGGCCACACCCGAGGTCAAGCTCTTGTACCTAACTGCGTTGCGTGACACCTGACGTGTGTGCCAAATTTCAAGAATTTTCGACCATGTTAACCACCTCAAAAACAGGAAAGCAAAAAAGTGGAATAACAATAATAATAATAATAATAATAATAATCCTTACAAAAACAATAGGGCCTTGCGCCCTTCGGTGCTCGGGCCCTAATAATAATAATAATAATAATCCTTACAAAAACAATAGGGCCTTGCGCCCTTCGGTGCTCGGGCCCTAAATATCAATATCATACCAAAAACTGTTGTTGCAATAACAAGAGAGACCTTCAGCCAGTGATGCATGATGACAAACTGTGGTGATTTTGATATAGAAATGAAGATCTCACTTTCTCTCTCTCTCTCTCTCTCTCTCTGACAATTCAAGGAGGAGCTTACGGTATATCGAAGTGGTGAAATGACTGTTGTGACAAGTATGAAATGCAGAAACTTAAGAATGAGCAGGCAAATGGTTGTGAGCACCTACATGAAATGTATGGCTGGATGGTCAGAGAGAAGTGGCACTGAGATTAGCAATGAATCTCCTCTTGAACTGGTCATCATTATCCCCAGCGTCAGAGTAGCCTACCATCTCAGTTTGTATGAAGGAAGTCCAGGCTCCTTGTGTTGGTACCAGCTGTCTGTGTAATGTGTCCTCAGCTCTGCATTGTACAGAGAATACATCTACATTAGATATGGACATAGGATATGAAATAAATACCAAACACTTGAAAAGAATGAAAGTAAATATAGCCTGGCAACACAGAGCCAGAAAAGTTACAGTCAGGCGACCCTACCACCGTTAATGAAATAAGAGGAAACTAACTTTTCCTGTAATGTTTATTTGATTTGTTTCCTGAAGGATCTAAAACGTAGCCTGGAAAATCCAGACCCTGGTAATCTAGACAGATTAAGGGTCTGGCCACGAACAATGTGGCCCAACTCAAGGGGCGGCACCATGCATTTGAAAATCTCACTGCACGCAATTGGATAACACTAGACCAATGTTTACTCTGAATGATTCCGGACTTCGACACAATTGACACTACGATCAATGTTCCCAACGTTGCAGCAACGTTGCATCAGTTTAGCTTGCCTCTGGCCCGCCTATATCCTACGATTTGATTGGTTCCACAGGATGCAAGGGGGAAAAGTAACGTGCATCATTGCTCATTGCCAGAGTGTCTCACAGAGACAATTCCATTGTGCTCTTGCGAGAACTCTGGATTTCCAGGGTATCTAAAGCGTATTAGTAGTAAAGTCTCAGATGTATTATGATGCCACATCGTGGTGAAAACATGCAATGCATCTTTATTGTCTTGGTGTCAGGTTTATTTGCATCTTTATTGTCAGGTGAAGGAAATAAGCAGATATGGTGCTGTTCATCAGTTGGTTGGACTGAATATGAGACATCTGCCTCATCCAAAATCACATAATCATTCAGTATTTGGTCTAGAATTAAAATGTGAAGATAAATATGTAATTATAATGTAATGTAAAACACTATTCACTGTCAAACATCTACCAAGAAAATGCAGAGAAATCATCAGCATTATTAAGGCCCACCTCCCCAACAGTTCACCTGTTTTTCTATCATTTGATAGAGCTACCTGGTCCTTAAATAGTCTCTCTCATAGTCAGATGGAAGCATAGACATCATTATTATGTTTAGCCCCCGACAGCTTTTTGCTGTATCCATCCTTTTCCATAGACGAAAACTCACTACTCGTACCTGCTCACTCAGCGTTCACGGCGCCCCCACTCCCTTTTCTATGTCAAAATTCTATGATGGAATCTTATGAGATAGGGCGCCTACTCTAGCCTGTTAGCCCTCTAAAATGTTATTTAACATTGAGGAAATGCAGAAATGTACAACAGTAGCTACATATAGAATATACCAAATATATTATTATTATTTTTATTTTTTTTGTTACCATTACTTTGGCACCCCTGCGGTGCTGCGCCCCTATGTGCCGCATATAGCGCATACCTAGCCTGACGTTGTCATACTCAAATTCTAGTCAGAATATGAGTCTGATACTGCTCCATTGGGACGTAATTATGGGGCGTGTTTCAACCAATACAGGGGGGGAATGCCTCTGCACTCAATTGGATAGACCTAACCAATCAGAGCAACAAAATAGCTTACTGTGAGGTGTAGGAAGAAAACACACGAACCATCCTTCTTCTCCTATATCCCCTCTGTTTTTAAAAATAATTCTGTTGAACAGTGATATGCTACAAACATGTTAAACAGCTGGGAAAGGCTGTCGCAAATCCCTCGAACAGGTGGTCAATCAGAGATTTCAAACGAGCGAGGGAACATGTTGCAATGCAACAGCGCTGTTTTCCCTTGATGAAAGTGAAACCACCAGTTTTCCCACATCTCAGCTTTTTCCAAAGTTTTCAGAAATAATCGTTTTCAGTGATACAAACTCATTAAATAATATGAATTTTCCATATGGGGTCTTAAAAGCCATGTATCCTTCTAGCCACAGCGTTTTTGTTTCAAACATAAGCCTAATCTAAGCGTGCTCAGATGACGTGATAGACCAGGTGCTGTTGCTCACCTGTCCATCATCGTAAAGCCTGATTTGATTGGTCCGCCCGATTTAGGGCGAGCATACTTGCCCCATAATGGAGCAATGCCAGACCGAACTTCCCGTGGGGCGGGACTAAGTTCGGAATGGCACCCAGGCTAGCGCATACCCACTTTTTGCGCCACTGCTGACTGGGGATTGGCTTTTTTAGACTAAAACCCCAATTGACTATCAGGATGATGAGCTCAGTCTAATGAAAAGAAAACAGTCCTTTGCTATCTCATAGAAATTTCACTTTATGGAATATTCATTCTAAGGCACTTTAACACTCTTTAACACTCTGTTTTATGTTTAACTAATTAATGGGGTTTGTTTGTTTATAAAGTACATAAGAATTATTTGATTCCCTCATATCTCTCCAATGACACTTGTCAGACTGACCTTTGGTGATTACTTTTTGATAAGGAGGGTAACAATTTCTCTCAAGGCCCAAATATTATCTTAGCACCAGAGTGTACTCATTTATAACCAGGAATTAGAAACGGTTCAAACCGGAACCGGAACGAAAACCGGAAAAGAGTTTTTGGATGAACATAACTGAAAACGGGAGTTAAACGTTATTTTCAATTTTAGATAACCGGTTAATAACGGTATTTATCTTTCCTATTAACCTTTGTTTGAATATTATTGAAAAGCCCATAGGCTTTGAGATTTAATATTATATAGGCTACTTGCCTACTTTCAAATCTCGCCCCACTCCTCAATTCAAGCATAGTGATTTTAACAGTTAGCCTTGATATTGAATGTGCTTTGATTTAAGCTTTAATGTTGGCCCAAAAAAAGTCTATAGTATTGTGCCACCGGCCATAAATTTATTTGTAAAGACAATGTCATTTGGTCCGTGTAACGCTTTGCAGTACCGTGTTCTATTTTCAGAATTCACATGAAAAAATATAAAAATAGGCTTTAAAATCTGTTATCCATTCTTTAGGACGGCACAGTAAAGGGGTTATTGATGGTTATTTTGATTTTCAATTGAGCACAGTTATGGTTTTCTGTGCAGAAGTTAAAAATTGAAATGATGCGTCAATTTTATAATTTTCCTTTTTTGCGCTTGTGGTTGGACTGAACCACGAGCACCGGGGGGAAAACACTATCTAGCTGGTGGATGAGAGCGCCGCCTGAAGTTGTTCGTGATTTTTACTTATTAATTTAGAGATTAATAAATTAAACTTCGCCGATTTTTGGGAGATGGGATATTAAACATAACTTTCAACCTATGTTGAACATATCTATTTGAATACCATGACCATGCCATACCATAGCAAATAATTCCCCAAAGCAGAATGTTTTGCCATCCATCAGTTTAGGCTATTCAGGCCTATAGGCTACCCCAAGCACAGTTTGACATGGGACGTTTTTGCTTATTTAACACTTTTACACTAGACTAGGTTTCATTAAACGAAGACACAACAGTGAATAATTGATCAGTTTCCATCTATTAATTTCAACAGCAATAGCCTACATTGGCCTGTAGGCTACTACGGCTCAAGTCCATTGGTAATGCTCATGTAGGTCTCCAAAGCCTCCCAGAACAGCTCTTCTCTACCTGTAAGACATGAGTAGAACACGTAGGCTAGCCTACTCATAAGTGTCAGGACGCAGCAATGTCTCCCTCTCCATCTGAAGTTCTGGTCTTGAGCTGACATTATCAATCGCTTGGCACCTTGATGCAAGCTGAACTGTGTTTGATAGCCCTCCATCTCTACATCCACTGATAAAATGTGATCACCAACACCGCGCGCTCTGTTATGTGTATCAGGTCACCCCCCCTACGCTTGTGGTCCAGCCCAACAGAAATGGTAAAAAAGGCAAAAATCCAATATTAACTGAATTTTACTTTTGTTTCCAATCCAGTTTCTGTTTTATTCTTTATCTTGTGTGACTAATGACAAATGTAGAAAATAGCAGCAATTATCTATTTGCTGACCAGTTAAAAAAATTGGATTATTGAACACATTTTTTTATTTGGATCAGATGGATAGAACAAAGAGAACAAATAGAACAAAGCACTGCAAAGCGTTACACAGACCTCATTTTTAAAGGAGCGTTATTAACCGTTCTTCTATAACGTTCTAACTGGTTACAATTTATAGGAGAGGCCTTGGAACACTGGAACAGGAACGAAAAAAATAATGTTTTTGCTCAGAACGAACCAAAATGAAAATCATTCTGTTTTCAGTCCCTGTTTATAACTAAGGGGTTGCCCAGTCAGTGTAGTTCAGTTCAGATACCCTTGCCTGTAAAATATCTGCCAGCTGTAGTAATGATGGGGATTCACCATTTAACACAGTGAACAGGTGTGACCACAAGCACTCAATGAGGCCTCCACCATAGATCTGTGGTGAATTGCTATCTGGATTAAACAGGAAATTTCTTTGATCTACATTCTTTTCAAAGTTGTCATTCATGTTTAGGTTTTTGTACAGCATCTCAGATACTTTGTATCACTGGGCTACCCTCAGAGCACAGTAGTAGAGAGCTGTGTCTGCCAGAGTCAGATCTTCAATATTGAGTTCAGTGGAAACCTGGGAAGTTTCGGAAGTAAAACGAGGATTGGGCTCATTAGAGTCACTTCTTGAGCGAGCTCCTCTGTAGAGTAGATACTGTGGTGCCATGTTAGGATACTGCTTGTACCAGTAAAGGAGCACAAAGCTGCTGCTTGACTCATATGAACACTGTAGTGTCACTGACTCTGACTCCTTTTTATTTACTAATGTGCCTTCTTCTTTTGGACCAATTTTATCTTGTGCACCTGTACCTGAAAACAGTGGGAAAAAAACTAAAAGGTAAGGAAAGAGCAATGGCCTGTAATTATTGTTTTGAATGTATTTATCCTTGAGAAAACTTTATGTGAGACTCAAGTATGCCTACCTGTAGCAAGTATAAGAATGATGACCATAAGTGATTTCTCCATTTGAAACGTGGATGAGGATGATTACTTAGAGTGTTTTCTCACAGCTCTCTGAGCAGTAGTTATGTGTTGTGAGAGTATTATGAGTCATGACAAGAGGAACTTCTCCTGGGAGGGTCTTGTGTGAGAAATAGCTTATAAACAGAAAGAGGATGGGAGTCTTGAGGGGTAAAAGAAATGCCCTTGGTCAAAACTGGGTCTCTGGATGGTACGAGAAAAAAATTACCACAAACTCAAAGTCACGATTCTGAGATACTAAGTCAAAATGTTGAGATGCTAATAAGTCAAAATTTTCAGATACTCTTTCTGTTATTACAAATATCTTTTCTGAAATCTGTACAAAGCTGATGTTGTCAGTTATTAAGTTCAGATGCATGTCCAGAATACTAATGTGTGTAAGGTGATTGGGTAACACTTTACTTGACGGGTGAGTTCATAACACATTCATAGCAGCTGTCATAAACTGCACATAAAGGCATGAGTCAACATTCATACCAAACCTTTCATGAATGCGGAAGACAGAACGACGAGAGCTTGTCAAAGTAAAAGTCCAAAGTCGCAAAGCAGCATTGCCGCTTTTGGTCCAAACCTCTTACCTGATCACGTCACATCTGAGTCAATGGGCTACTCCAGTGCCAAAAAGACAAAACATGGTCAACCAAATAATTTTTGTTTCATAAAAATGTATTTGTTTTATGATGTAACCTTTGCAGATGATTTATCATCTTTTGCCACTGGGAATGTCCAACCGTTTCAGGTTACACAAATACGGGTCAGCTGAATGTAGGCTAGTTTACCTCCCAGGGTTAAGCTCTGTGATTACGAATACTTCCCAACTTGTATAGTAAAGTGACATTCCATGTAGACTTCAGAAGATATTCATGAAATATTTACAAAGGCTGGAGAGAAGAATGGCAATGGTGCTTTGCGATTGTTGAACTTTTATTTTGACAAGTTGTTGTTGTTCTGTCTTCTACATTCATGAAAGGTTTGGTATGAATGTTGAGTCATGTCTCATTAAACAGTCATGAATGTTTTATGTGCAGTTTATGACAGCTGCTATGAATGTGTTATGAACTCACAATGTCTCTTTGTGGAACCAAAGTGTTTCTACAGGCTTAATAACCTACAGTAAGAGATGATGATTTGCAGTGGTTTTGGTGAGTAGGGATGTAACGTTGCCACCTTGTGGAGTGGATGAATGACCAAACTGTAAAAAGGGACTGTTTTTGTTAAATGTGGAAGGCAACACAGATGAGCAGATAGAGAGACAGAAAGCAATTTCTGGACAAGGGAGATGAACAGTTGCATGAGGCAGAAGAGGACCAGGAAGAGGTAAAGCTGGACCAGGCAGAGGAGTAGTGGGACCAGGATAATGTGAGTTGGACCAGAACAAAGGGACATGCAAGGTTGGGAAGAGAGGAGTAAGAAAAGTAAGATGAGTGGTGGTGGTGTTCAAATGAGAGTGAGAGCTGTTGTCTATGATGAAATATAGCACAGCACTTTTGTGTTCCTTCTGTGCATTTTTACTGAATTTGTGTATTTTATTTGAAAACTTTTGGAACCAGGGGTGATTTATGTCAGATGTCAGATGAAGAAGACTGGGATAATAATGCTAATTTTCCACATTTAACATTCAACCAAAAAGAAAGGGATACAGTAAAAACAATGCATTCCTGTATGTAGTATGCAAGTAGTGTAGTTTTTAAAAAATGCCTCCGAATGTTAGTATTTTCAGAGCTGGTGTACAGTGATGTGTAGTGGTGTACATGATGTGGCATGAGGCAGCTTTTAGCCTGAAAGTTGATCTTCATTTACTGTAACAGATTTATTATGACGCCACCCTGTGGTGGAAACTTGTAAAGCATTTGTATATTTGAAATAAACATATTTGATGCTTTTCATCACTTGGTTGGGCTGAATATATGACGCCTGCCTGATCCAAAATCACTTATTCATACTGTATTTGGTATAGGACAATAAATGACTAGTTTAATGTGTAATTATGTGTAATGTAATGTAAAAATCCATTTAAATCCATTCAAAAATCCATTGTAAAAATTAAATATCAATTAAATATCATTGATGTTAGTGATGAATGATTAAGTCTCACCTTTCCTACAGTTCACCTGTTTGTCTACTATTTGATAGAGCTACCTGGTCCTTAAAAAGAGTGCCTCTCAGAGTCAGATGGAGGCATAGACACCTCATTATCCAATGCTAGTCAAAAATGAAAACTTTAAATTCCTTCATGTCACTTTTGTATCACTCTTGAGTCTTGTCTTTTTATGAGTATTGTGCTATTGCCATTCATCTTGGCTGTGAGGGTTTTTGTTGAGTGCTGCTGGGTTTCCTGACACTGTGGGCTGCAGGGCGCAGTAGTAGACAGCAGAGTCTGAGACTTCAGCAGATGAGATCTTCAGATGAACTTGCTTTGCTATCTTCTCATGTCTGATTGATATCCCAGGAACAGGAGGAGTTGCATTGGTTATAATACCTTGATAATCCAGAATGAGAAACTCTGGCACAGACTGGGAGAACTGGCGATACCAATACAGACCATAAGCAGTTCCATTGTACCTGCAGGAGAGCTGAACATTTTCTCCTTCTGTAACATACTTCTCTAAAGTGTCTGGAGCAATAGGGCTTCCAGTACTCTTACCTACAAATGAAGGGAAATTATTCAGTTTTGCAGTATACAACTAATTGTAAGACAATTGTAAGATTGGTTGACTGCTGGTAATATTGAGTGATAGAGAACATACAGTACCCATGAAGGTTGAAAGCAATATCACTGTCAGAGGAATCATCATGGTGGAGCACATTGTGTAGTTCATCATGTGAGGCTGCAATCTGTTTGGAGTCATTTCTTTCATCTCATCAGATCTCACCATGATGCCGTCTGTCTGTTGAGCTCCTCCCCTGATTGGTGGAGAGGGTTGGTCATGAGCTGCACTGAGTCTTACTGCTCAGGGTGATAACACAGCAGTGAAATAATTCTAGTGATTCCACATAATGCTTTTTAAGGAAACAAAACGTTTCTTAGCTGCATTATTATCTTGGTATAGTATACAGTAGAACCTTGTGGATTTTTTGTGGCTCTTTTTTGAGCAATTCTCTCTGTAACTTTCTTCGCCAATCAGTCCTTATCATTACTTAAGGGATCTCTGCTATTTGATTGTGTCTTGTGAGTTCTCTGTGATCTACATGTCGTAATCTTTCATAAAGAATCAGTTGTTAATGAAAGGTTTCTTTTTTCTCAAATGACTAGTTTATCGGTTTATCAATGTAGGCATAATCAATTCATATGTGAATTTGCCTATCTGTTGATAAATCAACTTAAAAAAACGTATTAATACAATATCACACTTTTTAAACACACATGTTATTTTCTATCAATAGATCATTTCTGTGTGACTAGGGAGCCAAAAAGCCCCGGAGCACCCACGGTATTGGCACTTATGCTCTGTTTGATTAGGGAGCTGGTGTTTTTGTATGAACGTTGAGTCTGCAGCTGTCACTGTGGGCCTCAGAGCACAGTAGTACACAGCAGTCAGACACTTGCAGATTTTGGATGGTCAGAGGAACTAGCCTCATTAGCCTCAAATCTCTTCTCAAAACAGATGCATGCCCAGAACAGTAATGTTTGTAAGGTGAATTCCTGTCACGCAGGTTTAAGGGCCCTATCATGACATTCTAAAGTGCATCGTCACTCGTCAAAAGTCTATTCAAATTTAGTAGGATGTCCAGTTCACATTAGGAGGGGTTTCGTTATAAAACGTGGAGCGCATGGCGCAACAAGGTGTTCCTAGGTTTTTTAATCAGTCATATGGGTGTGTTTGGGGCGTAACATCATTTTAAACCAATGAGAATGACATCTGTCATTCCCTTTAACGGCGCAACGCGCGATATGTCAAATAAATGCATCTGTATTTTGGCATTCAACGGCGCATTTGAAGGAGGCTGCTTGCAAGACCGTATGGAATAGTCATTCTTAAACCATGCTTTACTAAAATCTAGCATAGCCTTCACGCATTTGCACTCGTCTATTATTTGAACTCATTCGCAAAGTGAAACTAACTTCACCAAGGAGTCAGTCAACGACAAGACAGTTATATGCAGTTACTTTCACTATTGACTGACAATGGGTTACCATCGAAAACATAGGCTGGAAAAAGCAACACTTACCCTAATGTTGCTCAAATGACTGAATAAAACAACATTTATCCTGCAGAGGAGTTGCTTATATCTCGTGACAGTGCATCTTCAGCTGTGCTCCAAACGTGTCTCTTGCCTCTCCCCTAATCACTTTTAACCGTCATTACCAATTTGCAAATGATGGTGAATAACTACTCATTATGAGATGTACAGTATTTCGTAATATCTTTATTCTAATTATGTTTCCCATTGTAATCGTGCAATTTGTAATGCTTTGCATGGACGTGCTGGTGTGCGTTCATGAATGATAGGATGGTGCGTGCACCTGCCAATATGACTGTTGACATGCGCTCTTAAAATAGCATATGAACAACTCGCCATTGACTTCTGACCAGGTTTAGGTGGTGTATGATAGCGATTTTTAGGCAACCCGCTAGGTCCCTCCCTAGGTTGTTAATTGCCACACCCCTGGGCGCAATGCTTAAAAAATAAACATGCAAAATACCGAATTCAACTTTCCGCGGGTGAATAACGAGTATTACGCCATGCACTGGTGGCCCAAAATACAGCCCATCATGTCCAATTGGTGACACTCCAAATGTATAGTATTTCTATTTCCATGCACCCATGACATTAAATTATCCAAAGTATCATACACCAATGGCCAAAATATATATAAGTGTGAATGTCTTTATTTTGTTATTTGTTTGTTTCTGCATATTACTTACTCATCTTAGGGTAAATATATGGGATCTGACTGCAGAACTCATTCCTGTTGCAGCCCACTGTGATGTTTATGCTGCAGACTGTAGTTTTGTCTCACTGTGAACGTCAGAGCACAGTACAGAATAGAGTCATAGACTTGAACAGAGGAGATCTGCAGACTTCACTTTCTCTTCATTCACCCTCACAGACATTCAAAAATCTACATCTGATTTCAGATCAGTCCCAGTGTTAGGAGTGAGCACCAGAAACTGTGGAGCTGATGTGGGATACTGACGATACCACTGTAGAGTAAATGCTGAGAAGTAGCTGCAAGAGAGGCTAACAGTGGATCTCTGCACAGCTGGGACTTCAGTTCTGCTTGGGATGATGACATCGACAACTATCACCTGAAGAGGTACAAGGAAGCCCTTAAAATGTTACACAATTGAAAATAGTTGGCAATTGACTTGATAATAATGAATTGCATTAGAAATATTGAACATACCGTTGATCAAAAAACAGTTTTTGTGCACATTCTGCTAAATTAATTTCTTACCTATATGGCTATGAACAAAATGATGGTGTTTAACATTTGACTGATAGGAGTATACTGAAAGAAATCAACCTTCAGACAGGAATCCATTAAGGACGTTTATGATATTTCAAGTGTCTTCTCTCTCTCTAAATCCTTCTCCTCTTCCTCATTATAACACACAGAGGTCCTTTAGACATGTTAACAGTTCTGAATAATCTAATTTCTTTAGTTGTGCAGTCTTATTTCCGTCTTGAAAATGGACTGGAAATTGTTTTTTGTTTTTTTTGCAAAAACAATGTCTAAAATTGTGTTTGTACATATGCCACTTATATTCAGATATAGGGAGCTTTGAGAACTGGGAGGAAAAGTTTTTTTTTTTTCCAAAATTATTCTGTAACTCAAAAAGTGTTAATCTGTGGGGAAAATTATCCAACTACACTTCGCTAGCTGCTCTATCTGGAAGCCAGTGTTTTTGTATGAGGGTTGAGTGTTGTGTTTTCACTGTGGGCCTCAGAGCACAGTAGTAGACAGCAGAGTCAGACACTTGCACACTTTGGATGGCCAGAGGAACTGAATTAGAGGTGAGATTGGCATCATATCTCTCTTTAAAAATGTCATCATTGGCCCCTGTTTTTGAGAATCTCCACAGTATGTATGCAGGGAATCCATTAGGTTTCTGCTGGTACCAGAACAGGTACGGTTGTGTTGTGCTGGAACTGGTGTAAGTACAGGGCAGAGTTACTGAATCTCCCTCAGAAGCAGTGAGAAATCCTGCTAGCTGATCAACAGAGTCCTCAGCTCTGCATTCTGAAATCAAAACCAGTAGAACATATATATTATAATATGTAACCATACACGCTAACATGTAACCATACACGCTGTCATTTTAATGCAAAGTTGATAATTGTTAGGGCACCTACCAAAATGAAATAAGAAAGAAATAAGAAAGAAATTCCCCAGGTTACATTCCATGGTTGAACAGTTTATTCCAAGAGGGATTTATCAGATGATTTTCTTCTCAGCTTGATTCTTCAAAGTCTCTTTGTGGAACCAAAGTGTTTCTACAGGCTTAATAACCTATGCCTATGCTAAATGATTTGCAGTCGTTTTGGTGAGTAGGGATGTAACGTTGCCACCTTGTGGATGAATGACAAAACTATAGAAAAGGACTGATTTTGTTCAATGTGGAAAGCAACACAGATGAGCAGATAGAGAGAGAGAAAGTCATTTCTGGACAAGGGAGATGACCAGTTGCATGAGGCAGAAGAAGAGGATCAGGGAGAGATGGACCAGCCAATGCATTCCTGGACTGGGCAGAGGAGTAGTGGGACCAGGATAATGTGAGTTGGACCAATAAAAAGACAGTGTGTTCTAAGAAGAGCGAGAGCTGTTGTCTCTGATGAAGTATGTAGAGCACTTTTGTATGCCTTTGGTGCATTGTTTTACTTAATTTTGTTTATTTTATTATGATACTTTTGGAACCAAGTGTGATTTATGTCAGATATCACTGGCATGTACAGTATGTCACTTACTATTTTTTGTACTATAAGAACACTTTTAGATAATAAAATGCCAATTTATCTACATTTAACGCTATTAAGAAAGCTTAAGTTAAACTTTAGACTTTGCTTTCTGTCCAGCATTTAAATTAGTGCCCAAGTGTCCAAATAGGTGTTAAGCATGCACAATTATGTAAACTCTCATTTCTTTATCATTGCATGGATTCGTAGTTCATTTTCTTTAGTCTAGTACATGGCAAAATGGACAAAGATGTATTTCTGCAAGTGCAATAGTCAGTGTTTAATTCATAGGTGGGAGAGCTCAGAATGTGGGAGAGCTCAGTAGAATGTGTGAGTGTTGAAATGTTTTCAGCTTGCATGAATATATTATGTTAAATAGCCTAATTATTTCAACTCATGCCCTGCCTGTGCTTCGTATAGTGAGTAGAGAACCATTATACTACCAAATATTATACTACCAAATGAAATTGTCCACTGGAGGTGGGGCTCATGCTAGAGATGAGGGAGCTCAAGAGACTCAAACTCCAGGAACTGAGCTCCTTCTAGCTCCCTCACATATGAAGCCCTACCTGCAATAGCGATATGTAGACTATAAACTATGCATTTAATATAATTATTGAATATAGTTAGGAAATCCCCCCCAAAACACACCTTACGTCTTGAATTACTTTACAGATGTAAACAGACATTTGAAAAACCCCATTGCAACCTTTTTAAATCATCTGTATAACTGTCATTGTATTTCAAGTCTTTGACGTCATGTCAAAGCTGTGAGGGTTTTTGTTGAGCGCAGCTGGGTTTCCAGACACTGTGGGCTCCATAGCACAGTAGTAGACAGCAGAGTCTGACACATTAGCAGTTGAGAACTCCAGAGAAACTTGTCTTGCTGTCTTGTTATGTCCCATTGATATCCCAGGAACAGGAGGAGTTGCATTGGTTATAACACCTTGATAATCCAGAATGAGAAACTCTGGCACAGATTGGGAGAACTGGCGATACCAATACAGACCATAAGCAGTTCCATTGTACCTGCAGGAGAGCTGAACATGTTCTCCCTTTACGGCATACTTCTCTACACTTTCTGGAGCAATAGGGTTTTCAGTACTCCTACCTACAAATGAAGGGAAATGATTCAGTTTTGTGCATGTAAGTATATAAGATATCATACCAAAGAAATTTGTAAAGATTATGTTTCTTACCTAGAAGGGTTAAAAATAGTAGCAGTGCTACTGAGATAATCATGGTAGGGCACATGGTGTAGTTCATGTGGAGGCTGGTAAACAGTTCTACTTGGAATCAGTTATTCACTCGATCACTTTAATCTGATGTCACCATAATGCTGTTCATCTGTCTGTTCTGCTCCTCCTCTGTGCAGGAGACAGAAGGAGTTCTCTAGAAGCTGGAGTGATGTCATCTTGTGAACAGAAACATGAAAAAGAAAAAAAAAAAAAACATTAGATGTACATCATGAAACAGCATATGAATTTAACCTTTTGTACTTTTGAAACTCTAATCTGTTTGTGTTACAAATACGATAACAAAAGTTTCTCTGACTTTGGCTGGGCAGTTATAATTATATTGTATTTCTACAGGAAATTCTGGGCAAATAGATGTACATGTAAATAGAGGGATTCTTCCTAACATCCCTCGGCGGTAACAGTGCCTCTATAAAACATCTCTACAAACAGTCTAACAGAGCATTACGTTCTCTTATATTCTATCAACAGTTACATACTATGTATTTGAACTTTGGACCAGAGCCCCTTGTGTTTCATATAGAACCGACTGAATGCTTGATTCACTTTGAGGTACTGTTTGTTTTTCATTCAATCAGTTATCAGTTATGCAACATGTATCCACTTGATGGCGCCATGTATATATAAAACATGTTCCATATGGTGCAATACATTTAACAGTAAAATGGAAATTTAACAAGAGGTCTAATTTATTATTTGCAAAGGGAAATGAGTCTGATCCTTAAATGGAAAACACACTGAGCATATAAAAATATCAATATTAAATCAATATATATTCATGTGAAATAGATAAATATGTGAAAACATTGAGTTTACTCTAAAGTTATTTATAGCATTAATATGGTATTTAAAATGTGTTTGAAAAGAAAGTCATGTACATTTTAATGTTTTTGAGATTTGGTTAAGTCATCTTGAATTTACCCTAAATCAAGTTTTTGTATGGCAGTCTGTGGTTTAGTGTCAGTGTGGGCCTCAGAGCACAGTAGTACAGTGCAGAGTCAGCGACTTGAACAGAGGAGATCTGCAGAAACACTTGAGTTTTCTCTTGGTTTAGTTTGCCCATCAGGCGAAGATGTTTGCCTGGGCTCGGGTCTTTCCCAGTGGCGTGCAGCACAAGCAGGAGGAACTGTGGAGCTGATCTGGGATACTGGACATACCACTGGAGAGACTCTGCAGAGGAGTAGCTACAGGACAAGCTAACATTCAGTCCTTCCTCTGGGAACACTTCAGTGCTGTCTGGGGTGATTTTATTCCCCAAACCAATACCTTAAAGACAGAGAAATTAAACATTTTTTAAAAGATGAAAACAGTAACAAAAGTGTTACTTTTACAAGCATATTTTTTTATGTTCAACAGCATGAGTTTTGTTCATTGAAAGCTGTATTTAATGAATTGCATAACTTACGTGCTAATACACTGAGTAACATAAGTCCAGACAGCAACATTGTGGAGGTGTTTACTGGAGTTCAGTACAGAGTTTACTCATTGCTACTTTAATCCTCTTCACAGAGAAAACATCCCACCTGCTGCTGAGCTCCTCCTCTTGTCTAAGGGCACAAACTTCAGCTCTGAGATTCTGACTGGAGACTAGATCGCACCACACACCCAAACAGTGCACAGCATTTAAACTGTTACATGCCATGTAATTCCACTTTTCACAATTGGGAAATGTGAACTGTAAACTGGAATGTACTGCACACCAAAATAACAAAAATGACTTCATACATGCCACAGCTTGAAGCTGGTATCCACATTAAATTACACATGATGTGTTTTTTGACATACTAAATTAATGTTTAATAAACTGTGCATGGTTTCATGTTTTTTGTTACATGTATTTATATTAAAACAGCCCCTGTAAATCAACTGTACATTTTAGAATGATATCCACATTCAAATAACAGGTGAAATCACAATCACTCAGTTTGAAACCATAGATAGCGGCTAACTGATATTAAACCAAGAAGAGGAAATTACTTTGATCTCTCTTCATAAAAATACATCTGTTTTTGTGCAGCATCACAGTGAGTTTGTATTACTGCGACCCACAGAGCACAGTAGTAGAGGCCTGTGTCTGCCAGAGTCAGACGTTTAACCCATTCGCACTGGATGCTGCATGACACAACATTGACCCTCCCGCTGGATGCTGCAACATTGACCCTCCCGATGGATGCTGCGTAGCGCAGCATACTTTTTATGTCATGTTTCTAGGTGCTACAGAGGCTTAGATATTAAATTTTGGTAGACGTTGGCAATTTTTAGTATGTTTTCAGAAAACCCTCAGGAAATAAGGTTATTTAGTCTAGAATGCCATAGGATTCTATAGGCGTTTTTAGCAGGCATTTTAGGAGTAAATGGGTTAATATGGAGATCAGTGGATGTTTCTGAGGTTTTGGAATCAAATCGTTGGTCAGGGATGTGCTTTTTCGAGCAACCTTTCCCTTGTTTCCCTAACAAATATACCGGTGCTTGGTAAGGATACTGCCTGTACCAGAAAAGAACAGCAGTGCTATAGCTTGTTGTATAAGAGCATTTCAGCCATACAGCTTCACCTTCAACCTCGGTAAAATATTCCTGTTTGGGATTGATTTGGTCGGCAGTTATACCTGTAAGAGAGAAAATATTAGGTAGGCAGTACATTTCAGGCTATTTGCTAACAGGTCATTCACATTTTAAATGTAATCTTTAGGGGTAGAAGGAAAATGGAAATGTAAACCATTGGATGCGTGATTGTATTTTTGTATGGTAATGAGCATCAGAAGTAGTTTACCTGCTGCCATGATGAGGATGAAGAGCAGTGATGTCTCCATGTGGAATACACAGTATTCTGTGTTGGTGCTCACAGTCATCAGAGCTGGTACTGTGTGTGTGTAGGTGTGTGTGTGGGGGGGGGGGGTTGTGTAGCTGTGGAAAGGAGAGAGGTTCTGATTTGAGGACGTCTGTATGTCACACTGCATATCCATGTCAGCCTGTACACAAAAAACCCAGGGTCAGAGTGAAATTGTGTGGATCAGTGTCAGTTAACTTGATAAAAGGATAATTTGATAATAATAATCATATATATAATTAATCATAATATTTTATGTAATTAGATGTAACATTCCTGACAAAGGCTGGAACAATAAGAGTAATAAATAGATACTTTACACTGCAAGCAACATGATATCTGGAACGATATGATATCTGAATGCTCAAAATCAACTTTGGCCCATTTACAGTAAAAGTGCATCCATTGTGTTATATTTTATGGAGACTTTCTGATGTCATTCATTGTGATCTTCACATCATAATGTGCATCAGCAATATCCAGACATTACATAAGTTACTTAGTGAGGGTAGTTATCCAAGAAGTCAGTGAGATTGATGGCCTGATTCTGTAAGGCCTTAAATGTGAAGAGAAGAATTTTAAATTGGATGTGGAATGCAACAGGAAGCCAAAGAAGCTACATGAGTACAGGTGTTATGTGACTTGTAGATTTGGAGAAGGTGATGATCCTTTCTGCAGCGTTTTAGATTAAATGGAGCCGGTGGAGTAGCTTATTTGGAATGCCTGACAGGATGGAGTTGCAACACAGGCGTTGACAAAGACTTCTGTTACTGTGCTGAGAGAGGGCTGGGCGTAGTTGTGCCATTTTCCTTAGGTAGAAAAATGCACTGTGAGAAACACTGTTTGTGTGTGTGTGTGTTGAAACAGAGTGTAATGTCTAGAATTTTACCAAGACTCTTGACCTGAGTGGAGCCAGGTATGGTGCAGCCATATGGAGAGGATGATGGTTTCATCTTTGCCAGAGTAGATTGATTACCAACAACTAGAAGCTTACAGTTCAACTTCAAATAGTTTTTGGTCATCCATAAGTTTATATCATGGAGACAATGATCGTGCTGAGAGGGAGAGACACTTTGTAGACATATAAAGTGTCATAATCATAAGGATGAAAATTAACCAAAGGGATTTTGGGAGACTGCTGAAGTGCCGCGAGGGCGCAGCAAATGGCCCACCGGGAATCCTCCTGAAGCTACCGATTATCCACTCCGGGCCTGGTAATAATATTACATTGATTTATAGAACATATTTCACATGCTGAGCTTTTCAGAAAAACAGACAAATAAGCAAACAACAACAATATTAGATAAAAAGGGTAAACATCAATAGAGACAATATTTAACAATGTACAAAACAAAACAGAGATTTAAAAAAAAGCAGGTAAGGTGTGTTCGGACAGTCCTCAGCTTTTTTTTTGTGCAGCTCAGAGTGTCTTTTTAAAGTTGAGTTTAAAAAGTTCAACTTCTCAGAAAAAAATGCCCTACGTCACATGTTTTTTTTTTTTTTTTTGACAGTTGACCAATAGTAGCTCAGTAATGTACGAAGGAGTATTAGGGCCACATATGAAGAAAAAAATATTTTTGACATTTTTCCCAAATATTTTTCCCACTTCAGTAGGCTTCAGTAGGCTACCGCCTCCCAAAATACGTCTTTGAGACTGGTCTGTTTTTTGATTGGCTTAGCTCCCTGTATGCTGTCGATTCAAAGTTTTTGGCACACTTGGCTGCAAAGATCTTAGCTCTATAATCTTTGCTTATCTACTGATTCGAGGATAGGGCAAGAAAAGAAAGGTGGAGGACATCAGAAGCTATTTCAAGAAACAAATGCTGTTTCTCAAAGTCAAGGATGGATCCTTCAAAGCTGATTTTTCCAAGTATGTCATCGAATCTCGCCAAGCACTGTTCCAATGTCAAGGGCAGGCCCGGAGTGGGTAATCGGGAGAATCGGGAGAATTCCCGGTGGGCCGCTTCACTTCTGGGCCGGTCGAGGGAAGAATATTGACATTTGCCACGTTAATCTATCTTCTCTTAAAATTGGCTACACACGTTCGCATTCTATGCCTAACCTCCTGACTACCAAGAAAATAATATCTCCAAATTCTTTTCCCCAATAGTTTCCCCAATAGTTTAGAAGACAATGAGCATACTGAAAACTTTTTTTTTGAAAAAAATGTTTTTATTTAAGAAATATCAAGTGTCCATTACAGTGGACTTCAGAACACCGTACATATAAAACTTAATCATATAATAAGTACATTTAAATCAATAAGTAAATCCCAAAATACCTATGTAAACATAAGAATTATGACTGAAACTAATGAAAACTGAACTTATCTCTACATCACTTTTTCCAGTGCATGTATGTTGGATGTTGTATGTACGTTTATGGAGTATGATATTTCAAAAAGCAGTTCCCCTTCTTTGAAACACAGAGGAAGACCTTGCACTTCGTACACATCACATATGTTTTGCTGTTGCAACCAGATCTGCGACATCTTGACGCATGTGTTTCATCCACCATCTCTGGAAGATGGACGGCCCCATAGTGTCTCAGAGCTTCATTTGGCAGAGGTTTCCACTTCTGACGTGGGGGAGTGTAGTCTTCATCACCATCATCACTCTCACTGGAGATTCCTACTTGCCCCCGAGTAATCATCTGCTCAGCAAGGAGCATTTTGAATTCAAGGAACTTCAGTGGTTTCTTTCCTAGAAACTGGCAGTCAGTCTTATACTGAAGCCATGCATTGGTGATTGCCAAATCAAAAAAGTGGAACATTAGCACGCACTGTCCACTTCCGAGTACGGCTGGCCATCCTGTAGAAACTGAGCATCCTGTCGGCCATGTCAACGCCGCCCATGTTGTTGTTACTCAGCAATGGCCGCTGGTCTGGACACCTGGACATACCTTTTCTCTTTCTTCGACCATCTACCACGCGTGTCCTGAGGTTCAATGCCATAGGCAGTGGATGCCATGGCTACTGGTTTGTTGTCAAGCCACTTAACAACAGCGAGTTCAGGACTTCGTCTGACCACCATCTCAGATGCCCCTCTTTCTCTCTTTTTGATGGCCGGATCCCCTATAATGTTGCATTCCTTTGGAATTCTGTTCTTCATGAGAGTTCCAGTACCTGCTAATCCTTTCTCAGGGTGTCCAGGAGGTGGACAGTTGTAAAGAACCTGTCAAAGAACAGTTGGGTTTCTCTGGGAACGGTATCAGCCAAATGAAGGACAGCTTGTTCTCCAATGCCCCGTCCCTCTGTGACTCTGAAGGTGGTCTTGCCTTGGTACACCATTTACTGGCGAATTGGGCAACGACCAGTAAATGGAACCATTTGCTCATCAATGGACAATTTTCCTGTTCTAGGCTGACTTAGACATCCTTGCCTCACTCTGTTCAGATCAAGGTCATTGACGATCTTAATGGAACTCCTTAGTTTGTAGAATCGATTTCTAGTCATGGATTCTGCCACTATTTGAACTCTGGTATTCGAGGCCCAATACAACTGTATGTTTGGATAACCTAGACAGGCCATGCATAGACATCCCAAATAATGTTTTCAACTCTTGAGGACTGGTGTTGAGTGTTGAGACAAGGACTTCACGTTGGTTTGTGCACATAGCCATTTCTTCGAATATAGAGTCATCAATGTATTGTTCAAAATAGTTCAGTGGGGTCCAGTTTTGGCGTGGTATGTCACCACTGTTTTGAATGAACGGAGGATTATCCAGCTGGGGGGTAAATCTAAAACAAAACATAAAGGAGAAGAAAACTATTTATCACTATCACTTGAAATTAAGCTTTTTTATAGTCACAATCTTTACTATGAATTATTGTATTAAATTGTATTTATGACATAAATAATGTAAGTAGTAATCTATATGTGTAAATGTAAATAGTAATATATTTTCTTGAGAATACAAAGTCAAGGTGTACATTGTAGTCCTGGCCCAGAGAGGAGGGCGATTGGACGTGGACGGTTCTGACTCTTCTGCCTGCTCTTGCCCTGTCTCAGTTTCATCCTCTGAGCTCTCTGAGTCCTCTGCCTCTGCCTCAAACACTGTGTCTTGGTCCTCCTCATCAGATAACTCAATATCTGAGTTGCCATCAACCATTTTCATTAAAATTCTTTCTGCCTCTGACAATGAATCCTTTCCTTCTCATTTAAAAAAAATAGAGAACAAAATGGAGGTAGTAACTACAAATGTCCACTGCGGAGGATAATTGTTTAACACTCTCCTATGATGGTAAAACATTGTTACATTACTTCAGAAAATTATTTTAAGTCTTTTTAAGAGATTCATAGAAAAAACAACAACATTTTAAATGTTAAATGCTCAACTAACTTGATTAAGCACTTACTTTTCTTCTTTCCATAAAATGTCCTTGTGGTGATGGCCGCCATTTTCTTTGAAGAGGAAGAGGAAGTTCCCAAAACCCCACCCCCATACATGTGATACCATTTAAAAGCCCTAAATGTCCTCTTTAGAGAACAAAAGGAATTAGCTCAGTAGAATGTATGGTGTGGGAGATATTCCGGTTTATAAAGGTCCTCTAGAGAGGACAAAATTGAACTGCTGGTAGTCAGGAGGCTAACACCGCAGCCTCTGCATGGGTTGTTCTCCCCTCCCAAGAAGAGTTAATTGGTTGGGTCCATATAGCCCGTCTTTTCTAAAATGTTTTCTCAGATACTAGACTAGGCAGGATTTTGGAAAATGTGCTTATTTAAAGTGCCGAAGGCAAATCATGTTAATTTTTGGCATACAACATTTTTAGGGGTTTTGAAGGGTGCTGAATTCAAATCTTCTGTATGCCAGGCTCAAAAATGTCCCATAATGCCTCAAAATGGAGAAATCCAATATGGCCGCCGCCGCCAGGTCAAAATCTAACTAGATGTACCGCAGAGCGGTACAAAATATGACCGCCGCCCAGTCCAGCACATTTTTTCCACAAAAATAAATCACGCTGAAAGGCCTATATGATTCTAACTGTCTCACTAAATTGCATTATCCACACATACTCAATTCTCACTGATATCTGCTAGACAACAAGTACCAAAACATGATTAGTTCATAGATTTCACATGTAAAATTCATTTTATACAACCCCACCTCCATCTTGCCTGTTCATAATTCTGAGAAATTCTTGAATTGTGTGCATGTGTGCATGTTCATGTTTATGTTGTGTGTGTGTGTGTGTGTGTGTGTGTGTGTGTGTGTGTGCGTGTGCGTGCGTGTGCGTGTGCGTGCGCTTGTGTGTGTGCCTGCGTATGTGCCTGTGCAAGCGTACATATGTCTACTGTGTGAGTATGTGTCATACGTATGATTACTGTGAATGTATGTGTGTGTGTGTGTATCTGTTTGTGCACATGTGTGTACATGAAATGGGTTAACATGACCCCTGGAGGCAAACATACGGAAAAAAATGGTCATCCTAGTCCCTACGGTTCTCAAGATATTCACAGAGAACTGTGTCTGCCCTACCCTCCTTTCGGGGGTCCAGTCCAGCGGGGGGGCTACAGATCAAAACGAAAAATGACGGTTCCATGCTATCCATGTGGGGGTACATGCCCACCAAGTTTTGTGTACCCCGGTCTTTCAGTGTCCCGGGAATCATTGTTGGTGTACGTCACTAAATGTACACATAAATTATTTTATTGTAAGGCCCCCCATGAACGAAAGTACACAAAACTTGGCATGCATTCGGAGGGTGTCATAATGATCCTACACTTTTAATTTCGTGCAGTTTTTACCTTGTCAGCCAGAGATATTGTGATGAAAACACCTAATTTTTTGCTTTTTAATTTTTAACTAGGTGGCGCTATACATGAAATAAGTGGTAATGGGATGGGTTGACATGCCCCGTTAAGACCAACATACATAAAAAAGGTGGACCTCCTAGGCCCTACGGTTCTCGAGATATTCACAGAAAACTGTCTCCGGCCACCTACAGGCCAGTTGGTGTATAGTAACATAAATTAATTTATTGTGTGGCCCCCCATGAACGGAATTCCACAAAATTTGGCGTGCATACAGAGGGTGTCATAATGATCATACACTTCCAATTTCGTGCAGTTTTGACTATGTTAGGTCACAGATACCTTCAATTACAACACCTCATTTTTACTTTTTTGTGTTTAACTAGGTGGCGCTATACATGTAGGTCCAGTCCAGCGGGGGGGCTACAGATCAAAACGAAAAACGATGGTTCCATGCTATCCATGTGGGGTTACATGCCCACCAAGTTTCGTGTACCCCGGTCTTTCAGTGTCCCGGGACTCATTGACGGAAATTTGGGCATGCGAAAAAGAAAAAAAAAAAAACTGACTAAACCTATATGACCGCCGCTTCGCTGCGCGGCGGTCATAATTAATCACTTATCTTTTAGACTGTACAAGGTAAAAACCTGAATGTAATATGCTTTTATAGGTTTTCACATATAGGGAATTCAATGTCATGCTCAGATTTAAGATCAAGACTAGAGAAAATGCTTGAAATTAATGTACATGGTTAAAATTGTTGTCTCGGATAATGAATAATTCATGAAAAAAGAGGGCCATGAAACAGGTTGATGGCTTTCTGAAGAATTTACTTGAAACATGTTTAGAAGCAAGGTTGATTACCATATTTCAATTATATATTTATATCATTTATCTATATTTATCTATTTATCTGTATTTTAACTATTTATTTAATAATGCATATTTACCTATTTATTTAGTAATTAATCCATTCTGTTCTAATAACTTCTTGGTATGAAGAGGTAGGCTACACACTTAGGCTATCCTAATCATCCTCATCCTCCTCCTCTCCAGCAGTGTTCTGACAGGTGCTGCTGCAGCTGCATGACTCCATGCATAACATGCAACTTTTCCTGCAACTGTAGCGCTGGCTTAGACATCCCTTGACGCAACCACAGGAGGTGATCTCCTTACAAGCTTTTGGAATTGGTGGAAAAGATAGTAGCTGTGGCACTAACTGATCATGCACATTTGGATGGCCTGATAAGTGTGTGTTGTGTTTGGGCCACCAACATGCTTTCTTGGCAAGGGATGCCCCTCAGTCGTGCATGAATTATTTAATTATGCCTACGCACACAAGGGAAGCCCGTTGTCGTTTTTTCTCTGGTAAACGTGCGGGTTCTCCTGTTTCTGAGGGTCCGTCAAGGAAGATGGCAAGATAGCCAGGGCGCTTGGGGAGTCCTCAGCAGCCTTACAAGCCTCACTTTTTTCTCATAGCACAAGGCCTGCAGTTCCCCAACCTGCTCTTTCTACCAGTCCGCATGAGCTGGAGGAGGAAGATGAGGAGGCCATTGTGGACGTTGAGACTGTTCTTGCGTCTGAGGGAGAGGAGCTACCTTGTGCACTGCCCTGTGTTGCCAGCCCCGTGGGAGGCGAGCTGGCCCGTCTGTTTGAGGAGGTCGTTGGCAGGGCATCCAGGGCTCTTGATATTCCCCTTCCAGAGAAGCCCCTTGCCTCTGCGTCTAGGTTCCACACAGACATGACTGAGCGCCCAGTGGCGGCGCTCATTCCCCTCCTACCAGACTTTAATGACTTGGTCTGTCGCTAGTTTTCCTCCCCAACTACTTTTTGTAGGTGGTCTGGCCAGGCTAAGGTGCTAGCCGGGCTGGCCCTACCGTAGTGATAAGCGTGAGGGAGGATGGATGATATAAAGAGGCCATGAGGGACTGAAAAGGCCAGGTAAATAAGACGAAAAGTATTGGAGGAAAATGCTGCCAAATATGAAGACAGAAGACAGACATAATAGTGGCAACTGGTAAAGGTAAAGAGAGATAGCCATGATTATAGCGGCGTAATTATTGGGCTATTACTGGACGTTAGCGTTATTCACAACCTATTCGCAAGCAACATATTAAATTAATTAAAATATTAGCCTTTTTGTATCATCCAATATGGCGATTCATAGACTTTGCAAATATTATGTAAATATTGATAACAAAACTCAAGTTTGATCTGTGCATGCAGTAGCCTAGGTCGAAAACAAAAGTAGCCTCTAAGCAGCAGATCAGCCAGTCCCCCGCTGAAAATGATGAGCCCGAAATTAGCTATGACTAGGGACAAGTAGAAAGGTTAATAGAATTGACCATATGATTTAAAGTTATTTTATGTAAGAAAGAACAGTAGGCTATGACAGATCAACCTATATACCTTGTTTGCTCAGAAGTGGGTGTAGTAAAGGAGCAAATCAAACAACAACATGATAGCTGACCCATGCAGAAAAAACATGTAAACAATACAGTAGTTCAATATGCCTCTTAGTGGAATTGTGGGATACATTTCAAATGCTTTATTTCTTCCTTCCTGTTTTTGTTAACTTATCAACCTATCCTTGTGGAATAGTGGAATATTGGTAGCCTATAATAAAAACTATACAGGATAGTAAGAGCTGAAATGTTGCCTTATTTATCAAATTTCCACCGCCACTAAAAAAGTGGGCCGGTCTTGGGCCTGAAACTCCCGGGCTGAAAAGTGGCCCCACTCCGGCCCTGGTCAAGGGTGCTTTACATTTTTATCAAGTACTGAGTCCTCCGTTCTGAGTAGGGAATACTACTGGTCTTCTTCGAGATTTGAGTTGTGCAGTGTCACTGCTCATGGCATCAATATTTTATTTATAGCCTATAGGAACCCCGGCCAGGTGTTGCTCAGATAGGGAAGATCCAGATTCAGGGCTACAGGTAAATTTGACATGGCGTCTTGACTAAATGTGTTACTGCATATGCATCAGTAGGTAATGTAGTAATAAGTCAGGCATGTATCATACATATTTCATAGCTCAAAAGCTCAGACCAAACATACGCCCTTGCCTCTCTGACCCCAGTCATCCCAGCCACAGTCTCTTCACCCATCTGGTAGTAGAAGGTACAAGAGCATTCGGACCTGTACCAGCAGATTCAGAGACAGTTTCTATCCACAAGCCATCAGAATGTTGAACTGTATACTCTTCCTCATCAACCTCACACCTCCTCAGTGTTTTTTTTGCACTTGACACTTTAGTTTTTGTCTTTTTATCTTTTATCTTCTTACTGTATATCTTTTGTACTTTTTTAATTACTACTATTTCATGTATTCTTTAAAGTTGAGCTGGCTCTTGAGCATTAGACATTTAATTACTGATAAATCCTTATTTATGAATACAGAAGAGATCTGGTGATGCACTAGCTGTTTTGTATCCACATCTGAGAGTCACTGATCCTCTTTCTGTGTAAACCATCTCCTGCTCAAGCTGTTCCACTGTCTCCTCTCCTCTGCATTCTGTCAAAATAAAATCACATTAACTCATTGAGTGCCAAAAATGTAATATTACGTTTTTCCTTCCCATGCGTTGAGTGCCAAAAACGTAATATTACGTTTTCAGCTTTTTTTTTTAAATTACGAAACTAGACACTCTAATACACCTTGTATGTGATTTTGGGAACTCTGTGATGAATGGAAATGAAATATATAACGATCGTGAAACTCATGAAAACGCACAATCTGGACATTTTCAGTGACGCATGCACGTCAGGTCAAAACCAGGCCATTTTCGTGGGTCTATCACTAGGTGGCAGTCTCGCCAGGTTTCGCTGATCACTTCCCGGAATGTTTACAGAAGTAACAGGCAACACTTCATATTTCATGAAAGACGTTATATCTCCATTTCTAGAAAAAAAAATAGCGATTTTGATGAAAACTAGCCACTGTTTAGCTTGGGATTTCTCAGGAACAGAGGTGTGTAGAAATACACGGTTTGCACCCACCGAGAGCTTAAAGTCTCACCTTTTAATCGAGCTATTCTACATGTTCATAGCTATAACACAGAATATGCTGTGGCTTTACAAAAATCATCAACAATGGTCTAGATTGCTGGCACTCTAGGACAAAGCTCCCGAAAACAGCTTGGCATTCAATGAGTTAAGACAATACAAAAAATCACTTTCCAATCTGTATCTCTTCAAGATATCAATCCATTTAGGAAAAACTAGGAGATAACACAAAAAATGGATTAACTGAAAAAGGTTTGTGTTTTACCAAAGCAATACAGCATAACAATGAAGATGTTGTATGCTGTATTTCAGTGTTTTACTTTTTTGTGTATATATTTAATAAATACCTTGTTATCTCAGTCCTTCATATAGCCCGTTAGTTATTTTTTTTGGGTGGGGGGGTGCACACCATCCACCTTACCCACAGAGCACATAGGAGACCAACAAGAGAGGGTGGGGCCATTGTTGCCACCATTATATAGGGCTGTCTTCTTCTCCCCTAATGGCTTAGGCACTTCCTATCTGAGTGCACTGGCTCCCCCCAAAGCACTGGTCGCAATACTACACCCCATGCCCACAGTCCATCCCACTGGTCACAATACTACACCCCATGCCCACAGTCCATCCTGTTACACACATACTGTATAGTCCACCTCCTCAATCCTTGCCCTCGGTATTATTTAATATTAATATTTAGGTTTTTGCACCCGTAATGATTATCACCCATCTTCAAGCAGTTACATCTCTTGCTGCTAAAACACTGTATTTACTTTGGAATGGTTGAAGTATACTCCATAGCCACATAAGAACATGTAGCCCATAGGTGTCCCTGTGCACAAGCCTTTAGTGATACAGGTGCAGGTGAGCCAGGTAAGTGTAATCCAAAAATGAAAGATCAAAATCACTGCACACTAATCACTATGTAGTTTTTTATTAACAAATAAAAAAATATGTCAATAGTGATCATTGTGCACTGATTTTGATCTTTCACTTTTGTATTACATCTGCAGTGAAGGTGTTGCAGTTTTCTTCTACAGAGCCACCTGGATGATACAGTATTTATTTTTGCCCCTACAATACTGTTCTCTTGTGGTTGAACATGTGCTGTGCATTAAGTAAAAGTAAATGCCACATTCTTTACGTGTATAGAGAGACATTTTTAAGGTAGATTATCGAACTCTTAACAGTATTAAAACTCAGACATCATTGATTCACACACACACACACACACACACACACACTTCTGTGATATTTTCTTAAATGTTATTTTTGCCTTTTCACTGATTATTTGGACATTTCAGTGTATTCTGTCAGCTGAGGTTTTTGAATGATGACTGATCAAACAGCTGTCACTGTAGGCCTCAGAGCACAGTAATAGACAGTAGAGTATAACGCTTAAAGATTCCTGATTGTCAGAGAAATGTTTTTGTAGTTTTGTTGAGCTCAGCAAAAAATCAGTAAATGAATATAGGCAGTTGTTAGGCGTGAATGTTGTTGTAAAGATAGGCTGCCCGTTGTCAGTACTATGTAGGTTATGTTTTAGCTGACCAATGCACAAACCTAAAATCAAGAAACAGACAAATATTAACAACGCCTTAAATGTTTTGTTGAGGGGGGGTTAGATGGGTGTGCGTAACATAACATTAATTTCTGGTGCCCCTGCTCACATGAGGCTGTCTGTCTGTTCAGCTCCTCCTCTGACTGGTAGAGGGTTGGTCATGAGCTGCAATGAGTCTTTATTGATCACAATGACAACAATTACTGAGACTTTCTCTTGGAAAAAGGTGATCTACGAAGTATGTCAATATGTACAGTATTTTATTTAGGTAGATATGGAGCATGATGTTTTTGTACAGTGTTGTTAGGTTTCCTGTCACTGTGGGCTCCAGAGCGCAGTAGTAGACAGCAGAGTCTGAGACTTCAGCAGATGAGATATTCAGATGAACCTGTTTAGAGTCTTTATACACTTTACCAGAGGCACGAGGATGAGGAGGAATTGATTCCACTTTGCCGGAGCTGGATTCAAACAACATGATGATGAATTCTGGTTTAGATCCTGGATTCTGGCGATACCACTGCAGATTGTTCACAGTAACACTGTATTTGCAGGAGAGAGAAGCTGTTTCTCTCTCTGAGACAACAAGTTCTGTAGAGGTTGGAGTGATGTCATCTTGTAAACTAAGACCTGAGAAAGAAAGATTTTTACAGTAAGAGGAAAAAACATTACATAACATATACAATACAGCAAACATGTATTTTTGCACCCTTTTGTACATTTGAAACTCTAACCTGCTTGTGTTAGAAGTACAAAAAGAAATAGGAGATTTAGGACAGTCATGATTTGTTGTTAATTTGTAGAACTAAAATCTTAACAAACAGAGCTCTCTTGTATTGGCTGTAAGTACAGGCATTCTTATTATCTTCCCTAAGACTCCTCCTATGAGAACTCTCGTCAGGATTTCCTGCTCTACAAAAACTGACAACCTGCTGCTCAACGTCAGCAAAGCCAAGGAGCTGATAGTGGACTACGGGAGGCTGCAGAGAGAGGAGCACTCACCTATTTACATTGGGGGCACAGCAGTGGAGAGTCAGCTGCTTCAGATTCCTTGGAATTAAGCACTGACCACCTTTTGCAGAGCTTTGCGGTCATTATGCTATTACCATACCATGCTGTGATGCTGCCAGTCAGAATACTGAGTTACCAACTACCCAGGACCTTTATAGCCAGCCCTGCAGGAGAAAGGCCAAGTGGATGCAAATGAAAACATTTCCTGCAGTACAGTGTCCCTGTTACTACAATAGGGCATTGGGATTGATATTTGTTTGGTGGCTTTTGGCCACAGGGAAGAGTGCCACCTACTGTACTGGCCAGCCACCAACAACACTTCCAGCAGGAACCTAGTCTTCTAAAGAGGTTTCTTATCCAAGTACTAAGCCTGCTTAGCTTCAGTAATTCAGCAAAGTCAGTGTGTGTGTGTGTGTGTGCGTGCGTGCGAGATATTCACAGAAAACCCTGTTGGTAGACAGTCATTAAATGTACACATATTCATTTATTGTATGGCCCCCCATGAACGAAAGTCCATGAAACTTGACATGCATTCAGAGGGTGTCATAATGATCCTACATTTAAAATTTTGTTACACCTAATTTGTAACACCTAATTTTTTGCTTTTGAATTTTTAACTAGGTGGCACTATACATGAAATTAGTGGTTATGGGATGGGTTGACATGACCCCTTAAGACCAACATTCAAAAAAAGGTGGTCCTAGGCCTTACGGTTCTCGAGATATTCACAGAAAACTGTGTCCGGCCACCTACAGGCCAGTTGGTGTACAGTAAGTAAGGGATAACGACCGCCGAGGTGTCCTGTTATACAGAATTAATGGACGAGGGTGAGGGGCAAAAAACTCCGCCCGAGTCCATTAATTCCGTATAACTGGACACACCTCGAAGGCCATTATCCCGCTTATCACCCAGTTCCCACTGTAAAGCAAGGAAACACGCGGTTCCGTTTAAAAAGAAGCTCACTAGTTTAGCTTGTTGTACAACTTTCGTTGGCCCAGTTAGCTTGTTTACAGTTGATTCCATTGTTGCGAAGCCTGCAACCAAAGATTCTAGAGCGCTGCAACTGTCGTCCTACTATGGTTGTTATAGTTACCATTCATAAGCATTGATATGGAACTGTGTCCTGTTATTCAGAATTAATAGCCACCCCACTAGCCAATCAGAAAAGAGTATTTCTTCTCTCCGGGTGATAACATAAATTTATTTATTGTATGGCCCCCCATAAATGGAATTCCACGAAACTTGGCGCGCATTCAGAGGGTGTCATAATGATCCTACACTTCCAATGTTGTGCAGTTTTGACCATGTCAGGTCACAGATACCTGTGATTACAACACCTCATTTTTACTTTTTCATTGTTAACTAGGTGGCGCTATACATGAAATGAGTGGTTATGGAATGGGTTGACATGGCCCCTTAAGATCAACATACAAAAAAAAGGTGGTCCTCCTAAACCCTATGGTTCTCGAGATATTCACAAAAAAACTGTGTCCGCCCTACCTTCCTTTCGGGGGGTCTAGTCCAGCGGGGGGGCTACAGATCAAAACGAAAAACAATGGTTCCATGCTATCCTTGTGGGGCTACATGCCCACCAAGTTTCATGCACCCTGGTCTTTCAGTGTCCCAGGAATCCTTGATGGAAAATTGCCCATGCGAAAAAAAGAAAAAAAAATCTAACTTTTCGCTGCACGGCGGTCATAATAACATAACAATGACAATAAACATATGACAGCATGCTGTTTCCAAACTGAAATATCGAAGCCCTGTGTGTATCCTTCAAATATCTTTGTCCTCACACGAACTATAGAAGTTTTTGTTGAGTGCAGCTGGGTTTCCTGACACTGTGGGCTTCATGGCACAGTAGTAAAGAGCAGAGTCTGACACATTAGCAGATGAGATCTCCAGAGAAACTTGTTTTGCCATCTTGTCATGTCTAATTGATATCCCAGGAACAGGAGTCGCACTGGTAACAATTCCTTCAAAATCCAAAATAAGGAACTGTGGCACAGATAGAGAGAATTGACGATACCAGTGTAGACCGTAGTCAGTTCCATTGTACCTGCAGGACAGTTGAACATTTTCTCCTTCTATGGCATGCTTTACTGCAGTGTCTGGGGCAATGTTCCCAGCATTCTTACCTACGAATACACAAAAATGACTGTCCATTGGAATTTGTTATAACATATCATATTAAACACCACAATGTTTAAAGTAATGCAATGTAGGTATTCCCCTTTTCATCAATTTACAACATATACTGGGTATCGATTTAGCTTGAAGAGGATACCCAATTTTCCTAAAATAGATTAAGAGGGTTGAGATACCAACAACATTATATACCGTAATAGCAGGCATTTTAGGTGTGCATCGGCTTCTCAGAGACATTTACAGTTTTGTAAGTCAGCATCAACATGAGCTTGAAGCTTTAAGTCTCTTACCCAAGAAGGTTGAAAACAGTAGCAGTGCTACAGGAATCATTATGGTAATGTCCATAGTGTAGTTCATGAGGGAGGCTGGTATGCAGATCTGCTTGGAATCAGTTCTTCACCCTTAGACACTTCAATCTGATCTCATTATGATGCTGTCTGTTCAGCTCCTCCCCTGACTAGGAGTGGGCTGGTCATGAGCTGCCCTAATCTAGTCCTAACTGCCAATAACAACAAATTTTTTGATGAAAAGTTGAGTTACTAGGTGAATATATTTTTATTTAGTATACACATGGTGGAGCATGTTTCTGTACAGTGTTGTAGGGTTTCCTGTCACTGTGGGCTGCAGAGCGCAGTAGTAGACAGCAGAGTCTGAGGGCCCGTCCAAACGGAGACGCTTTTTGGGTTAAACGCAGAGGTTTTGCTTCGTCTTGGCCGAGCGTCCGAACGAATCCTGTAAACGCACTGCCCGAAACCGCACTTTTTTGAAACCTGGTCCCAGAGTGGAAAAATCTGAAACCGTAGCCCTTTTGAATTCGTTTGGACAGCAAAACCGCACATCCTACTTACGTATCGATGATTTCATCGCCACACCTCAGCTGCCCTGGACTTGACACTTATAGTATTGCCTAACAATATTAGTTTTCATACATGACATTACCTACGATTACACTCTGTAGGATAAATATCACAACTGGTGCTGCGCAGCGCCGATAGCTTATGACTTGGTGGACTGAACACTGTTTTTCCCAGTGTTTTTTTATGCATTCTAGCTACTGTCAGTGACGCGAGAGAACTTAATTAATTTATGCATAGTGCCAGTGTCATTCATTTATTTTACATGCCTTACAATATATACATGCATTTACAGTCTAGTGAAGTCAGATGACCATACAAAGACGCTTAGAACTCATGTTAAGCCGATGGTAGCGCACTGAATGCGAATGCACGATTTGATGCAGGCAAAAGTATTGACTGTTACTAACGAAGGTTTTATAATATTATAAATGTGGCGAAGGAATAGCCTAGAACTTGGGTAGCCTAGCCTAATTGCCGTGATAGCCAAAACTAATGTGAATCGTGGACTATCCTACAACCAAAGAAAGTAAAGGAGATTATTTGTAGCCTATACCTGCGTTAGCCAAATAAAGGACGGGACTGCACCCTTCACAAACCGTAAAAATGAAGTTTAGTAGTTTTACAGTTGACTTTGACAGTTCACCATCAGTCCACACAAACAATTCTGGTTTCCTTGCACTAGCCATTTCGTCGTAGCAGAGAATGTCTAACGGTGTGTTTCCACACAACGAAATTTCGCGTCGCTCTCATTGAGGTTGAATGGAGACGAAATTCGCCCTAGTTGGGCGAAATGAAAGCGAATCGCCGAGGCAGGCGAAACAAAGTTGGCCAAAGTTTAACTTTATTTAAATGAGGACCAATCGAGAACCAATCAGGTCCGCGTCTTTGTGTTTGGAGGCGGGAGTTACAAAAAAGTGTGACCAAGATGGCGGAGACTACCTGAGCTGTAACACGAACATTTGTATGTGATTAAAATGTTTCTACACGAACATTGGCACTTGTATCAACACGAATTGTGGTTTATATGCCACACGAACTTAGTCAGAGCACATACACCACTAAATAGACCACTATATATGTTAGTTTAAGCACTCGATCTTTTTAGCTAGCTGACAGGCGAAATGCTAGTATTTTAGGACATTGGATTGCATTGTAAACCTAGCTAGATAGCTAGGCTACATGCTGCAACACAGGTATGAAATACCTGTGTTGCAGCATACCTGCGAGGTGTTTCGCTGTGTTTCCACACAGCGAAACACCTCGCGATTTTCGGCCAGCGAAATTTCGCCTCGGGGGCGTGACGGCGAAACCGCTAACCTTTTGACTGCAGTGTCTAGCCAGTGGTGGCAAGCGAGCTAATTAGGCTAATCAGCTAATTCAAATGTTTAAGTACTTAATGAAGATATCCAGGGGTCTTTATGCCTCGACTAAGTTGATGTTGCATATAAACAACAATTCATGTTCATAGAAACAACAAGGTCACAAAGACATAATATATTTCATACCTGTGTTGCAGCATGTATGAGAGCATACCTGTGTTGCAGCATGTATGAGAGCGACGCGAAATTTCGTTGTGTGGAAACACACCGTAAGGGGAGAACTGCCACTCTCGGAAAACTTCCGGTTTCTGAACTGGTTGCAGTTCCTTCTGTGGTTCCACATGAGGGCGCTCGTCCACGAGTGCAGAATGCATGGAGGTCTATGGAGCTGTACCCCTCAAAATCCACTTTTCTCGGGATATAATTTTTTTTCAAGTAATTTGAGTATTGTATTCAAAAGGGGAGGCAAAGAAAATACACTTGGTTGAGTATTATATTTTTTAAAGTCACTTAATTGTTCTAAAAAGCCTTTCAAATGTGTCAATGACATCATTCATTAGCACAATGCTAGCGTGTTATGTGCAACAACGACCCAACCTGTAAGAAATCAAAAGGACATAAGTACTCGTTCATTTAACTTTTGACCTATAACCCATGTTGAAGCTATACAAACTACAATCAAATCTAAGATTTGTCAACGACAATCAGGTGAAAGAGACAAATTTAGCCGTCTAGCTCCATTGACTCCCATTCATTCTGCATTCATGGTGATCGCCCCCAGTGGAACTCTGGTGGAACTGCATCCAAAATTCGGTACAATGGGACTTAATACGGAGTGGCTCTCCGTAGACGGGCTCTGGTCGTAGCCTATTCTGTCTGTTTGTAAAGCCTACAGCGCGAACGTTTTTTGGTCAATTACTGTAAAGAAACAGTGCCACCTATAGGCCTGGGATATGAAGTAACGTGTTGAGTCGTGTTGAGATGGATCCGTTTGGACGCAAATATTCTTGATACGGTTCCAGGGAAGACGGAGGAAAAAAAGATCGGTTTGGTACGTGTGGACTAGGCCTGAGACTTGAAGGTTCCTGATTGTCAGTGGAACTTTTTTTGTAGTTTTGTCGAGCTCAGAAGAAAATCTTCTTTCAAATTCCTTTTCACTATCACCACCTCCAAATGAATATTTCTTCAGCATATGAGGATGATCATTAGGTTTCTGTTTATACCAGAACAGGTAGGCATTAGTGGCAGCTGTGTCATAACTACAGCCGAGTGTCACCGTTCCTCCTTCTGGTCCAGTCTCAGACGTTGATGACTGGTCAACAGTGTCTTCTTTTCCTCTGCACACTGCAGATACATTCAGATACAGATCGGATCAAAACCAAACAGCCAAACCAGCAGGAATGAGCTATTAACAGTCTGTGAATGTCTGCTCAGTTTCCAGTATCAACATGCTACAGTAGTATACATACATCATTTCTAACACACATGTATAAGATGACTTAAATCTTAAATGTGTATAATCTGCAATTTAATTACATAAAAAGTAGGCTACATCTAGTAACACTGAATAGAGTTTGATGATGAGACACTCCTCAAACTGCCAAATAGAAAGGCAGCAACAGTTTCAAGAAATATCAATATCATACCAAAACTTGTTGCAATAACAAGAGAGACCTTTAGCCAGAGATCCATGATTACAAACTGTGATGATTGTGATTTGAAAATGAAAATCTCTCTCTCTCTCTCTCTCTCTCTCTCTCTCTCTCTCTCTCTCTCTTTAGGAGGAGCTATAGTATGTGTTGGTGAAATTAATGTGACATCTCTAGGGCCCCCCCAAGAGTCATGGAGTATACTTCTCACAGCTTGAGCCCTTCCCCCCTGGACACCAGGACATGTGCATTTGTTTTGGAGCCTTAGGACTAGCAACAGGTGAAGACAAAAAGCCATACTGATCAGTTAACGTTCCATGATTCTTGCTAGATGCCAACAGCCAAATTGCAAGGCTGGTTCTCCGGCTGCAGGGTGCTGCCATGATTCTCCTATACAAGTTATTTTACCTTCAAAATGACTTTGAAGCTGTTATATTAAGGTAAAAACTTGCATAGGATGTCTTTAAAAAAAAGCAATGCCCCTTCCTTCCTGTTTCAGAGTCAGATAGAGGCATTGACCATGTAAGAAACATTTTATGTAAATGTAAATGCGACCATACTTGCTGTTCAAACCAGAAATCACAGCAAAACGGACCAAAGCAATTTGCTTTCAAATATGCCCCAGGCATCACTGACATTGACAACAACATGACATTGATTAAGTCAGACACATCTTGAAAGCAGACGTTGGGTATTGCAAAGTGGCTTGCCGGGGAAATGGCATGTCTGGGTTTTCGGTATATTCACGGGTTTCCTCAGGCCAAATTTTACCTGTCCAATCAGCAAACAAAGGGGGTGGCTGAGAACAATAGACCTCTGAAGTTCGCCTACAAAAAAGAACCAAAACGGCCATCTTACTAACTACCTATGGCAAGTTGCATTGCAAGTTAGCTCTGGGTTAGCAAAAATCTAAGTGTGCCACTTTCACGTACCGGAGATCACAGTATCCACTCGAAGGCAGAGGACAAAAGTGTGTTCAGGAAAACGTCTGCATTTCAGACTTTTTCATCCCTGTGAGAGTTTAACAGGTGCGATAATTAAAAATCCCCATGTTATTTTCCCATAGGAAAAATCGCCAGATACCGGATGTCAAAGATGGCAGCTTTTTTGTAGGCGAACTTCAGAGGTCTATGACGTTGAGGTTGTGCCGTTATATATAATACCTCCATGATTGTAAGCATAGCAGGGAATCACCTTGTCTCCGTGGCCTGCCTGAACTAACCACCAGGGCTCAGGATTTGAAGGGTTAGCTTTAGCCAGTTAGCTTCCAAGTTGGCTGCCACCATCTTTAAAAATCTTGCCCGACATGTGCTCACTTCCGACCACATATTCACAAACAAGCTAATTATGTCACACATAACTGGTGGACATAAAAGTATGTTGTCTGATTAAGCTGGGAGCAGGGATGTCACTAGGATTGAAAGACAAGGTGGGCTTAGCCCCCAGGGTTGTAGGTAATGTGCATAGAGCATATTTTCATCACACCTTAAAAGGGCGTGGAATGAATTATTAACAGGGACACCATGCCATTAGTTATCACTCTCGCAATATTGCTGATTATATTGCTAATTATAAAAACAGTTTGCGGGGACTGATATTGTAGGGGGGTCATCCCTATGTTCCCCAGGTGCTATGTTCCCCGCTCGGGGTTAAGGATTAGGGTTAGGGTTATGGTTAGGGTTTTAAAAAAGGGTCTTATGTTCCCCGGTCCCATACAAAGCGGGGAACATAGTCAAAGTCAAAGTCAGCTTTATTGTCAATTTCTTCACATGTTCCAGACATACAAAGAGATCGAAATTACGTTTCTCACTATCCCACGGTGGAGACAAGACATATTTTACCAATTTTAAGTCCACAGACAAACATAACATTCAAGTAAACAAAAAAGTAAGTAAATAAGTAAATAAGAGGGCACATATAATGAAAAAATAAGAGCAGCAAAATTTGGTTGAAATTGTGCATAGACAGTCAATAAAATAAAATACTAGTGCAAAGTCAGGCCAATAAGAGGCTGAGGTAGTTCTGTTTGACCTAAGTAAGAAATAAAGTGGCATAGTGGTGCAAGTTATGTAAGAGCAGCAGAAGTGTTGTGTTTTCAGGACAACAGCAACAAGTTGCAAAGTGTACAAGTGTGCAAGTGGAGTGGTGCAGGCGGCCATTGTGGGTCCAATGTCCAGGATGTTATGTAGCTGAGGGTGGAGGGGGGAGAGGAGGGAGAGAGTTCAGCATCCTAACAGCTTGGTGTATGAAGCTGTTGGTGAGTCTGGTAGTGCGGGAGCGCAGGCTTCTGTACCTCTTCCCAGAGGGCAGTAGATCAAACAGATTGTGAGCGGGGTGACTTGCATCACTCACAATTTTGGTCGCCTTGCGGGTGAGGTGGGTGGTGTAAATGTCCTTCAGGGAGGGGAGTGAAGCACCAATAATCCTTCCAGCTGTGTTCACTATGCGCTGCAGGGCTTTCCTGTTGTATTCAGTGCAGCTTCCGCCCCACACAGCGATACAGCTGGAGAGGATGCTCTCAATGGTGCCTCGGTAGAATGTGGTCATGATGGCTGGTGGAGCACTTGCTCGCCTGAGTTTCCGGGGAACATAGGTACGCTCCCATTGTAGGCCTAGCTTGCCAGTGGCGCCCCCAGAAAATGTTAACAGGCCATTGCTAGTTTCGCTTCAAAGTGTGCCATGCACTGAATCCTGAAAATCAGTCTCAGACTCAATCAGTTGGCTTGGCCAACGACTCAACAAAATGCCGAGAATAAAGACGAAATGTCGATATTAAAGTCAACATGATATTTCAACTTTATTCTTGAAATTTTGAGTTTAATGTCGACATGTCGAGTTTAATCTTGTCATGGCAAAAATATATTTTTTCTTCATGTATGGCCCTAATACTCCGTCGCACATATCTGACAGAGAAAAGGAGTGCAAAGGTGATATGATCTCAGTATGATCTCAGAAGGGAAACCTGATTACAGAACACTGTCTTGACTTGCACAACAATCCCCTCTTGAGCCATCACTTACTGGATGTGTAAGTTGCAGAATACCATGGAATTCCAAAAGCAGATGACGTATAGATTGAGAAATTAAGCCCTTCCTCTCCTAAAGCATTTGATCAGTAACGTGACTCCCGCCAGATGAATTTCATTCCGCCTAGCTCCGCTCATCCATCAGGGACCAATCCATTGGAGTGTTGCTTCAGAAGGCTGGGCCTAATCAAAAAATGCTTGCATATGATTGAATAATGTCCAACAGTTTTAATGTGAACTTGGGAATTTGCCGTTTTTGTCACTTGAAAGCTGCATATCTTTATTTCACGAGCATCTTACACTATATTTTAAGCAAATACAGTTGTTTGTTTAGGATTAGTGAGTGTATGTTTTAACCTTTGTTGTGGCATCCGTGTTTGTCACACATTCCGATGGCAAAGCACATGAACACTTGCTGTCGGAAAAACAAAGTAGCCATGGGGGCGGTCCTTGTCATTCCGAGGTGCTCTGAATGCACCATTAGTCACATCTATGAAACTCCCGCCCTGCGTCCTGATTGGCTCTACCATACAATCTCGTGCTGAAATCACTCTCAATGGAAGAGGTCCCAGATGGATGTGAGTGAAGCTAGGCGGAGCTAAGCGGAACGAAATTCATCTGGCGAGAGTCAGGTTATTTGATCAGTGCTCTTAAGTTGAACTAGGGTACTTACCTACTAGCTATTACAAACTAATGTGATCATTCAATAATCAAACATTCATCAAACAATCATCAATCAGTATTCAAAACAAAATAATTGCACCCCAGACTAAGCTATGACACTCTTTAACCAGATAAGTCAGATATTAGTCCTTTGAGGCCTAGGCTATTTTCAGTGTAATTTTACTATTAAGCTATTTGGTCATTTTAAGGGCCATCTGCTATATCGTTTTCAAGACAGCATATGATGTGATCATACTTGCATACAGTATATCTTAAGTCAGCCTTGGAAAAATACTTTGTCTCATGCTGGTTGCATTCATGTCACCTGAAGCATGATGGTAGAAATAATTCTACAAGTGATTCCACATAATGCTGTTTAAGGAAAGAAAATGTTTCTTAACTGCATTCACATCTTGTTATAGCAGAGTATACAGATGAACCTTCTGGATGTTTATTCATAATGGCTCTGCATCATTTATCAATAAATTAATTTTCCTCAAATGAGAAGCTTATCATTCCATGCATTTTAATAACCATGTGTGAGTTTGCCTCTCTGTTAGCAAATCACCTTTGCAAAACGCATGATAGCAATTCAATATCACACTCTTTAAACAGAAAAATGTAATTGTTTATCAATCAGTACTTTCTGTGTAGGAAGTCAGTGTTTTTGTATGAACGTTGAGTCTGCAGCTGTCACTGGGACTCAGAGCACAGTAGTACACAGCAAAGTCAGATACTTGCAGATCCTGGATGGTCAGAGGAACTGAGTTTGAGGTGGGATTAGCCTAAAATCTCTTCTCAAAACCATCATTATCGTCCGTTTCTGAGAACCGTCTCAGCATGTATACAGGTAACCCATTAGGTTTCTGCTGGTACCAGAACAGATATGGCACTGAACTGGTGCTGGTGTAAGTACAGGGCAGAGTTGCTGAATCTCCCTCAGAAGCAGTAAGGAATCCTGCTAGCTGATCAACAGAGTCCTCAGCTCTGAAATCCGTGATCAAATAAGATATTATTATGTAACATATAAAACACTTGATGGATGAAGATGGAAAATGTTGACCAAATGTTTGAACAACTCTGATGATGAGAGGAGGAATTCAGTTCAACAGGTTGTCATAGGCTGTCTTGCAGAAGAACAGTTTTTCACAATTGCTAAAACAATACACCCCGTTATCAGAGGCCTGAACACATTTATTGAATCAATCACTCAGTTTTCACCATGAAACACAATTTGCACATCTCATTCACTCTTTTTTGCAAAACTCTAAACACACTCTCATGCAATAAAGCACATGTTGCTCTTGTGATGCATAGTGGTAACCACAAGTGGCAAAAGGTAAACACAAATAGGCCAAAGTATTATAAATCAAACACAACTCAACTACTTTAATTTTGTCCCATTTACAGTGCATTGTAGGCTGTACCTCTCATTTACAGTACTGACAATTCTGTCTTTTCCACTACCTTTTCCTATACTTTATTTCTACTCAATGTACAGTAAATGCTGAATCCACTGAGTTATTTTTTTAGATGCAAAATACTGTATTGTAAACATGGAGTGTATGACTGCTCATTGGTCAGTGTTTTTATTTTGACTGCTTTGTGAAGACAGTGTTTGGTTTTGAGCATGGGTAACTGTTTTGAGGCGATTGTTTGATTTTGCGAGAACTATCGAGATATTGTAAATGTAGCTTGAGAATGGGGGTTTGTGTGAACAATTTGGAGGAAAAGGTGGAAGGTTTCAAAAAATGCATTTTGGCAATTGTGAAAAACTGTAATTGATAGGTGCTCACATAGCCTATGCCACATGTGCCACCATGTGGTTGATGGTTGAAGGTGAAGGTAATAGGTTTTTTTTTACCAAAAAACAATTTACTACAAAAGATGTGTTGAGCAAGGTTTAATAGGGAAATATGAATACCATTCCTATATCTAATAGAAATGTGATACACTATTTTCTGATATTCATTCTAAGTCACTTTAACAGTCAATGTTTATTTATAGTTTAGGCTACATGTTAGCCTACCCCTTTGCAATGCAATACAGTTTTTTCTGAATGCTTAAACACATTTTTTGTAACTATGGCTTTTTTTGCAAAACTCTACACACAAGTGGCAAAACCACTCACTGAGTTCGCAAAACTAAAAGCACAAACACTGCTTTGCACTCAGTTTGCAATTTTGTAACACACACTTTGCACAACTGTAGGCACAATGGCTATTATTTACACTATTTTGCCAACTCTCTGGCACACTTTCTCATGTGAAAACTGTTTTAGATAATTGGTTCACTTTGCAATTAACCTAAGCACTATAAATAAGCCACAGGTAATGTGCAATGGGTACAATGGAGTGAGCAGGAAGAGTGAGAAGAGAAAGAAATAGCCCTTTTACAGACAAAAAACAGTCTACATGTGGGGATATTGTCATGTCAGGCCTGGATACGTCATTCCAGAATATATTTTTCCCGGTGCCTTGGACTAGGACATTGCATGTGATGTAGACAGAATTTTGAGAGAGACGACCCGATGTAGACAGATTTGTTTTGTCTCAGTGAAATGCTATTTTGTGTTTTGACTTGGAAAAACACACTTGTGTTTGTTTTGATGTGTGTAAATAAACACTAATACTTGACGTTTGGATCCCTGTATGTTTACAGAACTATGACAAAAGTATGACCTCAAACTGACATAGTCTACCTTGTGCACATAGAAAGCAAAAGCCAGATGTGTTTTTTATTCATACCATCAGTGTGTTGTTGGCACATTGTATGCTTACTATTGGATTGGTTGTGTTTACTGTTAGATACGAAAACACCATTTTTACGAAGGTGTGAAGAGTTACAGTTTTTTCTGATTGCTTACAGTTTTTTCTGAATGCTTAAACACATTTTTTGTAACTATGGCTTTTTTTGCAAAACTCTACACACAAATGGCAAAACCACTCACTGAGTTCGCAAAACTAAAAGCACAAACTCTGCTTTGCACTCTGTTTGCAATGTTGTAACACACACTTTGCACAACTGTAGGCACAATGGCTATTATTTACACTATTTTGCCAACTCTCTGGCACACTTTCTCATGTGAAAACTGTTTTAGATAATTAGTTCACTTTGCAATCAGCCTAAGCACTATAAATAAGCCACAGGTAATGTACAATGGGTACAATGGAGTGAGCAGGAAGAGTGAGAAGAGAAAGAAATAGCCCTTTTACAGACAAAAAAACAGTCTACATGTGGGGATATTGTAATGTCAGGCCTGGATACGTCATTCCAGAATATATTTTTCCCGGTGCCTTGGACTAGGACATTGCATGTGATGTAGACAGAATTTTGAGAGAAATGACCCGATGTAGACTGATTTGTTTTGTCTCAGTGAAATGCTATTTTGTGTTTTGACTTGGAAAAACACACTTGTGTTTGTTTTGATGTGTGTAAATAAACACTAATACTTGAAGTTTGGATCCCTGTATGTTTACAGAACCATGACAAAAGTATGACCTCAAACTGACATAGTCTACCTTGTGCACAGAGAAAGCAAAAGCCAGATGTGTTTTTTATTCATACCATCAGTGTGTTGTTGGCACATTGTGTGCTTACTATTGTGATGGCTTGTGTTTTGCAAAAAAAGCCATAGTTACAAAATATGTGCTTAAGCAATCAGAAAAAACTGTAAGCACATTTTTTGTAACTATGGCTTTTTTTGCAAAACTCTACACACAAATGGCAAAACCTCTCACCCAATCAGCAAAACATTGTAGTTCTCTTGCAAAAGCTAACACACCTTGCTTAACTCTTCACACCTTCGTAAAAATGGTGTTTTCGTATCTAACAGTAAACACAAGCCATCACAATAGTAAGCACACAATGTGCCAACAACACACTGATGGTATGAATAAAAAACACATCTGGCTTTTGCTTTCTCTGTGCACAAGGTAGACTATGTCAGTTTGAGGTCATACTTTTGTCATAGTTCTGTAAACATACAGGGATCCAAACTTCAAGTATTACAGTAGTGTTTACAGTATTTACACACATCAAAACAAACACAAGTGTGTTTTTCCAAGTCAAAACACAAAATAGCATTTCACTGAGACAAAACAAATCAGTCTACATCGGGTCGTCTCTCTCAAAATTCTGTCTACATCACATGCAATGTCCTAGTCCAAGGCACCGGGAAAAATATATTCTGGAATGACGTATCCAGGCCTGACATTACAATATCCCCACATGTACAGTAGACTGTTTTTTTGTCTGTAAAAGGGCTATTTCGTTCTCTTCTCAATCTTCCTGCTCACTCCATTGTACCCATTGTACATTACCTGTGGCTTATTTATAGTGCTTAGGCTGATTGCAAAGTGAACTAATTATCTAAAACAGTTTTCACATGAGAAAGTGTGCCAGAGAGTTGGCAAAATAGTGTAAATAATAGCCATTGTGCCTACAGTTGTGCAAAGTGTGTGTTACAAAACTGCAAACTGAGTGCAAAGCAGTGTTTGTGCTTTTAGTTTTGCGAACTCAGTGAGTGGTTTTGCCATTTGTGTGTAGAGTTTTGCAAAAAAAAGCCATAGTTACAAAAAATGTGTTTAAGCATTCAGAAAAAACTGTAAGCAAGGTGTGGTAGCTTTTGCAAGAGAACTACAATGTTTTGCTGATTGGGTGAGAGGTTTTGCCATTTTGTGTGTAGAGTTTTGCAAAAAAAGCCATAGTTACAAAAAATGTGCTTAAGCAATCAGAAAAAACTGTAACAGCTTCTCCTACAATATATAGGCCTAGCCTAGCCTATACCGTTGATATGTATTAGCCCATTTTGAACTGAGATAGTCCAATTGTTTTTCCATGATCTTCTTTGATGAAGTTTCTCCAATTATCATTCATCGGCCCTGGTTCTGGAGAGCAAAGAAAGCAAACAATTAGGCCTACCTTCTCAAAAGATTTTGCCCTGCAAGCAAACGTGTTTGACTAAAAATGAGAGGGCAGATTTACAGTGTTTTTTATGTTTTTACTTTTAAAAGTTTTGCTCTCAAATCTGTGTTTTTCCCCCCCTTGAATTTGTATTTTTTGCTTGTGAAAAGACATGAGTTTTGCAATTTGGACTGAAAATTGGCGCCTGTACAGCAGAGGGCGCATTCACTTTTTTAAAACTGTTGGACGCTTCCCCCCTCTTCACCGAAGTAGGATATTGTGATTTACTAGCGCGGGATAGATGAAAGCCGTATTGATACCAATATGGCTAAAGCTGTGTACTTGGAACATTATCTGGACAGTAAGTTGGCTGGTGATGCATGACTATCATTTAAAAAGAGTCCAAACGCTCTTGTCTTTTTAGGAAGATTTCTTTAACAGATGTGGGTTTGGTGAATGAGGGTTAGAAAGATATGGCTTTTGCTAGCTCGGTTTGCTAGCTGGTTTACAGACTTCTGGTCTGTAATGTTCTAAGAAAACGAGTGAAACCAGCTGCAGAAATACATTTTTGTTACACACTATAAGGTTGAAAGGCTAACGTTACTTGTCCTATGTTTCGACAAGTAACGTTAACGTTAAGTCAACAGCAGAATACGCTATCAGTGAAGTTAAAAGTAAAGTCTTTAAGGCCTCTCTAAAGTCTATGATTAAATGCTCAAATAACGTTATCGTCTTTTTCTCTCTCAGGTATTGAGGGCTTGCCTTTTGAACTTCAAAGAAACTTCACTTTGATGAGCGAGTTGGATAACAGAACAGAAGGTAATTTACAGACTTGACAGATGACACTGCTGATGCGGGCTGACTTGATCTGCCTGATCTATCTCTTGGTGTCTTAACTTGTAACCTCAACTTTTTTTTACAGAGCAGAAGGCTGAGATTGATAAACTTGCAGCAGAATATGTTGCAAATGTAAAGACTTTGGCCTCTGAACAACGTGTCCAGCACCTACGGAAGATTGAAAATGCTTACACGAAATGCAAAGAGTACAGCGATGACAAAGTGCAGCTTGCTATGCAGATATATGAACTGGTCAGTGCATATTACCAAACATCATAGCTAGCCTTTCGTTTTGAATGGCGTATCTTAGTCAAGACTATACCCTTTTCAGGTAGATAAACACATTCGTCGACTGGACGCTGACCTCGCTCGTTTTGAGAATGACCTGAAGGATAAACTTGACTCAAGCAGCCAGGAGAGCTCAGATGACAAAAGACTGAAGAGTAAGTTATATTAACTGTTTATTTCTACCTGTGGTTTGAGCATTATATCAATGCGCTACTTTCATTTCTCAGCATATGTTCATAATGCCACTTTTCTCATAAATATCATTCTACAGAGGATAAAAGTGGCAGAGACAAGAAAGCAACCAGAAACCAGAAAGATTCTGACCCAGACTCCCCTGGGAGAAAAAAACTGAAAAACAGGTATGTTGTCATAGATGTATATGTATAACGGAATAGTCACACTAGGTATATTATTTGACAATAATTGTGATGACAGAGGTACTTTCTGTGCTTTTTACAATCTGAGTGTAATTTATTTCTGTGTGGTAAATATGTTTCCCTCTGTCCTCAGCCCCAACGTCACTGACTCTCTCTTGGCTATGCATCCATCCGATGTGCTAGACATGCCAGTGGACCCAAATGAACCAACCTACTGCTTGTGCAGTCAGGTGTCATATGGGGAGATGATTGGCTGTGACAATCTTGACGTAAGTTTAAAATTACAACTGTCATATTTCTTTACGGATGAAACGTGGATCATGTGTTACTTCTGTCTTTTGATCACTATGTATATATGTCCCAACAGTGTCCAATAGAATGGTTTCACTTTGCCTGTGTTGGTCTTGCAACAAAACCAAAGGGGAAATGGTAAGTTGACAATAAATTGTTGGCTTTTCAAAGGTATGGCACGGTGAATGAATTGAAGGATACCTATTATGTATTAACAACTCTATAAGCACTATTAAGTCACTATTATTTAGTAGGGAGGTTAGATTTACATTTACATGTATTTAATTGAGACACTTTTATCCAAAGCTACTTACAACTATCTATCTATCTATCTATCTACAACAGTGAGGAATAAAATTCAAGCTACATGGCAGAGGAAATCTTAGGTAACAGTTAATACTGCAACAATAAAATAACAATACATATATGTGGTGTATCGGTTGCCATCCGAGCGGGGGGGGGGGTAGGGGGTTCTTGTATCAGTTGCCGTCGGTGGGGGGGTGTGGGTGGTGGGTGTTGGCGTCTTGTTTGTGCGATACACTACAGACTCTGTATATTTAACAATTATTTATTAAACACTACATTATAAATAAATAACCAGCTTCTCAACAACAAGACAGCTTCTCAATAGAACAAAGTAACAACACCAAACAAACTATACAACAGTATACAAATATTTCAAAATATTTAACAAAGACTATTACAAACTATAGAACAAGTGCAAAAGAAAGTGCAAAACAACAAAATGTGCAAATGTGATCAGTCACTACTTATGGCAGAGCTGACAACTAGCATTGTTACAAGCCATCCTCCTTGGCTTTAAAAAGATCATTTCAAGGGCCCTTTGGTAAATGCACTGTTTTACTATTGGACCATTAATGCTTATCTTCATGGAGGCTGTCAGACTGTTGACCTGCAGCCTGTTCCGCAAGTCTGTCCTGATCTATACACCGAGACTGAATGAAGTTTAGATAATTTTATAGTTTTGTGTAATATGGATGGAATTTGAGCGCGGAGCGCTATGTAAAGATTATTAAATCTGATTATTTTTCGATTCATGACACGTTTCTTCTTATTTTTTAATGCGTTCTGCGGAGAAGGGAGATTGGCGTTGGTCACGGTTTGGAATGAAAGGGAGAAAACAGGACAAAGTAACACTTTTTTTTTTTTTTTTTTTTTGACGACGTAGTTAAGGCGGCAGGCTTGTTTTGCCAAGGCAGCCGCCTTGACTGCAAAGTGCTGCGGGAAACCCTGATGTTGCATGATCAATTCTGCACTAGGTAAATGTGCTCTGAAGGTCTGAAAGACTTGAAAATCGTTCAGTTATTTTTTTTAATGAATTGATTTGTTTCCACTGTACTAAACAGTATAATTACAGTTTTTCTTGATCGTTTTGATGCTTGTGTCAACTCTGACATCACGTTTTCAAAACAATTAACACCCGCGTCTGAACAAAAGCACTCTGGCCACAATGACACATTTTGCTTGCAAAAAGCTGTTACTCTCTCAAAACACTTAAAACATGCAGCAATAGCAAATCTTGCCTTCCAACAACACATCCTGTCGTCAAATCACTGTGTGATTTCAATCAATCATTACATACTGGACAATAAAATGCAAAATCTAGTTCCCAAAATGAGCATTTTTGCTATGTCTGTTCTGTTTCTTTCTCATTTTTCTGGTATCAGAAAAAACTGTGAAAAGACTAAATGTACTGAATAAAAAATTATTTATTCATTCCTCCCAAGATGTAACTGTCATTGACATGTAAGACATACAGTAAACACCTAGGCAAGACAAATTTCATTGAACTACAACTTAACAGTCAATCAAGAAAAAAACTCGCACACCATTATTTACTGTTGAAAAATAAATAAACAAAGTGTTTAGTCCATCAAGCCAAAGTGCTACCAAGTGAGGTGATGTACAAACATTACGGTCCTCAGACCTTCATCAGTGCAAACCATACACAAAAGTGTGGCGCCTATTTATAGACCGTGTCTACTTGGTGGCAGATCTGTCAATCAACCTGACCACTAGTTAGGTAGGTTGAAGTGTAGACTCAAAGAATCGTGATTTAAGATGGCCCTCAGGCTCAATAGTACAGTAGACAGCCTGACCCAAGCTAATGAATAAAAATAAAAAATCACAGGAAAAACATAAGGAAAAAAAGATTAACAATAATCAAGTGAATATTAAAAAATAGATGGATATTTGGATATATAATCAGCAGGTTGAACATTCTCAGATACAACCAGTTCAAAGGAAGCAAGTCAAGTCAGTCATCATTTAACCCAGGGGTCTCAAACTCAAATGAGCTGGGGGCCACTTCTGCCAACATCATCTGATTGGAGGGCCGGCTATTTCTGAAAATGCATTTTTTTTTTTTTTTTCAAATACCACACAAAACTGCAAACAGAAAGTGCGAGTGTTTTTATCTCTTTTTAGACATCTGTGCTAGCAACCTTAGCTTATAAATAAAATAATGATAAAATAAATATTAATATAAATTATAAAAACAAACAAAAAGCATAAAAACAGGTATGTGTGTGTTTCACACCAAATAAAAATATTTTCCTCTCATAACTTATTTAAACCTGCATGGCAAACTTTAGGCGCCAGGGTTAAGAAAACAACACCATTGGATTTTGACATCAAAATTTCAAAAGGTTTGAAAGTGGTCAGAGATAAAGTCCTACTGTAAATATGAAAATCTTTGAATATAAACACAAGTTTATGAAGGGGGTAAATTTACCCATCTAATTTGCCACTGGATAGCAAGCACCTCAAATTATGCACCCTTCAGTAAATACTGGATGTTGAACATATTTGAGCAGGTTTACTTTCTTTTTTGTCATATTACCCATATAACAAATTAACAGGAAAACAGTAGACCTAAGATGTAAACCAACAATAGTAAACTATTACTAGCCTATAACCACAAACCGTTATTATAGGCCTAAAATAATGTAGCCTGGTCAAATCAGTTCCTATCGTGGGTGACTTTGTAGTTCTTCAGAGCCCTATTTTTACTACCCCTGCTGTCTGTACCACGTCCATTACGGACACTATCATCACGATTACCACTGCCACCTCCAGCTATGTTGGGCAGAGGGTCGAAATAAGCATGGTATGCTTAGTGGACACCGTCGTATACACGCAAAGACGCACCTCCATTCACAGAACCGTAACTATCACTGTCAATAGTCAATCATAATCTCCAAAAGGCAGATATTCTCTTCAGAATCAGAATAGGTGAATAACATAGCCTACCCAAGACTTCATCACACGTGAAAGTTTTTTCAACATTTGGTATCGGCCTATTTCCGCTTCAATTTTGTGCAAAATTATGGCCTGCATCCCTTCCGCGTCATTACAAACAAATGCACGTCTTTGTGTTTCTCGCGTGTAATAGGCTACAACATTTCCTGAAAACTTTGTGCAGTGAATTTGGGCTTGAATCGAAGCTCTGGATGTCTAGCAACTAGGAGAGTAGCCTACACATGGGATTTGTCACCGTGTTGGATCTATCATCTATTTTAACCAGTGTTGTTGTTTGTTGCAATTAAAAATACCCTCAAAGGCCGAATTACACATTATTTTGACATTAGGTCGCGGGCCGGAATTGGGCCGGGCGCGGGCCGGAGTTTGAGACCTCTGATTTAACCCATGTGGATGTAATGTTTTAAGATAATAAATCCAGCACGCTTCCCACTGAAGGAGCGTCCGTCCTGTACAGCTCCTCCTGCGGGTAGAAGAGACTATATCTATTCCTAAAAAATAAAGCTCTGAGACGGAGTGGTTGGCTTCTGCAAAATGCCGCGCAACTGGTGATTTCGGGTCCTGCCTATTGATGGCACTGCAGTGTTCATTGAGGCGGACCCTTAACTGTCTACAGGTGCAGCCTGTGTACTCCAAACCACAAGGGCAATATAACTGACATTAGTGGAATTGCATGTAATGAATTTTCTAATGTTGTTTACCAGGGGCAGCCGTGACCTACTGGTTAGCGCTTTGGACTTGTTACCGGAGGGTTGCCGGTTCGAACCCTGACCAGTAGGCATGAGCAAGGCACCTAACCCCTCACTGCTCCCCGAGCGCTGCTGTTGTTGCAGGCAGCTCACTGCACCGGGATTAGTGTGTGCTTCACCTCACTGTGTGTTTACTGTGCTGAGTGTGTTTCACTAATTCACGGATTGGGATAAATGCAGAGACCACATTTCCCTCACGGGATCAAAAGAGTATATATACTTATACTTACTATACCAGTGGAGTAGCTAGTGAATTTGCTGGTCTTGGTGATCGAGGTACAGGACATGCAATTGCGGCAGGGAAATTGAACTAAAACTTGTCATTTTTCATCAAAATAGATTAAAGGCACACTATGCAGGTTTTTTAGCTTAATATGCAAGTTTTTTCTCTTAATTTACCTTCATTTAACAGCTTCAGAGTCATTGGAATGGTTATATGACTTTTTTCGGGTTGAATGGTGGCTGTCTCGCTTCCCCCTAGCGCCTGTGAGCGGAAAAACCACCCTTGCAACTGTCGGCCGGCGGGCCGACGGCCTCAGTGTCAGGAAATATAACGAGTGTAATGAATTGCTTTACTGCATTCAAATACACATACACGCCAGGCACCGGCTAGAAAAAGGTAGCAATTGAGTTTCTCAGACATTCGTCATGACAAAGCCAGCAAAAAAGAAGCAAAAACCGAGAAAACAGTAAGGAAATTGCCAATACTGCATAGTTTACCTTTAACAGTAAACACCTTTTGTACTGTTTTCTCAACCAAATAGGCAATACAGTACTTTGTCTAAATGTGCATTAGATCCATACTTGCAAATAGCAACACAGAACAGACATGGCATCTCTTATGGACAATGAATGATTGCTGATTAAAGAATTGTGCAAAGGAGTTTCACACAGGTGTATCAGAGATTCAGACTTATGCAAGGAATCTATACCACCTGTGAAAAGATGGTTTTCCTTTTGTTTAGCACGGGAAAACCAATACACATTCACATTCGCAACACATTCGCAAGAGATGACTTCTGCTGTGCAAAGAAAGTGTTCATAAAGACAAAGTGGATCACAGTTTCTTAAGCAGGTCAAAGCAATCGAGAAAAACTGTAACAACAAAAACTAAGTAAATAAACCATATCAATATAGGCCCAGAATGTCACAAACAATGCATCCCTAGTTTAAGTACTGGTCAAAGTGTAGTTGAAGGAGATGGTGGTTGAAGGAGGTTATGAGGTAAGTTAGACAAATGGCAAGTTAGGTGCCTTTGGATGTCAAAGTGTAGTTGAAGGAGGTTATAAGGTAAGTTAGACAAATGGCAAGTTAGGTGCCTTTGGATGTCAAAGTGTTAGGAAGAGGGCGTTGATGATTGTACTGAAGGGATTGAATATGGTTTAATATGGTAAATGCTATTCTCTTATTGTATTACTAGTATGACTCAATCTAACTAACTTTTATCTCTGGCATTGCAGGTATTGTCCATGCTGCATCAAGGAGATGAGAAAAAAATAAGTTGCTGGAATTTTTGAATATGCAATGAATGTGTTCATAACACACACACAATTCTGTAATTAATTAACAGCTTTACCAAACCAGTGCTCTAATTAACCTTTCCTTTCAGTTTATAATGAATGAAAGCTAGTATATGTCCATCTTCTATCCCCAAAGTGCCATAGTAGGCCTTGATCGATGTAAATGATTTGCACTCATCCACTGTGATAACAGAGCAGCACTATCAGGAAAAAGAAATAGAAATGCAGGTTAGTCTTAAAGGGCTAACGAGGAGTAAAGCAAACCCAGGTTTCCTGGACTGGTGTTGCATATTTTATATTTGAGCATTTCTGCACATTTGCTGCTCTTTTTTCATGTATTATGAATTGCTTTTTTTTTTTTTACTGTAGGCAGGCAAGTATGAAAATTAACGTCAGGGTTGCCTGTACAGGAAAACTACCCAAAGCAGCCAAATGCAGTCTTATTGGCTGCTCTAACTCACAACTTACAAAATAAATGAAAAATGATAGGATTTACTGCTTCTTCCCAAAGATGTTGAGAATGTTTTAACAGTATTGTCATTCAAAATGCCACTAAACAGTTGAATGTAAAACTATGCATTTGCATTAACATGTGAAATCCTACATTATTTTTGCAAATAAAGTTTAAGCGGCACAACCCAAGTCTATCAGTCTAAGTGAATCATTATCTGTAAATTATTACCAAGACATTTGACTTGTTTTTAAGATCTCTTCTGTGCTTGATGATGGGAACATGGTTTTTAATTGAACTTTGAGTTAAAAAATAGTTTTTTGTTTGTATTTGTTCAGTTTATTTTTTGTATTTTATACAGATTCGGCCTGTTTCAAATTTTAATAATGACTTTTAATAATTTTATTATGAGACACTAATCAGAAACGTTTGAATCCATAAATTCCTTTTAAAAGTGTTCCTTGTAAAGTGCATCGTGGTGTAAAAGTTTAAACCCAGTGTAATCTGTGCCTATTTCAAACTTCATGCATAGTATAGCCTTAACCTTATGCCTACTTCTCAGTAGACATTAACTGGTGCAACCATAGACAGTAAAAAAAGGGTGCAACCAAAAAGCGCTGTAGGCTACATTGTAGCACATCTCCGGCTCATTTTTATGACGTCGTGCCGGATGCTGGACGATGACGGGAAACGTAGTACTGAATGTCAGCTGTTCACTTTTACAAAATCTGTACTGCGCTACCCATCATTCTGATGTAACCGAAAACTGTTGATACTACCTAAGAATATCTGAAGGGAATTACCTCATCAGCACAGTGATATGCAATGGCTCTTTAGAAGACCATGTAAAAACAAATTACATTATCAGCTTTTACTGTTAAATCACTTCTAATGTTCCAGACTGGGCTGGGTCGGTAGTTCCGCTTCCCCTCCGCCATAGCGGGTCTATCCCGGGTCCAACAAGAAGATAAAAGAATAAAAAGAGATCCTCGTGCTTGAGATTGCTTTGCATACAGAAACTCGAGAGACTGGCAAAACACAGTTTCTTATGACTGGTGAACACAACAGGCGGGGTTATCTTTCAAGAGTTTGTGGGACTTACGCCGTAGTTTTGTTGGTGAGTTAATTTCTAAGTTAGTCTACACATTGCATTATATCCATCCAAGTACTTAATAAAGTGGTGACCAGGTGAAAAATATTTTAGGCAAGCCATTTCACAACAGCATAGAGCTATAGAGTAGCCTTATACGCAATGTGCTGCATGAGATTCGCTTGACACTAACACCAAGTTTACATTGGAAGGATATGGCTACTGCATTGGGCAGAGTTCACTGTAATCCTCACGATTCATCCAAAAAAGTATGATGTTGTGTCGAAATATTCTGCTCAAAGCCTACATAATTTGTATAAGTTTTGTTTTCTTGAACGATTTTACAAAAGCCTAGTTGACAATGTGGTGTTATGTTGATTAAGTTGGGTGTCATAAGGCTGGAATCCAATGAGGAAATCGTAGCCTAGCTACTTATTTCAGCAAATTGCATTAGACGGTGTTTTGAGTGCTATATCTATCAGTGTGGACATAGAATACACGACAATAAATGTGTAGTTGCTCTGCACTTTTAATAACATTAGGCTAGACAATCAGGACATTTGCAGATTGGCAGTGGGAGTGTAGCCTGAAAAGGTTTGATATTTTCATTTGTTCTTTCTGATAAAGCCAGAGGCAGAGATGTCTGTTAATTAGCAGATTTTCATTTGTTCTTTCTGATAAAGCCAGAGGCAGAGATGTCTGTTAATTAGCAGACATTTTAGGGTGATTTCCAAAGTTGCTGTTGGCCTTCAAGGGGACCCCTTCATGGATGGCTTGCCCTAGATTTGCCCTTTTATTGAATTGCATTTGTTTTTTTAATAAACATGTTTCTATCAAAACTGACATCACTGAGGACCGATTTAGATATACTTTCATAGCATGACCCTGGAGGTGGTTGTCTTGACTCTGGTTTAAGTGAACTTGTGATTTCTCTGTCTGCTGCCAGCTGTGATTTAACTAGATGGTGGCAAATGAAGTGGAGCTGCTCTGCCCTCTGACTATCGGTAGCGGTGTCAGCAGGCCCGCTCTCGCTTGTGGCAGCTGAGGGGGAGGGCAGGTTTTGTGTACGTCCAGGAAGCCCTGCTCAGAATTTCCTTTTATAGAAGCTGCAAAACACAAAAGGCTCCTGGACGCTCTTCCTGTAAACAATTCCTGCCCATAGCCACACATCTGGGGTACGGGAGACCAGGCGTCACAACCTTTGTTTTCTAACTCCGAATCGGATAGGTTGTAGGGAGTGTGTGACCCTCTGTGGCCAAGAGACCCATGAGATAAAAGGGGCTCTCCATCTCTCTCTCTCTCTCTCTCTCTCTCTCTCCACTCCTGCTAAGGAAGTATCTTTCATTCATTCATGGGGAAATGTTGACTCTGCACAGTTCTCATTCATTAAAAACAAGTATGGTATTGAGCCTGTCAGTGAACGATGAAGAGTAGGCTATAGACTTTTATGAGAAGAGAGCACATGTTTTATGAGAGACATAACTGGATTTGATTGGAAAGGTAGCCTATGTGGAACTCAGTCAGATCTGAAATTGCAGAGTTATTTGTTAGCATTGTTAGTTAGTTTGTTTTTGCTTGTTTGTATGGTTTGCGCTATGGGCTATTTAGCTGTTGGCTTTGCTGTGGCAAAGGCTCAGGTGCTTTTGCTGCTACTGTTACAGGGCACTTCAGCCTGAGCCTTATGTGATGTCTGGCAGAGCCCAACTGTGAAAAACAAACATGAGCTCATGACAGGGGCTCAAGAGGAATTGTAGTGACTCAGGGGAGCTGAGGGGAATGTCCGCACGCTTCCTCTTAAAGGAGTTTCTCTGGAGTAGTGTTTTCACTTCCAACAGCATTCCAGAGAGTTGAGAAAGCACGAGCGCTAGTACACTTGGAGGTCCACCACTGACAGCCACGAAGGTGGTTGAAATGTCAGAAAATGAACATCTACTAGCAATGGTGAAATATTTTTTTTTTTTTTTTTTTTTTGTAGACAGTAAAACACCTTAAGCTGTTTAAGGATTGTTCAGTACCACCTCAAGTAACTGGTTACTTATTCACATACATGCAAGACTGTAATTTAATGGCCTGAAGGCTGAAGCTTTAAAGTCGATATTTAGCAAAGGTGTTGTGAAAGATATGCCCTCAGGTGATACAAAAAAGTCCAGCCCTGAGTGTTTTCTTTCACAGTGTTATCAAGGAATCTTGCTCTCCCAACCATGAACACAAACACAGAGAGCCGGCGAAGGTCACTGGAGTGCATTCTGCTTAGGTTTGTGTGCCTTGGAGGTATTGACTGCCAGAAGAGCACACCCTGCTTTGGCGTAATGGCTGTGTAGGAAAGCAAGTTTAGTCTTGGCCACCTGTAGGCTGCGAGGATACTTGTCTTAGCGGAACAAGTGAATCCCTCACAGAATCCACCCAAGTACTCTGCCGCTGACTTTTTCCATCTGACATTCAGTCCTGTTACTTTTCTCAGCACTGTCCTCGTCTGTGCTGCAAATAGAAGCACCCTTACATATAAACAGTAATAATCCAGATTCTGCCCAGGGCCTTCCTGTTGGATGAGCTCTCTCTCTCCTTTTTGCAATGGCTACAGCACAGGCCGGGTCCACTAGAGGATGTTTCGTGTCGGGTGAATGCAAAGCCACAGGTTTGTGTCTGTCAGCCTCTCCCCACAGTTCACACAGATGTCAACCCTGTGAAGTGCCTGTTTCACATGTGACTGGGTACTTTTCTGGCCGTAGATAAGCGGTGGCAGTTCCTGTCACTAGGGTGGAGGATGGCCTTCTCATGTCACAGCCAGAGGGGAGAGGGGGCGGTGCCTCCTCCTCTCTGCCGAAGCAGAGTGAACACTGGTCTGCCGCCGAACAAGACTGCACTTGCAGCGCGTGGAGGAGCTATGGAATGAAGCCCGCCTGCTCGGGCTTGCCCCTCGCTCATCTCCTGACGTGGGAAGGAGAGGGAGCGACGACGGACACTTTGGACACGTAGCAAGAGTAGCGAGACCCCCCCCCCTCCATCTCCCACCTCCAACACACACACACACCCTCACTTGTGTGCCTGCCTGGCTTGGTGGTTGTTCGTTCGGTCGGTCAGTGTTGTGGTCGGTTGTTTGGCGCACACGAGTGAGTGGGGAGATTACTGGGAGAGGCCAACTGGATCTCTCCTCGCGGGGCATTTCAGGGTGAGATGGCTGTGGAACTTGAAAACGTTGTTTTTTTCTGTGTTTTAATCCTTTGTGGGTATGTCAGTGTGCGGAAATGTTGTTGGGTTTTTTTGTGAGGGGCCATGGTATGTTGTCGACGCGCGGCTGTTCTAGCTTCCTTTTTCTGGTTTCCTAATAGCACGAGGGCAGTGGCTGTGAGATTGTGATCTGATGTCAGAAAATATGTCCTTTTTGCTTATCACCCAAACCTCGTGTTATAATGTGCTCTAATAACCTGTTGTATAAGTACCTAGAGAATGTTAAATGCTGTGTATTGAATTGTATAGAAGTTCAAAAGCATGGACCTGGAACAATAGATGTAGGCCTAGATTTTGGCTCCTTAGTGCTGAGAAATGCTGCAGAAGCTCAATTTAAAAACCAGTCCTGAGAGTTTATGGTATTGATCTATACTTATCTGTAAACTCAGTGTTAAAGAGATTAGGATATTTTTTTCATTCTAAGTGACATGTTCAGCTCCTCACTCATGAGAGAGTTCTATCTCATAACATTCTGCTTTATTTCAATGACTTTTCCAAGTAATCCAGTGTTTGAAAGTTCCCATATGGTTGATCATCACTCATGGTAACCAGACAGAGCGCTACTGTTGCTACTTTATTTTTATGAAGAAAACAGGAACTAGCTCTGCACTGCACTGCAGTTTTGCAACAGGCAACTTTTTGTTTGTCGTTTCTCAACTTTGCAAATTGTCTCGCACCATGTTGGAACACATAGGCTACAGAATGTTTTACACCAATGCTAGCAGAGCTGAGTTCAGCTTTTAGCTTTCATGTGCTTTTGTGATGGCTTCATTCAATTTAGTACACCAAGTTAAATACAGTCACAGTTGATGCGTCAGTTATGTGGACGTTCCTCAAATACTGTAATTGCTCACTTAGCCAATGAGGAGTCTAGCCATTTGATACGGGTCTAGCCATTTAAATGATCCTCATAAAGTGGAAAAATTGATAGTGTTGTAGAGCTGAAATTTCACAGACATCAGTTAACTGGAGATGGATTAGTGGAAGGAACCTTGGAGTCTGCTTGACTGAATTGGAGGAGTTGCATGAATGTTGTGTTGTCAAAAAGGAAGCGACTGTGGTCAGGTTGAGGTCTGCGCACTTACTTGAGATTGGTAAATTCACTGTCATTGAGGCGGAAGAAGCGCTCTTTAACCTTATTAGGGCATGTTAAAATGATATGCTTGCAGAACTGCGAGGCAGCCACATGGCACTGATTTTAAAACCAAACCCTGTAGCAGTGAGCGAAAGTGAACAGGTAGGCAAGACCAAGCACGTCTGTTGGTTCGGCCTACAAGCACACACACACACACACACACACACACACACACACACACACACACACACACACACACACACACACACACACACACACACACACACACACACACACACACACACACACACACACACACACACAAAGAGAAAGAGAGACTCTTTAAACAGACACACTGAATGACCTCAATTATTTTGACTATTTTGATCTATCTATCTATCTATCTATCACTGCGGACTGCTGTCAGGGAGAGCAGCCATTGGTTGCGCTGCTCAGGCCTCTTATAGACGGTGCTTCCTGGTCGGCAGTAAATTAAGCCTTGGTTGCCTTCTCATCCACACAAAGGCCAGCTGTGAGGATAGTAGCCCATAAGTGAGAGGATAGAGGGAGGGCGAACTTCCCTGTGAACAACAGTAGCCTCACTAACACAAGTCTCTTTTCACAAAATGGTGGGCCTGTTTGCCTAGCATGCTTTGCAGAATTGCCTACATGCCTACAGGTGATTGTAGACCAGTTTTAATGGCCGCTGTACATGTGCAAGCCTGCTGAGGTATAGTAACTTCAAGCCGGTGATGTTCTTGTGTTCTAAGTTATGGAGAAATGCAGTACCCTCTCCTATGAATAGAATTAGTGAGAACTTCCCTATTGACCGCCTCACCATTTTGAATGGGAGGGTAGAGAGTCGTGTATTAACCCGATGTTCCCGTGCCCTGCAGGTTAGTCTCTGAAGCCCTGTGTTCACCTGACTGCGCCTACTTGTCATGTCTGATAACGGTGAGCTGGAGGACAAACCCCCCGCCCCCCCTGTCAGAATGAGCAGCACTATCTTCAAGGACAACCAGTCGGCCAATCACAGCTCCAAGCCTCTGCCCTCTGTGCCGGAGGAGAGGAAGTCCCGCAACAAGATCATCTCCATATTCTCGGAAAAAGGTGAGCTCAGTTTCGTTTTATAGGCTGTAACATTGTCATTGATGATTGGCTGACAATGCTAGTTCTGCTTTAGCTAAGTGAAAGTAAGCACTTTGTCAAAACGTACTAGTGGTGGTTTGGATGGGCACGCCTAATACCATGAAAACCAGGATGTCAGGTAGAGTTGACATCAGTGTTGGTTTGACTGTGGTGATGAGTGACATTAAGCGGTAAAGTAACATTTTGTTTCAACGTTGTCATGCCATGGCAGGTGGACGGAAGAAAGACAAAGATAAGGAGCGTCCAGAGATTTCACCTCCTTCAGATTTTGAACACACTATTCATGTCGGCTTCGATGCGGTCACCGGCGAATTTACAGTAAGTACCTCTTTGTACATCATAATTAAAGGAAGCAATCCTTTGGGGATGTTGTGCTGGACGATAGGTACTGTGTTTGCTGAAAGAATGAAAATTGTATTTGAAATAGACAGAACCTTCAAACTATGAACTTATAGCACCTAAACAAGTTAATACACAGGTACCTACTGATTGCACCTTTCCCAGTGGAGCTCCATTTTAAGGTGGCTGTGTATCTCCCTGTAGGGCATGCCAGAGCAGTGGGCTCGACTGCTGCAGACCTCCAATATCACCAAGTCCGAGCAGAAGAAGAACCCACAGGCTGTGCTGGACGTTCTCAAGTTCTATGACTCCGCTGGAGGCAATGGCAGGCAAAAATACCTCAGTTTCTCTTCCTCGGGTGAGTGCGTCCAATCTCCTACGCTAGCTACCTCAGACTGTTCGACTCAGTTCACTCTCCCGCCTTCCCTGTGTCCCCTCTACCCCCCCCCCCCCTCTCTCTCTCTCTCTCTCGTGGCCCCGGTTTCTGTGCTTTTGGTATTCTGTCGTCAAACTCTGAAGCCTCCTCTCCTGGCTGTTTGTTGCAGACAAAGATGCACAGGCAAAGAAGGGCACAGAGCCTTCGCCGTCTAACAAAGACGATGATGATGATGACGATGATGAAGCGCCGCCTCCGATTGTAGCACCACGTCCTGAGCACACCAGATCAGTAAGCGTTTATAATAGCCCTCTTACTGACCCTGATGTAGTTAGGTATATTTGTGATTTTTTCTTTTACTCTGTGTTAAACTGAAATTTAGTAATTAATTGCCGATATTCTGCCCATGGAATCCATAAAGAGACTCTGGGTAATACAGTGCATCATGCTAATGTGATGTACTATACATAACGCCTCTACACAAATGCCTGGTGGCCTTGGAATTGTATTATGTCCATACAATAATGACTTGCTGTATCCCAGCAGCATGTGTGTGAGGATATGTCAGTATGACCTTTCTTGTTGCTCTCCAGGTATACACACGCTCCGTCATAGACCCTATCCCAGCGCCGGCCGCCAGCTCAGATGAAGCCTCCAGAGGGGCCGACAGGCAGAAGGGCAAGAACAAGGGCAAGATGACCGACGAGGAGATTATGGAGAAACTGAGTATGATACTCTCTCTTTCTTCCCTCTCTCTCTGTCCATATGAAAATAATGCTATACGCACAACGCACCATGGTCCAGTGCAGATTTGACAAAAATTCACAGTTCATGTTAAGACTTCAGTCCATTTTTTTAGGTATTGAATTGTGGATTTCACATGACTACAGGCTACTCATAGGAAGTTGTGCACAGATTTTGAGAGAAGTAGGCTTTTTATGAGCATTCAGTTTATGGGGATGAGAAGTTGAGCTTATATTTGTCAACATGGTGAGACGGTTTGATTAGAACTATAATTGAGCAATTAATGTAGCATGGGAAGTTTTTGCAATTCAGCATCTTATTTATTTAATCAAACACCCTACTCTTTGTTCCAAGTCTTCTACTTATAAGGTAACATTGGCTGAGGTAAAAATTAGCTCATTAGACAACAAGATTAGTAGTGTTAGGGTAGGAGGTCATGACCATGAATTATGCTTAGGAACTGAGGTGGATATCTTGCTTATGGATATGTATTATGCTGTAATTAAATGGATATTGATTCTCTCCTTGTTTAGGCCTCTACTATATAACCATTGCCTAACTGCAATTGTAATTGATTAAGCTGATGTCTGTCTGCAGATGTGAAATGCTTTTGGCTTAACATGCTGATTTTTCACATTGTATACAGGGACCATTGTCAGTATTGGTGATCCCAAGAAAAAATACACAAGATTTGAGAAAATTGGACAAGGGTAAGCTCATTGACATTTAAATGAATTGTGTGTGTGTTGAAATGATTGCATACTCTTAATGCAGTTGACATTGAATATGTTATGTTCTTAAGTATTACATAACATGTATGCCACACCACACCTTTTTCTACCTAATGTGTTAACTGGAGTGGCTGAATGTCTGTGTCTGTCTCTGTCTCTGTCTCTCTCTCTGTCTCTCTCTCTCTCTCTCTCTCTCTGTCTATCTGTCTACCTCTCTATCTCTCTGTCTTTCTCCTCTCCCTTTGCAGAGCATCTGGCACTGTGTACACAGCCATTGATGTTGCCACGGGTCAGGAGGTAAGCAGTCCTCACATCAACTGACATGAAAATGTGAAAGTGAACACACATTCTCTCTAACACATGGTTTGTAATGCAAACGCATGGAAACGCTCAGGAAGAGGATCTGAATTTGGATTCTCTTGATCCATTTGACATCAGACGGAAAGAGGAAAGACTGAGCTACTTGTCCCAGACTAGTAGCTTCTTCATGAAAAATTGCTGAACTCGCATGTTTAGAGACCATTAAGAATGCCTTTGGCATGGCCTGAATGGGACTCCACATGCACATTGTATTGGTGCACAGTGTATAAAAGCACAAAACCCCTAGAAGAAAGAATGTTGAAGCTATGCCAATGCCATGTCTAATATCCAGACATGGTGTGCCAGCTCTCTCTCTCTCTCTCTCTCTCTCTCTCTCTCTCTCTCTCTCTCTCTCTTTCTCTGACTCAGGACCACCAAGCCCTGTTTGTTAGGAGTGGTTACCACAGGCTTCCCAGGCAAACAGCTAAGAGTGGGAGTGGAAGGAAGTACAAACAGTGGAACAATGACCACTCCTGTAGTGATATAGCAAAGACACAATTTGTGGAGTAGATTGGGACCTCAATATATATGTAGTTAGGCTGATTCGGTTAAGTTTTATTGGAAGCAATATTTATTTGATCTTCCTCAGCATAGAGTGCCTACAATGACAGTTATGATAGCTTATGTGAAACATTTCAGAGATCAACAATATGTTTGTAATGACACTAATAGAATGAAACTTGTCCACATTTGTTTGTGTGTGTGTACACACACTGTATGAGCTTGCTGAATCATTGGTCCCTTAAATGTTTGGCGGAACAGTGCAAAGTTGCATTTATCACATGATTTCAGCCCTAGCTCTAGCCTAAATCCACCGACTGCGTCATTTTGAAAAATGAAGAAAAGTGGGCAAGGGGCCAAGAGTTAGGGTGGGTTAGGGACTGGCAGTTTAGTGTATGGCTATCAGGAAGAGGAAATGTTTGTATCAACCATCCAACATTGGCTTTGGATGATTTCAAACAGTAGATGGCGTATTGAGCCAGTTTCAACCCATACATTCCTTAATCTTAACATTAGCATTTGTAGCATTTGGTACATTACAGTAATATTAGTTTACATCTTTAAGAGTGCAGTACCCTTTTAACACCATAAATCTCAAAAGCCAACACAAGTGAGATCTCACTGTTGTCCAACCACACTCAGGTGGCCATCAAACAGATCAACCTTCAGAAGCAGCCCAAGAAAGAGCTCATTATCAATGAGATTATGGTGATGAAGGAACTCAAGAACCCCAACATTGTCAACTTCGTGGACAGGTAAAGGCCTGCAGAGACATCATGTGATACAACTTGTTTTACCAGCATGTTGCTTAGGTGATGCTATAATCAGGATATCATTGTAGAATTGTATAGTTGGTGCAGGAGTATATAACATGCATGGTGTTGTAGTTATATTGTAGTCGGAGAAATATGTTTTGCTGTTTGAGCCTTCAGTGTTTTGGTTTCTGCTCAGTTTTCTGGTGGGTGAGGAGCTCTTTGTGGTGATGGAATATCTCGCCGGCGGCTCGCTGACGGATGTGGTGACGGAGACCTGCATGGACGAGGCTCAGATCGCTGCGGTCTGCAGAGAGGTGAGACACAGTGGAGGGAGGAGGAGGTGCAGGGGGAGGAGGAGGAGGTGCAGGGGGAGGAGGAGGAGGAGAAGGAGAGCCCTCATATCTCCATGTGTCTGCTCCTCATACTCTTTTGTTCTCTCATATCCACAGTGTTTACAAGCACTGGAGTTCCTGCATGCCAACCAGGTCATCCATCGAGACATCAAGAGTGACAATGTGCTGCTGGGAATGGATGGATCCGTCAAATTGAGTGGGTGGCCCTTTCTGAGGCTCTCGAGCATGTCCGACTAGAATACCAGACATTGTGGGAGAATGTGTGTCCTGTTTTCTTTGACATCTCCTCTTCGTCTCTCTCTCTCTCTCCCTCTCTCTCTCCATCTCTCCATCTCTGTCTCTGTCTCTCTTTCCCTCTCCTTGCAGCTGATTTTGGCTTCTGCGCCCAGATCACGCCAGAGCAGAGTAAGCGCAGCACCATGGTGGGCACGCCGTACTGGATGGCTCCCGAAGTGGTGACCCGGAAGGCCTACGGGCCCAAGGTGGACATCTGGTCCCTGGGCATCATGGCCATTGAGATGGTGGAGGGCGAGCCTCCATACCTCAATGAAAACCCGCTCAGAGTAAGCCACATATTCAGAGAAAAAGACCCCACCCAACCCCCCACACACAATAAGAAGTAAAAAGCAGTATTTATACAATGCTAGACGTCTTGATGAGCCTGAACAGCCTGATGGACATATTACTGTAGTTGAAGATGTTTTTCTTGTGTTTTGTTTTGCCTCTTAACAGGCACTTGACCCATCTTTCCATACATCTATATAGTAATGGCTGTTAACAGGTGAATAACCCTCTCACCCCTGTGCTCTGTGATTAACCTCAGGCGCTGTACCTGATTGCCACTAACGGCACTCCGGAGCTGCAGAACCCAGAGAAGCTGTCTCCCGTCTTCCGGGACTTCCTGAACCGCTGCCTGGAGATGGACGTGGAGAAGAGAGGAGGAGGCAAAGAGCTTCTGCAGGTAAATGGCAGCAGAAAGACACACTATAAGCAAGGTTCAGATCTGTTTATTTAGTGTGTATGGAGCAGATACGCCGTGTTGCCATAATAAAGTCTGACGTCCTGTAGTCAGTATACACTAAGTACTTGTAGTGTGCACATTTTGATAGGGTAGTGTTGTTATGAATTAATTACAGCTATGGTGCCCTTAAAGGAACCTAAGCCAACATTTTGGGAAATTAGCTTATTGACTTTCTCCCCCAGAGTTAGATAAAATGATACATACCCTTCGCATCACTGTGCAGTAACTGACGCACCCACTGTTAGCCTAGCTTAGCATAGCTCATTGAGGTGGTTGGAACCAACTAGCCTACAGCTCCCAAAATAACAAAAGAACTCCAACATTTTCTTATGGAAATGACGATTGCCATCTAAACAACTATGAAAAAGACTTTGGTCCCTTCCATTCCATTATGTAGCTGAGATGGCAACCATTTATGACCTGAAGTGCCCAGTGCCCCACATACTCAGAGATACATATTGCTCACATACTGTAACCTCACACAGATGTTTGGTATGTTTAAGTGTCTTTGATATAATCATTGTCTTTGTTTCTTCAAGTAACTGAATGTTACGTAAGTTTTAAATTGGCCCTTGGAGGTTCAGTCATGACAAGAAATTAGAAGTATTTTCCTCAAGAGGCCTAACAAGAGTCCTGCCTAACATGAATGCTTGTCAATTTCCTCCCAGCATCCCTTCCTGAAGCTGGCCAAGCCTCTGTCCAGCCTCACTCCGCTCATTCTCGCCGCCAAGGAGGCCATGAAGAGCAATCGCTAGCCTTACGCCGATGCCAGTACTCAAGTGACCTTGTCTACTACATTAAGAGAACATCGGACTGTTTTCCCCTCTTAGCCCAATGAACTCGCACATAACTTGTTATCTTTGCCAAACTGTCTGGTCACAGCGCACCATGGTTAGCTGTACAGGGAAAGGGCCATCTCACAGTCTTCATTGTTGATCTGATGAGTATTTTTGACCATTCATGGGAATGGAACAATGTAATGTGATGTAACAATGTTTGTGTTTTGTTGGCGATATCATTGTTGCCTGGCTTCACTAAGCCATAATTCTCTCTCTGTCTTTCTCTCTCTCTCTCTCTCTCTTTCTCTCATGCTCTCTCTCTCTCAGTTTCTTTCTTCCTATCCCAGGTATACATGATACTTGAAATCTGATAGTCCTGTCCCAATGAATCTCTCACCCTGTGCTGACTACCTATTTGCCTTTTCTTGTCTTAAAATATTTTTAACAAAGTGGAAAATTGCTGTATTGAATGAAATGTGTCATTAACAGAGTTGGAGAAGTGAAAAATAACTTTCAAAGTTTTGTTTTAATTGTATTAAATCCTTTTGTATATTATGTACTTTGAATAGCAAATATAAAAGCAAAAGCAACACAAGACATCAGGACATTTTTGACTAGCTATTTGATATTTATGTGTATGTATACTGTGTTTTATATTTTTAACTAACAACCTGACAGAATACCCCAATTTGATTTATTTCAACAGTCTCAGCCAATGATTTACTGTATGTCTATGTATGTGAAGCCTGATTTGTTTCTTAAGTAAAAAATCTATACATATCAGTGGAAATGTGTTCAACAAGACATTCCAGTTACACAAACTTGTAAAAATGCCCAAAGTTATAAAGTGGTGAAACAAAATTGAGTCCATAATTTATGAGTAAAGTTTGACCATAAATCAAATCAACATGACAGTTTTGTCCTCAGTGGTGATTTGAAATGCTTCTCAGTTCCAGCTTTTATTTACATTGCTTGACATGCTATGGTTATGGAACACAAGGCTGCAATCAGTGAACAAAAATAGCAATTTACTCAGGTGTCAAGTGCATTTCTTTGGTTATGAGCCAGTATATCTATGGTCCTTTTCATGGTATTTGGATGACAACCGCATTGCCTTCTAGAGCAGAGGTTCTCAGCATTTTTGGTTTCATGGATCCCTTGTGGGAGAACATTTTCAGAGGACCCCCTCATAATCATAACAAATAAGTATATGCCATTTGTATTCTCTGACATTGTGGCCAAGTTCATAATCGTATGTTTTCTGGCAGGTGTGTAACTTGGTCTTTTGCCAACTTTGGATTTTTCATCACTTGACAATGTGGATTGACTCAAACATTTTCTCAAGTTCAATGTTAATGTGGCTGGGAGCAAATAGACACAGTTTGATTGATGAAAAGGGTTTTCATCTGTAGATTTTTTTTTTAAATGATAAGCCTCAACTTTGTAATTTAAAGCAAATTATTTTGCAAACCCTTTGGCTATGGGTCGCCGATCCCTCTTTGAGAACCACTCTCCTAGAGAACATATGAGTAGCAAATGTACACGTGAAGTCCTGGGGATAGACCAAAAAGCCTTTATACTGTGTCCCGTTCAGTATGTTGAAAGAATTGTATCCCTTTTTGTGATTGATGCATTTTAATACCACTCTTCTAGCAGAAATGTAGGGAAGGATCTTCAACTTGCATCATGCATATTTGCTGAAAGATGTGCAGATAGCCTGCACATTTGTGAAGATAGTTCCCTTTTTTCCTTCCCCAAAAACATTTGTGCTTCCCAATTGTGGAAACAATTTGTGATTCCCATGAAATTGCAATCGGCACCTTCATACATTTAAAAAACAAACTCAAACAAGGGAATTAATGTTATTCCTAAATGTTATGCATTGTGCTGCATTTAATATATCTGTGTGTTTAAATAGACATCCTCTAGTACCCTCATCAGGAGCCAGCCAGAAAATGACATATAAAAGGCCTTGTTGCACAGGACTTTAGCTTACAAGGAAGTAGATTTGAGCAACTGCTTCGCTTCCTGTTTTTGCACCTGCCCTCACAGTTAAGACTGTGACATGAAGAGGAAGTCTGCACAGAGGCCGTTAACATTGAGGCCTGTTGAGCAAGGTTGACATTGTCTCTTGACGCTTCATGCGGGGTTGCCTCTATAGAAGTGTTGGTATTTTCCTTTGTTGATGCTTCTAGTGGAACCTGAAGCATCAACCACCTTTGTAGGGTGACCAGCTCTGGTGATGGGGGAGAAGAGCCCAGCCGGCACCCCCCTCCAAGATGAGGGGGCCAGTGGGCCAGGAGAAGGATTGGGAGTGGGCATGTTAGAGAACTCCACGCAGGAGGATCAGAACAATGGGAGTCTCTCATTCGACGATGCCGGACTCCCCGTGCAGCTTCAGAGCGGCTTGGAAACACTGCGATCTGAGAGCTCTCTGACAGATGTGACGCTCCGAGTCCAAGGGGTGGATTTCGCCTGTCATCGGGTTGTGCTGGCCGCCGCCAGCCAGTACTTCAAGTGAGTCCAAACCTCCACATCTCACAAACAGGGAGAGAGTGTGTGAATTTTGTTAAAATGTCACACTGAAAGATTGAGTTCTGTAAACAAGGTTTGAAAACAATGCCCCTCTGAAAACTGTCTTCTGTTTGGGTGTTTACCTTCAGAGCCATGTTCTGTAGTGACCTGCGAGAAAAACATGAAGACAAGATCAGTATTAAAGGGCTCGATGCAGAGACCATGGAAATCCTCCTAAATTACACCTACACAAGCAAGGCACTCATTACTCAACACAATGTGCAGAAAATACTGGAGGCAGCCAGCCTATTTCAGGTGACATTATCATACATGCTTTGACTTGCCTTTGTTTTTGTTGTTTTTTTCAATCATGCTTTTTTGTCTCCTGAATGCTTCTAATCATTATTCCAAGCTGCTTGCCTGACATTCATAACAAACTGTAATAATGTACTTGTTGCAGACAGACGGGGAACACTTTTTCTTTCTTTTCTTCATTCTCTATGCCTCTATGAGTCAAAAAACAGGATGCAGTAGTGGTCTCAAGGCACTTAGACAGGGAAGTGAAATTGACCCTTGTTTACTTGTACACATTTTTCCATCTGGTCTGGTCTGATGGGCGTCTGCTGGGTGGCTCCACATGTTTATAGCACACAATAAATGTCTGGTTCCATAGGCTGGGTCTAAACATCACTGAAGCATTAGAGTGACAAAAACATTAGACAGATTTGTATTTGTGTAAGGCTAGTGTTTTAGATATTAAAACAAATGATCATTTCTATTTGTTTGATCAATATTATATATATTTTGATAAATGTGGACACTGATCTGATTCTTTGGATGATGTGTAATAGTATTATACTATAATAATCTTTGAGGGAAAACTCAATAAAAAAAATAAATAATTGTCTCTCTCTAGTTCACTCGCATAGTAGAAGCCTGTGCCAGCTTCCTGGCAGAGGCCCTCCACCCAGACAACTGCGTGGGGATCCTGCACTTGGCCGACACGCATTCTCTGACCAGCCTGAAGGCCCGCGTCCAGTCCTACATCCTGCAGAGGTTCACACTGGTGGTGGCCCATGAGGAGTTCCTGGAGCTGCCCGAGGACCAGCTGGTGGGCCTGCTGCAGCGCGACGACCTGGCCGTGTCCCAGGAGGAGCACGTCTTCGAGGTGACCATGCGCTGGGTCAGGGCCCGTGAGGCCGAGAGGGCCGCCGCCCTGCCACGGGTGCTCAGGCACGTACGGCTGCCCCTGCTGGACCCCTGCTACTTTGTGGATATGGTGGAGGGAGATCCACTGGTCCGCAAGTGTGAGGGGCTGTTCTCACTGCTGCAGGAGGCAAGGGCCTATCACCTGTGTGGGAGTGAGGTCAGCTTATTGTCTAATTCATGACAAAAATGATTTTATTCAAGAACAGACTCATCATTGGTGAACTCGATAACAGTAAACAAAAGCTGGCAAACTTTAGTATTTTTGTATCAGAATTGTCCATTTACTGGTCAATGCAGTGTATTCATGTTCCGTACATGCCATTGAAAACTGGTTACAGCGCTGGTCTTGTCTCAATGTTTTCCCACATTCCCAGGTAATTTCAGAGCGCACCAAACCAAGAATGCAGGAGTTCCAGTCGGAGGTGTTCATGATCATCGGAGGCTGCACCAAGGACGAGAAGTTTGTGTCTGAGGTGACATGTCTGGATCCACTGCGCCGGAGTCGTCTGGAGGTGGCCAAACTACCCATGACCGAGATGGAGACAGAGACTGACAATAAGAAATGGGTGGAATTTGCTTGTATAACATTCAGGAATGAAGTCTATTTAACTGGTGAGTGATTACCGGTATTTCAGTTTTCTCTCAAAAATAGTTGGCCATAAAGAGTAGGCTAATGTGAGACTTGTAGGCTAATGTGAGACTTTTATACGTCATTTCATCATCGATTGTGCTAGATAATACTGCTAGTGTTAGAGCAGTGCTAGATTATATTTGAAGAGGATGTGGCAGTTATTTCTTATTTCACAAGCTTCTCACAATCTTCACCAGCTGAGCAGTTAGTCAAGTTGCTGGGCGTGACTCCATGGCCTGCCTGAACGTTATGCTCCATTTCTACATTCCTTCACATCATTTTCTAAACATGAAATTCAATTCAGCAGAGAATTTCTACATTTTAAATTATTTACAGCTCAAATAAGTCATGTATGTTTATTCTGTGGTTTGGGTATTGTGGTTTTAGTATTGCATTCCTTTGTTCTGAAACTGATTACATTAGGATATACAGGCTATTTAATTAATGTCTCAGGATCAGATCAATGTGTTGTTCATTATTTTGGTATTAGATGTACCAAATCCTTGTCTGCTTCTATGTACTGTCATGCCCATAACTGGCATCATCATTTGGGCCGATATATTTGGATTTGATCTCAAAGAGGCCTGGTAAATGGGTTGGGGTTGGTTTCCACAGGTGGGAAGGAAACTCAGCATGAGGCATGGAAGTACAACGCCTCCCTCAACAAATGGATACAGATTGAATACATGAGCCACGGTCGCTGGAGACACAAGATGGCAGTTGTGGGTGGAAAGGTTTACGTCTTGGGAGGTTTTGATGGAATCCAAAGACTGAAAAGTGTGGAAGCATACGACCCTTTCCACAACAGCTGGTCTGAGGTAGGTTGTGTAATGGGATTAAGGAATTATGGAATACAGCTGCTCTGATGACAAATTGTGATCATTTTTCTTTCAACCGCTTGATCTCTTCATTTATTTCTTTCAGGCTGCCCCACTCTCCCTCTGTGTCAGTTCATTCTCTGCAGCCAGTTATGAAAAATGCATATACGTAATTGGAGGAGGTCCCAATGGCAAACTGGCCACAGACAGCATGCAGTGCTTCAACTCAAAGACAAATGAATGGACTCTCAAGAACCCAATGCCTGTTGAGGCCAAGTGCACAAACGCTGTCACCTTCAAAGACTCCATCTATGTTGTTGGTATGTATCAGACTAACTATAGGCCAGGGACATAACCTACATCTCATTGATTACAAAAACGAATGAGTTTCTGCTCTCCTTTTAAAGGTGGCGCGATGAAGGCACTGTATGCTTACAGCCCAAAGGAGGATGCATGGAGCCTGATGACCACACTGACCTGCGAGAGAGCCAGTTGTGGAATTGCAGCCTGTAACAACAAACTCTTCATTACCGGAGGCCGAGACGACAAGAACGAGGTCATCGCCACGGTCCTGTGCTGGGACCCTCAGGCTCAGCGGCTGACCGAGGAGTGCGTGCTGCCCCGTGGAGTCTCTCACCATGGCAGCGTGACCCTGAGGAAGTCCTACACTCACATACGGAGGATTGCAACCCCCACGTGACCACGACTTGTGCACTGGGCATCACAACATGAAAAAGAACTTGATAATCTGCCTATAACTTTTGTTCAAGCACTGGGAAGTTACTGTGTACAGGTACTTCCCCTTGAACATGTCTATACTATGTACATCATGTCTTGCTTTTATGTAACATTAACCCCATGCATTACCATATTTTTTCATTGTTACATTGTAATAATACCCCTTAATGCCTTACAGTAATAGACTATATAACCACTGATTGTTTAATTTTGTTCTGTATTACTATTCTACTATTCTACTACTTATTCTTATACAGTCCATTTCATTACAAAGAACAAGGGTGTTAAAAATCAGCATTTCTTTTATTTTTTATTTTATGAAAAGACATTATGTACAAAGAACTCTTTCTGTTTGACTTCATAAAAATATACTACATATACACAAACATTCGTAAATCTAATCAATAAACGCAAGCAACAATATGCTCTATGCGTTCCATCCCTGATCGTAGGTTCAACAATTCAGTTGTTATTCCCCCAGTTTATGCCTAGAGCTGAGACGGACTGTAAATGTTCGATCCCTCAGTTGTGTAATGGCGTGGCCTGTTCCTCTGCAGCCTCTTCGGACAGCCCAGCCGAGGTGACCGCTCAGCGCCGGTGCCGGCTGTGGCCGTGGCTGGAGTGTGACCTGCTCTGATGCTTGCTCCGCTGGCCGTGCTCCCTGGAGCGCGAGCGTTCCCGGCGGTCCCGGTGGTGGCTCCGGCTGCTGCTGCTGTGCTCGTGCTTCCGTTTCAGGTAGTCCCGATCACGATCGCGGCCGCGGTCCCGCGAGGTGGAGGGCGAGCGGCTCCGGGAACGCCGGCGTTTGATGCTGTGGCGGCTACCCTCGCTGCTCCGGTGCTCGCCTTTGAGGTGGGGTAGGAGCGGCGACCGGTGGCTCTTGTGTTGCCGTGGCGACGGGCTGTGGCTGCTGTGAGAGCTGTAAGTTCCAGAACGACTGCGTCTGCTTGTGATTCTATTGGAACAAAAAACAAAAATTAAATAGCAGATTCAAGCCAAACAATTATTACTTTCCATCATGAAAGTCTTTAAAACTGTTAGCATCGCCTAATGTAGACCATGCTGAGATAAGGAATACTATGGCTAACATAATCACTGTAATTTGATGTGAATGGTAGCACTTACTGCCTGTGAGGGGATCGGGAATGTGACCGTGACCGGCTGTGGTTTTGACCATTTTGAAAGGTTTCCTTGGCATCCTTGTTGAGACTGAAAAGTAAAGAAGACAATAGTCTGAGTCATGACTGTGACAAAAAATTCAGATTCTCAAAAAACTCTTCACATAGTCATGTGTCCCTGAGCAGCCTTGTAATGTAAATGGTACAGGCGTATTACCCATTTGGGGGTATTTTGGAGATTGGCTGCCTCTCTTCCGATTCCTTTGGTGGTTTGCTGACTGGTGACTTCTCTTCTAGTTTCACTTCCCTTGGTGAACCTGCAAAAAACATATTTACGTCAATTATGTACAAAGCTTTGATGAACACGTAGCTTAGCTTCGCCCCGCTATAGCTCCCAGCTCAGGTTTTGCAGTCTTACTGTTATAATCTGGAACTGATGTTTGTATTTAATATGAACTGATAAACCATTCTAAAGGGTGCACCTATCAGCGATCACTGGGTAATTAAGCATTTGTTTGAAATGTTGGTGTAACAGTGACGGGTAGGTCTGATGGTCAGTTCAAGAATTGAAGCCAGGGCAAGAATGTGCAAATTTAGGGTAAAGCGGGCAAAGACATTGTTTCCTGATTAGTTTTGGGAACAGGCTAATTATGTCAGCTTGCAATGTTGTGGCAAAGGAGGACTGGACAAATACATTTCTTTGGATTCAAAATTAACAACGTTAATTTGGATCTGGTTATACCAGACTAATTAATTAATCTGCACAAGAGAACAAAAACACAAAAGTTAGGACACTCACATGGTTTGGATGCAGGGGAGAAACCCTCGGCGCCAGTGAAGGCAGGGGTGCTATTGGGATTCAGCCCCTTGGCCTTGAGCTTGGCTTCGTCCAGGAGAAGCTTCTTCTTCTCCACCTCCCTCTCCAACTGCTCGTAGTTTGGCTGTGAAATTTGGAAAAGACCCTTCAGTGCCCCTTTCTGAGGACCACGATTAAATAGTTTAAATATGCGTCACAATCTATCTCCACTCTTTGCCTAAAAATAACCAAATGATGTCAGTGGGGTGTTTTCTTTGAAATGTGTATGGAATTCCACTGTATATTACCTTCTTCCTGGAATAAACCTTCAAAGTGCTGATGCAGATCTCTTTGAGGTCCTCCTCAGTACCACCAAACAGAAGAAACCAGTGTGGTTTAGCAGGCAGAGGGATCTGTAAAGCAACACACACATTGACAGGAAGTGATTAAGTCTAAAGCGGAAAAGCACACACATGGGCATTTTGTCATAATCACTACACTGGAAGTGCTTTTTTTCAGCTTTCAGACATCAAAAAGCCCCAAGATACAAATAGTATTTATGCCATACATGTATGAACAAACCTGTAGAGCTCGGGCTGCGAGGTAGATACAGGCACAGGCAATGGTCTCCGCTTCAAATCTCACAAACACGTTCGTGCGAAGAGCGTCATTCATGTAGTTCCTGAGGGTAAAGAGACACAAATACACACCTACTATGCAACACCTGACGCACTGACCTGAAGACACTTTAGACACTTAATTTTGGAGTCTCAAACTTTGTCCTTTCTCTCTCAATAAAGATGTAGCCAGGATGGTGAAGTTCAAGGGAGCTGTCCATAACCCACAGTATTCCTAAAAAACATTACTGACATGCTCATGGGTTTAAACAGGGAACTACATTGGCATTGTGACAAATTTTGCACTGTTCTTACCTGGAGGAACAAATTCAGTATATTGAAAAGGGGCCAAGTGATGAAAATTAACTGAGCACAAAATCAGCTCATAAACTAAAATCTGTGAGTGAGTGTTCTTTACTTCCATAATGAACACACACTCATAGTCTTTTGCCAGTTATAATTACAAGAATTTCACTCAGACAATATGTACACCATGGATAAATGACGTACCGTGAAAAGCCTAATATTTGGGCAATGAACAAAAGTGGCTATCAATGGCACCCGCAAAAAAAAAAAAGAAAATCCTTGACACCCCAGGCACACAGGCTGATGTTGCCTGGTAGCAAAGGCCCCCCCATTCAGAGAATCTCCGCTGAGAGCTCTCACTGGATTGGCCGTCTCGAAAAGGCCAGCCATTATGGAGGGGGGAATTCCTGAGGTCGTGCTGCAGGAGGAGTTCTGAAGTTTCTCTGACACTTACCACCATGGGCTACCCTTTAATCAAAGAGTAGAAAAAGGACAAAGTTAAAGAGAGCTCTCCATTTGCAGTGATCTAATTTGTATAGAGTAATATGCAAACTCATGTAACCAAGGAACACAGGTGTCAAAGCTTTCTGAAGACAGTTCAGCAGACTCATTTGAAAATCAATATGAGAGAGAGGGTGTGGCCAGAACGCAAAACCCTGGCTTACCTGATTAAGTAAGTAATTCCAAGTATGGTCTGTGCCAACCAACCAACCAACCAACATGTAACACATGCTTTACAGTGTAGTGTTGCCACTAGATCACAGCAGTGCTGTTCAATCACTCTTCCGGCTTGATCACCTACCCACCCATCACTTATTTGGGTTGTTGACCCATTCTAAGTTGGAGAGTATGCTGTAGAAGTTCAATCTCGGGGTGTCATGACGGTTTACAAAACCTGTTTCCTTCCAGGTTTGGACTTCCAGAGTCAAATAGAGGTCTGGAAGCCCTCCCAAAATAATAAATACGTAGTTTGGTTGGCTCAGGAGTTATTATATTTTGCCTGACAGTTGGGCATCGACTGCATTCACACAAGTCAACCAGTCATATCCACTGCCAAACAGTTTGGTCAAGTGGATAGACACAGAACAGACTAGTGGAAACACAGCAAATGGATATAGATCTTCCCCTGTCAAACTGTGTGTCAGAGAAAAATTCCACACCATGTCCAGAGTAAATAGGTCAACAAATGTAACGGCACATGATTACAAAGAACAATGTCCTTACCATGCAGTCTGGACCAGCATCTGGTTCTTCTCACATTCAAGGACTTGTAGATACATGACGATGATCTAAGACCAACGAGAATTTGGTGATTTGGGTGGCGATAAAACTTGGGGTGTAAGAATGCACAGAGAAGTGCAGGTTAAACTCACCTTGTGTGGATGTTTGACGTGAACACAGAATCCCAGTTCCTTGAGAATGCGGCGCTCTGCTTTGATGACTTGGTTTTTGGTGTTGATGTAGTTCTGGTCAAGAACCAAGGGTGCGTATGACCTGATATGAAAAATAAAATTACATGATTCAATGACTATCATAATGAAATGAATTCAATGTATGTTACATTCAGTACCATTACAAGTGACTGACTCACCGTTTTCTATCCCTGTTTTGTTTCAAATGATGGAACACATTGATCACATCTCTCACTCGTCTAGGAGACTCTTCAATTTTCGAAGCCAAATTTATACAGGACATGGCGACAATCTGGAAATCACGTTGATAAAAAAGGTGTTAGAACAACCACCTGCCTTTGAAACCTTGCCTGTTAATTCAAGTCCTCCCAAACGCAAGAACAACAAAATCAACAAGTCGTCATTAGGTTAAATAGGCATCCAGTTTAGCTAAATCAACTTTAGTGATTCTCCCAGAGCCGTATAACGTTAGAGATTTGGATTCTGCGACCCAAACCTCTATCGGAATATTCCGTTTAAATACCCCAACTTACCTCGAAACTATGCTTGATGAACGATTTCGAGTAAAAGAAGCGTTGGAAAAGGACTTGTCCGGTAGCCATAGCCACCTGTAACACATGAAAAAAAACTCAAATGCAGCAGCAGTTGTTTGCTAAGCCAATGACTCATAGTGCGTCATGCCTACGTTGACTTGCCTTGCCTGCTTAGAAGCTAGTCGGTAGACAAAGACCGCTCTCTCAACCAAACCTAGCATTAGCTAACGCTCGCTAGCTGATTACCCAGCTAAAAATAGCTGTCCAGATCATTGAATTGGCACAAAACAAATCTGATTAACATTTCGTAACGCTTACATTACCACAGATATAACAAGTGTATGTATTACTGAGTGTATATCAAACCTGTGGTAACCGCAAAAGAATCCCAGCAGATTGAATCAACTCGCAACCCAAGATCCGAAGGTCCGTCTCTGTCTCGAGGTCGAGGCCATCGAGCATGGAGGGTGTCGGAGAAAGCCTTTCCTCGGGTATTATTGAACTATCAATCGCAAGATATACCTCGGAGTAATGTTTATCTCCAATTAAAATACCCTCATTGAGGGCAGGGGTGTTCAAATGTGGCGATGCTATAATGTTACCCAAAGACATCTTCACACTCGCTTCGGTACAGAATGTTACAGTGGCAAAATGAACAGCGGAAATAAACTTCGCAACGTCTAACGAGCGTCATAAGCGGAAATGACTTCATCATCATATCCGGTAAAATGTTAACGCGAGATCAGGGGTGAGAAGAAGCCAAAGCCAAAGAATCCACTGTCTATGAAAGAATCAGAATCAGTTTTTTTATTGGACAAGTAGGCTATACTTACAAAATGAATTTGACTTCGGTAGGTGCTAAACTCTCTGTAGTAGTAGGCTACAAATAGACATGTAGTAAAACATTCAATATACAATAAGTAGGCTAATAAAGACACATACTGTACAATATAGACAACAAACACATAGTATTAACATAATACAAAATAGGCTACAATATACAAGTAAGACATAGGCCTAGTATCAAGACAAGTACACATGGAGTGGAGTGGATATAAAGTGCAGAAGTAATAGCGTAATAGTGGAAATGTATGTATGTAATGTGTGCAAGATGCATATTGGGATGATAAGTGGGTGAATGGCCAAAGAGGGGATGACGCCACTTATCTGCAGTTCAGTACAGTGATGGCAGAGGGAAATAAGCTGTTCTTCTGTCTGGTTGTTTTTGTGCGCAGGGATCTGTAGGGCCTGCCAGAGGGAAGGAGGTTAAAGATAGTGTATGCAGGGTGTGTGGGGTCTTTGATGTGCTCTGCCCGCTTCCTGGTCCTGCCAGTGTACAAGTCCTGGAGGGAGGGCAGGGGTGCACCAATAATTTTTTCAGCTGTCCTAATTATGTGTTGTAATCTGCGTTCGTCCTGTTTTGTGGCAGCCCCAAATCAAGCGGTGATGGATGTGCAGCTAGGGATGGATTCAATGACAGCATTGTAGAAGATGGCCATCAGCTCTTGGTAGGCCATGCTTCTGCAGCTGCCGTAGGAAGTACATCCTCTGCAGAGCCTTTTTAAGGATGCCGTTGATGTTGGACTCCCACTTCAGATCCTGGGAAATGATGGAGCCCAGGAACTTCAATGAGTCCACATTTGACACTGGGCTGTTGGATATTGTGAGGGGGGCAGCACTGTGGGGTGCTTCCTAAAGTCCACCACCATCAGTCTTTGGAGTGTTTAGCTTTAGCTCTAGAAAAAGATCTGTGAGTTTAAAGAAGCTCATTAAGCAGGCTATTATTATAACCTATTGGTTTGTTTGTTTAGTAGGCTACTGAAGAAATAAGGGCAGAGAGAAGACTTCACTCATAAATGTTATGGGTGGTTATGGTATTAGCAGACGCTTTTGTCCAAAGCGACATACAAATAACAGCTGATTTAAATATGCACAGCAGTAGGCTTGGATAATTGCAAAGATGACTTTTGCTTCTTTATTTACTTATTAACTTTTTTTAGGTTACTGATTAAAAAAAAATCATCAATCATTGAATTGATACTGAGCTACTCACTCTGAAGATTTGTTTCATTCTTTTCATTTTAACAGCTTAACACTTCCCATTAACAGGGTGAATGGCCAATTTATCCTTGCCCTTGGCCAATTACAGTTGGCTATTAAAACATGAGGGATCAGGGTATTAAAAAAGTATTATCTTTTGTGATTGAGAGATGTTTCACCAGTGCACGTTTATATATGCCATAGGCCTATAGCAAGGAGGGAAATGAGAAGCTTTTTATTTATCCACTAAACATCTGAAATTTCAGTGTTATGAGAGTATCACACTGATGTCCAATTTTCACTTTAATTTCCAAGAATTAATCGTCCTCTGATGAGCTTTGCTAATTCATCCACTTTGGCCTGCAATTGTGTGCTATTGATGCAGTATAAGCCTGAGGGCAACCACCTTACACTCAAATACATCATAATCTTGGACACTTTAATCAAACCAATCACTGTTACTACTGGCAGGTATTAAGAGATTTCCTCATGTAATCCAGACTTTCCCTTACATGAAAAAAATGCTCTTATACTACCTCCTTTGGGGGTTAGACATTGTGAGCACTTTTGTGTAGAGATGCACATGTGGTTGTGGAGTGTAAAAGTAAAATTTGTTCTAAGACGTATAGATGATTATTACAATGTTGTTGGGAAAGATATTTTTGGCCTTACTGGCAAAAAGATAACATGGAAATCTACAAGTTCCACAAGCACAAAGCCCAATATACAAATTAAATACACAAAGTAGCATCTGTCAAAGAAGTAATTTGGGACTCTGAATTGCTTTTCAGCACCTGGTAAACCATGTAATTAAAATGTCATATGTATTATGAGTCATCTGTTCCATGGACCGGGGGCTGGTGGGCTAGAACAGCTATCACCCAGAGACTTTGTACAGATGAGGCCTCTGAAACAATCACGCATGTGGCCTTCCACAGATAAACAACAGACATGTATCAGCTAATGGTCCATGTCTGACACAACAATGGACACAATCTCCACCTCTAAGAAATGTTTACAAGTGTGTCTGCTGTGGTCAGGATACATTTCCCTGTTACTCTACTTTTGTACACCTTTTACAAAAAAAAGAGAGCAGCTGTATTTTCCCCTCACACTGTAATGTTTTCTTGGGGCCCTGTGGCAAAGAGGCTCAGCAGCAAGTGACAGGCCAACAGCACTGCGGAGGCTGAAGCCAGCGGATAGTAGACACAGGGCTCCTGTTTTGGTTCTCCCTGACCCTCTCACCCCTCACTTCAGTCCTTTGCATCTCAACGTGTAAGGCCTGAGGTAATTTTTCCCATTTTGCAATGTGGCGTCAGTGGAAGGATGCCAGGGTGTGCACTGGGACTATTACAAGGGTGGGGAAAGGAGTGGAGTGTTAATAGAAAAAATCATGCCACAGTGCCCCCACTCAAACACCCAGCCTACACACTGAGAGCCACACGCAGCCACACTCTTAAAACAAATGCTACGTAAATGCACACAGTCTCATGGAGTGACCTAGGGCAGAAGGTATGGAGTGACTGCCCAGCGCTCTGCACAGATGATTTGTGAAGCATTAAGCTTCAGCTACACCCAGCCTCATTACTTCTCAGCAGGTATTAATAGTTCAAGACAAACTCGTCACCTCTGCACCTCCCAGAGTCATTTGAACTTTCAGTCATGCACGTCTGCCTCTGTTGTGGTGTTCCCAATAAAGGGGCAATGAAACACCTCATTGGGAACCTGTGAGTATTTCCAAAACATATTACTGTACACTGTTTTAAAGTAATCACATCCGCAGCAAGTTGTTCATGGTCCTGAACACATTTGTAGAACACACAAACTCTGAGTTGCCCCATTTTTTCTGTGAGTAATCCCCCTGTCAGCCCCCTCAAGGCTAAAAAGTCTAAATTTTTCCATCTCCAGATGTTTTCAATTTTCCCCTGACTGAGAGGAGCTCTGTTCTGAATAAACTGAAAGGCACTGATCAGCACAGAAGAACTGTAGCCGTACGCTGGGTATCAGTTTTAATGCTGTGAATAGCAACCTTATACCGTAAAACTTCAAATAATCGCCGAGTCCCTAAGAGACGCCTGTCTCTTTTAAACGCCTGGCGTAGCTACAGGTTTGGGTTAAAGGCCGGTCTCCAGTAGAGGCCTGGTCTGTTTTTTAGTTTCGGGTTGTAGGTTGCAAGGTTTTAGAATGTTGCATGAAGTTGCTGCTCATCTCGTTGCGAATCTTGGGTGTGATTTGGGCTAAAGTATGGCGCAGACTGCGCACGTTATGATTAGATGGCATTAAAAGACTGCGGTGGGGAAAAGCTAGAGTTCCACATTTTCCAATATGAACTATGCCTATATGTCCGACTTCGTCATCGTTCAATTCATCCCTTGTGTTTAAAATTTGCGGATAGGCCGATGGTAAGCTTGTTTTTATGCTGGCAACAAAACCAGAACGGTTCGCGAACGTTATTCTTTATTCTAAATGCCATGGCGAGAAAGAAGTCAGAAAAGGAATTTACCTTAGACTAGGCTATCAGAGCCCGTCTACGGACATTCTCTGGCTATATAACCTACTGAAATAGGTTAATGATGTAAAGTCAAGTGCGCTTCTATGGGACTGCTGTGTGTGCGCGCACAGTTTTCATTGATTAGTCGGAGTGGCAAGTGCTGCGCATAGTTGCAGTGGAATGTGGCTGGGCATTATAAAACTTCTCACTCTTAGACCTACTCATACACGGCGGTGAAATGGCATATTTTAGCTGTCTAAATTCGAATCATATGCTGGGGGAGAAATCGTCGGACATCCATGATTATTTTGTTATTCAGCACCCCTGGTCAAAAATATGTTCCCGCGAGCCTGATTTGAGAGACTGTTGTCAAATTTGGCAAATACAAAACTGGAGAAACAATATGGTTCATGCTCTCTCATGCTGTTTCATTCGTGCCAAAAAGGAGGGAGAATGAAACATTAAGCACGTTCCACTTTTGCATAAATAATTCCTGAACAGTTTTGGTCAGGGCTGATAATGCAACTGTATTTGACAAAGGACCGATATAGGCTATTTGCTAGTGACAAAATATGAGCTCTCAGTGTGATTTGTAGATTACGTTTAATTAAAACGTGTTTCATCTGTTCTGGCTATCCCGCTATTTGGATCTTACTGTATCTCACTCAAGGAACAACATCTCAACACTAAATGAATGATGATCCGTAATTGTCATCAGATAGCCTAGTCATGTAGGTAGACATTCAGTGTGTTTGAAATAATTAATTCGATAATATTTTCCATCTTTGCAGAGGAAAAGTTTTGTGTAAAGGGAATTAAAGGCCTGTCTCATATAGACGCCTGTCTCTAATACTAGCCGGTGCAGTTTGGCGATTTGGGAAAATAAAAGCCCAGGCTATTATTTGGAGTTTTACGTATTTTCAATGATATTTAATTTCATTATGTTGGTGGAATAATGTTATTTCCAATTGTCCATTATTCCAATTTGATAGAATGATAGTGGTTGTTTGACTTCTAAAAGGCAGGCAGCATAAGGAGGTGTTGAATTTAAGAGACAGCATTTAGATTACATCTGTTGTAACAAGTTTGCTATTGGTGCTATAATAAAACAAATGTGAGTGTTTACCTGCTCCTGACTATTAGAGATAGATTAACAGGTCTGACAAATTAATTAGGTTAAGTGTTTGTATACCCTTAGATTACAACAATGACTAAGACTTCACTAAGACTTACAATAGTGAATTATCTGTGTAATTTTTCATTTGTAAATTGACTTCCTTGACCTCATTGACTTGTAAAGACTTCCCACTTATCCATCCAAGTTCAATTGTTTTCTATTTACCTTGGTATTGGGTAAAATTATCTATTTTAGGTTAATATCTAAGCATATCTCTTATTTGTTACACCACAAGCAATTTTTGAATGAATGCCAAGTAAAACATTTCCTTTAGCATCTGATTTAATTTAAAACTGTGACCGTGCTGAAACATTCAACTCTCTTTGAACTGACAATTGCATGACTTACTGAAAGCTGTTGACCCCAATACATTATTGTTTGTCCTAGGCCTATATCATTATAATATTTCATTTACATTTGCTTCTACACTGTAGATGCAAATGTAAATGAAATATTGAAAAATGAAATGTTGGGATTAACCTTTTTTTTTTCTTTAAAAAAAATAATGCTTAGATGTCCAAACCATACAGCAGAGTTCATGTGGCGTCATATTGTTTGGCCAAGAAGAAAATACCCGGATTAAGCATAACTTTGTCTGTCCTCTGATTATGGCGGCTTGTAACTCATGGGGTTCCAAATTGGGATTATAATATCATGGATGAGTTAGTTAAATAAAGCTGGCACTGGAGGTTCCGGCTGCAGTGTCAACATTAGAAAATCTGCCAGTCACTGGGTGCGATGAGGACGTGAGATGAAAGGAGAAATGGTACAACGGAACTCATGAGCGACATCTACATGGATGAGTCTTGGAGCCGCATCTATGAATGCATAACGGAGTGAAACATTTTGAATTATTAAAACAAGCATGCATTCAGGAATTCATGCATTTTGGATCCAAAAGATAAAGTTGGAGGATAAAGGTTTTGTTTTGACAGTCCTCAATACATATGCAGGTCTTTAGATTATTCATAACTGCTTTGACACAGATGTCATAAGGAAATTAGCAGTTAAATATTTATCAATATAGAAATATAAACAAACAAACACTGATTGATGATCGTTGCCATTTTCTTGGCTTCTCTGTGCTTGGTGATTGACCTGATACATCCCCTTGAACTGGAGCATATGATCCCATTAGGATGTTGAATATTTTTAGCTGTATTTGCATGACTTGCATTTCTCAAACATCATGTACATGTTCCCTGTAATTACATCAAGGGTACACAATGTGCCTTATTTTATTTGCAAAGTGTGCATTATTGTAGTGAAATGCAGCATGCATGCATTATTGGTGTTGTTCATTCTAAGAATAAAGAGACAATGGACAAATGATTAAGACACAGAGAGAACAGCGACTGCAGAGAAAATGGATGGATTAGTTGTGTCCATTTGTCCATGTGTCCAATACATGATCCTGGGAACTTCAATCACCTGCTCCTTCTGCTTTAATGGGTGTTTGTAACCTTCCTGTGACATATCCTCTCTGAAGCAGGCGTGACCCACCCTAGACAGGGCCATGTGCCCCAGGTTACCGTGGGAGGACTTAACAAGCGGATGTCATCTCAGCTATAAATTACTTCTGGTTGTTGTTTTTCAGTTGTGTTCCTCATTGGCGGTGGGTGGACAGAACACAGTCTATTATGGTGCTGACAACTGGAATCTGATTTAAAAAGTGAAGGGGAAAGGTCTTCTCTGCAAGGGCAGGAGAGGGCATTTTTCAGTATACCACATTATGACTTCCAGGTGTTGAGGCTGGGAATGATTTAAAAAAATCCATCATTTTTGGGGTGTATATTCACTCAGGGATTAACATGATTTACCAATTCATTTTTTAATAAAAACAAATGACATGCAAGTGCTTCATTCTTCTTATGAGCGATGCTAGACTGTTGTATATATTTTCATTGAGGGTCTAATTTGGCATGATGGAAACCTGTCCACATAATCTGACAAGCTCAAACAACCTCTTAGTTTATCTGAGTGTCAGAATTCCTCAAAACATTTTTCATTAAAGGCGCATGTGCAAAGCTTCTGTTCTCAGTCAAACCTTAATCCTTTGGGATAACTTCTGCCAGACTTCCCATAGCAAATGAAACCCTCCCTGCCTCCTTGCATGCTCTGTCTGCCTTCACACACCCCTCGAACATGTCTTGCCCAACCACCAGGAGAGGCTGTGTGATATTTGAGCATCTCCCACGGACTGCCCCGTATATTTCACATCCGTGGGCCCCGCGTGAGCCAGCCTTAAAAGAGAGTGCCAGCCTCGTGTTAGCTCAGTCAGCTCTCTGGCCAGTGCATACTTCACATCAGGGGACTCTGACTAGCTGGCTGCCCAGTGATAACAAAGGAGGATTTTTGGAATCCAAGGCGAGGTGGGGGGGGAGAGGGCAGTAGAGTCTGCTGCTGCACTGACTCCTCTTGCACACCTCAGGCTGGTCTGACAGAATAACAAGCATGCGTCTGTCATGGGGATTAGTGGCCGTTTGCATCTCTTGCATGCTGTGTGGCGTAGAGCTTGGGAATGGAGAGGACATTGATGTGAGTTATGCAGACTCCTACTACAATGACATTTCAGAAGATGACCCCTCAGAAGGTAAGGCTAGACATTTATTATTCTGTTTTGAGAATGAACATGTAAACATTGTTCTGTGAATGTGGAAGTCTAAAATAGTAGACGGTGTACTTTAAAAGAAGACCTAAATTTGAATGCGAAAAACTGGCTTTTTTATGAGTCCATGAAACAACTTGACAGCTCATTATGGCTTCACCATTATAAGCAATTCTACAGTAAGCTTTGTCTAAATAAAATAAATGGAATTATGATCATGAGCTTTAAGTATTGTTTAAATTTGTTAATAATGGGTACGGGTTGTCTGTGTTCATTTTGAATAATGTTGGACATATGGTACAAACCATAGAAGCTCAAACGTTTTATGATCAGTTCTGACAATATTCTATAGTCCATTATTTGCAACAGCATTTATGTTTTGTGATTAAACCAGAGCTAAACATAAACTCCATGTGTGCGTCTTGTGTTATTTTGTGTATAAAAATCCCACTCTACAAAGTTATAGCCAAGCCTCTACTATTTAGCCGAAAGATTCCCCTCTGTCCCTTACTCCTTCAGCGGTGACCCCCACGGCAGCACCCTGTGCTACCCGGGACCTGAGCAGGTGGGATAAGCTCTTCATCATGCTGGAGGACTCTCACATGCGACAAAACATGCTCCTGCAGCACGTGGACGACATGGTCCGAGTAAAGCTCCAGTCCCTGAGGGGCGAGATGAGGCGCCTGTCAGCGGACAACAGCGGGGCCTGTGCCAACGCCCTGGAGGGCACCTGCGCGGGGCTAGGCGAGCAGGTGAGCCGAGGCTTCGTGCGCAGCCAGCGGCAGCTCCGGGAGGCGGAGGAGAAGTGCCAGACGCAGCACAACGCCACGCGCCACCTGCTGCAAGATGTGCAGAGGGCTCAGGCTACCTGCCTGGCGAAGCTGGAGAGCAGGCATGGGCACAGGGGGACTCTGGGACAGGTGCCCATGAAGACTCTGCCAACACATCCCAAGGAGCAGGATGCGACATCTGCTGATGGAACCAAGATGGAGAGGACTCTCCTGGCCATAGCCTCAGACCTACAGAGAGTGCAGGCACAGTTAGTAGTCTTCCAAAGGTCATTTGCCTCTCATTACATACCCTCAGGTTAGTGCGAAATTATGTTTCTAATAGAGTTAATTTACAATATTATACTATCACAATAGTAGTACTATGAAGATACATAATTGCTTTCATTATTATGGTTGCTGATATTTTTATTTGTTTATTTATCGTCTTTTGTTTTGTCTGGGTTTCTCTTGGGCTTCTCAGGCTGTGAGATGGCCATGTTTTTCCCCATGCGCTCTCAACAGGCCTTTGCCACAGTGAGGCCCAACACACCGATGTCCTTGCGCTCCTTCACAGTCTGTCTCTGGGCCAAAGTGACAGAGTCCCTCAACAAGACTGTGCTCTTCTCCTACGGCACCAGACAGAACCCTCAGGAGCTCCAGCTTTTCCTATCGGGCCGATCGGTGCACTTCACTGTCGGCGGGGAGTCTCGGCTGGTGGGGGCCCAGAGCGAGGCAGACTCAGGTCAGTGGTGGCACTGCTGTGGCGCGTGGAGTTCCAGCCAGGGCCTGGCTTCCCTGTGGGTCAACGGGCAGCAGGTTGCCCGCTCCTCTGGGGTGGCAGAGGAGCATGTCTTGCCTAGGGATGGCACAGTGGTGCTGGGGCAGGAGCGGGGAGGTCCCGGGCTGGAGAGAGAGATTGACCCGATGCTGGCCTTCACAGGCAAGATGACGGCGGTGAATGCTTGGGACCGTGTCCTACCTGCAGAGAGAATCTCACAGGGGGCAAGACCAGATGGCTCATGTGATGGCCGTGGAAATGTGATTGGCTGGGGCGTCTCGGAGATGACACTGCATGGCAATGTTCAATACATCAACTGACTGTCTTTCCATGGACATATCCGGGGAAGAGGACTTTGGAGGAGATCTCCTTTGAGGGTTCATATTTATTGCAATAGAAAATGAAATTAAGAATTACTCATTTAAAATCCCTTTATAACCCAGATAATGGTCCTCACAAGACCTTTAGTTATAACCTGGGTAACGGTGGACTTGCCAATGTATTATTTACTAGATAAATTCACCAACATATTTTCATCAGCCTTTCAAAGTAACTCAAAATGTATGCTTATGATTTAGACCATTATTTCAGTCTCCACAAGATTTGGATTCCCCTCAACTCTATGATGCTGATGTGCATTATACAAAATGGAATGCGATTCAATTCTGTGGTCCTTAAAAGGGTCCTAAATTTGAAAATGCAAAGGAGCATATAGCCTAATGAGCAAACAGAAAGACTTCCTTGATGTTAGTTTTAGTGTACTACGAAAATGAACGAAAAAGAAAATCAATGTACCTGTAAATAATTGTATTTTAAAATAAAGGCCAGTGAAACATAGCATGGCTCTGAAATGTTTTTTCAAATAAACCAATGATATGTGTATTTTTCCATCTTTGCCTACATTTTAATGATACAAGGTGGAGTCGGTCTAGTCTCGGAGACATACCTCACAATTAACACTGTTTACATTGTTCAGTGCTAATCAAAAACAGATACTTTTTTTCTTTCTCTGTTGTTAATGTGCCATTTATAGTTGGCTGGCCCATTATAGAACTGTTTGCTATACTGGGAATTATGTTGTCAGTCTGACCACAAGGCCAGTGAAAAGAAAGCCGTTGCCAGTCATATGCCCAGCCCATATTGACGGCACTCTTGAAATTACGCCCACATGTGTATCATGAAATGTTTATTGCAATGAAGAGAGTTTTCCAGTTGTGTTCAAGGTGGAGACGGGGTTTGCCAATGATCCGCTGCCTTTAAAAATGTCACACACAAACACAGTGCCCAGTTATGAATAATCATCAGTCTGTTGGACGTCTATTGAACATGATAATGTGTTTTGAAACAATGGTTGCATAGAGTATGATTACTTGACAAACATTTAGGTAAGACAGAGGTTGCAGTCACTTCTTAGCTCTACTGGAACTCACATTTGAATGGTTTTGGTGCCCCTTAGAGGAACTCATTCATATGACTGCAAGGCCATGGTCTCTGTGATGTGATGTTGGGTAGGCTATTAAAGTCAAAAAGTCAAAAAACTCATCATCTTGAGCCTAATGTATTATTGTGTATAATGCTAAAGAGACGTGAAAGGAAAACATAATTAAAATGAACTAGGGAAAAATCGAATGAGTGCATGCATTTGTATACATTGTACAAATGCATGCACTGACATAACAGTAGGCTATTCCATTATTGGATGCTGCATATGCAATGTGATGCGCTATATTCACAACGTTTGTGTTTGTCTTAAAGATAGGCCTAAGTCATGCAATTAAATCAAACACGATTTAGATGCCTCAATAGAACTGTACGGCTAAGCTATACGGAAGGAGGGACTTCCTGAAGAGGAACCTTTCCACTCAAAACTTCTTCACAGTCCTGTGACACGTAGCCTATTAGAAATTGTGAACAGTGGAATTTGTGTGCCTCTTTTCCTTGGCTCCAAACTACCAAGAGATTACGGAGGGATGGGCTTTGTTTTTACAGTCGACAACTATTCTGAAAAATGAGTAGCCTAGAGCCTTAGACAAAGTCGACGCAAAACAGTAGTAGACTTGAGCAATTTTACACAAACTTGCGAAAACTATGCATTTACTATAGTAAAAAAAAGAAAACAGATGAACAATAAGACGCACTCTCTATCGTGTCTGACTTCGACGACCCAAGCGAGACAGAAGACACTCAAGTGAGAATGGGGAAAGGAGTATGTTCCAGGAGACAGAGGAAAATATTTCAATCTTTTTTACTTATTACTGTCATCTGTGGAAGTATGTATGCATTCATGATATCTTACGAGATGCACAAGCAGTTAAAAAAGACGGAGGCGATGGCCCTGAAGTATCAGCAACACCAGGATTCACTGTCGGCCCAACTTCAAGGTAAAACTAAACAATAGCCTGTATCGTACAGAAGGCATTACGTCACACCTGGATGGAACTGACAAGTTGTTCGTGTCATGTATGGTGGAAGTTGCATTGCATAGGCCTACCTGTTGTAGACTCAAAGGATGTGTGGAATCATTGCATGATATTGGATTTAGGAAACACAAAGACTGGCGAAAACAACAGAATTAGGTGTTATGTTGTTTTTCATAGTTCAGAGGGTTTTTTTTTACATAATTCATAGCGTAGGTTTCATCCATGTGTTTTTGGCACATGGATGAAAAAGTTGGGCCTATATGTTTTCCAGACTAGCAGCTACAAAGGCACAGGAGATATCACCATATTGTGGTATTTCTGCTGTTTGTGCGGTGTACATATTGACACACATGGTCTCTCTCTCTCTCTCTCTCTCTCTCTCTCTCTCTCTCTCTCTATCTCTCAAACTCAACACTCATCTCATTCTCTTCTCCCATGGGTTAAGATTTTTTTTTTATCATGATGTTCAGATTGATAGAGTGAAGATTAGCTCTGTTTGGCAGTAGGCCTGTTACATCTTGGATGATATTTTCTATTACTCCTAAGGCAAAAATGCATTTATTATTTAGCAAGTAGGGCCTATATTTTGCATGGTGAGAAAAATGCCCTCACACTTTAAAAGAAATAACATAAGCATCTAGTCCACTTGCACATGGTGTATTGCCATTTGTTGTTCAGTGCAATGGATTGTAGTTGCACTAATTGAACTGCAGTACATTTTGAATTTCATCTGTTCTGTCTCTTATTCTGAGCATCTCTGATCCTCCTTTCTGTCAGTGGTCTATGAGCATAGGTCCAGGCTGGAGAAATCATTACAGAAGGAGAGAATGGAACACAAGAAGGCCAAAGATGGTACAAGCCAAACCAGATCACAACATCGACTCTCCAATGTTATTCTGGAGTTCTCATTGTGGCCATTTATGTGGTTATAGTTATGGTTAAGGTTATGTAATGGTTATGGTTGTATTTGCAAATTTCGTGACCAAGCCATATACTGTATTTGTTTTTAAATGTCTGATCAGATTACATGCACATGGATTGTTGTTTGGTTATTCCCTAACAATCCTTTGTTCTTATTTTCAACAATCACAGATCACCTTGCATATAAACTTGAGTCGGAACAGTTACTGACCAAAGAAAAGGTTTGTAAAATATGTGTACCTGATGAAGACCTGGGCGGTCGAAACATTGTACCGATTAAACTGCACTGGGAGCATGTACGACAGTGTGCGGATATCTTTTCTCTTGTAAAATATGTGTACCTGATATACTGTAAACGGCTTAGTTTTTCATGTTTTGTTTATTCCGGCTTTTACCGGATGTTTCAGTGGGTTGGATATGTGAGGATAAGAATGTATGATATAAATTCAGGGTATGTTGTAAAGAATTTAATGCTGTTTTTGTCTATTCTTTATAATGAAATAGCAGGAGTCAAACAATCGCTTCAATGCATTACAGGGCCAGCATCAAATACTAAAGGTATTTCACCCACTCTCCATGTACAATTGTGATGAAAGACTCTGAAACGGAGTCTGGCCATACATTGACCAAGTCATCTCCCATATACTTTAGAGCCAACATGAAGACTTGAAGAAACAGTACTATGAGCTGCAGGAGCAACATCAGAACCAAGGGGAGAACCACGAGCGAGTCTTGGATGAACACAGAGAGCAGATTGACCATCTCCAAAGGACCAAAGAGATGGAAATCTCCAGACTCAAAGGTGACTAGTGTTCCCTGAGCCATGTCTCTCAGCGATAGTATTGTAATTACGGTAGTATATCAGATAGTATATGATTTATGATAACCATATATGAATGGTTAAGCCCTCTAACAATGATTATTGCATGTATTAATATTAAATTAGACACCATTTAATTACACTTACAAAATTACACACAGGTCATATAAATATGGTAATGTTTTTTTAACTGAATTTTCTATATCAAGTGGTGCCCTTTTTATGTGTGCTTATAGTTGATGCCCTGAACATTGGAGGTTGGACTGTCATATTGCTTGTATTGTGAGCTAACATTATGTTGCCCTTGCTGTTTGCCCAACTACACTTGTTTGCTTATAGTGGCAAATACAAAGAAACACAAATACACAAGGGAGTGCATTATGTGTTTTTGCCAAGATGCATTCATATTTTATGTGGATATTTCCGTGAATTGTATTCCCAGACTGTCATATCCACATAGGGGCGAGACACTGTTTGTATAGTTTTGTCAATATTGGCTTTGGATGGATTTAGGAAAATGTATATGGTAAATCCTATAAGAGCAAGCGGAATGCAAAGGGGATCATCCCATGAAGTTATTCCCACCTTATTGTACTATGAATCATTGAATCAAATTGATATGAATCAAAACATTCATATCAACATAATCACTCAATCCGATGTGTTGTGTGTCTTGTTTCATTAATTTCAGAGAATGTATATAACCTAAAGGAGGAGAACCGTCAGCTGAGGAAAGCGCATCAAGACATTCGCACTCAGCTGTTGGATGTGCGGGTCAGACACATATGACAGCCCTGACTGAGAATGTTCAATCATATTTTCATTTGAAATCTAACTGCCATCTTCATAACTTATAACTTATAACTTCATAACTAGTCAAATGTATTTTTAAAGCATGTGGAATAGGACTTGATGAAAGTGTTGTTGACTGCAGTGACCCTCTGAATTATAAATGGCATCTTGAATTTGTATCCTATTGTAGACAGACAAATAGACAGCTTTCAATCATTCATTCCTCAAGGGAAATTGTAGTGTTGCAGCAGTTACCCTCACAAGGTGTTTATTGCTTACACAAAATGATGCCGGGACAAATCACTGTATGAACAAATTAATACAACAGTTAGGTCCGGTCAAACTATTAATATCTGAAAAACAGTGGAGAAAAAACATTCATATTTAATATATTCATGAATATTTCTATATTCAGGGTGCAATATTTTAATATGTGTATGTTTTTTTATTTTTTTATTGCAGCAGCAGCACAAGGACTTAAGGACGGCAAATGATCAACTTAAACTAACTGTAGAGGATCACAAGAGTGCTCTTGCTGTTGCAAAGGTGATGGGGTGCCCTAGAAAGAAATGGGATCTGATGAGGCATGTTTGTATGATTGAGGAATGAGAGCTGCAGTGCTTCATTGATTCTGTCTGTTACTGCATGTCTTCTTCAAACAGCATAACACTGAATACAGTTCTGCAACCATGCTGAACTGTTGTTTTTGCATAGACTTTAAAATGAGGAATGCTAATCTTACAATCTGTCTCCTTACTAAACCTGAGTCTTGTCTGTTAGAAGTCTAGAAATGTGATACACCAGTGCCTCTTCAATCACGGTTACCGCCTGCTAATTTTTCCTTTGCAGCTTTGTGTATTTGTATTCCTTTGTCATTTATTAGAAGCGAAGATTTTGACGAGACAGATCTGAGATGGGGCTCAGTTGGTACTATAGGAAACCCATGGCTTGGTAGGTTTTCAAATCAAGACCACCTAATAGCATTCAATCAATACCCTTGTACATAGAAAGGTCCCCCCTTCCTTTTGTAGACAGGGAGGTTCTGCTGTCTGTGTTAAAGATTGCAATGTGCTAGAGTGCATGTGATGACTGATCATTAACCATCAGTGGCACAATTGACACAGCAGATGGACTGAAGTGAAATGGCTGATTGCATGCTGTTTAGAACAGAGTAAACCCACAGCATTCACCACAGCAGCAACAAACAAGCTATGGCTGCCTCTGATGTTGTTTTGTTTGTTTTTCATTGTGTCTTATGTTCCATCAGCATACATTATTTCATTATCTGGTCAGCTTCTAAACACAAAATGTTAGGCTATTAGTGTCATTAGTGCAGTTAAGGTGCAATCAACTAAAGTAAATAATATTGCTCACTCCACTTCCCATGTCTTTGATCCACCACAAAAATATAGAATATTTTATATTAAGTCAGTATCAATTTGTACGGTTATGATTTGTACAAATATAAATGACATCAAATATATGTCAATTATATTCCCATTCTTCAAAGCAGCAGGTAGAGAACCGTTACATCTGCTTATTGCTAAGAAAGCAGGACATTATTATGATGACCTATTAGTCATGCAATTCATCATTTAACATTTCATGAATCTGCATGTATGTGTGTGACTATCTCAAGTCAGCCTCATCAGTTGCCTTGGGGGTGGGTTTTGCATGTTGTTTTCTGGGTGACTCACGTGTTTCAAATTCATGCAGCTTTTTGTTTTTGTGTAGCTCCAGGTGGTGGAGCTGCAGCGTTTCAAAGGGCAGTCTCCCAGCACTACCCAAGCTGTGCCTCACAGCTACAGGGCAGATCCACCTCACATCCATGGCCTGGGAGCCCCTGAGATGAAACCCAGCCCGCACACACAGCCAGGGCACACCACCACACAAGCCCTCACTCCGGTATGGACACAACAACTCCGTAAACTGACCAACCAGCCCTGACCTGTTATTTCTGATGCTACAGTTTGTAGTCTTGTAGCTTAACTGCATTTTTTGACAAAATGCCGACTAAAGCATGACATTTTCTGACGTGTTACCTTGCGACCTAAGGAAAACATAATTGGGATAGGTGCCTTTTCAACGATGCTTTAGTGTGACTATTGGCTACATTTGTTTTATTTAACACATACACATTAACATATATTTACGATTTCTTCTCCTTTTTTAGCAAATACCACATTGAAATTGAAAAATGATTTGTCTCTACTGTGCATTCAGTATTCAGAACTTTTTAACTAGGTACTCTTGGTCAGTGGGTGAAGGGTCAAGGTCACATAGGGTCCTCATGGAATTCAGTGTGCAATATCTTGACGAATCTGAATCAAACCTTACAAAGTTAATCACTAAAAAGGCTAGATGCACTGATACTCCAGGTACTCTAGCTGTATATTCTGTCTGTTTGGGTCTGTGGTCTATTTTATACAGTCTATGGTTTTTCCCTCATATTCTGTTTTTTATAAAGGAGTTTTTTTATAGATCATTCATAGCTTGATTCATAGAAACCTTTTTTCTATGACTGCTGACTGTGCTTATATAAAAGATATTTGGTATTGTTTTTAGTATGAAGAGACCTTCATGACCTATGAAGATTTTTACTTATTTTAAGGAGTCTTATCAAGACAAATTTACTCAACGCACTGGGAACATGTTACTGTTTAAAAGGGACATGAAATCACCTTGGTAAATGGACTGCATTTGTATAGTTTCATCGACTTCTGCCTCACTTTCACCCATTCACACACACACACACACAGATGGCAGAGGCTGCCATGCAAGGCACCCACCTGCTCATCGGGAGCTTTGGGGTTAAGTGTCTTGCTCAAGGACACTTCGACAGGGTCAGGAGCTGGGCTTGAACCGGCAACCTTCCAGTTGCTGGACGACTCCTCTACCTCCTGAGCCATTGCCACCTTGTAAACCTTCCATATGTCTATTTAATCTATTTCTTCATCACTACACTGACTGTTGATAAAGTGGGGAGTGTTTAAGAGCAACAGCTTTCTCTGCCTACAGTACGAGACATGCCATAAATCTGCTATCAGATGCTGACCTGCCTGTTACTCATAGCCTACTGTATCAGAGATGTAAAGAGTCAAGACTCAAGTTATAACTGAACTTGTCAAGTGCTATAAACTAACCACCGAACCTATGAGAGCCACAGAATGTGGGCTTAAAGCAACCCAGATGCAGTTCTATTACCTTAAAATAATGCCTTCAAACTCACTCACATAGACATATAATACAGAGAATGAAGTCTGACATTGTCAATGCATGATACATGAGGCAACTTTTTGAGCAATGTTGCAGGGGAACCACATAATGGATTCCATGTATTCCGCTGATTCAAGAAACATGGTTAAAGTTCTCAAGAAACAGATGCTTGAAGTTCTCAAGAAACTGATGGTTAAAGTTGTCAAGAAAATGATGCTTCAAGTTTTCTGACGCTTCAAATTTTCAATTAGAAATTTAAGGTTGATGTGAGAGAGGGGGTGTATTGTGTGTGAGCAACCTACACATTACTTATCTTGCACTGGGTCATCTTCCTGAATCTCAATATTCTTATCAGAAGTGTGGGCAAATTACTATTATTAAGTCAGCACCTGTCAGAGGCTACATTCATTGTTTTGCACTTTTCCAAAAATATCACATCACCGAAAGTTTTACCAAAAATATTTGGCAATATTTTTAAACTACAGAAATACACACCTATAAAGTATGTTGATATATAATACAAAGCCATTGTCTTCAATCCAATAAAATGCAAATTACAAAATACAAATAAAATGTTATAAAATGTTGTATTTGAAATAATAAATGTATCATAAATACCATCCCTGACCTCACCTCTCCTATATGACCCACCATTGTTAAAATAATGCTCAAATTCAGTGGGGTCTCAGTTTGAATCTTTATTATTAAAATGTTTTATAGGATCTGTGCTGGCTTTAGGAATTTGTGGTTAAATACATTAAACAAGCCATTAAACAAGAATTAAAAAAATCCATGATAATTCTGGTAAAATTCTGTAATATCTCTAAGCTGCCGTACGTGTTCTTAGTATAGTGTATAGCTACACTAAATAGCAAGATGTGAATTTATTTCTCATTGTCAGGTGGCCAGTAACAAGGAAAAGGTGGAGCCTGAAATCTCTCATCACATATTACCAGATGTGGTGGATGTTGAGAACGATAAAAAACAGACAGTGATGCCGAAACAGGATTCTGTCAAAGAGGAGGCAAAGGATGAGAAGGGAGAGGGCCGAGAGAAGACAAGCTTTCAGCGCTGGCGTAGTCGCCTAGAGCACCACGGTGTGTTGGACGGCGATCCTGGCAAGAAGCTTCTGTCCTCTCATGAGGAACACGAGAGGAAAGATGGGCTAAACAGACAGAAGAGGCAGCCAGAGATCTTAAACCCAGACATCGTCCTTGGTGAGGAAGACTTTTTTTGTGAGAAAGTGAAAGGATTTTTTTTTTTTTGCTCAGTTGGAATACGTGGACTGCAAGTCTAAAAATCCTGTTTTATTTATTTATTTTTAGAGGACTTGCATCCACGTCATAAGGACAGAGGTGAGGTTGAGGACATTCGCATACCTGCCAAGGTGAGGACATTTGACGTTTTATAAGACTTTCATGAGACTGTCTGTTTCTTTGTAAAACAATATAATGTTGTCTGTTGTCTGCACAGTAGAGGAAACAGAAAAAGGTGATTCACCATCCCTTTATTTTTTATGTCTTCATTTATGAACAAATTTGAGCAATGAAAACACTTAACTGACAATAACAGTAACAGAAAGGCAAGTTTTGTTGTATGGCTTTGAACATGTATGCTGTGTATCCCCGATCAAAAACACAGGACCTGAATGATGATGTGCTGAATCCGGCAGAGGACCCCAACAACCAGGGAGAGGATGAGTTTGAGGTGCAGCAGCAGCAGCAGGACGAGCTGGTCCGGGCAGAGCCTGCAGCCCGCCGACCAACCGGCAGCCAGGAGCGCGTGGCCCAGGAGGAGCAGCTAGTGGTGAGAGGGAACAGGAAGGGGCCCCGCTGAGAGTGGAGGGCATGACCCCCTCAGCCCGCGGAATGCAGGCAGATTATTATGTGATACTGTGCTTGGCTGCACCTCAAGGCAGCACTAAGGAGGATTGACAGATAGCCTACCTCAGACTGGATAATGCCTCAGAAAGCTCCCCGATAGATGAGAGGATATCTTAAGCTACTATATGAAATAATTTGAAGGACTGAAATAAACAGCATAACAATGCACCACCTTATTAGGTTAATTGAATCAAAAGTTAGAGATGAAGAAGAACATACCAGGGCACACATATTGCTGAGCAAATATTCAGTGCATAATGTCAATGATGGTGTTTGCATTTTTATTGATTTTGTTTTTATGCAGATGGCAGGAAGTCCAGACCAGCAGGAAGACAATCTGGATGACCAATACGAAGAGGCTGAGGAAGAGGTAAATGATAGTCTTTGTTGAACGTTTGGTGTTTAGAACCACCTCTTCAGTAGATTGCAGAGCACATGACAGTCATGCACTTGTTGCCAGCAGGCTGGGGATGATATGGTGGAGGATAACCAGGAGAAAGGGAAGGAAGGGGGAAATGAAGAAGACCCATACAGTGAGGAGAATGCTGAGCAGGTTAGTTACTCTGAAGAACATTTTTGGTATCTCATTGTCTTGTTCATTTACTTTTCTAGAAGAAACACAACTTAAATATCAGGGATTAACTCATTGACTCTAAGATTGTTTATTTGAAACTTGATTTATTTGATAGAAGATGTTCTCTGTCTGAACCCAGATAATTGTCTTAGTGAATCCTTGACCAGAAGTGTCTCAATTTTTTCAGGGGCCATGGAATGAAGACATCCAAGATCAAGACAGAGATCATAAAGAAGAATACAAAGAAGATGTGGAAATTGTTGAAGAAGATGAAGGCCACAAGGAAATCCACACAAACAGAAGAGCAGAGATGTGAAAATGAATAAAGTTATTTTTAAGAAAAGTATTCATCGTCTTTGTGGTCTCAGCTGCCTGTTTTTTCTTCTGTTTGTGGCATTCTAAAAGTATTGTTGGCTGTCTCCAAAGTCCAAGGGGGTAGAGGAGGATCACTACTATGACAACAAACTTGAAAGAAATAGGAGGTTGGAAGATTTTAGAACAGAGTGCTCTTACATCTGTGGTTGATGGCCATGGAAATGGCCAATAAATCACACAAATCAGCAGCACTCAATGGACCCAATTCCCTAAGGAAGAGCTGGAGCACACAAACCTATAGAATGTTTTTAGAAATGACCTTCATCAGAGTGAAATAGGTTGACTCTTGCTGCAAATATTAGGCTACTCTAACCTGCATAATAAAGGTAGGCTAAAAGTTGCCTTTTGAAATCTAAAGAAAGGAATCTAATTTAACACAGACAGTGAAGTATTTAAATTATGTTATGTTGGGGTTACAGAAAATATAGGAATCTTATAACATTTTGGGGACAAAATATTATTGTAATATTTTGGGACATATTGTAGAAGTAACCTACTACACATAGTCACTATCAGGGGAAAGGATGTTAGAGGTATAACAGAACGTCGTAGAAGTATTATACACTAAACAGCCTTAGTAATAGTTTTAATTATTTGGTAGAACTGCCGTAGCCTACCTCTTGGTGGCAGCAGTGCACATTCCAACATTGATTCTTAAAAATCAATGTGCACGAAGAAGGCACCCGTCTTCCGTTTTCAACTCGAAAAGAAAACACTGATCAACAAAAAGGAAGCCATTATTTCGATTCAATTGTTTACGTTGTTGTATAGATTATAAAGAACTGGACAAAGGTAACCTTTCATCGTATTGGTAAAGACATTTTTGGGTGCTGCTTCTAAAAAATCTCGACAAAACATGCACCTTACACATGGCAAACCCGCTAAAGTTAGCCAAGCTTATTGCCCTCTAATGAGTCAGTTAGCTAGCTGGCTAACTGTCGTACGGACTTGCTTTACAAACCGATGAAGGCGAATCCTTTTGTGTACTTATGTTAACGTTAATATGGTGTGTATTTGCCGTTTTAAATGTAGTCATGTCATGGCTGTCCAGTTATTATTCACAGTATTACTATGCTGGCAACACGATTAACAAGCGTTAAAGCTAGCTAATTGCGGAAATGGTGCATCCATTTACGTCATGTTTACTTTGCCTCCGGTTAGCCAGCAAAACAGTTAGTTATCACAATGTGTCTTATGTGGGAGTGTTGTGTTACTGCTTCAAGTCAAGCTAATGATAGAACTGTTACGTGCTTGTCCTCAACAGGAAAGTTCATAATGGATGAAAGGGTTGTGGTATGCAAAGTTGACTATGGTTCGGTTCAGCTGTCGATCACTGAGTTAGAAAGTGGTGTTAGCAGCTACCTCAATAGTAACACGAATGCATTGAAACAGTAAAGCCACTGTTAGGGTCAGTTGCGAGACTGAGTATGCCCCTATTAATGGAGTCAGGGTGATTAAAGGGGCGATATTTGAGTTAAAGCTGTTTCTGTGTACTTACTGGGGAGGAAGATGAATTAGCCGTACCGAGCCTGAACTGTCAGACGTTGGAGATAACAGATGCCCCACATCTTGTTTACAGGGTGCTCTACGGCCCTAGGACAAGGCTGCTGTTAGAAAGTAGTGGCCTACCTTCCTTGCTCATTTTCACAAGGAGTAGGCCCTCCATTGAGGATGACAATGGAAGAGATGAAGAATGAAGCTGAGACGAACTCAATGGTCTCCATGACATTATATGCAGTCATGTACCCAGTTTTCAATGAGGTAATGATGTGTGATTGCATAGCAGTTTGTTAGCTGTAACATATACTGTTGTAACATTAAGGAGTGTGAGATAAAAGCAATAGCTTATTTAAGAATCTCCTGATGTGACTGTTTAGTATAGAAACCATTTGGCATTCTGTTCCAATGTTTTACTGTTGACACTGTGACACTCTCTTCTGGACTTTTTTGATGTGCAGTTGGAGAGGATAAATTTGTCAGCAGCACAGACACTGAGGGCAGCATTCATTAAGGTATGAATGAACAGATTGTGTTTCTCCTAACATATCTTGTTTTGACTGAACTTCAAATTCACAGTTCCATTAGAAGAACAACAGTGGGAGGGCAGTGTATTGTCTTTGGTCTGTTATGTTTATGGCTGTCCCCTTGTGTAGGCAGAAAAAGAGAACCCAGGACTCACTCAGGACATCATAATGAAGATCTTAGAGAAGAAAAATGTGGAGATCAACTTTACAGAGTCTTTGCTTCGCATGGCTGCAGATGATGTGGAAGGTGGGAAGAATGTTGAGCTTTGATTATTTTTTTTATTCTGTTAATTTTTTTCTCATTTTCAGTAAACGTGTGTAAAATGGCAGCAACTCTATTTTCTGCTCCAGTATAATTAATTCATGATGTTCAGATTAACTTGTATGGTGTATTTTTGGAAATGAGGATTGCCTAATTAGAGAGTAAAGATAATAAATGCAGGGATGTCTGCTATGGTAAAAATACATCACACATCCTGCTAATGCTAGACTTTTTTTAATTATAGAAAAGTTTGCCCCTAAATTACTAAGGAAATTGTAATTAACTGTGTTGTGTAGGAGTTAATTTATGAAAAACGGGCACAGTCACCGTTTTCAGTTGTAAAATCTTGGCTTTCAGACATGCCATGATGATATGAGCCATGCTTCTCTTTTTAGCCTACAAATTTCAGAGTGATGGCAGAAAATGTACTATTCCCCATCTCCCCAATGAACATTTCCATCTGGTCTCTGGACTCTGTGTGTGTACTGTATATTGTTCAGATCACAACATTAACTATGATGACCTTTTTAATTCTGGACTTTATTACAGAATATATGATTGAAAGGCAGGAGCAGGAGTTCAAGGACCTGAACGAGAAGGCAAGGGCGCTGAAACAGATCCTTAGCAAGATCCCAGACGAGATCAACGATCGAGTGCGTTTCCTGCAGACCATAAAGTGAGTTCAGATTTATGTTCTGCTTCATCAGATTTTTCTCTCCCTAATCTCATAGTATTATGAAACTGTCCTCTCCAGGGCTGTTGTTAAACATCTGTACATCTGCTGCCTTTGTGTGCCATTGCCCACTCATTGCACCCCAATGATAATGGAAAAATATGACTCAAATAGACCTTCACTGGAGCTGTTATTAGACATGTGTAGACATTTGTATTTGCCATGAACTGTTCCTACCTTACAACATGTTAGGCTAGGCTACTTTTAATGTTCATTGTCTATAAAAAAATCTATTTACTACTCCTGAACTGACTTGCTATCCTTCTCTCCACACTTCCACAGAGATATAGCAAGTGCTATAAAGGAGCTGCTGGATACAGTGAATAACGTGTTTAAGAAATATCAGTATCAGAACCGTCGGGTAGGTTTAGTAACACACACACACACACTCACACACACACACACTCACACTCACACTCACAATCTCCCATAGCATCTTCTTGGTTTGTCAGATTTGAATCCTAGAAAGCATTTCCCAAAATATTTGTTGTGCTAAGACGACTATAACCACCTGGGAGATAAGTCTGTTATTTAAATGATGTGTGTGAGAGATTTTTAGTTTAAATTCTAGAATTACCTATAAATACCAACAGAATGTGAAGAAATAACTGTTTGGGTATAATGTCAAAAACGCCTATCCTCCTGTGTTGGTCAGATATTAGCTAGCCTCGACATGTTTTACCTCAGGAGGCACTGTATCAAATACAGCTGAATGGAAGAGTGATGTTCCTTTATAGGTGTTGCCATGGAAAAAACTGTTTTTCCTAGCTGTTTTTGGCACAAGACAGTTTAATGTATCATATGGAGATGCTATGATTTGAAAGTATGGTCTTAAAAAATGGGGTGGCTGCCTAGTTTTTCGGCATTATAATCAGTAATCCGTATGTGCAAACAACCACCAGAGATGTCAGGGAGAAAGAGGAATAGAACATTCTGAGCATCCAAAAAGAGTGGCATAACGTTAGTCCTCTAGCCTAGAAATCTAGACGCACCCTAGCGGCGGCAAATTAATTTGCTCAGCCTGTACGTCTAGTATCGAACCATAGGAATTTCTATTGGCTTAACACCGTGGATGTTCTCCAATCACAGCGCTCTATTTCGTTAGAGAGTCTTAAGGCGGGCTTAACAGGATAACGACATCCTGCAACAGTGAACAACAAGGAAGGTGGCTATGGCGAACGAAGAGCGGTTGTTTGAATCGGCGTTGGCGTCAACTTTGGAGGAGTTGGACTTGTGCTTTTCTTTGAAAGTAGAGCAACACAATGCACTTAAGTCATTCCTTTCGAAGAAGGATGTATTTGCCGTTTTGCCGACCGGATACGGATATGGTCGTAGCGCTGGCCTATTGCATGCCTAGGCAGTTTGAAAGACAATTCTCTGCCCGCCCCTTGGATTAAGCAGGTGAATGATTCGATTCCAGACTATACATTTCAATGATATAGGATGGCCCGCCAGGCTATTAGTCCTCAGTAAATCTCTGGAAAATTCAGGTTTTCATTAAAGTTGTTTTAGTCGAAAGAGTTTTGTCTATTACCAGTCTGCAAACCACAAGTGAGCTGAAATATTTGGTAACACTTTATAATAACTACACACAATTCATAATTTATTAAGCCTTTGTTACTTATTAGTTAATGGTTTGTTCATCATTAGTAATTTCTTGTTCATACATAATTTATCATCAGTAAAGCATTTGTTCAGACAGTTATAAATAGTTTGTTCATAGTAAATAAGCCTATATCTAATATATCTTATACATTATTGTTAATACTTAATAAATAATGCAATAATATGTTTTTGATTAAGTAATATTTCCATTATTTAACAGTTGTTACATACACATGCACTAATGATTAGTTAGGGTGAGGATACATATTTTATAAACCACTTCCTAATACTATAATTAATAATTAACTCAGGAGTTACAAGTGGTTAGTTAATGATATTTTGTGAGCTCATCTAAAGTGAGGACATTTTATGCCTTGCAACACATTGGGGGTACGTGAAGGCACTCCAGGGGGTACGTGAGATTTTAACCCTTAGAACCCGATTGACGCAAAGTGCGTCAAAAAATACACCCTTTCTTCTCTGTTACATTGATCCGCAACTGTACATCGCAGCGAGATGAAACCGTTATTGCGTGACAGAGCAGAAGTGGGGCTTTCCAACGAGACAACACTTGTCTGTACGTTAAAGTATGTAAATAAAAAAAAATCATCAAATTGCATCATATTTACAGCGCACCCATTACTCTCGTTTGAATTACTCGCGAACCCGTGGACGCATAGATATGGCAAACATATCAGATGAAAGACACAGGGCTATCCATTGCTACCAAGTATGGCGATCCTTCTGGCTTATGAAAACAGACCAAGTGACTGCAAAATAATGTCATGTACAAAAACCAACGCTGCACACCCATTACTCTCGTTTGAATTACTCGCGGACCTGTGATCGCATAGATATGCCACGCATGTCAGATGAAAGAGGAGACACAGAGCTATCATTTGATACCAAGTACATCCTTCTGGGTTATAAAACAGACGAAGTGACAGCAAAATAATAACTTCATATAGCTCGACTTACCTCACATTTTTGTCTGTTTTTGTGGCAAAGCATGTTTATAATCCAACGCTATTGTGTGTTTCTCTATGGCAAAGAATGTTCATAATCCGGTTTTGAGATCCTAGCAAATTCCAGCATGGCATCAAATTGAAGGCTCACATTGCATCCAATTTGTTTGACAAAGAAACACCTTTTTTGCCTTTACTTTGCTCATGGCAATGCAGTAAAAAGTTGTAATCATAGGTGCAGACACCATAGGCACACACAGGCTAACACGTAAACTCGGGTCAAGTCAGGTCAGATCAGTTCTGTCACAGATATGGAGCGCAGAAAGGTCATTTTTAATCACTAAATAAAAAAATGGCATTTAGGCGCACACCACATATGTCTGTAAATTGCTCAGCCTCAGAGAATCCCTCCACCATGGCAATAATATTGCCAGATTCAGGACAATCTGTCCTACATGAAATGCTTGTAGAGCTATGAGCTTGCTGTGATAAGATACATGTCAAAATATAATAATTTTTATAATACACTTTTTATATTTGAATTCTTTAAAAATCCAAATAAAATCAATGCTAGTACTAATACATGAAAAAAATAAAATATACATATATTTAAAAAGCAGAATCCATGGCAAAAATACTTTAAAAACAATTATTTAATAAATATTTCAGGAAAATATAAGTTTATAAAATGAATTTTATATTTCAGTAGGCTATTCAATTTCATTATCCTAAAAACCCAGAGTCCCCCCCATAACAGGATGGTTCGACCCAACCTGTCACATGCCACCCGCATCACCTGTCAATCATTGAAGCGTAGCGGTAATTATTGTGCGCTACATCACTGAAAAAAGGTTGAGAACCACTGTTGTAGTGCAACAAAGCGTTGCTCTGGTCTACACTGATAAAAGCTGTGGTATAGTAACAAGTGTGTTCACTTTAAACCTCTACCTATGGTTTGCTTTGTTTTGCTTTGCTTCTACAGGCACTTGAACACCAAAAGAAGGAGTTTGTGAAGTACTCCAAAAGCTTCAGTGACACCCTGAAAACATACTTCAAAGATGGAAAGTGAGTGTTTTTTTGTTTTGGTTTTTTGTCACTGCATGTCACTGTTAAAATTGTTGTAATTCACTAGTTCTCCCATGCACTGAAGTAGCAAGTGAACATGTCTATTTTCTTGTCCTTTTCCTTCTCTTTGCAGGGCAATAAACGTCTTTATCAGTGCCAACAGGCTCATCCATCAAACTAACTTGATACTTCAGACCTTCAAAACTGTTTCCTAGGTGGCCAGAGCCTAGAGGTGTGACATTTATGTGGGATATGGGCACCTATATGTAAAATACATTTTTTTCTTTTTTTCTTTGTTTTGTTTGTTTTTGTTTCAAAGTATAATTTATAAACCTAGCCTCAAAAGAAAGATTTGAGGTGAGGCATTAAAGACAATTTAAAATATATATGAATTTACTTTTAGCTTCCTAATCATAAGTTCACCACTGAGACAGCTTCACTACCTTTTAATATCATTCCAATCAAATGAAAGCCAAAAGACTTTGCGCCTTAAATGTGTCATGCAACATTCCTTATACAAAGTGTAAATATTGGTATTCTGTCTAAAGTTCTGACTTGAGGAAGAGTAAGAGGTAGGAGTAATGTATTTAACATAAGCTTGGTTGCAAATGTTCAATAAATAGTTTCCAAATGTTGACATTTTTAACCTTGTCCATCTAGTGTGGTGTGTTTTATTGTTATTTATTCTGACAGTGTGTTTTCATCCCTAGTCTGCAAAGCAGTGAATCTCTGCAGGTGCTGGCCACTGATGCGCGCCCTGCGCCTCTTGCACATTAGTGCCACTTAGATTTCCTGTGAAATGCCGTTCTTCTTTACCATGTCCTTTTGGCCCTGGGATAAGAACCCTCTGTGACTCAGCACAACTGCGGACTATATGGCTATTATGGCATGGAAATGGAAAGTTGATCGGGTGAGGAGGGATGTGCTGTTTGCCCCTTAGGGCCCTGGGCAGAAACAGCTAAATGCAATCCCTCATGGTGCATCGTGGAGCGTAGCAGGGGCAGAGGCAGACAGATGGAAACTCTTTGTCAATGCTAATACCTGCAACTACCCCAGAGGGCTCGGTCCTAACACCCCCCCCCCCCCCAATGGGGAGGCAGCCCTTGCGTTCCCACTGAGGAAATGATGTGATTCTTATGATGTATATGTTCTATAGATGCTGGGTACACATGCATATGGTTGGCATGCAGAAAACAGGAGGCAGAGAAATGCAGTGCCTGATTTGTATGTGTTGTGCTGTTTTAGCCATGAGACCCAATTTTAACCATTGCAATTGCTCTAGCGAACGCCAAAACAAAAGCCGGTAAATTGTCCTCTCATCTAAGGCACATCCCCGCCTGTCACCCGCGCCTGTTTTTTATGTGCACCTAAATCCTTTAGGGGAAACCGCAACTGACAGCTTGAGCACCCCACCAGATGAGGCCAGTGAGCGAAAGCATTTATTAAATTCTCTAAATGGAGCCCCCATTGGCTTGAAGAGACAGGTTGCTGCTGCCGCTCTAATAACTCATGATGCCTTTTTAGGCTCCTGTATTTGTCATCTGAAAACCATTTAGCCCAGTGCTATTAGTTAGGTGTCTTTTTTCTTCTTTTGAAACGGTTCTCAGCGAGACGTTTTATCAGCCGCAGATGGTCGCGCTGATGGAATGCCGTTGCCCTCTTCTCCATGAGAGTGCCGTGAGGCGGTGTTCTCATGGTCACGGCACCTTCTCTGCTCATTACGCGCTCCTCCTGGTCTGATGGGTGCTGGCGCTGGCTCAGCCGCTGCAGGGCCGAGACGTCGGATCGTCTGATAGCCATCCTTAAAAGGCTGCCACGCGCTCTTCGACAGGCAGTAGCCACCATCGGTGAGCCTGCAGGAGAGGGGACATGTGGCGTGTGAGTGCTGGTGCCTGCGGTGGCCTTTTGTAAGGCAGGATCACAACTGACACACTATCTTCAACATGTCTGTCAGAGCCATCCTCATCACAATAAGTGGCTGTTATGGCATTTAATAAAGTGGCCCCTTTTGGAGGAGATGGCTGCAAACTACAAATTCTGCCTCATTTCCCACAGAGGCCCTTGCGTTTGGCAGATTTTAAATTCAAATGAGATGCCCAAAGTCATTCCAGTCAAAAAATTTCCAATTTAATTTATACACAGTGCTTGGTATTCATGTTATTCTTTGCTGTCTTCAAAATATGAGAAAGCGCAGGCATTAGTGGAAAATAGCCATGAGCCAGCAGAGAATTAGCATTTAAAATGGAAAAACCTCGATGTAATGAGCCACTGCTAGTAGGAGATTTGTTTTTCATGTATGGGTATTCCACAAATTGAGCATTGTTCAGCAAAAATAAAATGATTTGCCTTAAATAAAAGTGTTGAAAGAATGACTCATCCTTGAAAACAATAGTCACCTTGTAAATACATTTGAGATTAATTAGAAGAAAGAAGAGCATAAAAGGAGTAATTTAAAAAGTGCTGTTTCTCTGTTCAGTTGTGATTGGTTCATTTATGGCCACTTAGAGATCAAACACCCATGCAAAATGAATCACACTGAACAAGAATCACGGCTTGCATGCGAGCCTCACAGCAGTCAAAGGCAAGTTTTATTTGCATGTGTATGTGACTGTGAAGAAGAAAGGATGCAGTGGAATGGAAGTGTCTGCCAGAGGCAGTTCCGGTGTGGGTTAGAGATCAGCTGTAGCGTTATGTTCCATCCTCCAACATTATGCAGACAGTTCAGTCTCAGCTTGAAGAGCTTTGTCTTTAATGAGTTTGGAATGAGTCAATTACAATAGTTCCAAGATAATTGGGCAATCCACACAAAAGTCATATTGTTAAATAAAATGATTTAGGAACTAGATGTTGGGCAGATGTTTTTTCTATTTTGCATTTACAGCACAGTCTTCTTGTGTCAGTCAAGAGTCTGTTAGCAAATGTGTTTCTGTTTTTGTGGTTTTTGTGTTTTGTTTTGTTTTTACAGCAGAAAGGATGTTTTTTATAAATCACACACTGGCATACTGTTTTGGAAAGATCATAAACTCAGTATTAGATTAGTAAAAGTATTAGATGCTCAATGAATCTTAGGTTAATATGTTCCATAAGACAGTTTTAGGGTTAATCTCAGTGTATTCATATTGATCAGTCATGATTTCATTTTAATTGTGACGGGGAATCACCTCAAGCCTCCCACTCCATGTCCAAGACTTGTGCTACTCTCTTGTCTCTTGGAGTTGGAGAGAGGGGAGTTTTACGATAGCACAGCTCTAGATGGGCTGTTGCCATAGCAACACACTTGATGACTTGATAGATTAGCGATTTGTGTGTGTGTTGGGGGGGTTATCTGTGTAGAGTAGGGTGTTTATTTTCCGGAGCTACCAAGAGGGAAAATAGGATGAAAACTCCACAAATGATATGAGGGGCAGCACTGCTATAACCCAGGCCATTAAAATGCAGAAATCTGCCAGAAATCCCCAGGTATTTGTGTGCTCTTCCATGAAATTAAAATTGTTGTTGAACCATGGATTAACTTGGGGCAAGATAATTGAATATAAAATTATGGGCGCTCTGACACTTATGTGGTCATTTTTTTGTACTCTTTGCATGTGTAATTCTGCTTAGTCTTATATATTTGTTTTTTTATTGTCCTCATCTAATCATATTGTTTATTGCCTCTTCAGATGAATAATGTGTGCTTTTGAATGTGGCTCATTAATCTTCACTTTAGTAATTGGATATGTGCTGTCTAGGACAGGCAAGGACTCATATGTATTTTAATATGGTGAATGCTGACAAAGATCTTGAATAATTCATGACATATGAAGTTGCCCCTCTACATGAATGTCCAGTGTGTGTGTGTGTGTGTGTTTGTGTGTTCAGTGAATTTGCTTCCCACACTACTATCAGCTCCCCTAAGCTGCCACTGGATGCCAGTATAGTTCTTGAGTAGCATTTGTCCCCATAGCAGCCACAACCTGCCAGCAGAGTGCTAAGGTGTCATAGGATCCTTCCAACACAATCTGTCCTTTTAATGATGGCGCAACCTGGTGCTAGTGTTGCCAAAGACAGACACACATGAACAATTGTGCCAGAGTCCCTTCTCGCACCAGAATGTTTTATACTAGGGCAATGCTCAGTGTTAGTTCAGAACACAAATTTTTGTTATATATTCATTTTATTTTTCTCAATAAAGCAACACAATGTTACAGAACCCTGGAGGTGTCATTGCAAGATATTTTTTTCTGTACATCCAGAAAATGTGCACTCATTTTACTAAATGGTGTGCTCATTTTACTAAATCATACTCTCATTTTACTAGATTGTGCTCTCAATTGACTAGATTGTTAATTTTAATGCATACAGTTCACTAATTTGGGCGTACGTTTTACTAAATTGTGCGCTCATTTTACTAAGTTGTGCCCTCATTTTCATTTTTGTAAAATGAGACCACAGTTTAGTAAAACGAGTGCATAGTAAAATGAGCACACAATTGCGCACACAATTTAGAAAAAATGCGCAAACAATTTCTCGATATACAGAAATATTTTGCAATGACACCCTCCCGGCCTCCCATGGGTGCCCAATCCAATGAAAATTTACAAAAATGTGAATTCCTTCATTGAGCCCTCATTTAAAAGCTGGGCAAAGTGAAAAGTCTGTCATCAAGTTCCCATGCATGAACTAAAACTATTGAGATGCATATGGGAAGATTGAGCTGCACATCAGTATTTGGGTTTAAGGTCCTTTCTGTGTGTTCATCAGTGTTTGGGTTTAAGGTACCTTCTGTGTGTTTGTGAATGTGTGTTGGGAATGCAAGATACCCTGCTTGATATGTAAAATACTGCTATTGTGATAGTGTAGTTCAGTAATGATAGTGTAGAATAAATTTATCAAATCACCAATTTTACCTCTTGTTTTCCCATGGCGCATTGATAAAGCTTATTCCGATGGTCTTCCAAAATGGCATTAAGAAACCACTGCTTTTTATAGTCATTGTGGGAAACCCATTGCAAGTCAGAAATATATTCTTCCTTGTTCTATATGTTCAATCTGAGTTTCTTTTAGGGTACAGGGGATGAAAGCAGCAGAGTGGAGAAGAAAGGGAAATGGCATGAGCCTTGGTCAACCCTTGACTGAGCTTCAGGCACAGCATAGCAAAACAGCTCATCAAGCTCAGTGAGTACATTTGCTAAGTGCATTTTCAAGCCCCCTGATGTCCAACACATCAAAGACGTGCCTTTTTTTTGGGGGGGGGGGGGGGGTATGCATCCGTCTGTCATTTCACTGATATTTCAATAGGTCAGCCTTATTTTCTTCACTGGTCAGGACACAGTTGTGAAAATATCCAATCACGGCGGCTGCTGCTGAGTCTATCACTTCATCAGAGGTAGTTGAGGATAAATCCACCTGTCAGCAGTGTCGCTGAAAAGTTTGAGGATCCTTGTGCTGACTGTTACTGAGTGATCTTGATGTGTCTATTCAATCTGTAAACAATGGTCAACAGTTAATGGTGTACTGTCACTGCAAGATATCTGACCAAGATGATACATTTGGCTGTGGGAACACAGTGGAAGTGATGACAATCTGCCAGGCATTGAATATTGCAATAAACCTCATGGAACTGTTTAGACTAGAGTTTGGGAGTAGTAATGCATGCTATACTTTGAGGAATGACAGATCAGCTGAGATGTAGCCAAAGCACTATGCACCTTGCGACTTCCACTTGAGAATAAAAAATAATTTGGGGCTTATAAAAGTATATGTATGCAGCCTAATATATCATGGTGTAAGTCGATTTTACATGTTTTCGGGTAAGAGTGAAAAGCAGTCTGCAACAAAACTAGGGTTACTCTTAATCATTGGGAACATTGTGCCGCCCCAAGCACAGTGCCTGGGAGCAACGAGACTGGTGCAATTTCACAAGCTTCCCCAAATGTAATTATTATACAACTGACAACTACTCTGGAGTCAGTAGGTTACTGATTTGACCGTTTTTTAGAATGGCATAATGACCATTCAGAATGGCATAATGACCATTGTCTTACCGACATGAAGGCTATGCTGGCATGCCAGAAAAAGCAGCTACCAAGGTGCGTTAAATGATCGGCTAAATTGGCTGCACTCATGCCCTCCCTCACAAGTCACAGTCAACACTGACAGCTTTAAAATATAACTGATTAACTGTGGCTGTCACTTGAAGTCCCTGTTGCCTGCTTACCATCAGATAGGCCTATACTGCCGGCATGTTATCAGATGAATATTGACCGGAATGCAAACATGATGCACTGATTTATATTATATTATATTTGGACTAAAATGACAGATGATGTCCAGGCAGGCACAGTGGTATGGGGTTGAATGAATGATATCTGCACAAGGAAAAGGTTTTCCTCCTTTCTTTGAGTTGACGGCCTGGTCGGAATGGCCCTTGGGGCGACTTCAATATTCGATCTCTTCAATTAGTTGAAGTATAGGCTAATCTGATTTGGAAAATCAAAGTCCGACGCTGCAAATGGCATTTTGTCTTAATATCATCCATGAATTGATTTGAGGACACATAGTCAGTTATTGGGTTGAATTTTTCCTGAATAACTGCACGTGTATTCGGGTATATTTGATATCTGTTTATCCATTTATTTCCAAATAATGTAGGCCTATTCGGATTTGGGCGCATTCCTATTTCAAACCCATTCCCTACTGTCCGGCTTTCTCTATGGTTACGTTTACATGGATGGACACTAGTCTGACTGTTGGCCTCATTCAGAATATGACAATATTGTGATTATAGGATTTACATGAGTTGGTTGATAGAAAATTCTATTCATATTCCCATTTTACATGTAACACAGCATAATCCGATTATTACTAGCAGGCAATCAGAAAATGCATCTTATTTGGAATATTGTCTTAATCAGGTCAATATCGGAATATTAATGTTCATGCAATGTCCTATGTCTGGTGTAGTCATTCAATTAGTGTTGCAGTATGACTGAATTAAATTAAGTCTTGTCAGACTTGACATGTTTGTCATGTTTAGCTTAGACCTGTTGCTTATTTACGCAGTCTCTATTAAGTGTTGACAACATATTGATATGGCAATATATCTATAAATTCTTTTTGAGATACTTATATTTACACTGTTGTCAAATATCAATATCCCTATAGTTAATTTCCAATCGCATGCATCCATCAATTACCAGAGTCACTAGCCTACTTCATGCATCCTTGTGGTGGCAATTATTTTAAAATGAATAAGGGCAATCTTCTTCTGCTGATGGCTAAAACACTTTGTACACTGTCTCAATTCAGTTGTGAAATGCACAAGATATACAATTTACATATCATGATGTATCACCAAATTTTGCAATATTGCAGAATCGCTGTATTGTGATATTATCGTTATCGTGGCCAAAGTATTGTGACAATATCAATATCATCTGTGCTTCCCATCCCCTAGTCTCTAGGCATGTATGGCTAACACAACATCTTTTGTTCAGGTTTTAGCAGCAGACATTTGGCTGTGGTTCATTTTTAAAGGCATGGCTTGAGAAATCTCTGAGTCTCTCTGCTGAAACATTTTACTGCAAGCAAGATGTTTTCCACACTGCCCAGGAGTGAGTGCCTAAAATGTTTCTTGCATTATGCACAGTGCATAGCGAAGATGCAAAGCAGCTTGTGCCATGACTGTTTAATTGGTATTCAATTAGGACGAGCCACTTTGAGCTTAAATTAGTGAAGTGCCTCCATTTTGCATGGTCTGCTGAGGATATGTGCATGCCCAGTCTTGCAGCAGGAATACGATCTCTGAGCTCTAGGCTCCCCATCCCAAACCAGACAGCCTAGCTCAGCCCAGCCCTGCCCTGCCCAGCCATTGCACTGTGGGTCGGGTGCATTTTTAATTGCATCAGGTTGTGCACTGGAGTCACAGGCTGAAAAGTGCACTCTGCCTTCACCAGTTTTTCCGAGCTGAAATGTGTTTTTTAAGTGTTGCTCCCTGCTCCCTTCTCTGTGGAATTCTCTGCCCATTTCAGATCCTTGGTTGTCCAGGCTGGGGTTGGATAATAGAGGAACATTGGTGAAATGTGAAATTGCCCCCCCCCCCCCCCCCAACCAATACTGAAAGATGCTTCTTCCTGGTGACTATTGTTTATTGTGTGAAAGTGAGAGCTAGAGTCTCAGCAGTCTCGCATTTCTGAGGGAAATAAAAATCCTGTTATGATGAGCCATGAAATTGAATAATAATAATGCTTTCTAAATTTGCCCCCTCGATTAGCTCTTGGAGAATGCCAGGCTCTAAAATGTATTGTTGGGCAATATGTAACATTTGTTCCTTTTTTTGTCAATTTCAAATTGGCTTTAATGGTAGTTATTTTATGGGCCTGTCTGTGTGGATGCTCGACCTGTCTCTGTTCATTTTCATCAAGCAGAAGGATCAAGCACTTTAATTTGTTACTGATAAGATGCTGCAACAGTGCAAGGATTACAGCAATACACAGCTGGAAGGAATCCACAAGTTCATCTAAACCTTTATTTAGATGTCACTGCAGAAATATTTATGAGGACATCTTACCTCCCACTCAATACAAACACATCAAGGTCATTAAGAGAGAACTGTCACTTTTCATCATCTCCTTGCACAGATGATGGAGCCAATACAAATGTTTTCAAGAATTAATATTAACAAATGTACTGATTTTTTGGCCCACACCTTTGCTTTTGAATGTTTTTTTGGTCTATGTCATTCTTGCTTTCTCTCTCTCTCTCTCTCTCTCTCTCTCTCTCTAAACAAGCACATCTATTTGCATTCTGAGTTTACTGTATCCCTGCCCAATTTGCAGATAAAAGTACTGCAGCAGCTCCGCTCCTGAACAACCACAAGGTAAAGAGTGAGTGTTGTTTGTCTCTCCAGTGCATGAGAGCAGGAATAAATGAATTAGTAAGCAGTTTTGTGGTCGGGGTGGAAGCTCTGTAGTACTGTGGAGTACCTTCACTCTAGCTAAATTAGGTCCCCATGGTAAAGTGCATTCCAACTCCCTGCACACCAATAGTATGCTTTCGCAGTCCACAACTCTGCCAGTGGATGATGATGAGGGTGATGTGCACCCCATTGTTTTTGTCCACTACTTACTTATTTTAACCCCATCTCAGTCCATTTATGCACAGCATGTGCCTTTGAGCAATTTATAATTGATGTCCTTACAATTCATTCTGCTGGACTTAATTACAAATGTGCCAGCAAATGCTCTCCATCCAGGCGATGCTCTGATTTAGAGCTCTGACACTTATGAAATGCTGCTGCAAATTGACTTGATGGATACTCCCTAGAACAGTTCACAGAAGGAGCTTTTTTTTTAATCACGTTTTAATTAGTCATTGCAATCATACCAGCTTAGCTTCCACTGACAACCTGTGGTTCCAGCCTACCCATAAGCCCCCAGTATGAGCTGGAAGAAAAATGAGCGTGCCTCAGCATTCAGTGATGAATTATATTCACATGTGATATGTAGAGAGAGAGAGAGAAAGAGAGAGAGAGAGAGAGAGAGAGAGAGAGCAGCTCGCCCAGCTTCTGTGTATAGCCTATAGTATGATTGGTTGTTTCTTGTTATTGGAGGTCTTCAGTCTTTTTTTATCTGTCAGTTTGTGTTTTTGTCTTGATTGACTGGGTGAATGTGCAGTGGCTAATCCATCTCTCAGCAGGTTGCACTAAGCAGACACATTCTTTTTTTCCTGTTTCCCTTAGTTCCGTCCATATGCTTTTCTGCAGCTAGGTTGCTTTGCAGGCTCGCCGTAGGCAGTCAGGGTTTTATTAGCTTTTTTCCCCATCTTCTCTCCTCCCTCCTGTTAGGTCTCTCAATAATGATGGGATGAAGACGAAATTGCAAATAAATATAGGAGCTCATAAAACCCTGCGGTACCTTCCACACCAGCCCTCTCCCCCGCACAATCCCTCAAGCCCTGCTCTCTCATTGTGTGACGAGAGGCGAGAGTGGCCCAGGTAACAATGTGAACATAATTGTAAGCTCTCCTGAGCAAAATCAGCCTCCACGTCTCTAAGTCTCGGGCCTCCCTATTGTCATTCCCAAGGTGTCAAGTTAAACAGGCTTCCTTTCTCCCATCAACCCTCTGCTTTTATCTGCACAGTTATTTAGCCCAAACACTTTGTTGTCCTCTAAATCTAATTACGGTGCAACTAAATAGCAAGACCCAGAAACCTCATTCAGCGCTGCTCCGACAACAATGTGGTGCCAATGTGTTCCGCCGCTTTCAAAACTCCCAGAGGCGGCAGAAAGTGAGATCCCTTGTCCCAGAGTGCTGATGGCGGCACGTATCCACTGTTGTCCCACAACACCTTTGGGTTTCCAAGTCTGTGGCTAACAGGAAAGACTAGACAGGAAGAGTGATTGAATTTGCCTAATTTCTGCCACTCATGCTGGCCAGGAACAGGCTTTATATATCCCTCTGCAGTCCGAAGATTAAAGCCCCACATGGCGTCTCACAGAGTGCTCCCACTGGGGCGCTGGGGTGTCATCTGTGGAAACAGTCGATTAATTAGTGCAGCTCTGTCATACCAGAGCAGTAAATGTTTACACAAAGATCAGATTCATCATGTGTTTGTGCCATGACATGCAGCTCTCTCAGAAAATATACTACATCTAGAGGTGCAGGCCTTCTTAAAGGCAAGGCAAGACAAAGGCACAATTCATACACATTATCAATTTAAAGTGATTCACAAATTAACAGATGCAACAGTGGAAACATAATAAATGAAGAAAAGGTAAAGTGTATGAAATAAATGAGTGACTAAAAGGTGTCACATGTGACGTCACCACATGACTTTACTCACACTTGAAGTACAAGCCACTTGGTACAATATTCTCCCAAATAATAGATGATGGTGTGGAATTATCCCTCACATTGGCATCTTGGAGGCCACAGAGACCAAGTCCTGGTTGTAGTTAGACAGAACACAGTGAAATACATGACGTGACAGAACTGCCAATGGCAGCAACTTGATTCATGTAGGCATTTACTGAAGACATGGGGCCAATCCCAAAGTGAGCCCTAAGGACTAAGGACTAAAGACTCACAGACTTAATTGATCTCAGGTGCTGTAAGTGAGTGAGTGAGGCTAAAGAAAACTGAGGCTACAATTCGCATTGGGCTCTCCAAAATCGGACAAAAGAAGATTGGAAAAATTTTGGCTAGTCTGATGACTCTTGATATCTACTCCAACATTTGGATGGTAGGGTCAAAATTTTGCGCAAACAAATCTGCTTTGTATCAATGGTTCAGGCTGTTGTTGGACGTGTAATGGTATGGGGGATTGCTGCTTGTTTGTGGGTCTTTCAGCCTTAAGTTTTGTGTTCAGTAAGTGAAAAGGATACTCAATTAGGTTGAGGTTATCTAACTAACTTATATTCTATAATAAGACAATACAATACAAATTGGTGGGTTAGCTTTAGCCAATAGCATCTAAGTAGCTGCCACCATCTTTAAAAATGGTGACAGTCATTTCCAATCAAGCCACATTTTCACTGACAAGCCAATCTGGTGCCCCATTGCCACACAAATATATTGCCTATGTTCTATGGATTTGTGGATGTTCCCATGATCTGGCAGTTTCCAACCTGTGAGGATCAGCTAATCCATTCCGCATGGACAATCAGATCACACTATCTGACCAGTTCATGCAGAACATCAGGTAACATACTTACCAACATACAGGTCACATACTTTTCTTGCCTATCTATGAAATCATTTTTCTTGACTATGAGCAACTCTTCAAAATCCCACCTGTTCCAGGTGTCTTACTTGTACAACAGTGCTGGCTCCTCCTCCGTTTTCCCTGTAGTTGGGGAGTTCTCTTTGCATTATTGCAGGAGGATAGAAGCAGCCATGAGATTTTGGACTAGTTCACTGTCTAATCACATCCTCTAACTCCCTGAGAATGCCCGCAAATTAGCCCATCTCAGCATCTGCTTAAAACTTAAACTGCGAGACCACGGCTATGAGGGCATAATTATGTCACTTTAATCCTCTTTATCCTGATGAAATCATGGGGACAGTGCTTGGCCCTTTGCATTGAGATATTTCATCTGAAGCATAGCAACTATCAATCATTTAAATCCACAGTTGCCAGCAATCATCTTAAATAAAGAGTAAACCACTACACCAATTATGCCTGATATTATTTCATTTTATCTTGGTGGTCTTTGGCAGAAAATAAGGATAGGCATCAAATTACAGTGCTGACATAATCTCACAAAGGGTGTCTAATAGCTGTCACCCATGTATATTCATGCGTCCTTTTGAATTTTTTTGTGTGAAAATTATGAGTTGTCTCCCAACAATCAAACATTTTCCCTCCTCTCATTTGATGAAAGACAATTAGCTTATCTCCAACTAACATGCCACCGGTATGACAACATGATAGATGGAGTCCTAAGTGAGACAATGCGCCATTCGCGCCTGTGATTTCCCTGGCATGGCTTCTGCAGGGATGCAAAACATATACATCAATCATCCCTCAGCCACCTTTTAAAACAATAGCGCAGGATCTGGGGGGAAATGGCAAATCGGTAATTGCAATTTCATTGTCATTCTCTACTCCTCCCTGCTGTATTATTCCTCTGTAAAAGTTGGTCCGACACCTCTGCATATCTAATAAAGTCTAATTATAGCAATTAAGAAATGATAGGCTACAGCAGAACACAGAGTTGACTATTCCCTCAGCCCATTCGCAGAGGTAATTGTTAATAAAAACCAAGGTGTCTTTGTGGTGGATTTGATAAGGTTACCGCATAATAGCACCAGTTTTGCACATCTCCCAATTGCACAAGCATGCATAGAACTTTTGATGGTGTGATTTTTAAATGTTTGATTTGAGAAGAACACCTAGAGGAAGCTAATGAAGTACACTCCAATGCCTTTGATTCCAAATGCTCAGCTTGTCTACCATAACCGGGGGCTTCTCCGTTGCAGCAATTATCAAAAGCATGTAACCCGGTGAGAGCCATCTGCAGCCTCTGGGAGCTTAATCTTTATAAAATAGATTTATTTTTCCCCCAGAGCTCAGAGTAAAAGAGAAGATGGCGTTTCAAATGAACTCTCTCTCTCTCTGTATCTTTTCCAGGTCCTGTATCCACTGAATCATTTTCTTGAGACTTTATATTTATGGCCCTGGATGCTTGGCCCGGGTGTGTCCTGACCTAGTCACAAAATGAAGTGTTGGTGGGGGATGCTCTTGTTCTTGTTGGTCTTTTTGCTCTTTCCACAGGATCACAAGCGTGGAGCCGGATGGCTGAAGGCTACAAAGGCCTCTTGTGGGTCCACAGCACTACTGCTATGATATCACACACATCAAATGGCTGTAAGACAAACACAGTGTTTATTTACTTCTGAGAATCATCAAAAGGGGACTATTTTTTCTGCCTTCATGTTTTCTTCTCTGACCACAGTAGGACGGGTTGGATATTCATAGTCTCTTCACTGATTTTAGAGTAGGAGTGACCTCTTTGTTTTTTTTTGTTTTTCTTTTGGAGATGGGGATGTGGGGTGGCAGTGGCACACAGGATTTGTGGTATTCCTTTTGAACATCAACCGTATTGGCCTTCCTAAGAATATAGAAAATCAGTCAGACACGTCAGATTATCTCTGAACAATGTCATAAGCCTATAATTAAATTCTTCAAATGACAAATTACAAATTGCAGATTCAGTCTATGCTTTTGGTGATAATGTACAATGTACAAATATCACTAAGACCACATACAGAAACAACCCCATGCCTACTCACCACTCTAAACCCACCAGTAGGAACACATCTGATTGGCAGAAGTCTGAAACAAACATGAAACATGACATACACCGGCATACAGGTAAAATAAGTAAAATATTAGACATGGGTGTCAGATTCAACCAATATTAATAAATCATAAACAAGGATATAACAAGGGTTTGTCTTGCACAGCAGCCTGTCAGGCAATAGGAAATGCTGAGTGTCTAAGGAGGAGCTGGTGCTGTGTCCAGTGTTCCAACACGCCAGGCCAGCATCCCATTATGAAGTGCATTCTGCAAGGTCATCACTGACTCTAAAACACAGATCCCTGTTCCTGTCTGTGTTTAAGTAGCCTATTATTTTTATATGATAAAATAGAAAACAAAGAAAATAGATATATAAATATTTGTTAAGGAGTCTGATTAGAATTAATGTAAAAAAACATTATTAAGGTCTCATTACCCATTGTTGTTTGGTAAAATATCGAGAAGCACACACACACACTGTGGTGAATTTTTAAAAAGAGAATTCTGGCATTTTTCAACCTGTGCCCTGTTGTTAGATGTTTTTGAGTATTATCCCAAAGGAAGAGCTCTTGTCTTCTTTGTCTCTCGAGAAATAAATCAGCACTCATTGAGATCTCACCTGTTTCTCCTAAGGGACACGAAGAGAAATGAAGTGTGGTACGAATAGATTGAGAAGAAAAACAGTATTATTGCCTGTATAAACACTGGAATTACATTTAGACTAGAGGATATTCACTGTGTAGATTTTAGGTGATGTAATTAGTCAGTTGGTCCTTGTTTACCAAAACCTTAGATTTGAACACTGGTATATTTGGGAATCTTTTGTATTTTGAATTATTCAGTGTTTATCTGCTACTGACATAATATTTCATTAGAAGTCATTATGGCAGTCACTGATCTCCGCTAGGCCTCATATATCCTCATATATTCTGTTTGAAGTAACTCTTAGAAGATCTGTGACATTGTTTTTAAAAACTACAAAAAACTGAAGAATTTTGAAACTACATCTGGTCATAAGAAATTGTGTTGCTCCATAATGACACATCTGTCCCTATGTAACACACATCTTCACAGCTGACCAAACTGTGTTGGAACAAAGTCAAATGTGATCAAGTCAGATGCTACCTGGACTGTTCTCACCAAGCACTGGATGATTAGAACTGCGGTTACATCTTCCTGACAAGAACAGGACTTGGTGACTGCCTGAGCCAGTCCGTCATACACAAGAACGTTGCCATCGTGGGAAATACTGTACAGCAATATTTTTTGAATCCAGGCCAAGATAGTTGGCAGCAGAAGGCACAAGTATGCTCAAGTCAAAGACCAAGACATGTGGGAAATATCCTCGGCACATTTCAAAGGAACAGTGTTTATGTTCAAATCTGACGAAGAGCTGTTGAACCTCGGCAGTAACAACACAGCCTCAGACGCTCATCCCAGCTGAACAGCATCGGATGAGATCTGCTCAGAGCTCATTTATCTCTCCCAGAGCAGGCAGACGCAGAACAGGCAGAGGTGTCAATGCGGAGATGCTTTCAAACCCCCTTTTCAATAAATGATTAGCAGGTTTATCAGAATGTAAATGGTAAGCGTTCTCTCTCTCTCCCCCACTCTCTTTTTCTCCCTCTTTGTGTGTGTATGTATGTGTGTGTGTGTGTGTGTGTGTGTGAGAGAGAGAGAGAGAGAGAGAGAGAGAAAGAGATTTTTGTCTGTATATTTTTGTCTTCAGCATTCTATAGGATATGTTTGTTGTCTTCAGCACTTCTTTCTTTGACCATTGACTTATCCATCTTAGTCTGTGATGTGTAACCAATCAACACATACCTTCTCCTTTACAGTCATGCAATTTCAGTTGTAAATCAATAATAGCAATAATCTCATGACAATCAGTTCACCACTTCATGACATGCAATGCTAATGACGTGAAGCATGTCCAAGAAGGGTGCTTATCTTTTGTCATTATTGTCAGCATTGCTATTATTTGTCATATTGACATGCCTTTGTTCTCTCCTGTTTTCCACTATTGGCAACTTATTACCAACCTCATCTTTATAATGGGCACATTAACCATATTTTGACTTAAGAGTTCAATCAAATCTTCTTAGCGAGGCACTTTTCCAGAGACATTTAGACCACCTGCAGCCCTTCATCACAGATAATGGCTGCCAGCATTAAAACGTCCAAAGGAGAGTGAGTTCTTACAGTTTTTTTCTGAATGCTTAAACACAACTGTGATTCTTATAGCACAATCTCTAAAACTATTAATACTTATAGCAAAACCAACTAACTGAGTTCGCAAAACTAAAAGCACAAACACTGCTTTGCACTCAGTTGCAATTTTGTAACACACACTTTGCACAACTGTAGGCACAATTCACTGCACAGCACTCTTTTTGAGGAACTGTAAACACAACTCATGCTTTACACTCAATTTTCAAATGATCAACACACTCCTAGCAAATCTATACACATGCATGGCTATTATTTTAACTATTTTGCCAACTCTCTGCCACACTTTCTCATGTGAAAACTGTTTTAGATAATTACTTCACTTTGCAATCAGCCTAAGCAATATAAATAAGCCACAGGTAATGTACAATGGGTACAATGGAGTGAACAGGAAGAGTGAGAAGAGAAAGAAATAGCCCTTTACAGTTTTTTTCAACTGCTTACACAGTAAATCTTTGCTTGTCACACAATTTTCTAAACATGTCCTCCAAACATCATAACCCGACATTAAATTTGCAAAACCATACACTAATTCTCAGTGTTTGACTCAGTTTTCAATTTACTAAAACACATTTTGCAAAACACCACACACAATTTTCTACTTAACACACAAAAATCTAACAGGAAGTAAATTGATTTAATTTTTCAAACACAACCCATCATAATGCCACACTAAATCACCAGTGCTTCACTCTTTCTCTTCACATGTGTAAACACTCTTTACTTTACTGAACACCATCCAATCATTGCCTTAGTATAGGCCTATGAATAGATATACTCTATATGTAGGTATGGACCCTTTCAATCTGCTCCTAGAAGATTTGCGGTTGAAATGTTCAGAACCAACGCAGAAACTTTGAAAGGAAAATTACAGTAATCTGACTTTAGCTTACAGTAAGTCGACTTTATGTAGAACTTGTCTTTTTTACTCTATTTTTTGTTTCTCCCCAAGTTAGCATTAGCTCAATACAGTATTTTTTTCTATAGACCTATAAATACATACACTATCCCCTCCCCCCACACACACACACACACTTTTCTTTGGAAGAAGCAAAGTAATTTGATAGTAGTCAGTCATTTCCGTCTTAGGCAAAATCAGCTTTTTCAAAACTCCATGTAAATCTGGTGGTCATTGTATTTTGCTTTTTTTTTTCTTGCTGGCTGTAAAATACTGTATTCGCAACAGCAAATTATCTGGGAAAAATAACTATTTTTGGTTTCAATATTGCTAGCATTTTTACTGTGTATTTCAACTTCTCTCTGTAGATAACTAACTTTCACTCTTGTATGGAAATACATAAAGCATATGAAAGACAGAAGAGCATTAGGTTTTGAGCAAGAGTGTGTACATGATGTATCCAAAATGTCATATTATGACAAAAGTGTTTATAATGTGAGGCGAATGTTTGCTTTAAACATGTGTTTATGACATTTTGAATGTTGTGTGTCATTTTGCTGTAGATTTGAGGCATTTTGCATTTTGAGTGAGCAATTGTGGGTTTTGTGTGTGGAGTTTTGAAAAATAGACACAGAGTTTTGAAAATGTGTGTAAACAACATTGTGTGTGTCCAAACAATTTGCTGTTGCGAATACAGTATTTTACAGCAAGAAAAGCAAAGAAGAATACAGTGACCACCAGATGTACATGGAGTTTTGAAAACACTGATTTAGTTTTTTCCAAAGACAAGTGTGTGTGTGTGTGTGTGTGTGCGTGTGTGTGTGTGTGTGTGTGTGTGTGTGTGTGTGTGTGTGTGTGTTTGTGTGTGTGTGAGAGAGAGAGAGAGAGAGAGAGAGAGAGAGAGAGAGAGAGAGAGAGAAAGAGATTTTTGTCTGTATATTTTTGTCTTCAGCATTCTAGGGGGGAGGGGGGTGTCATGTACAGTATGTATTCATAGGCCTATAGACCCTTTCAACTGCAGAAACAAACAATTCTACAGTAAGCGTTCCTAAGGCATTTCTGGAGGCACAGAAACATGTATTGAGCTAATGGTACTGTAACATGGGGACAAACAAAAAATAAAGTAAAAAGACAAATTTTACATACAGTAAAGTCAACTTTTTGTAGAACATTACTGTAAGCTAAAGTCCGATTACTGTAATTTTCAAAGTATCTGCATTGGTTCTGAATATTTCAACCGGAAATCCTCTAGGAGCAGATTGAAAGGGTCCATACCTATATAGAGACTACATCTATTCATAGACCTATACTAAGGCAATGATTGGATGGTGTTCAGTAAAGTAAAGAGTGTTTACACATGTGAGGAGAAAGAGTGAAGCACTGGTGATTTAGTGTGGCATTTTGATGGGTTGTGTTTGAAGAACGAAATCAAGTTACTTCCTGTTAGATTTTTGTATGTTAGGTACAAAATTGTGTGTGGTGTTTTGCAAAATGTGTTTTAGTCAATTGAAAACTGAGTCAAACACTGAGAATTAGTGTATGGTTTTGCAGATTTGGTGTCGGGTTATGATGTTTGGAGGACATGTTTAGAAAATTGTGTGACAAGCAAAGATTTAGTGTGTAAGCAGTTGAAAAAAACTGTATTCAGACCATCAGTGTGTAGTTGGCACATTGTGTGCTTACTATTGTGATGGCTTGTGTTTACTGTTTGATACGAAAACATCATTTTTAAGAAGGTGTGAAGAGTTACTGTAAGCAAGGTGTGTTAGCTTTTGCAAGAGAACTACAATGTTTTGCTGATTGGGTGAAAGGTTTTCCTATTTGTGTGCAGAGTTTTGCAAAAAAAGCCATAGTTACAAAAAATGTGCTTAAGCAATCAGAAAAAATATATATTTTTAGATGATTATTTGAAATGTATGTTTGCCTCTCTCTCTCTCTATCTCTCTCTCTCTCTCTCTCGCGCACACACACACACACACACACACACTTGTCATTGGCTTTCTAATGTTTCTCATGCATTATGATATTTTCGAAGAAGCTGTAATGGTGATAAGTGTTGGCAGTAATTGTGTACTCATGTATTTTCCTCCTCCGCTAAGAGCACAGCTATAAAGTACGCAATTGACCTGTTTCTTAAGTAGAGCAGCATAGTGCCTGCAGTCTTTTCCTGATTACTGTAATGCACTCAGCTAATGATAAGGATCCTAAACATGAAAATAGTCTTACATTATTTATTTTACTTCCATGTTCACAATAAAGTGCCTGCCAGTTCCAACACAAATGTGAGTCACACAAAGAAGCTGCGGTGTTGCCTTACTAGACAGAGCTGAGAGGTTATGGAAAGATTATCCTGTTGTGTTATGCTTGTGAATGATGCAATCTGTTTTACTTTCAACCATGCGATTGGTTACATTTCTTAAGCAGTCCAAAGGATCTAACCTAATATTGTTACAGCTAAATAATACTAGAGATATAATGCTGTTAAGAGGAAATGATACCATTCTGATGTCCCTGATGGGAAGGTTCGGTATCTTCGCTATTAAGCTGGGCTTAGTATGTTTGTAAGACCAGCATCAGAAAATAGTTTTGATTCTCATTGTAGTCAGACGGTTGATGTGCCTTCTACCTGAAGCGAAGGCAGACCAAATTTCCCCAAAGTCTTTGCTTTCGCAGCTTCCTATCAGTGTGGTGCCTGTGAGGCTGAAAGCTAGCCGGCAGTCTGCAGTCCCAGCAGCACCAACAGAGGATCCACAATCATGCAACATGATTGTGACATGCAAGAGGCTCTGTTTTGTTTTTATTTTTTATTACTGTTCTTTTTGTCTTATGTGTTCGATTCGCTATGAGTAAGAGGTCGACATTGCTGCCACACAACAAGATGTTATTGAGTCAGCTTTTACGGATATAATCAATAGAACTCTTTACTGTGGAAAGTGATAATAGATGAAAGAGCATGCTTCCCTTTCTCCAAGGCAAAGTGGAGGCATTAAGTTTGGCCCTCTGAAGGGAGCCTGCCCATGGAGGTCGCAGACTATGGCTGTGTCTCAAACCGCCTACTTGCACACTTCAAATACTTAGTTTAAGTATATAGTGCAGATATTAGGACAATACTAACCATGGACAAGTGGGATCAACGCCAATAAGCGCTAAGTGCACACTAAAACAATGTTTTTTGTGTGCAAAATCAGCAAAAATAAGGTGGGAGCAAAACAATGGCCATCTTGTAAGGAGAAAGTCTAGTCAAACTCTAGCTTGTGCCACATTTGGTAATCACTTCTCCAGACTTCCTTCATACAAGATGCCAGAAGAAGAGCAATGTACACTGTACAATGTACTGTATGGTAAGTCTTTAGAAATAGCCTACAAAGGTAAAAAAAATACTTCAGTTTGTCTGCATAGACCCTCCCCATAGTAGCATAGATGTTTAATTTGTTTAAGCTACTGTAATTAATGGCTTAAAAAAACAAATTTATTTTGACATAGTGAAGTTGGTCTCAAACGCTATGAAACGCTACGACTGATTGATAAAGTTTTGGTCCCTAATAAAAATGTACACCCACCCATATCCATAAATACACCCTGAGTTGTTGTTAGACCTAAGTTTCCATGATAATGTTGGCCTAAACATCTGATTTAGACTGTTCAACAGTACAGCATTCTACAATGACAAAATCAAAAGTGTCACAGACACTCGGAAACTTTTCTCAACCTTCAAACTAAAAACACATGAAACATTTAATTTTCCGAGACCAGCTGCGATGTGGGAGATTGCCTAATTAAGTTTCAGGACCATTATACATGGAGGAGCAAGATATTTCATCAGGAATCACTTCCGGGAACCCGGATCGCACGAGGGGGGCATCTCCGGCTCTGCTCTCTCCTGGTTTGAACCCTACCTCACAGGACGCTCGTTTAACGTATCATGGCTTGGGCAGTCCTCACACAGGGGTCCCCCAGTGCTCAGTGCTGGGCCCCCTTCTTTTTGCTATCTACAACACCTCTCTGGGACAGATAATCTGTTCGCACAGCTTCTCATACCACTGCTATGCAGACGACACACAGCTCTATCTGTCCTTTCCTCCTGATGACCCCTTGGTCTCGGCACAGATCTCTGATTGCCTCTCAGACATATCTACATGGATGAAGGCACACCACCTCCAACTAAACCTCTTAAACACCTGCTGGTCCTCCCAGCTTAACCTACTATACATCATCACATCAACATTAAAATTGACTCCCTGTCTGTTGCACCTACCAAGGCTGCAAGAAATGTAGGAGTCATGCTCGACAACCAACTATCCTTCTCCGATCATGTTGCCTCGGTCACCCGGTCATGCTGTTTTACACTCTACGATATACTGAAAATCAGGACTTACCTGACTCAATATGCTACCCAACTCCTGGTACAGGCCATCTCACAACTTGACCACTGTAACGCCCTGCTGACCGGTCTCCCAGCCTGCACAGTGAAACCCCTTGCTCATCAAGCTACACTGGCTACCTATTGCCTCCCGCATCAAATTTAAGTCTCTAACGCTTGCCTACAAAGTAGTCTCCGGTTCTGCTCCCACCTACTTGAATACCCTCATACAGGCATATGCTACCTCCCGACCATTGAGCTCCTCTGATGAACGACGTCTAGCCCTGCCACTGGTACGCTCAGGCCTTTCCAAACTTTTCTCATCTGTTGTTCCTCGTTGGTGGAACACGCTACCAGTTCCTACTAGAGCAGGGACATCCCTCTCCACCTTCAAAAAACTCCTGAAGACCCAGCTGAAGACCTACCTTTTAAATTGTTTTAAATTGTTCTAGAATTGTTGGGAGAATTGTTTTAAAAAGCTTTAAACTGTTTACCATGTTGTAAGTCGCTTTGGTTAAAAATGTGCCAGCCAAATGTAATGTAATGTAACAGATTATGGGTATCAAACCCTTCGTTAATCGATATGTTAACTAAAGTTGACTATGTGATGGTTGTGAGAAAGGCTATGATCCATGATTGATAAAGCTAATATGGTTAGCTTGCCATGAGGCATTCGCTAAGAGCCATGCTTCGCAAGTTCATCGTTTAAGGGAGGAGGTTATAGAGAGGTAGGGAATGATGCATGCTAAGAATATATTAAATTGCATAATGGGAATTTATTTTACGTTATGGTATCTTCCCTATTTATCTTCATTCATGTTGAAGAATTCTGTTCATGAATATGAACATTAATATAAGTACTAGTACTAGAATACACCTTATGGTGCATCCTGGACACATCGTCAGTGATGCTCCCGGGGTGATAGGGTGTTTCGGGATCAGACACCCTCACCCGGGCGACCCAGCCGGGGGTGATCAGGCCCCGACTTGTGTCCAGGTAGCGCACTATGCCACGTGTCCCCCCTCTTTATCCCGAGCCACCATGAAGCTTTTTCAGCAGCTTCCAGGATGTTCTTGATGGCTCTTTGCCTGTGCAGTCCGCAAATCCCTAAGAGTCCCAGGACCCGGTGTAAAGACTGGCCTGCGAAGCCCCTGCAGCCCACTTCAACAGGCTCACAGCGGGCCTTCCACCCATTCCTCCGACACTCAGCTACCAGGTCCGCGTACTTGGCCCTCTTCCTTTCCTGGGCTTCCTCCATCCGATCTTCCCAGGGGACAGTTAGTTCCAGTAACACCACTTGCTTGCTTGCTGCGGACATCAAGACCATGTCCGGTCGGAGTGATGTGACTGCAATGGTGTCCGGGAATCTCAACTGTCTCCCTAGATCAACCAGGAGGTGCCAGTCTCTTGCTGTTGTGAGCAGGCCCCCTTGGGCCTTTCTGGGGGGCTGAGGCTTCTCACCTGCTCGGACAAAGGCAATTACATACTTGGTTGGATGATGCTGCTTGCTGATGTTAATGCCAATGCAGATGGTGTCTGCTACTGCCTTCAGGACCTGGTCATGGCGCCAACGATAACGCTCATCTCCCAAGGCCTTGGAGCAGCAGCTGAGGATGTGCTCTAGTGATCCCCTTTTCTGGCAGAGTTGGCAAGCAGGTGAGTCCACCAGGCCCCAAGTGAACAGGTTGGCAGGGCTGGGGAGGACGTCATACACTGACTGGACCAAGTATTAACTAGATGTACCGCAGAGCGGTACAAAATATGACCGCCGCCCAGTCCAGCACATTTTTTCCACAAAAAGAAATCACGCTGAAAGGCCTATATGATTCTAACTGTCTCACTAAATTGCATTATCCACACTCAATTCTTGGTATCTGCTAGACAACAAGTACCAAAACATGATTAGTTCATAGATTTCACATGTAAAATTAATTTTATACAACCCCACCTCCATCTTGCCTGTTCATAATTCTGAGAAATTCTTGATTGTTTGTGTTATGTTTATGTTATGTGTGTGGGTGTGTGTGTGTGTGTGAGTGTGTGTGTGTGTGTGTGTGTGTGTGTGTGTGTGTGCGTGCTTGTGTGTGTGCCTGCGTATGTGCCTGTGCATGCAAGCGTACATATGTCTACTGTGTGGGTATGTGTCATACGTATGATTACTGTGAATGTGTGTGTGTGTGTGTATATCTGTTTGTGCACATCTGTGCACATGAAATGGGTTAACATGACCCCTGGAGGCAAACATAAAAAAAAAATGGTCCTACTAAACCCTACGGTTTTCGAGATATTCACAGAAAACTGTGTCTGCCCTACCCTCCTTTCGGGGGTCCAGTCCAGCGGGGGGGCTACAGATCAAAACGAAAAATGACGGTTCCATGCTATCCATGTGGGGGTACATGCCCACCAAGTTTTGTGTACCCCGGTCTTTCAGTGTCCCGGGAATCCTTGTTGGTGTACGTCACTAAATGAACACATAAATTATTTTATTGTAAGGCCCCCCATGAACGAAAGTACACAAAACTTGGCATGCATTCGGAGGGTGTCATAATAATCCTACACTTTTAATTCCGTGCAGTTTTGACCTTGTCAGCCAGAGATATTGTGATAAAAACACCTACTTTTTTGCTTTTTAATTTTTAACTAGGTGGCGCTATACATGAAATAAGTGGTAATGGGATGGGTTGACATGCCCCCTTAAAGGACAATTCCGGCGCAAAATGAACCTGGGGGTTAATAACACATTTGTACGAGTTCGACCGTTCGCTGGGATTTATTTTCATGCTAGTCGAATGTGACCAGTTTTATTGCAAACCGCTAATTAGCTTTTAACGCTAGCCTTCGGGGCACACGTACAGTAGAAAGAAATCGCTATTTCTATACCACTAAAAAGGCTCAAAATAGCACCACACTTAAACAGTAGCATAATGAGGGTCTCTACATGTAAACCGAAGCATTGAGAACTTTGTAAGTGTACAGGCAGTTTATTAAATAGAAACACATTACCGTTCACGTCTGGTTGTTCACATATACAGGCAGGCGATGTGAACTAAAATCATGTAATTTGCTCAATATAGGCCTATCAGAAATAAGCTCCGATGTAACATAACTTGTATAGTGTACTTACTTAGTGGATGTCCATCTGGTCTCTCTGGTATGGATCGATCGCCGCCTCCAATTTCTTTTCGGGACATGGAAAAAAGTTTCAACTACAGCCCTGTTTATCAATGAGGGGGAATCTTCAGACTCTACAAAACACTGCGTCTCTTGGGGGTCAAGACGCAACAGGTCCCACTCCATGCAACACAGGCACTCCTCTTCGGTGGCTATAGCTTCACAATGTCCGCAGGTAGCCTACAGTTTCTAGAAGTGCGAGGCTGTGTGCAGCATTGACTACAGGTAGCTCTCTCTCTCTCATAGCCCTTTCACGGAGCTCCGCAGCTCTTCGTTGGTAGGCTATATTCCGACGTCCATAAGGGTTCATCCTCGATGTCTTCAAATTCGTTCAAATAGCCTGCCATCTCTTATGTCTCCTGTTGCGTTCAGTGCTTCTCTTTTGCACAGTCCTTTCTTTCAGCAACAACGTTTCACATGAGATTCACTTCACATCCCAGAGTTTCGTTTTCCCAAGGCGCCTGCCTGTATGTGAACCAGACGTGAACGGTAATGTGTTTCTTTTTAATAAACTGCCTGTACACTTACAAAGTTCTCAATGCTTCGGTTTACATGTAGAGACCCTCATTATGCTACTGTGTAAGTGTGGTGCTATTTTGAGCCTTGTTAGTGGTATAGAAATAGCGATTTCTTTCTACTGTACGTGTGCCCCGAAGGCTAGCGTTAAACACTAATTAGCGGTTTGCAATAAAACTGGTCACATTCGACTAGCATGAAAATAAATCCCAGCGAACGGTCGAACTCGTACAAATGTGTTATTAACCCCCAGGTTCATTTTGCGCCGGAATTGTCCTTTAAGACCAACATACATAAAAAAGGTGGACCTCCTAGGCCCTACGGTTCTCGAGATATTCACAGAAAACTGTCTCCGGCCACCTACAGGCCAGTTGGTGTATAGTAACATAAATTAATTTATTGTGTGGCCCCCCATGAACAGAATTCTACAAAATTTGGCGTGCATACAGAGGGTGTCATAATGATCCTACACTTCCAATTTCGTGCAGTTTTGACTATGTTAGGTCACAGATACATGCGATTACAACACCTCATTTTTACTTTTTTGTGTTTAACTAGGTGGCGCTATACATGAAATGAGTGGTTATGGAATGGGTTGACATGGCCCTTTGAGATCAACATACAAAAAAAAATGGTCCTACTAAACCCTACGGTTTTCGAGATATTCACAGAAAACTGTGTCTGCCCTACCCTCCTTTCTGGGGTCCAGTCCAGCGGGGGGGCTACAGATCAAAACGAAAAACGATGGTTCCATGCTATCCATGTGGGGTTACATGCCCACCAATTTTCGTGTACCCCGGTCTTTCAGTGTCCCGGGACTCATTGACGGAAATTTGGGCATGCGAAAAAAAAAAATAAAAAAAAAATAAAAAAAATTCTGACTAAACCTATATGACCGCCGCTTCGCTGCGCGGCGGTCATAATAATATTACATATATATGAATATTAAATGTAAGCAAGACAGTGTACTTACTATTGAACTAAGCATCTTTAAAACCCAGTGAAACGTTTCATGACATGTTTTCAACATTGGAGTGAGTTTATTGTGAAGAAAAGAAGGCGAGTCATTACAGTGCACAAGGTAGCAAACTGATGGGCTGGAAATGTTTATGGCTCAGTCTGAGACATTATGTCTGTGTCCCATTTTCATTCTTCAACAGTAATTCAACTCATATATTGCGCTTGGCCTTAAAAAAAAAAACAGTTGTGATTGGACAAAAAGGCAGAGATTAAACTTGCCTTTTGAAATATGAAATGTGCATATCAGTGTTTCAAATTGAGCCATAAAAAGGACTTGGCGGAGGCCAATGTCTGAATACTCCCCCGTCATTAAAGCTTTAAGCCATAATGCTGCCACTGCTTGAACACTTACCACATGAAAAGTACCAGTATGGGGGCGTCTCAGCTTAGCAATATTAAGATATTTCAATTAGTTCAAGACAATGAAACGCTTAGGAGTGTGGCGCCGTGATGACATGTAGTTTTGTGTGAATCATGAAAGGGATTTTTTCCATCTCACTAAATCCCAGCCTATAGGCAAATGAGGATTTAGACTGCGGCTCTCCCACATGTCCCCTGTGTAATGAGTTCTGCACTTATTCACACTTTTCACTGGAGTCTCAGACTGACTGACTGCCTCTGTTGCTTCAGTCTTGTACCTATTTTCTTTGTCTTTGGGTTTTGGGGAACATAAAATAGCCTTTTGCATTCTGTGTGCACATCCAGTCCAGGCATTGCCCCTGGCATGGCTGTGTTCATAATATTATGTAGCATATATTATGAATCATGCATGATACAAGGATACAAGGATACAAGGAAGTTTATTGTCACATGCATATAGTTACTGGAAGTAACAAATGCAGTGAAATTATGTTTGGTGTTAGCCTATTTGTGCATTTATTGGGGGGGGGGGGGGTAAAAAGTGCAGTAGAAGAGGGGTTTAGTAGATTAAGGGGCCGTTGACACGAAACCGCCGGGTGGATTTTATCTTACCGCTTTCACACCTTTAACGACTCCGGCAAGAAAAAACCTTGCGTGTGCACACAGAGGTGTAACCGGCTAAGTGTGCTGTAGTGCATATGCCAGACCAGTCGATGGCGCCGCTGTGCAGAAGCTTCACGATAGTTTCGCGTGAATCGCGTAGAAGAAAACATTGTTGAAACAGTTTGTCAGAGAATGTCTAATAAGGCAGTAGGAGTTAAGTCTTATAGAGACGAATGACCCATTAGACCAGCCTCAGACGAGTCCAGGAAGTGACGTCAATTCCAGAAATAAGTACATCATTTACTTTACTCTTTATGGAGAATACAGTGGGGAAAAACGTGTTTTCTTTTACAGTTCATGGAAAAAATAGTCACATTAGGTAGAATCTTTTTATTATTATTCGTAATTCACATGTATTTATTAAATAATCGATCGCGACTGACTGTCCACGTGATCTGCCAGTCAGCTGGGAGGAGCTTGTGACTCACGCATAGGGACTCACGGCAGATATTGCGCGAAATGTTGGTTTATTTAAATGTTTGTATCGTTTAGATGTCCTTCCTATTCATTAACATGAACATGATGACTGACTAAATAAATGACTACGATATTTAATAAACCATTGTAGGCATACAAGTTATCATTATCTTACATCAATTAGTTTTCTGTAGGCTAGTCTAGTGTGACATGCTTTACACTAGGCTACAGCATAAAAATAGGCGCAACAATAGGGTATCAACACGTTTGCAGTATCACTGTTGCAGAAATCACATACAAGAAAGCATCCTCTTGATTGTTTGTACATTTTTGCATATTCCAACATAAGGAAGCAGCATGAGGAAACGTGTCGTTTTTCTGCCTTATTTTCTAACTACTTTTACGAGTCTGCAGTATCACCGAGTAGCTGTTACAAGAGGGTCTGGCGTCCCTTTGTTATGACGCAACTTCCTGCGACGGTCATTCGTCGGAAAATGACTTAACTCCCTCTCTAATAAGGGGAGAACCGCCACTCTCGGGAAACTTCCGGTTTCTGAACTGGTTGCAGTTCCTGTTCTGGTTCCACATGAGGGCGCTCACGAATTAAGTGCAGAATGAATGGAGGTCTATGGAGCTGTACCCTCGGGGTATTCTCGGGATATAATTTTTTGGCCAGAAATTGGAATGTTGCATGCGAAAGAGGGGGCAGAGAAAATATACACTATATACAATATACAATATTTTTTGAGTCACTTATTTGTTCTAAAAAGCCTTTCAAATGCGTCAATGACGTCATTCATTAGCAGCAAGCTAGTGAGTTGTGGGCAACAACGACCCAACCTGTAAGAAATCGAAAGGACGTAAGTACTCGTTCATTCAACTTTTGACCTATAATCCATATTGATCTTGCAGAAACCACAATCCAATCTTCGATTTGTCAACGACAACCAGGTAAAAGAGACACATTTAGCCGTCTAGCTCCATAGACCCCCATTGTTTTTGCACTTATTCGTGATCGCCCCTAGCGGAACTGCAGCAGATTGCAGGTACAATGGAGTTAATAGGGAGTGATCCGGCTCTCCGTAAACGGGCTCTGAGTTTGTTAAGCCAGAGAATGTCTAATAAGTGCTCTGGTTAAGCAGTTGCATGAAATAAGGAGACTAATTAAGTTAAACTAATAAAGTTCATTTTCAAGGTATGTGACTGCTATGTGAAATTTCAAATGCTTAGCCTACGCATTGCATTAGGTCTGAGCACCACTGGAGAAAACACTAACAAGCAGTAAGCTAATGTTTAACTAAGTTAAGCTAACGTGTGCTTCTAACTTACCACTAAAGGCTGATAGGCTACATTGTGCACATAAATCATGACAGGGGAAAGAAGACATTTTAATATGATAAATAAATGGTTTGGTTTGTTTTGACAAGCAGCATGTCAGGTGAGTGCCGTGGCTGAGTTGAGAGGTGGGGCTATGTCGTCATAAAGTTGCCGGCTTCGCACCTACAGGCCGTCTACACGGCACTGTCTAGCCGGCGGTCTCAAAAGTTCCCACTTCGGAAGCCGGTTTCAAAAGCTATCGGTTTCAGTCTCCTAAACTGCCGGCGTCGTGTACACGCAAGGCGTAACCGTTAACAAAACCTCACCGGTTTCACAAAAACCGGCGTCGTGTGCACGGCCCCTAAGTGGCAAGGGCTGCATAAGAAAGGTGGGGGAGGATTGGGATTGGGGGGGCACCAACAAGGAGCACCCAAGAGCAACAGGGGCAAGGAAAAACTCCCTTACCCAGGAAGAAACCTTGGGCAGATCCACGGCTCAAGGGGCTAACCCAACTGCCAGGGGTCTTGGTGTGTGTGTTGGGGGGATGACAGGGGAGATGGGATAGTGTGCTGTGTATGTGGGGAGAGGGCATCACGGATTAGCTGTATATGTTAAAAAGGACTGGGGAAAGCTCAACATAACATAACAAAACGCTATCAATCCTTAATTTTACACAATTGGTGATTTCCAGTCAAAATGTAGATATATTTTGTTTCTGGTTGATGCTGTAAAATCTCTGGAGCATTTGCAGCTCCCAATTACGCTCAGTATTTCAATGCATCTGGAATCTAGCATCCCTCTTTTAAACAGTGTCATTTGCAGTAGGCTTCATTAACGAGAAAGGCCAAACATCTCAAGGGTCCTGTGAGAAGCGCTCTGGGATGGAGCATCACCTCCATCGCTCCCTTTCTCTCATCCTTCCTCCCTTCCTTCCTTCCTTCCTTCCTCCCATTACATCTAATCCCACCACAGCTTTGCCAAGCAAATCAACTGAAATGAACTGAGCTTAAGTGAATTATTGATATCTCTTAAAGATACCACCAGACAAGCACTTATATAGGGCTGGTGGAAATGCATCTGTGAACGTAGCAGTAGCGACAAAAGCTACGTAGATATATTCTAGTCCGGTGATTCAGGGCACAGAAGTAAACAGTTACCAGGCCACTGACCTTGATACCTCAAAAAAAAAAAGGCTCTGCCTATCGAGCCCACCGCATTCTCATGCCGCCTTTCTAATTTGAGCCGGGCTGTTTGTGTTGTTCACAGTGCATTTAGGCAGGTTTCAGAGAGCCGGGTCGATGCAGGAGTGCTGCCAACCCTGGGCCCCCAGAGCCATCTCCAAACAAAACCACTCAAGCTGTACACACAGCGCAGCGCGCACCGGCAGGTCTGCATGGCAGAGAGCGCGGCAGCACAGATAGGCAACAGCCACCCCCCATACACTTCAAAGCAAACAGCGGTTTTATGGCTGTTTTTTTCCCCCTCTACAATAATACAATATCCATTCTTTAAATATGCCGTTTGTAAATGTGGTGTCATTTGTTTGTTTACCTTTGTGGTTTGCTTTGCTTTGCTTTTGTTGCTGCTGCGATTGCTCTTGTTTTGCTTTCGGAGGTTTGCTTCCCTGAATTTGAGAGTGAGGACCTGGGTTATTCATTCGGAAATGTCCACCAGCAAAAGTTGCATGTCTGTTCAGTTGTGCAGGAATTTGTCAAAAGCAAGATTATATACTTTATGCTGAGGGAGTGTTACAGCTTATTACAGACCAAAAAAAAAAAAAATGATTCTTGCACCTGCAAGTAAAGAAATGAAAAGAGAATGCTGATGTCAGATTTTGTGTGCATGTTATGCTGTGTGTCTATGTGGTGTGTGTTGTACATGTGTACATCTGTGTGCATGTAATAGAGTGTGTGTGAGAATCTGCTTTAAATGTCTCACATTTATAGTGTGCAATTTTGCCAAGCCCGATTAGAGGCAGCTCATTCTATTGGGTAAGGGAAAAGCAAGAGGTAAGCAGGAAGCACTCAGAAAACACACACATACAGAGAGAGAGAGACACGTACCACAGTTACAATGTCATCCTGCAATACAGCCTTTAGCCAAAGAAAAACAAGCTTTGTTTTTTACTTTTACCTGTGTTCCACATCTGTGTATAACGAGATGCTGTGCCAAATTTCAGCACAGGCTCCCAAGGATCTTCTCTGGGGAGTGATTCCATGTCATCAAAGAGCACATCACCTGTTATTGTAATGAGTTCTGACTCTGACTCGACTCTGAATCATTAGTGAATGGATCAACGGCACTCATCGATGCGGCCGAGGGCCAGCGGGAACGTGTGTCTGATGGGGGCCCTTCCAACATGCCCAGATTGATCATTATTTTAATCGCGGCCGGCACACAGTCATGGAGACCACAACAGCTCCCAAAATTCTGAGGGTGAGAGGAAAATTTGGGCGCCTGTCCAAGCAAATAAATGGACGACTGGTACAAAATATAGTTTTAAATTAGGCAATTTTTTTTTTCCATCTGAGGGAGCGCAACACATCTATAATTTCAGGCCATATAGGAGTAGTCTGCCTCTGAAAGAGAACAGGTTAGATTAGAATAAGCAGGATGAATTATGTTGTGTTCCCACAGACTAAAATGAAAGTCTATTGGTAAATTGAAGAAAATTATTGCAATTTCATGCGGCTTACCCCTATCTTACAAGAAGCGTAGCGAGAAATGGCAAGGTATTGAACCAGCAATTCATATTTGATGCTGTGCATGCAAAATAAAAAATATATTTTCCTTCTCTGGGCAAAAAGTCTTTTGACCCAACTTTAGGTTCTCCAACATGAATAGATACTGTACACAACTGTGAGCTATATTATGTTGCCTAGAGCCCAAGCCTGGTGTTTTCCCTTTCCTTAGCTTTGTCTAAGGGTAAGATCAGTGCTGGTTAGCCTTGCTGTTTTAAAAGCCCATCAGTGTGTTCAAGTGTTCCCCTGGCATATCACAAAAGGTGTCAGCATCCAAAGAAAATAGATCAAGAGCCAACCTCAGGAGGAGATATTATCAGGGGATATAAACAATACAGTGGCCTTGACTAATCTGATATTAGAAAATGCCAGACTGCTCTAAAGTTCAGGGAGAAGTCTATATGCTTTCTGTCCACAAAACTCAATCTACTGATTTGATAAGATAGTGGGTGTAGACAAGGGCCATCCTTTCTCTCTGAAACAAACCAAAGTAGGACCCCCACCCCTACATCCCCCCCCAACCAGCAGCATGCTGCTTTTAAGAGTTACTCAAGATGGTCATTATCAAAGCCTTTATGGGGAAAACCATCATCCCTGTATAAATACTCAATATGAAGTATTACCAGATTAAACAGCTTCTTGACAATTAACAAGATTAACTTTTGTGCTATTAATTAGAGGACTGGGGTAATGCAATCAAGATTCATTTTTTGCCCTGAATAAGGCTCACTAGATAAGTGATTGGGTAGGCTATACTTTATGTTGTGCCTCTCTAAATAATGGATGAATTACATGTGCTTTAGGAAGGCTTTGAGTTGCTTAGCAACAGCTGCCACAATGGCAAATTCCACAACAGTGCGCAAACCGAGAACAGTCATGCTCCCCCGGCATCCAGATAAATAAAGAAAAATGGGGAATACACCATGCAAACAAAAAGTTACACTAATATTCAGACAACATTTTAATCATTTTCAGTGCATGGCTAAGAAAAGGTCAATGAGACAATGAGCACCTCAAATGAGGCATGTAAATTAATCTACGCATTTGAAATATGGCTAATGATGATTGAGCACCAACACTTTTCAGCCATTTCTTTCACCTGTTCATGTCGGTGTCAACTGCCTCTCTAAATGGGGAATTCGGATCAATGATCCGAATTAACAGGAAAAGGTTAGACAAACACATGTCAGGGCCTGACTTTCTTTTTCCTGGCATGAATTACTCATGCTCTCTTATAATAACATAATACACTCCTTCGTAATCTCTTATGATTTATACATCTAGACTCCTTTTATTTACTTAGACCTGCATCACTTTAACATATGAAGTCCCGCAGCATTTACATTTTTTAATGCTAAAGTTTTCCACCATATCCATTTTTCATCGCCCCAAATCCATTTCACAATTAAAGAAGGTGCAATTACTTTCCTCCCCAAAATGGTGGATAGAATCATTTTTCAGCACTGTATTATTAATCAAAGTGCCAGGATTGACCCGGCCTCTCGACTGTGAAATTGTATTTCTACTTTACCAAACAACAATAATAGATCGGGAGTGGGTGAGGGGAGAGGAGAGAGAGAGAGTAAATTGTACAGCACGGTTTAAATCAGTGGCTAATAATTACAGCACAGGGCCATTGTGTCTGCAGAGACTGCACGCTGCCGAAGTCATTTTCAATTAATGTCTATAGAAGCCAATGTGAATAGCAGCTCATTGAATCCTCTGAACTGGACAATAGTTAACACTGAACTCTGCTGCAGCGGTGGAATTTGGAATATTGCATCTGAATATATCTCTCTCTCTCCCTCTCTCTCTCACCCTTGCTTGCTTGCTCCTCTTCTCTCTCTCCCTTTATCTCTCCATCTCACACACACACATTCACTCTATTTGTCTTGATTTCTTTCTCTCTGTCTCTCTCTTACACACACACACACACACACACACACACACACACACACACACACACACACACATCTGTCCATTTGCTTACATAATGTTCATTTCATACTGTGCTAAACTGTGGTGATGAATAAGGATCCTCTCAAGTCGTGGGGTGAAATGCAGAGAAATGACTGATTCACAGTAATGCTAAGGCTGTGGGACCCTCTGTTGTACTAAAGAGACATTGTTACACAACCAGACACAGACAGATTGCAATAGGGACACTGGTAATAGAAATATGGTCCGTATAGCACGCATGCGGCAAGGATACTTGTGATTTAAAATGTTTTTCTTACTGTGACTGTCTTATTGCCATATTAAAAGAAACAGAATAGGTATTGTCTTCTGTGAGTTCCATAAAATATATTCATAGTAAAAAACCCAATGACCTGTGTTTATTTTTTTTATTTGGGTATGTTTGTGTGTGTGTGTGTGTGTGTGTGTGTGTGTGTGTGTGTGTGCCTCTCAGTGTTGGGGCTAATGCGTTACAAAAGTAATGTAATTACTGTAATATATTGCTGTTTGCGGTAACGCGGTAATGTAAGGCATTACAAAAAAAATATTGGGTAATATTTACTCGGTACAAACTTCAGTAACGCACGTTACAATGCAGTTTAACCCAAAATTAAGCGCTTGTTTTGTTTTGATACATATTCGCAAACACCACGCGATAACAACAGAGGAGAAAAAATCAGCGCAAAATAGTAGAACGTATCTCCTGATACTGGTTGAATATGACTGTGGCTGCAGCAGACTCGCAGGCGGACTATTTGCTGGATGGACATAAGCCTAGCTCATTATTTTCAGCTTGTCAGAGACAAGGCTATGAAGAACATAATAGTTAGTGCACTTTGTGTGCGAAACCGAAAGATCTCTCAGCTCGCGAAATAGCACAAGTAAATTAATGAAACATCTATAGTGCCACGCTAATCTCTTTGATTATTGATAAAACACAAACTATGCTGTTGTGCATGTCAGCTTTGTGCTGTGAACTTGAATTGAAGAGAATAAAGGGATAGAAATGCAGAAAAAGATTGTGTAGCCTGGCAGTGCCACCGCTCCCACCACTCGCATCACGCACTTTGCGTTGGGCACCAAAGGACAGAGGGGGCACCCAAATGTAACCAATGAATAGTAGCTTTACTGCAAACTGCGTTTCACTCTTTATCAATAACGTTTACAATGTCAAAATGCACTAACACGATGTTACATGCAAGTTTGATACCTTTTGGGTTCTCTCAATCACCAGGTAGTACTAGAATTGGTGGGTCTTTTCCAAGCATTTAGGCTACATGAAGCACATGATATACTGAGTCGACTGAAACTCATTCCATTCAGATAGCTAGGTGGATACCAGGCTCATAATTCACTTGTATTCACAAAACGAAATGTGAAGCAACATGTCATTGCATACTTCCATTTCCAAAGCAATGACGGTTGCTTAAAACAACTTAACATTGTGTATATTATTGTTAATATTGTGCTATCAATGTAACTCAAACAAATAAGGCTTGTAAACAAGAGCTGGCAAAAGGGCATTATGACAACGTAAAGATCGATCAATGCTCTTAAAGTGACAGTGCACCATTTATAAGTAAAACAGCATTTCTTCAGAAATTAATGTTTAAAAATACACAGTAATGGTCTGTAAATAATAGGCCTTTTATTTTACTTTAGGTGTTTGAGTTATCATTTAAATGTCACTCACTTAGGGCACCGAAATGTAAAAAAATTATTTCAATTAATCATAAAATTGCCCTGATATGTCACTAGACATTAAGAAATCATGTTCATTTCAAATACTTATATCACTGACAACAGTAGTCTGGCCAGGATATTGTCATTTAAAAAGTGAAGTTGCAGCCCTCAACTGATGTTGATGTTGTCATGTTGTGTTTTGGCCTAATGCGCCACCCTCCACCAATCTACTAATCACAAAGTCAGTAGTGTTTCATCATCCGGTTGCCAACTCTGCCAGTTAGAGGGGAGGGGAAGGGGATACACCGCTCTACAGTAATTTGAAAGTGATTGTAGTACCCGTTTTGGCCACAATCTTACATACGGTTCCTTTAAGCTTTGATTTACAATATAGTAGGCTCTCTATTGATTTTAATGAGTAGGCCTAGCCCTTAAAGTTACAGTATTTCTATCACAATTTACCAGACTTTGACCTTTTGTTGGTTTTTAACAAAATTCTGACTATGATTGTTCCTTGTATTGCATTATGAGCACTGCGCCTAGTGCATTCTACTGTTGCCTTAAGCCTAGCTCAGTCATTATGCTATACCACATCTCCCTCCATTGGAAGAGCGAGCTGCATTGAGCGTAATAAACTGCATTTAGAATGGCAAATCCATATTTCTAGATATTGAAAGTAACTTAAAAGTAATGCAATAGTAGTGTAATGCCTTACAATTCAGAGACAGTAATATTATAATGTAACAAATTACTTTGAAATGACAGTAATAAGTAATGCATAGTACATTACGATTTTGAAGTAACTTGCCCAACACTGGTGCCTCTCATGCATAAAGTTACATTTGTATCAGCATGGTTGGGTAACAAAAGACCTAAACACATGCAGAGCAAAGTGCTGTCTAAACATTTGGCAAACGAGTCCTGCTCTTTCCTCATCTCTAGCCACTGCAACACATGCATGAGGCCATGTGTTAAAATGGCTGTGAGTTAGATTGATGGCACAGGTGAGCAGCGAGTTAAAGTCATATGGGAGTCTCTTGAGGTTCACATCTCTCTTCCTGATAGAGATGTGTTGATAGCTCATAAGTCATGGACTCAAAATAGGGTTGTAATGATGGAAAAGATGGTGTACCGTCCTCCCCTGGTATGCTAGTCTTGCAAAATATGAGGCTGGTGAACACAAATAGACCATTTGTCTATTGTTTTTTTTTGTCTGTTTGTTTGTTTTGGCAAATGACTAATTGATGTTACTATTCCAGAAGAGCCCATGAGAACTGTAAAGCATTTATATAGACCCTTTCAACAATAAAAACAAAAACAATGCTTGAACATTCTATTTGGTTCCCAATCTACTTTGCATTAAGATAACATATAGAATGTTAAAACGGAAGCCTTGTGGGGCCAACTATGATGCTGATAATGGAACTCTCTTGAAAGGGTATATACCTGGCTGAGCCCACTCTCCAGTGAGTACCGAAGGATCCAAAACATCTCTTGCTACTCTTATTTCCTCAGAAAGACAAAAATGATCCATAATAAAGGACAGCTTCACAACGTCCTTATCAACTGCATGGAACTTCAGCTATGGACTCCAGTACAGCTGCAGAGTTCTCTGCACAGTGTTATGGTTCAGCGACATCAAAGACACAATTCCCACAGCACATCCATTCTAAAGAGTATGCAAATGGGCCAGATACTCTGGAGACACGTCTCTACATCACCAACACAGACACAGACTCTCCAACACAGACTCTAAAATGGAATGGTGTACCTGGCAAAGTGTGTGTGCCTTTCGCCGTTAACTGCCAGAAGTTTGAATAAAAATGAGGGAGCTCACACGGACAGATCTATAATACATTTTAGAGCTCTTTGAAGTGCAAAATTGTGTGAGCTAAAACTTGAAATAAAGCTGCAAGCGTCCAGCCGTCTTCCTGATGAGCACTTCCATTTGATATTTTCTCAAAAATAAGAAATACCAGGCAGTGTGGATTTTCAAACTTTCTCCTCTCTCTCTCTCTCTCTCTCTCTCTCTCTATCTCTCTCTCTCTCTCTCTCTCTGTCTCCCAGCCCATCAGTTGCCTATTACAGTAACAAGTGATTGGAATGAGAATATGAGCAGCCTGACTTTGGCTGTTTTCATGGCCCTTTTTATGTCTGACAGGATATGCATTGATGACTATTGCCAAAAAAACTCAAATGATTTTCAAAAAAAATGCTCCGATTTCAAACTTATTGAAGTTCTCTCGAGTTACATAAAGGTTACATAAAAATGATGAATAATGAATGGTGTATTACACCAGGCTGTCATTAAAAACTTCATATTTTATTAAGAGAGTGAGAGAAGCACGCGCCAGATACAATTCATGTACCTCTCTCTAATTATCCTTGCAAATGACTTTGGGGACCAGGCCTAAATAAGAGTCTGCAGAAGACAGCAGCGCAGCACGTTTCCGCGGGCACCGCTGTCACACACATTCTGAGGAGCTCTGCCCAAGGTCAGCTGACAACAAATGTAACGTTCAGCCTGTCACAGGCGACAAGAGGCAGGGTAAACATAATGGAAAAGCTGCCCAGTACATGGACAGTCTTTAAAATGTCATCAAGGAGCCACAAAGGCAAAACACTATGCAACACATAAATAGCAGCCAGACAGAGGCTGTGGATGTATTCACTGACTGGACACAAACTGTCCAGCAGAGAAAGGAAAGGTGACATCCTGGGTTTAATTATTGCCGCAAAGTAGGCTGACCTGTCAGGAAGAGATGATTGACACTTTGTGTCAAGGGAAGGGGTATTACTGTAATTTGACATCTTAGTTATGCCTTGAGAAGGGGCTCCAATTCCAGGTAGGTGCCCAGCATTCAGTGCGCGGCTTTTTCTCAGTGACACTGATCATATCAGAGGGGAGTGTGGCAAATGTCAGACAGGGAAATAGCCTGGAATAATTGACACCACATAGCTGTTATTTCAGCCGTCAAAAAGTGGGCAGGCAACTCACAGTGAGAAGTGAGCATGTCTGTGCTTGTGAATGTGTGTGTGTGTGTGTGTGTGTGTGCGCGCGCTTGTGCTTATATGTGAGTGTGCATGAGAAATCACAGTGTGAGACTGAACCATATTTAAACCATGGCCCCATTTGAAGAAAAACAGACATATCTATTGTTCTCATGCATGCGCAGAGTCAAGTGTGCAGTCAGCGCAGAGCAGAAAGGCGTAACAGCTCAGCAGACCCACACTCAGCCTGGCCTCAGACAGACAACAGTGTTTAAGTCCAATTTCACATTAGTGCAATTGAAATGTACGAAACCGCTGTCCACACACACCGCCCATAACAAAATCCCAGTCCAATCAGATGACTGAATAGACACCAGTTTAACACCAATTACGGAGCCACCACCATTACACCACAGGTATACTCCCCCCTCCTGAGGTCAGTGCTGAAGACCATGAAACCACCATTAACATTCCCCTCAACATCTCTGTGCTAACTTGCACACACCAAGCTCTCATTCACAGGATCTAGTAGAGCTGCCACACAAGGCTACTACTGACTCACAAAGACACGGCGGGCTAAGCACGATGAGAATAAGTGAGGAAAACAGCTGATTCAAATGCTTTAAATCATATTGCAGCATAAGCTGTTGCCTTGATGTGTGCAGTGTAGGACAACGTCTTGGCCACTTATCTGAAGGTGCTATAACATCAAGGCCATGAGCAGACAGAGCACTGGCTTCCTTTTTCACTCAGATGATTTTGCCATCACTGGTGTTGTTATTGCTGTGGATGTGTGGTATGGTGTTCTTGTGTTTGTGTGTTTGATGCATACAAGAGCCATGGAACACATACACACCTCTGCACACAGCATCGCTGCATGTCTTTGACAGCCATCAATGGTCCCATACAGATTCAGGTGAGATTCCGTTTGCTCTCAATTCCCTGAGCTGGACTGCCTTGCTTTGTCATTTCATTCATGTAAATTTCCTGTTGTGATATTCTGATGTCACCTCTGCTATCTTCTTTTGCCTTTTCTTTTTGTCAGTGCTCCATCTCTCCTCTCTCCCCCATCTCTCCCTCACCCAAGTCGTAGAATACCCTAGCTCATGCCGCCCCGCCCCACCCTTGGGTTTTCACTTCTGCCAGCCCTTGAGAAAACACTTGCGATGAGAGGCATCCCCGCATGCCAAGATAATGAAACCTCTTGGAGGGGCCCCGCACACGAAAAGACAATAGGAGTGCTATCTTTCCTAATCAGCAGCCCCTCTCCTCCTCCTCTCCCCACCTCATGGCACTTGGAGCTTGCCTCAACTGACTCCGAATGGCTCCTGCTCTCTATCATAGATATCCACAGGGCCTTGCTCCCAACGCCCCCCTTTTTTTTTATTCCCCAGCTCCTCAAGTAGTTGTTTATCTGAATTGCTCTCGGTCAAGGTTCAGTTGATGATGAAGTGCAGATCTGAATCCCGATGGCTCATAACAAATACCCACCTCCTCCTGGAGCAGGGGCTTCTCTCATATTTGCGTGCTGAAATAACGTGTTGTAGAGGAAAACATCATTCCCTTGTTCAACAAACTCCCCCCAACCTCCACCCCGAACCAAAAAACAGTCAGAATGCTGATGATGTCAGTGCCTTTTGGCAAGACATGCACAGACTTTAAGAAGTGGAGAGAGAGAGAGAGAGAGAGAGAGAGAGAGAGAGAGAGAGAGAGAGAGAGAGTCCTTAATGAACCAGGGCCAAGGACCTCAGTACAGAGGCGAAAAAAAGCCCTATTTTTTTTATCTCTGATCAAAAACCAAAAGGGGCCCGACTCTCGGCAAACCTAGTTCCATCCCCCCGGTATGATCTATATTTCATTGTCTCGGTAACATCTGTAATTAATCACCCGTTTCAGACTGAATGCCGTCTGTCCTCCCTTCTATTTTTTTCTCTAATGGGGTCAGTGCTCTCATTTAAAACAGCGGAGGACACAGAGGAGTGAAATACTGTGCCCGGCAAAGATCTCTCCCCAGCAGAGGCTTGCAAGAAGTAGATGAGCAGAAACAGAATGTTTTTTTTTACTCTCTCTCTCTCTTTCTCTCTAGTGTTCTCTTCACTAGTGTCCTTCTTTAATGTCTTTGAGTAGGCACCACGACTGCAACTAATTATCCTTTGTTTCTAATCATGCCCCGGTTCCCCAAAAGGAAGTGCGAGAAAAAAGTCTGGTGTTTTTGTGTTCTGTTTGTAATGTGTTTTTCTTTATCGTGCCAGAGTGCTGTGCAGGGCTCTCATCAAGCTTGGTGGCTGCCGAATGCCACAGCTCATGAATCGGGAAAACAAGCATGACGGGGAAAACGCCTCTATCCCTCAGCGAGGGATGGAGAAGAATGATATATGCAAAACTCAAGGCAGCAGCCATGACCTTGAACACATCTTTAACCATTTGCCATCTGTTAGTCAGATGAAGTCATGGCATTTGCATGGCTGGCACGTGACTGAACACTCAGCCATTGCCATTTGGTTAAATGTGGAGAGAGCAAGAGAGAGAGCAAGAGAGAGAGAAAAAGAGAGACAGAGAGAGAGAGACAGAGAGAGAGAGAGAGATCAAGCATGCATGAAGTGATTCAACTAATCGTCAAGCCCTCAACTGATTCATACAGTGAGTTCCCTTTTTAAGGTAAGCTTTCTTTCCTCAGATTTATTTTCTCTCCACGGCCCTGCTCCTGAGCCAGCTTTCCATATTTAGCACGTACCTGCCCGAGCATCTCACACCAACAGAGGGAAGAAGGAAGTCCATCTCAGAGTCCAAAAAAATAAATATATATATATTCAAATGTCCCTTTGTGTGTGTGTGTGTGAGAAAGAGAGAGAGAGAAGAGAGGGGCAGTGTGTGTGTGTGTGTGTGTGTGTGTGTGTGTGTGTGTGTGTGTGTGTGTGTGTGTGTTGTTGTGTTGTACACTTGAAATGCCACAATCACAATCAGAGAACAATGATTTGGTAGATATTCAGGTAGTGTGAGAAAAATAATCCTGCAATATTGAAATATATGAAGGCTTTAAACCCAGGCACTTTCCTTTGAAAAGCAATTTTCCAATAACCCCTATGGCTGATAAAATCCAGATATTAATTTGAGCAGATATTCACAAAGCGCATTATCCATAGCTGCTTAGATCACAGAATGGGCTTTTATCATTGACCATGCTAATATTCTAATTTCTTCTTATCTGACTGCCTCATAGCTCCCCATTATGATTAATGATTAATGCAGAACATGAACACTGAACACACACACACACACACACACACACACACACACACACACACACACACACAAAACACACAAGTAGAAAAAGACAGCCACAACTGTGAATCAGACCAGAGCGATTCCGAGGGCTTCTCGACATGTTTTTATCTCCGTCAGAATAATAAAGGGCCTCTAAACAAACAGAGAAAGTGAGAGGAACCCGACCAATGCAGATCGTCTCCATCTGAAATGTCTCTGTGGGTGTGGACTGGCCAGCCTCATGTGTGCTGGTGATAATGAGGGTTGTTCTGAGGCTCATCAGCTATGTGCGCGGTGCACAGACAAACTCCAGCTAAAGTGTCTGGTAATCCGTAATGGAGCAGGAAGGACAGCAGATGGTCCACGCGATGGCCCGGCGGATTCCTGGACCGCTTCTGCACGCCAGCGCTTCCTGATTCATGCTCAAGTGGATCAAACCGTTTACGCAGCAGGTAGTGGTGCGTGCAAAACCACTGAGCGCCACTGAAAAACCCGGCATAATCAGGCGGAAGGAGAGCCAGGGGGAGAAATCAGGACCTTGGACAGCAACAGCATCCTCAGTTCATTACAATGGGAGCGCTCTTTTTGCGGGGGAGTTGAGTGGTGCAGTGGAAATAAAACGCTGAGAGTTAGCTATGCATCATCAATACATTTAAAATGCCTCTTGTGCCCAGCATGGCGTGTTCCTGAGAAAGAGACTCACATGTGAACAATGGTTTCACAGCGTTCTCTGTATTCCCTGGACATGCCTCACAGCATGGTGTCAACGCAGCTTCAAACACTGGAGCGCAACCTGTACTGCATACAAAGCAGAGCTGCTCCACAACCATTAACATAAAAAGGAAACCTGATGCGGCCCACAACTTACAACATCCCAGCACTGCACCTCACTTCCTTATGCTCCCATTTTCTTTCTTTTTTCTTACTTTGTTTTAAAACTCAGATAAAGTTGAAAAGGTAACAGCGCATCAAGAATTCTTCATGGTATTAACAGTAACATTAATTACTGAACTTAGTATTATTTCATGTTTGTGAAGGCTGAAGTTAATGGTTTCTTAATGATACTTTATGATATGAGTAATGTTAATACCTTAGGATCATGGATGTAACTTAAATTCATTCATTACCATCAGGATCGATCATAACCATCATTATTATTACTAAACCTTGTTCATGTTTATTCATGCATTAATGTTAGGTAATGGAATCTGAATGCAAAGCTTTTCAAGTTCAGACTTTTCATTTTAATGTTTGCCAGCAGGCCGATGACAGTTGGCCAGAAGTCTAAATTCATCACAAGAAATATCAAGGCTTCTGCCACAATTGCCATCTCCCAAACTGACAGGTTAGATTACATGTCAGTGGAGTGATTAGAAATGCAACGGACAAAAACAAAATAGCAGGCCGGCGAGGGGAGGGAGAAATCCTTTGGGGCCTGTCAGACTGGGGAACATCTCTCATTTCAGCCAAACTCCCGAGAGGTCCTCTGCCTGCATGAGACGGGTGTGTGTGTGTGTGTGTGTGGGGAGGGGTACTGAGACAGATTTTTTGGCACTACTCTGCTGTGCCCAAACACAAATGCCAAAGACTTACAATGGGCTCAAACAGCCTTCATTCTGAACCATCACACTAATCTCTTCCTGCATTGTCTCCTGTTCCCATTCTTTGGTTTCCTTGCTCTCTCTGTCTCTCTCTCTCTCTCTCTCTCTCTCTCTCTCTGTCTCTCTCTGTCTCTCTCTCTCCTCCCTTGTTTCATTGCTAATTAAGGGCACAGACAGCTTTGAAACTAAAGTGCAACCAGAGGTGGGAAAGCAGGGTGGGTAGCAAACCTAGAAAAACCTGGACACACAACAAAACAGCTCCACATCAGTGGGCCAGCCCTGGATTCACAGCTCTTCAGAGGAAGGGATAAGAATGGTAAGGATGGCAGTCACTGTTAAACCTCAAAATTAAGCTGCCTGACACACACACACACACACACACGCACACACTCAGACTCAATAAATGAATCTGCATGATATCTGCGGGTCTTGCCTTATCTCGGTGGACCGTGTCTGAACCATCCGCCATGCCCCTCCACAGAAATGACAACTGCTGGCTCGGTGGGAGGTGGCTGCAGAAGGGGGCTTACGTGGGGGAATCAAGGGGCTGCCATAGTCGGCATGGCAGCCATGTCGCCCGGCTCCTGTGGTGGAGGAGTTCATTTCATGTGATATGCCATGTAACAGTCATTAAAGCGCTGTAATTCGCTCCATGCACCGCAACTAATGGGCTTAACACACTGTTAAAAGCACTGTGCTACACGGAGAAAAAAAACAAACCTAGTACTATATATAGGAACCTGATGACAACCAAGTTATGCACAACCTCACATCTCAGAAATGAAGAGTGACATGGAAAGAACCCGATGACTTAATTCAACATAATCATTTGTATTCTCCTGTCAATCTCATCAATATGACCAGTGCGCATATAGTCTGATCACCATCCATCTGGTGGTCCTCAAAATTGCATTGTTTCTTCCCCTATTTTCCACATTCAAGATTCCAAGACTCTAATCTTTCATTGTTACTGGGGGACAATCAGATTATCACAGATGAAAGTGCCTGCCATCGTCAAATGTTGGATTTCTTTTGTCATCCTAACTCTCTGTCACCTCGCCAGTGCACGAGCCATTTTTTAAACTGCAGCAGTAAGTCACATCAAAGGAAATCAAGTGCAGCTCACTCCACTGATCTTCCTGTAATTAAGCCCTTCACTGTGCTGTACTGTGCTGCGCTGCACGGCTCTGATGACTCGCTGCTGTTACTCAGGGTCTCTCTGTGCCATGTCACTTCGCCCTGGCGCATCACAAGCCTGGCGTGTTCCTGTCTGAGCAGCTGATTTGACTGGAGCGCGCTCCTCTGCATAACAGATCAGCCAGTGTGCACCGGTGAGGCTGGACAGGAGCGTAATGAGGCCCACTCATGTGATGCTGGGGAGTGGGGAGGGGTGTTATCTCCCCCATGCACACATACACACACACACACAAACACAAACACACGCACACTTTAGACAAAGGCTTTAGTAGTGAACCAAACCAGACAGAACCGCTCTCCTGACGGACACATTTGGATCAGCAGCAGAAATGCCACAGCAGACGGCCAGCTGTGTAAATCTATGGTAGGACGGCCGCGCCGCCGCATTCTGCCAAGTTCAACATTAGCAAAGATAAATAAAGTCAGCGTTGATGCCTGTTGACGTGCTGCGTTGACATTATTCCTCATTCAACTCGCGCGTGTCCTTGGGCCCTTCGCTCTGTCAATCGTCCAACTACAAGGAGCCATTATCCTAACAACAATGATACTGTGGCAACAATTGAGACTGACGCTTTCCACCACAATTACAATAATCACACAAATCCCGGCGAATGCGTCTCATTCTGTTTCCCGCAAGACTCCAGTCAGCCCCACACAGCAGAGGGGCAAAGTCACACCAGTCTTGTTTATAAAAGAATCACTCACTGGGCTTCTCCCAGCAATAATCCCAACAGATTCAATAAACATTCTCTTAGAAAAAAAAAATACAAGGGCTTTCATGAAAAGGTTTTTGTACCAACATCTCCTGGAATATATTTACCGGTACAACAAAAAGGCAATGGTTTTTGATACTGCTTGTCATATTCTGTTATGGTTTTTGGGCGATATTTGTACCTTAGAAAAGCATCATACATGGCATACATAAAAAAGATGATACAGTTCACATTCCTGTGCTCCTGTTCGACACCAGTGCTGTATGATTCATTTGAGGCCGCTGTTTGAAACGGGGTGGTTACTCTTCCTTTGCATCCATCACAGAAGAGAGAGAAATGTTTCTTCCCTTATGCAATTCTGTGTAACTAGGTTAAGCCTGCCTGTGAATCATGAGGAGGTGTATCTAACTGTTTCCCTCCCATGGACACTGTGAGGACTGAGCTCAGTGAGGAGGACTGAGGAGAGACAGCCCAGCTCTCTATGGCCTCTCCCTGCAGGGTTATGACAGATTTGACACGCTGCCTTGCAAATAAAAATGTGTCCATTTCATACCACCACTGTGACGAAATGCAGTCTGCTATGCTTCAAACAGAGGTCACCAAGCATGTCTAATCATCATCATAAAGGAATACTACTTGAATGTGTGTTTTTGCGAAGGCTTATGCACTGTGGTGAGTGCATCTGTTTGTACAATAGCAGGCAAGTTGGTGTGTGTTCAGAATCAAAAGGGTCATGCTCATGGTGGGACTTGGTCAGACCATATGTTAGATAAGCACCCTTTATTGGATTCGTTTTTTATGGAAAGCTAAACCAGAGGCATAGTCTTTATACACTGATTTAACATTGTACAATAATTTCAACACTGAAATCTATGAATAAATATATGCACATTCTTCATCTAATATTTGCAAGATGGAGCACAAAAGGGTACCATCTCTGCGGTGAATAAACGTTCCAGAAGTCTCTGGCAATTTCAGTGTTCTGTTCTGACCTTGTCTGGGTCCATTTCACTGATCAATGAAGTCCCAGTAAAGACAATCTATTCATTGTGAAAATACATAATCAACAAAGCGCTTGACAGTTATACAATAACTGCTGTGTACCTATTTGTTGGAGGACGATTTTCAGTTCAATAAACACATTTCAGAAGTCCATATGCAAACAAGATAAAAGCCAAAACCAAAATATTTTTATAAAGACACGCCCTTTTTTCAGGTGCACACAAACATGTACTGTACGTGTGCATGACAGCTGCACTAGTGCCCCACCTTTCATACTTATATCTTTGTAATTAGATAAATAAAACTGTGGCCGTATAAAAATAACAATTAACAACATTGCTGGTTGCTCTTGCGAAGGCACTTGATAAAAATCTGAGTAATGTATTTCCTCCAGAGCAACGTGAGGGGAAAACACTAATTACAGACTGCAGCATTTCCTCCTTAGTCTTACCATTTTTTTATCAGAAAATGGGCTCTTTAGCAGTCATGTATTAAAATTGATACGACCTCTCCAGCACATCAATGTAATCCACCTTGGTTTTCAGCCTGGCCCTCAACTCGGGGTAATCACTTTGGGTTTGATTGGGACATCCTGTCCTTGTCTCGATTGTGATCGTTTGCTTTTGCCTGGCGTCCTGGTTGGTGTGTGGGTACTCGGGAGGCGGGTGCGCATGTCTGTCTGGCATGTCACTAAACCGGGTTTTAGTGCCAAATAGGCTATCCACAAAGCCCACCTTAGGAGTAGGACCCTGGCTGTCAATCACTGTCGGGCAGAGAATCCCGTTCTCGTGGAAGCCTGTGATGTCTCGGCATGGCGATCCGATGCCCACGATGGTGTTTATGGGGGAGCTGGACACAGCCATGGTCCACTCGTCCTCCTTCTCTGCGAGTGTTCTGTAATTTGACCTGCTTCTCTCTGGACGCTCCTGCTGCTGCTGCTGCTGCTCCTGCTGTGGCTGCTGCGGATGTTCGGTGTCCTCTGGTCTGGGCTTGTAAATGGGGTTGCTGCACATGTGCACCATAGGGGCAGCGATGCTGTCGTACACGTGAGTGGACGGTGGCGTCTCGGGGACCGGGGCGGGCTGTTCGGGGAATATCCCGCACTCCATCTGGATCCCCGTCAGTCCCACCTCCCCCTGCTTCTTGAAGGGCAGCTTCTCGCGGCGCTTGAGCGCGTACGCGCAGAGCGCCGCCGCCGCGAAGAACGCCGACACGAACAGCACCAGCAGGCTCAGGATGAGCACGGACAGCGGGATGACCGCCTTGGCGGGCTGCGAACCCGGCGCCGGGTAGCTGGACGAGACACCGGCACTGCTGCCAAACGAGACAGGCGAAGGGGAGGAGAGCCGGAGCTCGGGGCAGATGAACTCCACGGGGAGCGAGCGCAGGTCTTTGCCGGCCAGTGGCTCCGGGGTTTTGCAGGCCACCTCGCCCACCACCACTACGGAGCTGAGCGTGTCCAGCCACTGCTTGAGGGGCACCACGTCGCAGGTGCAGTCCCACGGGTTCTGGTTCAGGTCGATCTGGACCACGGCCTGCAGGTGCTCCAGCACGCCGGCGACAGGCAGGCCCTGGAAGTAGTTGTTCCGCAAGTTAAGGCGGGCGAGCGACGTGCCGGCGAAGGCCCCCTTGGGTAGCGTTCGCAGGAGGTTGTTGTTGAGAAACACCAGCTGCAGCGTGGGCATTAGACTAAAAGCCGCCGGGCGGATTTCTCTGATCTCGTTGTACTCAAAGTACAGGTAGCGCAGTCTCTGAAGTCCGTGGAACATATCAAGCGTTAGAATCTCAATATTATTGCCATTTAAATACAGACTCCTTAAATTTGGCAAATTGATAAAGGCCCCTTCCTGTATGTACCCGATCTGATTGTTGCCCAGGTGCAGTAGATCCAAACTGGAGAAATTCCAGAAGTCCGACTTGTAAATTTTCTGAATTAGATTCCCACTTAAATAAAGCTTCTTGGCATTAAGAGGTCGCGGCACGAGCTCAGAAATGTTACGAAATCCGTTCTCTTTACAGTTGACAGTTAAACCAAGGTCATTTATGTGTAAATTGCAAGTACAGCCAATGGGACAAATGATTGGGATGGGGGGTCTGGTTTGATAGCCGGCAATGGGAGGCTGATTGGGGAAGATGCTGCGAGGAGTCGGCGGGGTCTTGGACGGCCTTGGCCTTTTCGTTGGCTTCAGGGGTCTCTCCTTCTGCTCGGACGAGGCAGTGTTGTGGTTGACGGAGGACATGGATGAGGGCTTGGTGGGCCTGGCTCTGCCCGTGTAGAACGGCAAATGGGGGATCCCAAAGCGGGCCTCCACCTCCGCCTCGCTCATGGAGGGGCAGAGTTCGGTCCGCTTGATCTCTCGCAGGTCCTTCCCGTGCAGATGGAAGGGGTGCTCGCAGGTGATCTCGCCCACCACCGCCGTGTAGGGGATGCGCTCCAGCCAGGCCTGCAGCTGCACGATATCGCACGCGCAGTTCCACGGGTTCTCCTCCAGCTGGATCTCCATCAGACTGCGGCCGATGTACTCTAGCGTGCCCCTGTAGGCCAGGGCCTTGAGGCGGTTGCCGCGAAGGTCGAGGTGCGTCAGAGACACCGATCTGAACAGGAAGCTGGGCAGCGCGGGGATCAAATTGTCATTCAGGATAAGCACCCGCAGCTTGTGCAGGTTCCTGAACGCTCCGCTGTCTATCCTCTTGATAACATTGTAGTCGGCCTGCAGGTACTCCAGGCACTCCAGCCCCAGGAACGTGTCGTTGCGGAACACCTCCAGCTTATTTTCGTGGAGGTACAATCTCTTAAGGGCCCTGAGTCCATGGAAAGCCCCCACATGGATGTCCTGCAGAGCATTGTTCCCCAGATTAATAGCCACCGCATTGTTCAAGTGCAGGAAACTGTTAAAGTAAAGCCTGCGTAAGGAGTTCTTCTGCAGGTACAGCTTAAAAGGCCTCAGCCAGGACTGTGACACCTGGCTGACATTTGTAAATCCTTTGCCGTCGCAATGGACATGGAACAGGCCCTCTTTCACCTCGCAGTCACAGGGCTCGAAGCAAGGCTCATCTATTTCCTCCGAGTCGTCTAATAGAGGGATTGGGGTTGTCCATCCTAAAGCAATTGTGCTCAGCAGCGTAACCCACAACATCCTTCCGCCGAAGCCAGGTGATTGCATAGCCCCCGAGAGACTTCGTCACTGCACTGTAAAATAAAATAACTTTAGTGAGACTACTGTGGAATGCAACGCAATGGCTCCTGTGATCATGACTTTGCAGTACTAAGTGAAAAGAGGCCAACCATCAGAGCTATCTATCTGCTGTATCAAACGACTATGAAATCATACTTTGACATTATCTGTGTTTACAGCATCTTCATACAGCAAACACAAGTTATAATTCTTGATACATGAGCGTGCAGTTTGGAGGTCTAATATAGTAGCCTGTGCCATACCAAGATGCCTACAAACATGAGAAAATAACAGTCTTCTCACCTTTTCCCACCATCGTTATATGCTACTGTATGAGGGATGGTAGATGTGGTATGGGTATAGTCCATTTACTCCCCAAAATAATCTTCCTTTGCAGGATTAAAAAACGTTTGTTGATCAGGTGATAGCTAATGACAAAATAGTCAAAAGAGTCTATTTGACCTCCATAGAAAAGATTTTTTACTTTGCTAATAGGCATTTATTAGATAAAACTAACTGCAGGGGATTTGGATATACTGGCACACAGGAGGCTGAATTACTGTATTTTAAAAAGCCTTTATCATTAAATGAAATTTCCATGTTAGCAGCGCACGCACAGCCATTGGTTGTTTCAGACGCTGATGCAATTATTTTTAATGGATACTAGACACTTGGGAGGACACAGAAATGTCATTTTCGCTAAATAACATATGTTTTTAATGAGACAATGGCCCATTTTAATTATGAACTCTTAAGCACCTCACTTAAACGCACACCAGTTTTATCTCCGTGAATAACGTCCTAGTAGACAGTCAACGTATTCAATACGTTTCACGAAATACCCACTCGAAGATACTGATATCCAGGCAGGACTATCACATCGCTTTCTGGGGAGAATCGACCCAATGCTTCCGCTACCTTCACTCAGTACTGTGTAAGCACAAGAAAACCATTGAATGGCCAAGTACCGCATGAAAAAAAACGTAACTTATGGAAACCCACCAGGCTATAACAGAGAATTACAAAAGGTTTGGCAGCATATCAGCTACACATGCCATATTAACCAGTATCCAATTACTAAAAATCATTAACAAGTTAATACACTTAGTGAAATCCACTGCACTGTAATGTAGCCTAATCTATTATTATTTCCCTTTGTCTCCCTGTACCACCGCCCGCATTCGAATCCATACGGAAACTAAGCAGAAATGTGCGCTACTCACTCAGATTGGTGCAGGGCAATTAAAACAACGGCCGACAGAACACTTTAAACGCTGTTGATTCTTGTCATGTCGTGGTCATTGAGGCACACTCTTCATCCCAGCGTTCTTGTGGCAGAGGCAAATAGGAAAACCGAGGACGTGACTGGACTGCAATGTCTAAAAGAGGTTTGCTTTAGAATGCAGGTCCGCTCCCCTGACGAGCGCTCAACAGTGCAGCCAGTAGAGGCTGCAGCTTCACGCGTATGCAAAATTGCTACGAAGAATCACTTCTTACTTACTGATCCAGTGACAGCCTGTTCAGTTCGAGATTGATGCTGGAATATTGGAGGTAGAAGGGTGCTACTAGCGCATTGATAAATACAGCAACAGCTTTGAGTTTAAACGGGTTTTATAGTAGGCTACTCACAAACATGTAACCCACTGTAGGCTACAGGGCGCGCACATGCATGGGCATCTTCTACATTTGTTATCAGGACATTAGACTATCAATGCTGCAACCGTCCACAAGCATGCAGTCGAGAACATCTCTTCTAAATGAGTTATGATGCTTGTGCCAATTAAATATTTTCATATTTTCAAAAGAATTGACATGCTATTGTTTTAAGCTACAAACGAATTCCTGTGGAATGTTGGATATGGTGAAGTTTGTCATCACTACCTTTGAGGACATAGATCTTAACTGAAGGACCTCAGTGTGTGTGAAGTAGGCTAACCACTTGATTGTATTTTAACTGCTTGTATATTTTGCCCAATGCATATCGCTCTAACCGTTTAACAGGGCCTTATTTTGGTTTCCATGGAAACTTTCTGCCAGCTGGCATCATTGCGCAACATCTACTGTGGCGACTTTCTCAACTATCACTCAGAGACCTGCGGGCAATTCCATACTCCTGAAAATTCATGTTATATTCATCACCTACAAAATTGGCAAACTTTGAATCTTATTACGCCGACTTATTTTGTTAACTGTTTCGTGAAATAGGTTACCGACAACAGACAGCTGGATGGCAGAGCAGGAAATGTGGTTTTGACATCATGGAGGAGATAGGGAAGAACTCCTAACTGCGCGCATAGGCAAAACCACAGGGGGTCTTTAAAGTGTATTGTAGTTAGTAAAGTTGACATTTGAATGCAGTTAAGGGTTGAGCATAGCTCTCTCAGAGGCCACGGACTTCACAAAATGAGGTGAATGTATAGCCTACTACGGCATGCTATCATTACGCAGGAACTGATGATAGCCTACACATATGCGTTTTGTTAGGCTAGCTCATTTCCCGAAATATCCTACAATCTTACATCACTGTGCTATATATTCTACCTGAACTTAATTTATAAAATATCCTTATTTAGCACAAGTGGTTAATTTATGAATATCATTTTGGAGGTATAAGTAGGCTATTTTATAAAATTAGTTGATTAATACTGTCCCCTATTCTGGCCCCCATTTTTGCATGAACTACATTACCATTTGCTATTCATTATAGCCTATATTTAGTGTAGGAATTCAAATGAGCTTTTGGTGCTGGTGGAGCTATACTACAGTATATATAAAAAAAAATGTAGAAAATGTCTGGCAAGGCTGTTTTAAATGTTCATTTCACAATTTCGTTTCTTGCTGAGATTAAAAAAAAACTTGAAGTGTGAAATCAAAATGTGACTGACGTATCGTGATATTCTCTCTTATGTCTATGATATTCCTTTTACTCTTACATAATATGCACTTTATTGGTTTTCAGACATCCCACTTCCATACAAGCAAAAGACACCATTCATTAAAGCTACTACATTATGCTTACTTCAAGCAAAGAGTAGGCCTACCATTATAAACCTGAAGCTATTACATGACAAAGCAGGACTCATATGCTCTTTGGTTCTTCAAATACCACACCACATCTAATTCAGAGCACATTCTTGTATTGATTTTTGGTCTCCATCATGCAAATGTCGCCAAGATAATGGATAGGCCCTGGCCATACATTATAATGCAACATCTTCGTTCCAAGCCACAGAGCACTGAAGCTTTCCAGTGGATCTCCATCAGACAATCACCCAGCTTTTGTGGTGCTGATACACATAGCCTGACAGAAATCTCTTAGGGTTTGTGTGGTGGCTTGTGATAAACCATGCAATGGCTTGGCTACATGGCTATGCAATGTACTATAATATACAGAAATCAAAATGACTTATTACAAAAAAGATTCAGACTTAATTTTTCCCCTGACAGACATTCATTTTTTCCCCTGTATGGTTGCCATTCTTCTATGTGATTGTGATCCAAATGCAGCTGATTGTCCTTGTGGTCCTCTAGTTGGCCACCGAGTGTGTGCTTTAAAAAGACTGGTACACATACAGTACACAGGCCTGCCTCAATAACAAAACATGGCTCAGATAAACAATAAAAAAACATAAACAATTCCAGACAATCAGCAGCACTCAGCAACATACAGTAGGGAGGGGTGTCATTTGATCGTTGAGCTCCAATGTCAAGAACCTTTGCCAGAATCGTGGACATTACTTTTAAATCCACCACTCTTATTGTGAGTGTCAAATGTGAGTTACTTGCTGTATATTGCTTCTCTTTTCACCTATGTATTTTGCCATTGTAATCAAACCCTGGTTTTGCTTTGGTTTGGTTGTGCATTTATAATATTTCTCTGTGCTCAGCTTAATTTGGCCTTGCTGGCTACGTGACTAGCACCATTCCCTAAATGGGTATACACTGGGATATAATTAAATATCAGCCAGTCCCTAAGAAGTATTGATGTGTCCTTGCACGGCTGTCAAATACCTACACTGCCAAGATCAATGGACTTCCTTTTAGAACATAGCTGTTTGGAGGGAGTATGTAAACTACTCATTGATTCACTTACCAGACTTTTGCCAGAGGTACACTTTACACATCCAACTCAAGTGTGAAATCTGGTTGTGAGTAGTGTTTGCAAATAACAGCTGGTTAAAAAGCATGGAGGTGGCTTTACTAATGATAACTCCTGAAGACCCAACTCTTCAGAGAACATCTCCTCTCGTAGCACTACTTACAACTAGTCTTGCTGATCCTAGCACTTACCACCTGACTAGAACTGACACTTGACTGTTTAAAAACAGCACTCACTGATGCACTTATTCTTATTGTACTCTACCTTTTTAAATTGTCCTAGAATTGTTGAGAGAATTGCTTTAAAAATCTTAAACTGTTTACCATGTTGATAGACGCTTTGGTTAAAAATGCGTCAGCCAAATGTAATGTAATATAAATTATTGCCCTTGCTTGATTCATGGCTACCCATTCCCAAATGAAAAGGAATGCACCTCACATAATAGGAATATCTCCCCCACCACCTCACAGGTTTATACAGCTGTGGTCAAGCTTTTGAGATCACTTTGCCTAAAGGCATTTGTTAATTACCTTACCGGGGTGACACAGGGATAGGGGTGGGGGGGTCAAGGACACTCCAGACACAAGACAGCTTGGGACCAAAGAAATCCACATTGTGCAGCAATCGCCATGTCGGTTTCTCCTCTGCCATGCTCCCACAGACCTCAGACAAGGACAGCAGGCCCTGAGCTATAGAAAACTGTTAGGGCTAATTACACAAACCTCCCATTTAATTAGGATTTAAATTGGTTGTCATGGGAACCTGGCCTTTAGAGCATCCAGGTAAACCCTGGGTAGATTAAGAGTGCTGTGACTCCAAAGGCATTAGGCAGCTTCTGTGCTGCTGCACTGCATCTAAAGTCTGCCAGCTTTCAATCAGGTACTGTTTTCTGTTTTTTTTTTTTTTTTTTTTTTTTTCCTTTTAGTTTTTCACTCGGGTGATTTTCTTCATGATGAAGAATATGATAATATTTCCACCTCACTTACTCTTTGTTAATGGTGCTATTCTGTTTAACCCTTGAATCGTCTTGAACACTCAAAGCATGATGTCCCTGAATGTTGGATTTATCATGTAGTCTTGAATAGAAGTGCATGTTTAAGTGGCAAAGGCATCAGCATATATTTGTTTCATATTAGACTCACAAACAAACTCACTCAACAATCAAAGGAAACAATGCTAAATAATGCCCCTGTAAAAAAGAGAGACACTTTCATTAAATGTATGTCTTTTGTTCGTATAAGACATTATGAAGTGGTGCATTACTCATAATATTCACTTGGCACATGCTATCCTTGCACTCATGTTTATACTCAATGCTCATCTGTATGCATAATTACTTATTAGTATTATATACTGCATGTACGACAATCATAGTGGGAATCGCTACAGTTTAATATCCATATCTCTTTCTGTATAATTAAACAACTGAACTATGGCTAGGGGAATCTGCTGCAGTCTTGCATCTGATTAATGTGCAGAGACTTGTCCATAATTGGTAAAATAAAGAATAAGTTACATTGCAGGACACTAATGAATATTGACAGCTTATTTCAAAGAAAGCAATTAACCTATGTGAGCTATTTATTAAGTCTCAGGCTAGCTACACAAAGCTGTTGAAGAGTTAAGTTTTCATACTGCAATAACACCATATTGCTTGGCAGTGAAATGTCACATAAACATACTGTGGTAATGGGGTGTCATGGATGCACCAGTCACTACCCTCTGCTGACACAGACTTCAAAGGTAATTAAATTGGACTCCAAAGAGCAGAGACGTGGAACAGAGAGAGAATATCAAATCCTTGCCAAGACACTGAATGGCTACATTAGAGAAGTAATTTCTGTTTGCTTACAAGATGATATAAAGCAACATAATGACCCTGGACAATTGATTTAATCAACTTCTCCTTGTAGAACTGTGAATGTTTATGAACAGATAAACAATGAGCACATTTGGTTATTACACATGGGCCAAAAATATTAGCACATCATTTACCATATGATTCAATGAAAAGATTGAACAGAACATCTTTTCCACCACAACACATTTTTCCCTTTAAAAATACATACCCAGTTCTCTTCTGTACAGTACATTGTTATTTCTTGGTTTTCTTATTCTTTGACAGGGAGATATTTAGCTAAACTGCAGGGACTAAGCTAAACATGTCCCTGTACTTTCAATGGGAGGAATTTTCACTTCAACCACATGCATTTTCTATTCATGTTAGACGAAGTGCTAATTTGTCAAAATGCTTCTTGGCGTTCCACTGGGGCCACATACTGCAGAGGAAAATGAAATGAAGTTTGGGACAACCCACTGCGCAGGGCCTGTGTTTTTCATACTGTATGCGCCTACAGACCCACTGAGAAGCACATTATGCAGTCCGTGGGATGTCTATTTAGCATCCACTTTCTGCTGACCTTCTTTGAGATGGTGGGTGTTTAAGGATGTGCAGCTGAGATTCTGAGTAAATTTCATTTTCTATAACTTCTGAATGAATCAGTCAGGTCGGGCAGTGTTTAATGCTTGGACTTTAGTGTGACAATGTGCAGGATTTTCGTTACATGGTCCTGTTGTAATATTGTCTTCACAAATTCCTTTGTGCTTTATGGTCAACACTGGATTTTCTTTTGCAATTCTTGCCACTGTGAGTGGCATTCATTATTTAAAAACAGAGACTTTGTTAAACATTTAAAAATTAATTACACTTGAGATAGATTTACATGAGTCAAATTGGCTAATATGTTTACACTGGGATATTGATGTTAAATTGCAGACTTTGAGCATGAAAGCTTGCAGAGGAGATTGGAGTACAAGAAGACATCAGCATCTCAAACAGTGGCAAAGCAGTCGATCAACACTCTATTGCACATGCTATTAAGTCCACTGTTTCCAAATTATTTGCTTTTTTCAAACTTCAAACAGGCTGCAGACATGCTGAAGGTAAACTCATTCAGTCGAAATGATAGATCTTGATATAAATGGTTTTGATTCTGTATATTGGTTTGCATTCAGTAAAAGAACTTACATATACAACAACAATATGCATGACTGCAGGTATACATACCACAAATTGATTGATTATGGAAACAAATGGCAGACGTTAAAGTGCGTTAAAGCCTAAATTTGTTTGGTTATCCTACAGGTTTAGCTACATACACACAACAAATCGATTGGTTGTGGAAACAAAAGACACACTGAGTACAAAAGCCGAGATATTTGTTTAGTCATCCCAGACTAGTATGCCAGCATTGACTATTTAAACCCTGGGTCAGAGTCCCACAAACTAATCCATAGGCTAACAGTAAAACTGACAAGCTGGCACAGACATTTACATTACCAAAGATTGTTTGTAAGGGCCACCATGATGCTGCAAGCCAGTGTTAGAAAAACTGGGGCAGTCTCAGGCTGAGTCATCCAATATCACCAGTGCACTCGACCACTCTTTTCTAATGACTAATTCCAGCAGTTTCAGTGACCTGACACAAAGCTGTTCTTTTCATCAAGACAGGCTTGTGCAGTAACTATACTATTTCAAGTTCAAATCACAATGAAATTGAAATTGAATAAGTGTTATGTGATAACTCCTGAATTTCCTAATGATGAGTGGGGTGACATGGGCTACATGCTCAAACCTGGAGAATGAGGTATTAGCTGACATTGCCATACAGTAGGGACTTGAGTGTTGTGGGTGTGAGCTTGGTTCAACAGTACAACAATGCTCATTAGCTCTGACAATGAGATTATCATCCCAGCAGAACCTAATCTGACCTAAGGTATCACCACCAATTTGGTTGATAGCCTTGCAACCATCTCTTGATAGGTTTTCTGCTTGGTAACCAGTTCTTCACTTGAGGTGACAAGGTGTCAAAACACCCAACCTGCACATTGCATGCATTATAACTATATTGGGAAAGCATCTTTAAGTGGTGGCTTTGGCACACACCTTACGATGCAGTCTGGACAGCTCACTAGTGATGATACCTGGCATCATTGGGTGCTTCAGGTCCTTCATCATCAGACAAATAACCTAGTCCAAGCAACGCAGATGAGGTGGTTCCTTCTATCCAAGGAGCTCAGATCGCCCTGCTCAATCCACAGATACCTTGATGCCTTCTCTGAATCATCTATGATGTTCTTGATGGCGTTGCTCCTGTCCAGTTCAAGTCCCAGGTGCTTAAGTGCCCAGTAGAAAGACTGGCCCACAAAGCCACTGCACCCAACCTTGTTAGGGTTGCATCAGGCCCTCCACCCCCTGCTTTGGTGTTCGCCAGCCCCTCACAGATATGCTGAAAAGGACATTTTAATTTTTCATCCCATCCTGACCCTGTCTCCCAGCAAATAGTGGTTTGTCTGTCACCTTGTGGCTCTCTTTAGTAGTGCAGTAAACACCACACCTTTTTGATATTTAAAATAAAAATTAGCTAGCCCACTTTATAATTATCATTTCTTAAACATCCCCGAATAAATACACATGACCTACATCAATATTGTAAGGGGCGATGATAGAATAAGAACAAGGCATGATGCATTGACTTTGTATACAATGGACATGAGGCCGGAACGCATGGCTATGCAAAAAATATAATAATAATACAAATAGGTAAATGAATAAGACCAAAACATAGGCCTAATGCATCAATGCAGTCTTAGGCTGCAACTGTTTGGGTCTGTTCTGTTTAGGCTAACAAAATTACTGTATTTGTTTATAAACTAGATGTACCGCGTAGCGGTACAAAATATGACCGCCGCTCAGTCCTGCACATCCATTCTGCGAAAATAAATCATATTAATGAATTTGTCTCCATCTTCTACTCCATCCCCCACTCTTGAAACTTTTGTGTGTATGCTTGTTTGGAATGTGTGTTTGCACACATTCCGCACACAAAGTAGCCTACTGGCGCTGCAAAGGTGAATAGATTTGTTTCTGGGCCAAAAAATCTGTAACATTGTTATAAAACCTTTAAAATCTCTAAACAATCACAAGTAGGGCAGTTCATCACAGTCCATCCATTGCAACTGGACTGATGAAAGGTACACCTGTAGGCTACATTGTATTTGGGAAAAGCAGAAGGTAGCAGCATAATGTATTTATTTATTTATTATTAAACAAAACAATCCCTGTCACTTCCATGCAGTTTTCAACAGCTATCAAGAAGAGAGGTCATGTCATGGATTTTTGTGAATGTTTCTTCTTCTACATATGCATAAGTTTAGTCATCTAATTCAAATGATATTCAGCTTTATTGTCAATGCACAAATTAAATACCAGTAGTCTAAAACAAAATGCCGTTTTACCCAGTGGTGCAAATAACTGACATGTCCAAAAGGGCCTTCATGAAATGCGTTGCGAGACTGTTCATACACATTTTAACGGGCAAAGTTGAAGAGCTACTGTCCGTTATTGTTTGTGCAAATAATATGCTGATTCATGTTCCCTTGCATTTTGCAACCATGAGGTCCATGGTTAAGCTCAATCTTTTGATGCAATCTTTTGATTTTCACCCAGCCTAGTCCATGGTAGGCGCCCGATAGAAATATTGTTTAATTTTGCGATTGAGATATCCACGCACTGGCGCCCCCCCTGTGACGTGTTCGCCCCCCGGTTTTAGAGCTATTCTAAATGCAAAAATGCATAGAGGGAGTTATGACAAAACCGTGACTGTTAACAAACTATAAGCTAGGCTATATAAGGTAGGCCCTATGCTAGGCCTATTACACAACACAAATTGTCACTAGGCTATGCTGGCGACCCAAATAAAATCTCCTTTGGAACCAATGGCTTACACCTTACAGTATCAAGCTACCACCTCTTGGCGAAAAGTTAATAGTTTTGCATATCAGTAGTAATAAATTTCACGTAGCTGTGAATCACGGAAAGGGCGAATGAAGTGGACACTTCTAAATGGAACCCAACCCACTGTACAGTAGCTCAAGGTCTGTGGCTAAAGCAGCCATAATGAAAGCGTTATCATTGTTTGGATACTTCACACACACCTGTTTTTTAATCGCATAGACTACAACTACCAAGCTGGAATCAAAGCACATCGTCTCCCCTCTCACACCCTAAACACACACTTCGAACAAACAAAAAGAGCCTCAGTCTCACGGAATAGCCATAGGCAAAACTGTATCTGACCGGTGTAACGTTGGTACTAAATCATCCATCGCAAAGAATGATTTTTGTAGCACGTGCAACAAATATGTGTAGATACAGCCCTGCCCTGAATACATCTCAACGTGCGCTCTAAAACATCTGGTTTAAATGGAGATGTAGATCACGGGTGCGTTAATAAATCTACATTGCGGCGAGTTGACACTTTACTTTGAGCCATGCTCTTCCTTACTTGAATCACCTTTGAAAATAGAGGATTGAAGTAGCCTATATGGGTGTTTGGGAATGAACGTTGACTCAGATGCTTTTTGAGACCTTGAGCAGAAATGTCCCAGCCCGGTGTTTAGGGTGCATCATAGACAGGTTATCTTTCAGGTAGCCTATATATTTTCCATTAAAAAAACATCACGTAGCGAACGTGTTGTGGCTAGCTCACTTAGCTCCTGTTAGTAGCCTAGGTTATGGTCATAAGCAAATGAGATGACAGTCGAAAGATACAATTAGTGCTGTTATCGATTTGCTTGGTAGCCTATAAACGCTTTATGGTTTTCTACAAATACATCAATAATCAAATTGGCCTCCATCACTCAACCATGCTAACGGTAACATTATTTTACCTACGTTCTGCTATTGATAGGATTAACGTAGCCTACCTGCAGTAAAAAAACAAGCATGTCCGATAAACATTCTCAGATTTATTTCGGCTTCAAGAGGAAATGGGAATTACATGTCATGCAGAAATCATCCTACCCTTAGACGTTCTCTGCGGTAAACTACTGTAGCCTACAGTCTTGTCCTTGTAGGAAGCGTAGTCTTTCCAACCCACTTTAGATTAACTTCCAACAAAATTACGTCTCACTGCAACGATGCGCCATCTAGTGGACAAACGACTACTTATCGCCAATACTGGAAATGGAGCCATGATGATAATGATGAATATTTATTTTGGCTTTCTTTTAATCCTACTGAATTTGTAATTATGTATCGGCCGTTCTAATACCGATAGTATGTGGGTGCCTGTGTGTGCATGTGTATATGTGTGCACCACCATCTACAGGCCAATGAGTGTACAGTCACTAAATGTACACATAACTAAACATTTTTAGACCCCCCCCCCCCCATGGATGAAATTCTACGAAACTTGGCATACCCCCAGAGAATGTCAGGTTAATCATACACATAAAATTTGGTGCAGTTCTGAACGTCTTTACTGAAGAGAGGGGCGATTAAAGCAGAATGATATTGCATTTTCATTTTTTACCGGGGGGGTGCAAATCACAAATGAGTGATTATGGGCTAGGTTGATGTGGGCCCTTGAGACCAACATACCATAAACATTTCTTCATCCTCGGTGCCACGGTTCAGGTAGTTATTTAGGAAAAACTGAATTTTTTGGGTTTCGGGGGGCCCAGCGCGGAGGGGGAGTGGCCCCCGGGGACCAAACGAAATTTTTCCGTAAAAGTCTAGTGGGGCTACATACCCACCAAATTTCATGTGCCCCGGTGTTTCGGTGCCCCGGGTATCGTTGACCAAAATTTCAGGAAGTAGATGACGAAAAAAAAAAAAAAAACTTTGACAATCCCTGTATGACCACTTCGCTAGCTTCGCTAGCGGAGGTCATAATAATGAAACATAATGATGGTTTGGCAAGGCATACGCTTTGTGCCATTTGTGCCACTTCTAACATTTCAAACACAATTAACACAACATATCTGCCATAACAGAAAAAAGGCATTTTACCCTCTCAGAAATACTGCTAATGTAGCCTTCAGTCATTTCCCTCTCCTGCAGATACAGAGAAACTGTTCAATGCGTTTATCACCAGAAGGTTGAACTATTGCAAATGCTCTTTTTTTGGTCTTCCCAAGAAAGTTTTAAACAGGTTACAGACCATACAAAAGGCTACAGCACATGTTTTAACCAGGACCAGAAAGAAAGCCTTTTATTCGTTTGACCTTTTTACCATTTCCATTTTCATTTATTTATTTTACCTTTCTTACCATTACTATAATTTACTTATCAAGTTTACTGACAATTTCTCTGTCTTGCCCTACTGATCTTATCTGTCATGTATTTTCCCAGGTCCTACTGGTGCCTATTCAGCACTTTGCATGAAAGGTTATATAAATAAAATCTGATTGATTGATTGATTGCATGAGTGTATGAATGAATGAATGTAACATAATGTAAGCATGGATGTGAGGCATGCTGTGAAGGTGATGCACCAGCTAGCTCGTTAAATTAACAATCTGGAGCAGAGATGGACTATGATTAGGTTAGGTACGTTTGACAGTCAGCAATGTTGCACATATTTAAGTGACAAAATCGTGCATTATTAATTATGCTCCCACAAGAATCCCGGCCTGTGGCCTTGTCACTGCATGGAATGACAGTAACTGGAATCCGTAACAGTGTCGCACTATTTCTGAGCAAATCACGAATCACTTTGCCGTGAACGTTCCACCCACTTTAGAGTACGGAAGTTAGGTTGATCCACAGCGACAAGCAGGTACGATAGTTTTGATGCTATGCTGCAACTTGTTTAACTGTAATACATTTGTTGTTAGAGTGGCAACAGACATTATTCGAATTTGGTGAGACAAATTTTATCTGTACAGAAATCTGTTTGTTCACTGTCTAAACCACCAGCCTGTAAGACGTGTTACAACATCCCTTTGGATGCTAATAGTGTTGCCAGCTAGCACCACAGGGCTAGCACGCTGCATGATAGCACAGTCCATCATGATAGACGGGCTCTGATGATAGTTCGCTTATTAGCCCTGAAACGTTAGCCTGGTAGTCTACTAGTGTCCAGATAATTGGCTTGCTAGCTCAGACATTGACATGGCTGATCTATTAGTTTCGATTACACATTTTGGCTCTACAGTTGATAAAGTCAGTGTCACTGTTAAGGCTACTTCCACGTTATGTATTATGTGTTGGGTGAAAATGATTTCTGTAGCCTATGTGTGTTAGATATTCTATCTCCCAACGCATTGGGAATGGGTGACATTAAATGTTAGCTAACTAGCAATGCCATTTGGGCTCGTTGGGAGTGAAACATCTATTGATGAAAGCTGTTGGCGCTTAGCCGTGCCAGCATTTTATTTGGAAGTATTGTTTTTGGCACAAAGCAGCATGTAGGGAGCTTCCAAAGCCATTCATACGATTGTTTTCCTTTCCACATGTTGTTCTAGTGTGTCTCACACAACCCTGTCTGTCTGTCCGGTATTTTGCATCATATATTCAGGATTTCGCTGTTCAAGGCAACGAGAAGTACAATTCGACTTTGCAAGTGGCTGTCTACTTGTCATTCTTATCGTTACACGGTGTCATTCAGCTACAATACTAAAGTGCCATCAGTGAGAATGCCCCTCACGAACAAGTCCAAAAACGCTGAATGCAGTGCAGCCCTGGCGCCTGGTTCGGACCGGGGAGAGGGACATCAGCTCTCACAACCAAAAGACCAGGATGTGCCTCCCGGAGATGGTGGTGGAGAGGACAGTCAAGGAGATCCGGGAATTGTTAAATCTCCCAGTGACCCAAAGCAGTACAGGTAAAGTTCTATATGGTCAACAAGTTATCTAGTGCGATGTTGGCTTACTCTCTAACTCATCTGATACAACTCTGAAATTATTTACAGTCTCTCATATCTCAGAAGCTCATTAATAATCCTATTATATCACTGTTACTGCCATGGTTTGAGGAAAGTTCTCGCCAAGTTTACATGGAATTTGATCGCACACTGAAAGGCTTGTTTCATGTTAGAATGTAAGGAGATACCCATGTTTCCTCTCTTGTGATCATAGTTTTGCTTAAATTGGGACTAGGTGTCTATCACACCGTGAAAGAAGAGCTGTTAAGTATTGAGTGTATGGTGAAGTCCCTTGCATTAAGCCACTGCATTCACTGAGGATTCAGCACAAATCTGAGATTCTGTCTGAAACTCACACGTACATTTCTCTCTACGTCTTTGGTACAGGTACATTGTACTTGGTAACGGCTTGAGAGCTCTCCTTATCTCAGACTTCAGCGGCAAGGCGGCCTCCGAGGACGATGAAGAATCTGAGGAGGAGGAGGAGGAAGAGCAGGAGGAAGAAGAGGGGAGTGCTGAGGAGGGTGACTCGGGAGAAGGCACCGACGAAGAGTCAGAGGAAGGAGATGATGAACAAGACAGTGACTTTGAGGACCTGGATGATGAAAATGACACGAGAAAGAAGAAAGCAAGCTCTGAAAAACAGGTCAGCAAGCCAAAGAGATGCTCAATATTTAGAGCTGGGAAAGCATATCTCAGTAATCCCTCAGTCGCACACTGCATTGAAATAGAATTGTACAAATTCCTTGTATTATTTACAACATTGTTATAGCAATGCTGCATTTATCATTACTAATTTCAAATAGTGTCATGCTATTTGTGGCCAAGCTCATCTTGCAACAGCAAGCTGCCACTCATAGGAAACCATGTTTAAAGATGAACTGAAGTCTGTTTGGTTGGTTTTTCTTTTTCATCATACTGACACATACCAGCAGCTTCCTGTAGATGTGAGCCAGGTCGACACTGAGATTCGTGCCCACTCATTAGGACCCCTCTGTCACCAGCATCCCAGTTTAGACACTGCCTCTCTGAATGATGCAATGTGGTAGTTATTACTGTACATGGTATTGCATTGCATGAGATCAGGAGTGGGAGGTGAACATGCAGCTTGTACCACAGTTATTTCTGTGTGTTAGCAAGGCTGTTTGTGTGCCATAAGGTGATTACATTAACAAAGTACTAGACTGATGTTTATGTTTTCATTCTTCCCTTTTTTATGATTGGGCTTGGGAAGTAAGTTGTGTGAACAAGCCATCTTCTGAAGAGGAACTGGCTAAGATTGCATTGATAAAGATGAGATTAACGGCAAGACGTAATGGATCTGCTGTGTTGAAACAGGGTTGGCGGTGGGGTTGCTTTGTTTGCCTGTTGTGTTATGTAGGCTCTCAAGAGGCCTCTTCTTTTTCTCTCTCTCCTCTGCTGCACCAGTCTGCTGCTGCACTCTGCATTGGCGTGGGGAGCTTCAGCGACCCCAATGACCTGCCAGGACTAGCCCATTTCCTTGAACACAGTGAGTCACTACAAATGGATGAAACTTGTATGGATGGAATTTGGGTGTCATCCAAAACTTACCAGTTCTGCTGCAGAAAAAAAAAAAATACTACTAAAATATTACTTTCTTGCTTGCTTTTGTATCCACCTCTCTCTCTTACTTATTTCTTCTCTCTCCCTCACCTTCTGCCATCCTCTTTCCTAGTGGTGTTTATGGGCAGTGAGAAGTATCCATCAGAAAATGGCTTTGATGCCTTCCTGAAAAAACATGGCGGTAGTGATAATGCCTCCACCGACTGTGAGAGGACGATATTCCAGTTTGATGTGCAGAGGAAACACTTCAAAGAAGCCCTTGATAGGTAGGCCATGAATGTCTGTGGTTTCTTATCCTCAGGGAATCACATGTGCTTTCGAGATCAAGTCACAAAATATAGGCTGAATCCTAATCTCTCCCCTCACGGACTCACACACTTTGATGTGCGTTCCCGCGAACTTCGTGAGGGCTTAGGGCTGTCCCACTGCGAAATTGTGAAGTGCACGAGGGCTCGCTCACACCCTTTCTGTGCCCTTTCCGTAAGTCAGTATCTATGCACACTTAACTCAAGGGAATTACCTACAATTCATAGCGTTGTGACGTAAAACACAGAGTCACCCAAAGGGAGGCTTGAGGCCATTGAAAAACCATCAGTAAATAACTGCCATGAAACGGAAACGTGTTTGGACACATTTTTTGCCTTGTCAATTTAATGATAGGTAACAGGTGCTGTCCCATTCCTGTTATCAGTGTTATGAACCCTTACACCCTCGCAAACTTGATCACTTACGATGGATGTCCGTTAAGTTAAACTTAACTTGAGGAAGTAACCTCACAACACTTCTTTAGAATCAATAGAAGCTTTGTAAATACGTTAGGCACAGTCAAAAGGTGTTACTTTACAACAGTGTTTCTCAAACTTTTTCAGACGAAGGACCACTTAACCAATAAAAAAGAAACACACAGACCACCTAGCTAAAAAAAAAAAGATTAGACTTCAACAATATATTAGCCTACACAATAGGTATACTCACTGAACCACCTTGCTTAGTGTCTTTGCACTTTGCTTATTGTGTCAGAGGATTCATATGATTTAAACTGGCATATCTTGCAGAACTGTTTCGATTTTCATACAAGTTGGTTCAATATTGCAAACAACTCATCTATATTATATTTTACCACGTCTGCTCGCGGACCACTTGGGATAGCTTGCGGACCACACTTTGAGAAGCACTGCTCTACACTGTTTGTAGTATTCACAAACGGCATGCAGATGTCTGCACTAGGCATTATTGTTGGATGGAAATCTGTCATCGCTGCTCAACAGTGGAAAACCAATTATTCAAATGAAGAGGCCATACTGTCCTTACCCATGGACTTTTGAATGGATAGACAAAACAGAGCTGTCATACAGAGTTGAAATGGTACAGTCAACAAGGCCACAAAAGGAAATGCCTCAAATCCTTGTCCATAAAGACCAGACAGAAAAGCTTCTAACTCACCTACATAAGACTTACCATTGTTCAAAACTCAATAAACATTGCATTACAAAAAAACTCAGTAATATGCATGCATAAGACGGTTACAGCCAAAGATCTTTAGTTTCATTTTCTGTTACATTTAGAACATGATCACACATCCTATGTCTCATCATAATATTAAGTGGACTCTGCCCACCTTGTGCCTTTCACCACACTTGCCACTCTTTGAAACATGTCCTTTAATATGTGTATGTGTATGTGCAAGGGTGACATTTCCACCCTCAGGCTAACACCTAATCAGTTTAATGGCACATAGAGAATCTCAGAAATAAACCCATTTTCCTCCTAGTGTCATCTTGAGTATGACAAATGCTTCAGTATTTTATGAAGGTTGATGGTCTTCGATGGGTAGTGTTGAAAACAGATTCTGAACATATAACTACACTGCATGTTTGATAGGTAACCTTGTGATAGTTTCGAACATATGTTTATATTTGTCATGTAATTCTAGGTGGGCACAGTTCTTCATATGTCCGTTGATGATCAAAGACGCCATTGAAAGAGAGGTGGAAGCTGTGGACAGTGGTAAGAACTTCTAACAACATTGTGAGATGATGATGTCCAATCAGCTACTGTATTGTTTTTATTGTTGATTCTGATTGCATGTTTTCTTTCAAAGAGTACCAGCTGGCAAAGCCGTCTGACTCCCATCGTAAGGAGATGCTGTTCGGTGGTCTGGCCAGGGACAACCACCCCATGGGAAAGTTCTGCTGGGGTGAGAATCACACTCTTTCACAATGTGAAATGACCCTGGGAGAAAACATGTGTGGTCCCCATATGCTTTGTTCATACTGTAAGTGCCCTCTCTCTATGACCTGTTAGATTCTAATGAGGAGTGCTGACGTTTTTGTTTTCTTTCTGGCCAGGAAATGCGGAGACTTTGAAGCATGAACCTAAAAGACAGAAGATCAACGTTTATAAGCGTCTTCGCGAGTTCTGGAAGAGATACTATTCGGCGCATTACATGACCTTAGCAGTGCAGTCTAAAGGTATGTGTGCTAAATTCTGCACAGAATTTCATTCCCTGTCCAAACCAAAGGGATGCTGTACTCTCCTGACTCACAGATGGCCCAAATTCTATTTACCATGCCAACATACTTGTGCTGCTTTCCCTTCTCACAGAGAAGTTGGACACACTAGAAGAATGGGTGCGGGAGATCTTCAGTAAGGTTCCAAACAAGTGAGTTGAGAGACCAAGTCCCAGTCTGTGCTGGTCTGACTGTATTTTATGACATAGTTATGTTGACACGGTTGTTTATTTATTTTCCTTGTAGCGGTCAACCACAACCAAACTTCTCTGAGTTGGTGGATCCTTTTGACACCCCGGCTTTCAACAAGCTTTACAGAGGTCTGTCTGTAAACCATTTCCTTTTTAGGAAACTCTGTACTGTATACTTTGTTGCTAACCATGTTATGACACATGCTGTTTTACAAAAGTATGTTTTAATGAATTGTATAATAATATTGCTAACTCTAAAGATGAACCAAGACCACCCATACAGATAAATGTCCATCGTGTAGTTGTTGCTTCACTAACACTACTAAGTGTTACTTCAGTAACGAGTTGATCATGTCATGCACTGATGAGTATATTGTACCTGTGGCCAGCGATATTTTGGCTGAAGGTGTGTGTGTGTAATATGCCATTGGAACGCCATCTGTGTTGCAGTGGTGCCTGTCAGAAAAGTTCACGCCCTCACCATCACCTGGGCCCTGCCTCCTCAGGAAAAACATTACAGGTGAGAATACTGGGAGTCTCCACCAATTACAAAGCTATGAATTTCTTTCTTGAATTTCCCCTTGGGGATCAATAAAGTATCTATCTATCTATCTATCTATCTATCTATCTATCTATGAGCCATTTCAAGGTGGTCTAAACATCTTCAGCTTCTTTTATTTTTGCTTAAGCTCAAACCTGGCTTGTGTGTTTATTTCCAGGGTAAAACCCCTCCATTACATATCTTGGCTAATCGGCCACGAAGGAACTGGCAGCATTCTGTCTTTGCTGAGGAAAAAGTAAGTGTCGCCTTGTCCAGACGCGCAAAGGAAACGCTGTCCTCTAACTAATCCCACACGGATTCTGAAATTCTGCTCCTCGTGTGACGGAAATGGCAAATCTCTCTCATGTCTCTGTGTCACCCCTTCAGGTGCTGGGCCCTGGCTCTCTTTGGGGGTAACAGCGAAACCGGCTTTGACCAGAACACCACCTACTCCATCTTCAGCGTCTCCATCACACTGACTGACGAGGGCTTCCAGAACTTCTATCAGGTCAGTGCATACCCTCCAGCTCAGAGACCCACTACCCATAATTCCCTGCCTCCAAGCCTTGATTCATTCATCCTGCTTACAGTACACTGAATTCCTCTGACATTAAAAAAATGAAGCATTCTGAGATGACCAGACATGGCTTTAACCCAAAGGCTCCCAAACCTTACATGGTATATTGTACAAGTCACACTTAACATCATTACAGTGTTGTGGTGGCCTCCATACGCCCCTCCTCCAGCATCTTTACTGAAGTAAATGGAGCTGGTTTGATGCATGTGTGTCTAATAGGATTAACAGGGCCCTGAGCCAGACAGGAAGCAGGTTAAAGCAATCCAGTATCCATTATCCACTGGGTTTATTCAGTCCTATCGCTGCTTAACGCTCCGTAATCAAGTTTAGAGCCTCACTCTCCCCCCAGAAAGCCTCATTGGTCCTCAACCGGCCACGCTCAAAACGTTAAACTCTCAGAAGGGGGAGGCGATGCATGTAATTTCAGCTGTACTTTAGTATGTCGCGAGGCTATAGGGGGGCTGTCATGTTCTGTTGCCTGAGGTGATGGGGTTAGATAGGTCCTGATGTGAGATGTGGTTCCTGGCTTCTTTTGCAGGTGGTCCACTTGGTGTTCCAGTACATGAAAATGCTACAGACCCTGGGGCCCCAGCAGAGGTAGGTTACCTGCAGTATTTTTAGAGTAGAATAAGGGCCTCTCCAATCCATGTCCACACCTGCCCTATAAATGTAAAGGACAAAACTGAACATGGTAATTGTGTGTCTGCTGGCCACTGATTCATTTTGTTCGTCTTTCTGTGCATGGTTTCAGAATATATGAGGAAATTCAAAAGATTGAAGCAAACGAGTTCCACTATCAGGAACAGGTACAAGTCATTCTCTTCTACTTGTTATAATTCACTGTATGATTTTGAGAAAGTGATTCACTGAATGCAGTCTCTGTGTCCATGATTTATTTAATTGTATTATTTATAATATATACTTACTTTGCTGACATTGGGTGCCCTACAGACAGATCCAATTGAATATGTGGAGGACATCTGTGAAAACATGCAGCTGTTTCCGAAGGAGGACTACCTGACAGGAGACCAGCTTATGTTTGAGTTCAAACCAGAGGTACGTGCTTATCACAGGCTTACTGCTTATATCATTGTTAATTCAAGGATTGTGCTGCAATAGAAGCTTCTTATTAAACCATATCATTTAGTATAACAGGTGTCCTTGAGCTGGCACTGGGGTAATAGTCAGACCTTCTCTAATCAGAAGGCGTTTCTCTTTTACTGGCCCCTCACTTTCTCTATTTCTTTCTCTTTCTCTCTTTTTCTCTCTCCTTATTCCGTTTTCTCTCCTCTCTACACCTCTTCTCTCTTGCTCTCTCTCCTTATGTCTACTCTCTTCTTCCTCTTCTCTTTTCTCTCTTCTGCCTCTCTTTCCTCTTCTCTCCTCTTCCCTCCCTATCTCTCTATCCCCCCTCTCTCTCTCTTTCTCTCTCTCTCTCTCAGGTCATCTCTGCTGCTCTGTCCCTGCTGACCCCAGACAAGGCCAACCTGATGCTGTTGTCCCCAGAGCACGAGGGCCAGTGTTGCCTGAGGGAGAAGTGGTTTGGCACGCAGTACAGCATCGAGGGTGAGACCCACTGGGCTAATAACGTGCGAGATGATTTACAGGGAGAGTCCAGAGTTGGCTAACTGTAATGCTCTGTTACTGGTAGCTAACAGAGATCCTAAGAGTGAATCTTTACACTTGAATGCCATGTGTTGACTGAGAGGTAAATGGTTCCTGTTGTCTCCCGGCCTCTGTCCCCTGCAGATGTCCAGAAGGAGTGGACCGAGCGCTGGACAGGCGATTTTGAACTGAGCCCAGAGTTGCATCTCCCAGTTGAAAACAAATTCATTGGTATGTGTGTATGAGATACTGCATTATTTATTTATATAACATGTATTCATGAAAAATCAGTAAAGAAAAGGTCATTGAGCAGAATTACTGTGATGGACCATATAACCCAGTAGCATAAATACATAAAGTGCCTATATAGGGAGGGAAAGTAATCTCATCGCCATCTAGTGGTTGCGTTCCTAGAGTTTAGCGGAGGGGATGGGATTTTTTTTTTAGAAAAAATATATCTCGGTGCACATTGGAATCTTAATTTAATGCCTTCCATATGTTAGGCACTGGGGTCACCTCTATTGCTTCAAGTGGTCATACCTTATTTTTAGGATCAGTTGAATTGTTTTGAGTTTTTGTCGTAACATGGTGATAACAAACTACAGTTGCATGTGACGTCACAGGTTTGGGCGCTTAATCTCTAACTGATCAATACGGCAATTTCCTTAACTGGCTTACATATTTTTGTAATAACGGAAGGTGATGTAAAAGGCGTGGTGATAACCTTTATGTCTGGATAACTGGTGTTGTGCTTCTACTCACATGAAGAGCTGGCAGTAAGTGTTAAGTGGCAATGCTAACCAGGCTAATAAACAAACCATGCTACGTGAGTAACTTCGAAGACTATTACTGTATAGACACTGAAAAATATTTTTGGTGGATAAGATCGCTGATTTGGCTTCACAGTATTTTTTTTTAAATAGGTCTATGGGACTTAACATTGGAGATGCTCTTCGATAGGAACGCAACCACTTGGGGCGCTGGTTTTCACTTTCCCTCCCTATTGTGGTGTAGTTTGAACCAGCTAGCATTTTGTCTTAAATGTACTACAAGTGTTAAAATGAGAGACCTTGCATTGGTGATGGTATGTTACCACACTTGTAGCAAATTGATGTTGTCCACATTCTCTCCTACCAGCAACCGATTTTACGCTGAAAACATCGGACTGTCCTGACACAGAATATCCTGTTAGGGTGGTCAACAGTGATAGAGGATGTCTTTGGTATAAGAAGGACAACAAGTTCAAGATACCAAAAGGTATTTGTTTTCTTTGTGAGGGTCACTGATGTAGCATTAAAATGAGATTTCAATTATTGTTGTTTTTTTGTTGTTGGTAATTCTTATGTCTGCCTTCAGCATATATCCGGTTCCACTTAATCTCACCTGTGATTCAGAAGTCTGCTAAAAAGTAAGTGCATATAAGTGCTTTGGATATAAATGATTGCACTATGATGATAGAATAAAAAGTTCCACCTTTCTTTAGGCTAGCAGCCTTTATTTGTCTTTTTGTCTTTTGTGTTCACAGCACAGCGTGTATTGTCCAGAATAGTACAAGTTTGGCATAGAGTTGAGTATAGGCAGATTTGTAAGGGTTAACTGACAGATAGGTGAGAGATAGGGCTCGGTGGCAGCTGTGTGGTGGTTTTTCTACATCCTCACCAACTGTGAAGTGTTCTGTATGAAACTACCCAGTGTCAGAAACCATCTGTCCAAATAAAGAGTCATTTACGGCCATAGTTTAAATGCTGGGCAAAGTGCAAAGTCTGTCAACAAACAAAATTCTTGTGCATTATTATTATGACCGCCGCGCAGCGAAGCGGCGGTCATATAGGTTTAGTCAGATTTTTTCTTTTTTTTTTTTTCTTTTTTTTTCTTTTTCACATGTCCAAATTTCCGTCAATGAGTCCCGGGACACTGAAAGACCGGGGTAGACGAAACTTGGTGGGCATGTAACCCCATATGGATAGCATGGAACCATCGTTTTTCATTTTGATCTGTAGCCCCCCCGCTGGACTGCACCCCCCGAAAGGAGGGTAGGGCAGACACAGTTTTCTGTGAATATCTCGAGAACCGTAAGGTTTAGGAGGACCATTTTTTTTTGTAAGTTGATCTCAAGGGGCCATGTCAACCCATTCCATAACCACTCATTTCATGTATAGCGCCACCTAGTTAAACACAAAAAAGTAAAAATGAGGTGTTGTAATCGCAGGTATCTGTGACCTAACATAGTCAAAACTGCACGAAATTGGAAGTGTATGATCATTATGACACCCTCTGAATGCATGCCAAGTTTCATGGAATTCCGTTCATGGGGGGCCACACAATAAATTAATTTATGTTACTATACACCAACTGGCCTGTAGGTGGCCGGAGACAGTTTTCTGTGAATATCTCGAGAACCGTAGGGCCTAGGAGGTCCACCTTTTTTTTGTATGTTGATCTCAAGGGGCCATGTCAACCCATCCCATTACCACTTATTTCATGTATAGCGCCACCTAGTTAAAAATTAAAAAGCAAAAATGTAGGTGTTTTCATCACAATATCTCTGGCTGACATGGTCAAAACTGCACGAAATTGAAAGTGTAGGATCATTATGACACCCTCCGAATGCATGCCAAGTTTTGTGTACTTTCGTTCATGGGGGGCCTTACAATAAAATAATTTATGTGTACATTTAGTGACGTACACCAACAAGGATTCCCGGGACACTGAAAGACCGGGGTACACAAAACTTGGTGGGCATGTACCCCCACATGGATAGCATGGAACCGTCATTTTTCGTTTTGATCTGTAGCCCCCCCGCTGGACTGGACCCCCCGAAAGGAGGGTAGGCCAGACACAGTTCTCTGAATATCTTGAGAACTGTAGGGCCTAGGATGACCATTTTTTTTCCGTATATTTGCCTCCAGGGGTCATGTTAACCCATTTCATGTGCACACATGTGCACAAACAGATACACACGCACACACACACATTCACAGTAATCATACGTATGACATATACTCACACAGTAGACATATGTACGCTTCCATGCACAGGCACATACGCAGGCACACACACAAGCACGCACACACACACCCACACACATAACATAAACATAACACAAACAATCAAGAATTTCTCAGAATTATGAACAGGCAAGATGGAGGTGGGGTTGTATAAAATGAATTTTACATGTGAAATCTATGAACTAATCATGTTTTGGGACTTGTTGTCTAGCAGATACCAGTGAGAATTGAGTGTGGATAATGCAATTTAGTGAGACAGTTAGAATCATATAGGCCTTTCAGCGTGATTTCTTTTTGTGGAAAAAATGTGCTGGACTGGGCGGCGGTCATATTTTGTACCGCTCTGCGGTACATCTAGTTATTATTATTGTGTGGCATCATGTCTGTGCTTCAGTGTCTCACCTATGGTGTTAAATTAATACATTTACTTTTTCCCAGTTATTAAATGAGCTTTAGTTTAACTTAAGACTTTGCATTGGCATGAAGTTGATTTACAAACCTTCAAACCTTACAAAAGTCCAGAAGTCCACACTACTCTTGCTTGTGGTTAGCATGTTTGCCTGCTCTAACAGCTGAGTTGATCTGACTCCAGGCTTCCTGCCTCTGTTCCTGTTCCTGTTCTGTCTTCCTCAGCCTGGTGTTATTCGACCTCTTTGTGAACATCCTGACGCACAACCTGGCCGAGCCGGCATACGAGGCCGACGTGGCACAGCTGGAGTACAAGCTGGTGGCCGGGGAGCACGGCCTAGTCATCAAGGTCAAGGGCTTCAACCACAAGCTACCTGTGAGGAGACACACACACACACACAGACACACACACACACACACACACACACACACACACACACACACACACACAGCCAACACAACACATGTATTCATTTGTCAATTGAAGTACAACATGAGCCTAACATTGTCAATTGAAGTGAAAAAATGAAACAACACCAAAACAACTGTTAGCATGTAGATAAGAATGCACAGACAATTAATGCTGGTTTAGAATTCATAAATTCATTCCCATGGTTTTCTCTGAGACACGGCCTCCCGTCTTGTGTGGTTTCAGCTGCTGTTCAACCTGATCGTGGACCACCTGGCAGACTTCAGCGCAGCTCCTGATGTGTTCACCATGTTTGCTGAGCAGCTCAAGAAGACCTACTTCAACATCCTAATAAAGCCAGAGAAACTAGGAAAGTATGTCAGACATCTAAATATGGCCACTTTCCCTCTTCAGCATAATGTGTTCTTCTTACTTTCCTCCTCCAAGTTACTTTTTTGTACCTTGGGGGCCTACTTAGTTCCACCAACACCTGCAAGTAGAGACAAAATAGTATCTAATCCTCTGTAGATGCTATCTCTATGTTGGTTCTCCACATTTTCTTTCTGTGTTCTCCTCCGACCGCAGGGACGTACGGTTGCTGATCCTAGAACACGCACGCTTGTCCATGATCCAGAAGTACCAGGCTGTAGTGGACGGACTCACCGTTGCTGACCTCATGGACTTTGTCGGCGGGTTCAAGTCCGAGCTGTACGCTGAGGGCCTGGTGCAGGGCAACTTCACTAGCAGGGTGGGTGGGCACTCCTGGTTGAATAGTGATCCCTTTGCCATTGATAGAAATACAATTGACATATCTGTTGTTACTACTCTTTGTCAACAGGAATCAATGGAGTTTCTGCAGTATGTTACAGAGTGAGTATTTGTTCTTGTCGTAAGTGTGTTGTGTTTTGGACTTTGGGTGGAAATGAACAGTGTGTTATACCTCTGGAGAACATCCTCTCCTCATTTTTTCAGTAAGCTGAAATTCAAGAAGTTGCCAGTAGAGGTCCCTGTTCTCTTCCGAGTGGTGGATCTTCCTCAGCAGCACCACCTTTGTAAAGTCAAGACTCTCAACAAAGGGGATGCTAACTCTGAGGTCACAGTTTATTACCAGGTGTGTCCATCTCAACCACTCTTTTGTGTGTTTAAAAGTATTATTTATTTAATTTGTTAATCAACTGTTTGCTGCTCTCCGTCTGTCTGTGAATACTATTTGTATGATGAGCCTCTTGGGATAGAAAAATATGCTTTGGAAGTATAATTTTAAACAAAGAAAAGAGTCCTACCATATAGTGCACCAGCAGTCTTTTAATAGACAGTTAGAAGAGGTTCTTGTGATCAAACACCATCCCATCGTGTCGAGTTGCCTCTTAACCTTAAATTAACCTCACCTCATTAGAAAGTGGCAAAGTGGGTTTAGATTGGCCTGCTTAAAAGTGTCTGTGTTTTGATAAGCCGCTTCACCTGCTCTCTTCTCTCCCTCTTCAGTCAGGGCCCAAGAACCTGCGGGAGCACACTCTGATGGAGCTTCTAGTGGTGAGTGGGCTGGGGGGGGGGGGGAGGCCCATCTCGGTCACTCTGCCTTGGGCTGGCCGTCCTCCAAGACCAATAGCCCTCAGGGGTTCTTGAGATGACTCTCTCTGGAATTAGCTGGGGAGGAGGACGTAGAGTACTCAGCTAGTGTAGTGCAGAGAGATAACAGGGTGTGTGCGTGCGCTAGTGTAGTGCAGAGAGATAACAGGGTGTGTGCATGCGCTAGTGTAGTGCAGAGAGATAACAGGGTGTGTGCGTGCGCTAGTGTAGTGCAGAGAGATAACAGGGTGTGTGTGTGCGCTAGTGTAGTGCAGAGAGATAACAGGGTGTGTGCGTGCGCGTGTGTGTGTGATTGTGTTTGTGCGTGTGTTTGTGTGAGAGAGACAGACAGAGAGACACAGAGAGAGAGAGTACTTTATTGATCCCTAAAGGGCATTTTCAGAAAATGTCAATGTGTCTGTGTCTACGTACTCTGTATCTTACACTTCTCTGTCTTCATATTTAGATGCACATGGAGGAGCCATGTTTTGACTTCCTGAGGACGAAAGAGACGCTTGGGTTCGTCCAAGTTGTTGTGTCTAGGCATTTTTTGTTAGGACTGCTTGTGTTTGTTTTATTGGTTGGATTGCATCTGCCATGACCTTTTCATTGCTCCCCTCTTAGGTATCACGTGTACCCCACCTGTCGCAACACCTCTGGGGTCTTGGGCTTCTCCGTCACTGTGGAGACGCAGGCGACCAAGTTCAAGTGAGCGGCCCTGATTTAATTTGCAGTCTGCAAATCTGCTTACAGTAATGACTGCAATCATGGCTAAGAGGCGGATGATGAAGAGACCGCAATTACCCAAGATGTTAATTAGACGCTCAATGCATTGTTGCCTGTCTTGTAACAGTCCTAATCGTATGGCAGCATTTTCATCAGCACAGAAACAGAGGCTGCCTAAGCACTGTTGGCGAGGAAATGCCCTGAAAATGGATTCTGTCGGCTCTGTTGTGTTTTTTTTCATTTTCCTTTGAGGCCTCTTTTAAAGTTCTGTGGAAGTATAATACGTTGCCTATGTGTGTGTGTGTGTCTGTGTGTGTGTGTGTGTGCGCGCGCATGTGCACGTGTGTGTGTGCGTGCCTGTGCACGTGTTTTTTCCCCAACCTCAGCACAGAGCTAGTTGAGACGAAGATTGAGGAGTTTCTGGTGAGTTTCGGGGAGAAGATGACTGCCCTGAGCGATGACGCTTTCAAGACGCAGGTGACGGCGCTCATCAAGCTGAAGGAGTGTGAGGACACACACCTGGGCGAGGAGGTGGACAGGAACTGGGCGGAGGTGGTCACCCAGCAGTACGTCTTTGACAGACTCAACCGAGAGGTGCGGGTGTTGTGCTTGTGCATTGTTACGAATGATGAGCTTTGTGTCAGCAATATGAAACAATGACATAAAAACACATTTGAAACACATGTCTGTCTGTGCCTCCCGTTCAGATTGATGCTCTCAAGCTGATGACGAAGGCTGAGCTGGTTTCCTGGTTCATGGAGCACCGTGGCCAAACCAGCAAGAAGCTGAGTGTTCATGTAAGCCCATATGCCCAAGGAGTTGTTTATGTCCTTAAATACAGCAGATACAATCCGGATCATTCAAAACTATGTTGAAAATAATGTGAACAGTGATTTAAAACCCTTTTGGGTTCTCTGTATAGGAGAACTTAGAAGAAGACGCCTGGCTGAAGGCAGACCTACAGTATTCTCAAAAGAGAATTGGTCTTGGGGCTCTTTGTTCACTTTTGATTTCTAAGATTTTTAAGAATAACCAGCAGTGAAACTAAACAGTTACATTAAACTCTTACAGAATATTTTCGGAAGTACAGCAAACAGATTTGGTAAAGGAAGGGTTAAAATTAGGGTTGACAATTTGGGGAAAAATATTGCGATTTGATTTGCAATATAATTTTTGAAAGTTGAGCTTCAGTTCAATATTTCAAATTTCTTTCTTCCAAAATATGTGAGCATGCCTAGTGCATGAGGAGCACAGCATGCCTCTTAGGTGAGCTTCACAGTCTGTCACACAAGTGGGATGGCCTGGTCATTTCCTGGGTTCAGTCTTCTGAAGTGGCCCAGGACCTGCTGCTGTTTTTGATTGGTTCCTGGGTTTTTGGTTATTCATATAAGGGCATGAATGAGAAGGTGGCTACGGATCTGCAGAGCAAATTCAAATGTGCTCACAGATTTGTCTGACTTCCCCCAAGCAATAGATGAATGGCACTCCTGTTAAACAATCTTTTGAGGAAACTGTTGCCCAGCATAGAGTGAAAAGCTTTGAGTGAATGTAAAATGGCAGCTCTATGTTTACAGGTGGTGGGCTTTGGGGTAGAGGAGAATGACCCACCCAGTGAGGAGCACCCCAGCGAAGAAGGAGCAGGTGGTGACGACGGTGGCGTCATCAAGTGCTCCGCCTCTTCCTCCTACGGCGAGGTGTCAAAGCTCACCTTCCTGCCCGTCTCCCCGAAGCTGGCCTCGGCCACCGTCATCACGGACATCCGCACCTTCACCGCCGCTCTGCAACTCTACCCCTACCACAAGATCCTCAAATAGCCACAGCAGCCACCTCAGCGACCGACACAAGCACCCAGTCCCTGCTCCACCATCATCCACCACCGCCACCACCTCTCCACTCACACGCTCACAGAATAACACCACCAGGTGGCTCACAGGCGACTTGGACAGTGGAGACGGCGAGTTTAAGAGAAACGGAAACCCCTTGTCACTCGCCCTTGTTGTGTGATCAGTCCATTGACACAACCTACTTGACAAAATTTGGGGAAATTTAGAAAAGAAAAGTTGTGTGTATTTTACTGATATCCTATATCTGCTGTGTTTTGTTTGTACTAATGCATTGGCTCTCTGTTACACCACTACTGGAGGTGGATCTGGCCTTGCTATCATGTCAGCCAGTAGGTGATCACAGACTTGGTTCTGCGTATTCGTGGGCATTCCTGAAGAGGTGAAGCTGCATGAGCAAAATCAGATGGCGAGATCCCAGTTCATCATTTGCATAACTTCAGCTTGTGAATATGAGTGGCTTCAAGGTCACTGCTTAAATAAGGAGTGTTCAACCATGATACTTATTAAAAGTGCATTAAGCATGGCGCCATGGTCTGTGGTACATTTCATTTACACATTTCAAATGGCGGCATCAGACCTGATGCATTGGCTCCACAGAGTCGCAGGCTCACGGGCGGAGTTGGCACTGAGCCTGCCGGGGCCCCCGGGGGGGCACAGCACAGCTGAGGATGTTTGCGTGCTGGCAGATGAGAGGCGGCATCTATTACGCTGATTCATGGATTCTCTCCTGTGCCTTTTACCCGTGCAGCCCCGCTCTCTCCTCCTGTGCCCCTGAGTGGCATGACAAACGAGCGGCTTAAGTGGTGGGAGATGTACTTTAAAAAAGAAAACAGTTAAACAAGATGAATAAATAAAGCACAAATTGGTAAGACTGATATCAGCGAGTGAGGAGGCCTTGTGCCTTTTGGCAGATATGGCTCACGGGGCTCTTTTGTTTGTGTCGTATGCCAACTCCTGAAAGCCTGTAGCAGCGCGTTCTAACCGCTCCGAGGCTCATTTCGTGCTTGCGGTGATGCTAATAGAGTTTAGTGGTACAGAAACATGGCTCTTTCAGCCTTAACACCACTAGAATGCGAGCTTGAATTTAGATGTGTTCACTGGGCCAGCACTTAGACTAGGCGGGCTGAAGGTGCCACATCTGTATGTTAAGCAGTGCCACATTTCCCCCGCTCCCACAACGAGCAAATGGAACAGCACACCACAACCTGATCCTACGGCAACTGCATTATCTTTTCTATCCGTACCTCAGACTTTCTTGTCAGTATATTTGTATATAGAATGTTTTTCATAAAATGGGCTTTGCGGTCATATGATATGACAACTTTCACCTCCACCAGGCCAGGTTTAGGCCTAATCCCTTTTGAAAAGACAATAGCAAATTTCCACAGTTAAACCTTCATATTTGAGAAATGCTCTGTGCATTTGACTATGCACAAAGCTGTCTTGCTCTGTCTTACATTAAGGAATCAATCCATAATGTAAATTCAGGACCTCTGAATTTGGGATTTCCACACTGTCAATATTCTCCTTAAAATCATGTGTGAAGTGTTTTCTAAAGTATAAATCACAACTAATAATCAGCTGTGTAAGGAACCAACAAAGAAAAAGAAAACAACAATGATAACAATACAAATATCTAAATGGTACTTCATCAGTGATTGTACTTTTTAAGGCAAACTAAACTGAAATCTAACTTGATGTTTGGAATGTGATGGGAAAGGGTTTGTCTGGTATCACTTAGCCCAATACTCCCAGTTCAGTTTCCACAGATGCATTTTGTTAAACCAGAGTAGGTAGCGCTGGCTCTTGCTGTCCCACCCTTCGCCGTGCTCTCTCTGTTTTATGATTGCTTGCTGCTTCAGAGCAGTGAATTCCGGTGCCATTTTCCCAGCACAATCCCATATGACCCCCACTGATGCAGTGTCAGCTCCATTCCACCCAGCTCTAACATGCGCTGCAAAAAAAGGTCATTAATATGGATGCATATGAAAAGCATTAGACACACTCACCGGATCACACAGGAGATGCAAACAGACAGACCTGCAGACAGATGCAGTCACTGGCACAGGCGCTTATGGAAGCCTATGGCTCCATCTCGCTCAGACCCACATGGCTCAACTCTTGCTCACGTGTTCTGCATTTACTCTTGTCTCAGTGCTCACTCTCACCTCTTGTCTCAGTGCTCACTCTCACCTCTTTGTTCACTGCAAAGAGGATCCATTTTGGTGGATGCAGCTCTGATTTCTTGCCGCAGAACCCTGCTAGGGATTATAATGAACTCAGGCCGTGATTCAGGGGCATGCTGTGCAGAGCTTTGTTGTTTTCTCTCTCTGTCCCTCTAGTCCCTCCCCCTTCTGTCCGTGTCTGTGTGTATCTCCTTACTTTACACTGTTGTGCAGCATTTGTGAGAAATACAGTAGGAAACAAAACAACAATTAGCTGCAACTGCATGCTGACAGGTGTCATAACAACTGTAGCAGCATCCCTGAATGCATTTGATAAATAATTCCGATTTCTAGTTTCATAATTCTGCAGTTGTCGCAAATGACCAATGTGTGAATGAAAGACAAAGGCATTGCAATGAAGTGGGACAAAATGGGTTCTACCTCAGTTAAAAAGAGGCATAGAACTAAGCCCGAATGGTTTGACTACAAGGCGGTCACCATTTAAATCAGGACTCTCTTGCAAAGTATCACTTCTGGTTGAATTAGCACCTGTCTTAAACAGTCCCTAGGAGATTTACTATGCAAGTGAGCATGACCAGTGTGGCGAGACAGATGATAAAAGTGCCTTATCGTGTCAGGGAGCCAGAGTACTTTAGTAGGCCATCCCACCAAATTGTATTCTTGTGGAACTTTAAGACCACTGTCTGCAGGCTCCCTCATCTCCTCAACATGGTACACTTTGTCACAGCAAGAATCTGTGAAGTGATATGTTTCAAGGGCTTAATTAGTAGTTAGACCAGCAAAAACCAGCTACCAGCATAAGCTGGTTTCTATCTGGTTTTTTTTCAGCAGGGTTAAGTAAGGGGCATGGTCACCACAAAGAGTACTTAAATGCTTTTTTTATCCTAGTCCTAGGTTTAAATGGATGTACGAAAGCATGTGAAATTTCATTAGGGTTGATTTATAGGACCATGCAACAGATATGTAGAAAGTAGGGCTGTCAATCGATTAAAAAAAATAATCTAATTAATTACATACTCTGTGATTAATTAATCTAAATTAATCGCATATATATTTTTTGCTGTGGAAGTATTTTAAATATTTAAATTCAAATGAATCATTGAATAATCAGCATTAGTGACATTAAAGTTCAAAAACTCTTTTATTATTATTTTCACTGTTCAAATAATGGTTCAAATAATGGCCATAATAATCTATGATATGACCTAATATGCTGAGGAAATAAATTCAACAGTGCTTCGGGAAGAAGTTTTTTTTTTCACATACAAGGCATTTCAGGGCACAGATATAACCTAGGGGACACAATGAAAATAAATGAACACTCCCCTCAATGTCAACACTTACTTCTTTGCATTGATGTGCGACTATAGAGTTGATGAACTTCGGTGATATGCAAATTCCTTGCTGCAGACATTGCAGAGGACTTTATTTTCAACACTTTATTTTTATCAACACCATCAGGCCATTTTTTAAAAGTAAATGTTCCAATCAATGATTCAGGCAGCACATTTCCTTCTCTCTCCTTTATTTTACAGTATACTTTTTACTGACTAGAACGGCTCGGGGTCAAAGGTCATACGGAATCGATTAATCTGCACTAATTTTTCAATCAGTTATTTTTTCTCAAATTAATAAATCGAAATTAATCAGTTATTTTGACAGCCCTAGTAGAAAGTCTTCTTGGTGGTAGTCAGCAGTTACAGCATCAGCCTGCTGGAGAGCACAGACTAACTGACTGATTGACTGGCTGAGGAGGGTTTGTGTGGATCCAGGTCCTGATGTCGGGCAGCTTTCAGATGAGCACAAATAAGTGCACATAGTTTGGCTGTAATGTCTGTAAAGATGTGGTTAGCCCCTGATCACCCAGTTACTCCCCAGTGGCATGATCACTTGCTTGCTGTTGGGGTGGGCTTTGTTGTGTTCCAATAAGCCTATAGGTGTGGCAATGTGGCTTTTTTTTTTTTTTTTTGCTTTCTTCTCAGTTGGTGTCCATGATAATTCTCATTTTTTTTTGTCTTGTTACTTAGAATGTTGGTTTGTCATAATTGCCTTCTATCCATTAATAAATTGGCAATGTAATGTAACGTTTAAAGTTTGTTTAGCATGTTTTACAGTAGGCTAGAGTATTTGCAATATTTCTCCTCTTGTAATAATATTGTCAAAAGAAAGGGAGCGTTTGTAGCCTACATTCTAAGTGCAAGCAGATATGCAGGGGAGGTGCAAGGTGACTAAAACTAATTTACAAATCGCCTAAATATAGCTTGTCCTATTCGTATTGTAGTTGAGGTTGTTCTCTGGGAGACCATGTGAAACGTGACGTAGCCGAAGCCGATGTTTTAACTCCGGACCCCTTCAGCAGGCGTAGGCTATGAGGACTTCGTCCCCTGACCTCTGCCGGTCGTTGCCGCTGCTCAGACTGTTGCGTTTCCTTTAGCGCCCTACAGCGCTCCTGAGCCACTCTCTGCATGGGTTGGATACTGAGCCGCAATCTGGGCTATAACACTTGCGCCTCTGCAATCACAAAGAAAATGCAACATCATTTCTCACACGACCAGCACAGCTGAGGGAGAAGGCAGACATGGTGAGGAAAAATACATACAACCAATGATGATGTGACCGTGGTCATTTTGGAATAACAGATGTCACAGTCTGTGTGTATGTGTATATAGCGGACAGTGGAGATTTTCTGCCAACGAAGCAAAGCATCGGGCAACCTTGTGCAGCCACCACGAGACGCAATCGGCGGCTGATATTTGGAATAATAGCCTACTCCGTGTTTTGACAGACATTCGCAGACATTGGTAATGTTACTTTGACGGGATTTTTTGCCTTTGCATGCGTGCAGATAAAACATGAAATTATTCTTATTCCTGAGCAACCAGCTAGAAAGTGCAACATCCTGTTGTTTAATATCTCGATGGAAAGGCATGTGACTTTTACACACCAGGCTGCTATATGTCCATATACAAAGGTTGTTCTTTAGTTGATGATAAAAAATAATATCTTATTATGTCAGTGCACACGGTTTCTTTTTGCACTAGTCTACTGAATTGCTATCTGAAATAACAGAAATAACACTATTCCATGTTGCTATTATTTTAAATGGCAAAAAAAGGAGAGGATGGTGGCTACTAACCTGTGTCTCCATACACTTTCCATACATTTTATATGCACATCTCAGTGTCTCCAGCACTAAGTGCTGTGGCAGTGATGTAATGCTTCCCTCTTGGGGAAGCTGTTATACTGCTCATTCTGGGGTTAAATTAGGTAGACCCTCGGGGTCTCAGGGTTGCTGGCCAGTCCAGATCTCCTTAACAGTCCATGTTGCATCTGATGTTTGCACTTGTTTCCATGTGGTTTGTTTTTGCTGGATTTGCGGTGATCCCTTCTGCCGGCTATGGCTTGGCAGATGTGGTGCTTGTGGGAGAAGCATGTGTGTGTGTGTGTGTGTGTGTGTGTGTGGTGGGTTGTGTTTTTAAGCAGATGGCTGTGCCATGTGAAGTTTACAAAGCAGCGTCCCCCAGGCAGGGCGCCTGTGCGGGTGACATCCCATCAAAGTGCCTCAGTGCCTGACAGAGAGGGACTCTGAGCCTGTACAAAGTGCTGTCACAAGGAAGAGCTTCCAGAGGCCCCTGATAAAACTTGGCTCTGTGTAAGCATCAAGTTGAATCAAAGCGCAGCAAACTACACTTCACTTCACACTAGATCAAGTTGAGTCAGATAGTCAACCTCAGCTGAGCAGTCCGCTTATCAGATTAGAGCTTACAATACAGGATTCTGTTTTACTCCCAGTCTCAAAACTTCATCAGAAGAGAATCAGCTGTTCCTCAATAAAACAGAACATTTGTGTAGACGCCTTGCCAGTTCACTGTTCAGACAAAGACAGAGAGACATGATGCACAGACCCATCTACAGAAAGAAATCCATAACCTCCATCCATAACCATCCATAACCTCTAGTGCTGTTTTTGGTTAATGCTACTGTAAGATGCTGCAGTATTAGGACAATTTACTTGTTGGGGACCTGGCTGATGACAAGAATCCTCATTTGTTGTGTTCCGGCATGGAAATGCTATTGCATCTTGAACTTTCATGAATATTCTAGGGACTGGTCAGTAGATATTTCAGATGTGACTTTGTGTCATGGTATCATGTAGTGGACATCGCCTCTCAACTGAATGCCATTGCTGTTATTTAGTTAAGTCTTTGAAAGGCAAATGGACTACCACGAGGTGTGTAATTGAACTACCATCATCAAATGATATCTTTCTCTCTCTCTCTCTCTCTCTCTCTCTCTCTCTCACACACACACAAACACATTAATGGGGGCATATTTGTGCCACAGATGACTGAAGGGGTGTCCTTATCAGTAGGCTACTGGCGCACCTGCACATGGGACCATGTATATAATCTCAGAGTCAGGATGATCAGTAGATTTCTGGCAGTTAAAGGCCGTTGGCCACAAGTGGTAAAATCATTGGCCCATATCATGATTATGACAATAAAATGTCATACCATTCATGTGCAGATCTTGAGGTGATCAGAGCCTATTTTCCAAATGCCTTCTGACGAAGTCAAATCCAAATTCTTAATGGGATCAGTCATGGGCACTGAATCGTACTAAAACATTTAAACTCTGGAATTGAGGTAATCATAGTGCCTTTAAACATGGTTTGTGCAAATTGCTATGTGATATGCTTTAGGTCCCATGTGGAGGTTTGACTGTATTCCTTATGGACCATTCAGCAGCGAAATACAGGGGTACTATTCTTTCTTTCACCTTCTGTTATTCATCTGTGCTAGTGGCGCAGCTGTCCTAGATTCAGATGTATTCTCTTCTCCTTGCACGGTGGAGATGAGTGCTTTTGAAGAGGATGGGGTGGAGAAAGTCTTGACTTGGACTACCTGGCTAAATTGCCTGGTGATGGAAAAATATTGTTACGAGAATTATATTTAAATAATTGAGCAGCGCGGCTTTAAAATTGCAGGCTCGCCGTGATTCCAAGTGCAAAGTTAGAGGCTACCTCACCGAAATATTCATGTCATTATTTAACAGTGGATATATCAGGGCTCAGGGATTCATTCAAAAATGATCAGGTCTCCTACTCTCCCTGTCTGCTTGGCTGGTGCTGACTTCTGTGGTCACTGGAGAAAGGTTCATTTGAATAATGAAGAAGGACATGAGCAGCACCCCTCTTCCCGTTGCCTTGTGCTAGATGACATCATGGATTAGTTAAACAAGCGGCTCTGGGAGGAGCCTTCAGGGCCTGTTTGTGTTTACTTGGCGGCACTTGAATAATGCAACAGGTATCGGGTATCAAGGAGGCAACACATTTTGGCATGTTTATGACGACGGAGGGGTAGGCGTAGGAGGAGGAGGAGGAGGAGGAGGAGGCGGGTGAAGAGGAGGAGGAGGATGAAGAGGGGGGAGGTAGCGAAAGTCAGTGTCTGACTCATTTACTAGGGTGTTTCAGGATCTACTCGAATGGAAAAACACTTTCACATCACATCACTTCAGGCTGATTGTTTCTGAGCTTTTGATTTCACATCTGGTCACATCTGGTGCCTGTGTTGCGCTGTACGCAGGCCTTCAGAGACCACCGCTGAGGCGGGCACTGTGTGGATGGACGCAAGTCCTCACTGACTGACTGACTGTGAGGAAACAAATGATAATGATGGATATTCACATCACATATTCCTCTGCTATTTATATGGAGATAAATCTAAGTTTGGAAGGATTGAGCTCATTCTTGCACTATGCTAATCTAATGACATGGAGAGACTCAACAGTGGTCACCATGGAAAAGATTCAGTCCTAAGGATATTGTGTCGGTTGAATTCAGTTGTTTAATTTGTAAAATGGAATACAGCGAGCAGTTATAAATATTTGTGACATTTCATGTGTTCCAGAGGTTGTACTGCTCAGGAGGCAGTGACCAGACACAATGTCGGTTCAATGATCATTTCAATTAGGCCAATTTACCACAGGAAGCACACAGTACACAGGAAGTCCTGTTTATGCTGAAAACAGAACCCAGCATTGAGCAAGATTTTGAAATTCTAAAATACGTTGGGACAATATCCAAGACAGACAGACCAGATACACATGCACACACACACACACACACACACACACACACAGGAATATGTGCCTCTGAACTAATCTGTGTGATGATGCCTGCAAGTCATGTGGAATGGCTCTCAGAACCCCATGGACTGTGTCTGCTTTTTAATGAGTCCAATCAGCAACATTTTATCTTGTTTTTTCTGAGTGGTTGTTGTTCCTTTATGTGCTTTAAATAAACACTGTCCAAATTAAAGCAGCACCGCCACAATTGCTGAATAAGACCCAAGTCAGCAGCTGAATGTTGCTTTACTGCCTGACATCTGAAGCTGTCTGTTGATTTGTCCTTGGAGCGAGATGTGCCTGCTGGACAGCCATAAATCTCCCCAGAGAGCTCTCTCTATAGTACACACACACACACACACACACACACACGCACACACACACACACACACAGGGGGGCCCCAGCAGGAGTCTGACAGAGGGGGCTCTCTGAGAGAGAAGCTGCCTCAGGCCCAGACAGGGCACAGAGACTCCGGGCCAGATGTGGCCCAGCTCCACTCCAGAGCAGGCTGTTGTGACATATCCCCCTGTTGAATGACAGATGGCAAAAATCTTCCTCACATAATTTCCTGGAAGTGTTCATATGCCACCAATAGAATGGAGAAGTGCCATGTTTCCTGGCTTGGCCTAAACAGACTGCTCTCATCTGTTTCAATTCTTTGTGTCTAGGACCAACAGAAGAGTGTGGAGTATAAAAGGAGATTGTTTGGATTTTAGCCATAATCTGGGAATAGTTGTTATTTTTCTCTGTTTACTGTCTGTCAATCTGTCAGGGGGTTCAAAAGCATAAAAGATGGAAAAGCTTGCATGAATGAGTTTGATCATCATGAGCTAAGCTTACACGAGTTTTCTCAGCAGCTTCCCCCCACCGTTCCAACATCATTTTGTAATTCAGTGATTCAGTCACAGCCTCCATTCCTCAGCATCTCCCCTCAACCCATCATACTCATCCAGAGAGCTGATAATTTGGAGATGGTTCCCTCTCTCTCCCTCATTCTTAAACCACACATTTTCTTCATACCACAAAATTAAAAAAAATCTGGCCACTTGTTCACAGGCCCTTTTCATGCTGTAGATTAAAAAAAATCCCATTTCAAATGACGTTGCCTGTAGCAAAGATAAGAGTGCTATAAAAAGATATTGCTGGTGGGTAGGGTCAAAGAAGCACATCGCAGAATTGCTCGAATGTGGAGTGATTGTGGATCCATAACTTGCGGCTGGTCCCTGCCAAAAAGACAATTACCAAGTATGTGGACACTGCACAGTCCCAGTGCGGGCTGCACTCAGCATGAACTGGGAGAGACAGAGGCTGGGGTGTGATGAGATAGACGCTGGCACACAACAGAGCCTCCTTACCCAGTGCCTCCGAGCGACCGCGCCGCTGCCAGCACCACAGCTTGTGTCCATGCCTTATGCCTACTCGGACATTTCCAAGTGCGTGACTAGTGTGTGTGAGTGTGTGTGTGTGTGGGGGGGGGGGGGGGGGGAGCCAACAGTTGTTGGTTCATGTCTGTGTGATGTTGATGTCTTGGAAAGAGGATGGGTGTAGCTCAGCAACATCCATTCTTTTGTGCACGGTTCTTTTGAGGCTTATAGTGATTTTCCATTTTTCCTATTTTTCAACGGTCCATTTCTTATTTCGGTGTCTTGTCTTCTAGTGTCTAGTGGCCTATTTCAGATGTCACCCTTTATTTCTAGGTCTTCATTTCAACATCCATTTCAGTGTCCGTTCCTGAGCCCCACTGAGTGAAGTCTGGGATGGTGTGTGTGTGTGTGGCGGGGGGGGGGGTCTTGCAGGTAGCTGATTCTTGACTGACAGTTATAATGATGACAGTGATGCCAGGTGATGATGTACAAGACAGAGAGCTTCTCCCCATATATCCCATCACCATCACAAGCACCAGATGAAGGGTAGAGCTCACTGTGGTCAGTGTCGAAATAATGCCTGTTGTGAGCACTGGCTGAAGTAATATTTATATATTGACATAGCTTCCATAGCTTCATATCTCTGCTTGTCCTTATGAGACTAGCCTTATAAGCGTGCTGTGTACATGCCTAGCTCTTCTACATCCAATTCTTTGAATAGCTTTTTAAGTATGTGCCATTGTATGTATCATTGACTGCATATGCTCATACTTTTTATGTTTATGTTTAATCCTCATGCATGCACAGTGCATGTTCACATGTAAACATGGATCTGCGTGCTTCTGATTCTTACCTCACCTCATCTCCTCCTCTCGCCCCCTTGTCCGTATCTGGCCAGCCCCTTATGAAGAGGGTCCTGTTAAAATGAAGTTTTCCCTTGCCCACCCTGCTTGGTTTTGCAGGGTGCAGGGCAGGCTCTGCCTTGAGACAATTGCTATTGGTGCTATATGAATAAATAAAATTGAATTGAATTGAATTGAATGAGCCACACAAACAAATTACTCAATCCTGTCCAGTTTCTCCATGCAGATCTCCCCAAAAAATTCCCTCTCCTCCTTCTCTGTGAAGAGCAATAGAACGGAAAGTCATGTAAAGGAGATCTCAAGAAGAGGCTGGGTTGGGCTTCGTTGTCTACCTCTCTCTCTCTCTCTCTCTCTCTTTCTCTCTTCCTCTTTCTGTTCCTTTTATTGCAAGAGTAAGTAATTCATTAGAGTCAGTCATTTAAGTGTTTGGAATAAAAACAGGCCCTGCAGTGAGATTAAATGAAAGCTTGGACTATTTCAGCTACCGTCCCCCCTGGGCTATTCTTGGAGTGCGGCATCCGAGATAGCTCGATTCTTACGATTTGTGGGATAGCTCCATGCTGTGGGAGACCGGCAAACACCCAGAAGTGTGACAGAAAAAAGAGAAAATCTTAGTGTTGGAGATTTGAGAACACAAAAGCCATAATCTGAGAAATGCAAGAACGTGGAGTGTTTGGAGTGCAGTTGAATGCTTCTGTAGGCTCTAATATCCTCTTCTACAGTTAGGCATCCAGCACCATTCCAAATGCTGTTAAATCACAAAGGGCTTATGAAAGACTGAATATAATACAGTTTATTTGAAAGATTCTTTTATATCTTTATGCTCATCATTCAATTCACTTCTTCATTCTTGGGAAACAGGTCTGATAGCCCTTTTCCACTGACAGAGAACCGGTTCCGTTGCCATTTGTGAACCAACATTTGAACCATCCGGAGCATTTTGACCAAACGAAAACCAGTTCAGAACGTGACATTTTGGTTCGGAGCTGGAACCAAGAAATAGTTTTTTTTTCCTGCAATCTGGAGTGAGCGTATCATTCTACCATTCAGAGAGGAGAGGGCTAAAAGCATGAGTTTTCTTTCTGTATCAACTGTTGCCAGAAGTAAACAAAACTAGTCAACTAGCATTACACTGCAGGAGTTAACTAGCATAATTTCTCCCATTTTTATGGGACCACCACTGTCATTATTATGTCCTGTTTATGCATGCCATTAACTCTTGTTTATGCATGCAACACATCCTGGTTCCGTTCAAAACGGAAGGCTGGTTCACTACATAGCACCAAGGTTCATGACATTCTGAACTGAACCGTTTCAAGAATGCCTTCTCTGTTGGTGGAAAAACTCCCAGAGTATCCTCCAGCTGCCTGTGTGTTGTCATTTCCTATGCACCTTGTCAGCAGCAAGGCTGAATAGAAGCTCACTCGAATGCATGAAAGAAGCAAATGTGTTCATTTCAATGGTGCACATTCTTTACAAGACAAAATCCAAGACTCGTGTACGCAGTCTAAGCCTCTGCATAGAAAGCTTTTCATTTATGCTATTCATCAGTAAATGTAACTTCTTTCGTTTCAGTTTAACTGTAGAAAGTTGACTTTAGAATATAACAAATATATTATACGGGGTGTAAGCATGGGCTAAGAAGACTTGGAGCTGACCCTTGTGAAAATCACTATGCAATTTCGACAGAACAACAAACAGAATGAACTCTGCCCGACCACCAAGTAGCCTTCACTGCCGTCAAACAGACAGCCTGTCAGAGAGGAAGAGAGAGAGGAAGAGAGAGAACAGACAACTAGCCACTGACAGGCAGGAAGGAAAGTCAAAAGAGCATTCCCACGGAGAGCTGAGCAGAGCTGACCGCTGACATTACAGAAGAGGCATCACAACAGCACCGGATTAAATAAAGGCCATCTGATCAAAGATGAGGAGTCAGGCCAAGAGATAGAAGCCTGAGAATGAGAGAGGGAGGGCAGAGAGAAAGGGAGACATTGCAGAGAGTGAAGGGGAGAGGGATCGAGGCACTGAGAGAGAGGGAGACAGAGAGAAAGAGAGAGGGAGGGGGAGAGAGAGAGAGAGAGACAGAGGTTGGTGGTGTTAAAGGAGAAGTGGGTCAGTGGCCCCTGAGATGCCATGGTAACGGAGATATACGAGCATCTGTCTATTGATCTGCAGACTCATTGCTGTAATAGAGGGAGCCGGATGATGAACGGGCACGCTGACAAGGCCCGCTGCAGGTCACGCTGCCCTCCGCTCCTCTCCTCTCCGCTCCTCTCCTCTCCTCTCCTCTCCTCCCCTCTCCGCTCCTCTCCTCTCCGCTCCTCTCCGCCGGGCCGGCCAGTCCAGCCCCCTTACCGCTGCATCACTCCTCACAGCTGGACATGCCTGCACCGAGGGTCCGATACTGCCAAACCTCCCCCCTACTCATGTCCACGCTGGACACAGACTCACACACACATACACAGAAACACACACACACATATACAGACACACACGCACACACACATACACACACATGGACACTTAGCTTTTCATTAAGAGACTCGGGCGTCGATATCATATCGGACGGCTGAAATGTAATCCGCTGGGGCCAGCGTGGTGGAGCGGCCTGTCCACATGCGGTGTCTCTTACTCTCCGCCATGCATAATTGATGCTCCATTTACCAGAGGACTCTCCAGGGGAAGTAAGGGCCAATATAAGGAGCCATTTACTTTAAGCGTTCTTTTGTTTTGGCTTGGGGACGAAAGGCAGACTGCAGACAGAGTAGCCTTGTGGGTTCTTATGCTTGTGGTCCTTGGCACTCGTGCATTGGTGTTTGGTGTTTGTTCTTATGTTACTTATGTCAGTCCTGCCAGGCTGCTAGTCTTGCTCTTGCATGGGCAAAGGAAAAAGTGATCCATGTGTCTGAATTCCACAATAAACAACGTTTCTTTTTTTTAACAAACTGAACCCTAACACCTGTAATATGAACTTTTACCATTTCACTGTACTTCATTCACCCACAAAATCAAAGAAGTGTTCACACAAAAAAAAAATCCAGGATTACATATCCATTTTGAAATGGTGTAGTGGGGTGAACAGACCTCTCAGATGGATATGTCTCTGAATCTTTCTCTTTCAGACAGATATATTTGCTGTCTGAACGGCCCACTATTCAAAGCTATGGCCTCCTCTCTGGAGGATACAGCTTTGGCAGTTCGCATTCATATATGATACGATTCCTCTGCTTCTCAGATCTGTCCTCACAGACCCTGGACTCTTACGACTATACCTCTCTGTATCTCATAAGCCCATTTCCCCCATCGTAGTCATCCCTGCTCCCTTGCCAGTAAGCCAGCTCAACACGGCCAGCTCTCTGCGGCACCTCACTGTTGGAGACACCTGTTCCCATCGGAGGAGGCCAAGCCTCCAGAGGATCACTCACCTCCATGCCCATCCCTGCTCATGTGGGCCCAGGAGGAGAAGAAAGGCAGAGGAGGAGCTGTGGAAACACAGTGCTTGGACACGTTCCAGGGAGAATAGATGGCACGTTGCTTTTAACCACATTAGCATTCCCCATCGCCCTATATAATTTAGTGCTCTTACTTGCAACCAAAATGGACAGGAAGAGAAGAGCTAGCTGGGGAAACTGGGCTAATCTGTGCTCCTGACAACGGTGTTCTCTTGCCCGAGAGCTGGAGCTTTGAAGGCCAGTGGGGCTGTTTCTCGATGTCACTTTCCTGTGGGTTTCATAGAGGTAACATGCGTGGTCAGATCCATACTCTTCGATTTGGATATCGAGAGACATGCTAGCCCTTTAAAGGACATGCCAGGAGGTATATCAGTATCATATTGTCACTCTAGCAATATGACATTCCGTGCCAATTCTCTCTTCCTCTTTAGCTGGCAATTGGGTTGGCCAAATCTCCATCACCTCTCCATTCTGTCCTCAGATTTAATCATTATTTCTGTATCTGAACAGCTGTGAACAGTCAAGTGTCATGCCACTGGTGCTTCGTTTCATGATGTAACATGTTGCATTTAGATATGTATCAAGGTATTTGTGGTCATTATGCATAACATACAGTTTGTGGTCATTATGCATAACATAAAGTGCAGTTACAGTATTGCAGCTAGTGCACCTGCACACCATCTTGTGGGTAACTGTGGTATCACTGCAAGGAAGACAAAATGGTTGTCTGACAACAAGAGTAGTCACTTAGTAACACAAGGCTTTCCATACTGTAACGTTAACCGTGGTTCTCAGTCTTTTAGCACATTACTGCTGAGCGGGGCCTATTTTAATTTGTGTTGTTTTTGTTTTTGTTTGTTCTCTGTGTCGCATGCGAGACCAGCAGAGGCTCCATTCAGTCGAGGCGCTGTGACCCATGCCTGGTGCCTTCGGAGCTGCAGCTGTGCCCACAGGCCCCCTGGTGCCCTCCTGCCCCTCCTCTCCCGCTCTCCTGATGTAGGTTCACCTACTGCGCTCAACTACCCACCCCACACACATACCCCACACACACACACACACCACACCGCACCACACTGCACTCAATCAGGCACTCACGTCTCTGTTCCACTGAAACACACACTGAAGGCTGACTGCATGCTTTTTCTGCACCTCTATAATGCCAGAGTGTTTTGTGTGTCAGCTATGCATCATGCTGTTAGGTTGTTTAATGGTAACCATTTATTATCTCGGCAGGTACTAAAAGCACACATTGCTGAATGTAAGTGATTATCAATGACTTTTGGGTGTTTGGGGATACATTAAGGTGGCAAATGGTTTGTTTTGGCTTAGCGTGAAAGACGTGTAAAATCAGTTCTGCATGTGTAAATGTCTGCTGGCTCATTTTCTGTATTGGATGTGCAGGGTTTGATGGAGATCTGGTCGGATGACAGCTGGAACTGTTGTCATAACTGGAGGAATTCTCGCAACGGTGATACTCCTGTGTATCATAGCAGTGCTGTGTTACTGTAGACTCCAGGTATTTTGGCCTCATCAAGTTTAAAATGTGTAGACACATGATTTGGTGAACCAAAACACACACACACACACACACACACACAGACACACACACACACACATGCACGTGGATTCATATACTCACACATCACACTCAAAATACTCACAGACAGAACTGCAATTTGACCATAGGCCTCCTCCTCTCTCCTCTTCCTCTTCTCTACACTGCCCTCCCCCCCATCTCTACACAGTATTACTGCTGTAAGAGGAATGACTCGGAAGTGGACGCAGGCTCTACCGGGGACCCTCAGCCACAGTTTGCCTGCAACGCGTGCAGCGCCCCCGGGGTGGACGGCTCGGCGGTCACGCCTCTCGCGCTGCCGTACGAGCCGGCGGCGGCGGCGCAGCTGGCGCAGCATCAGTTGCTGCCGGCGCACAAATTCTGCCCGACGTGCTCGCCCTACTACATGCGCTCCATGGACGACCTGCGCAACGGCGGCGAGCGGATGGCCTTCATGCCCGCGCACTACGAGAACCCGGCCGCGTCTTTCTCCATGTCCTCCCTGCACTCGGCGCCGCTGAGTAGCCGCTCCACCCCCGACTTCTACACCAACACCCGCGCCATCAGCACCGACGTCTGAGCCGAGGCGGGAACACACCCAATGGCTGGACACAATACTCAACCACAACCCTCCACCCCACCCCCAAAAAAGATCGAAAAAAAAAAATATTTTGCCACCCATCATGACACAGGCAGGGAAACTGACCTTAACAGGGGTCACCTGTGAAGGTCATATCCACTACAGGCCACCCCCCCCACCGATGCCAACCGTCCCAGTTCCCTCACGACTTGTCCTCGGTTCTCGGTTTTTGATCCAGTTTTTCTCTCTCCTGTAAGCTTTCCCCTCTCTGCTGCCAACCTTTTCTCTTTTTCATCCGACAGACATGAACTGTGAGGGCTATATGCCGAGTGTTCTTTTCCCCTCTCACCTTCTCTCACCTTTTCTGCGGTCTGTTTTACCCTCTTGTTAGTTGGAAAAAAGAAAGTTAATATAAATATGTACTCGTTGCTCGACTGGGAGAATTGATACTCTTACTTCTAAGGATCACTGTGTTTTATTTTCATTTTGTAGATCTGTAGCAAACAGAAAAAGAGTCAAACAATTTTAAGGTTGTCTCTATGCAAGTACTGTATGCCAGATATTAAAATGGAGAAGAGAACAAGACTTCCAAAAGACCCCTGTAATGTAACAGAGGTTACTTCTCTGCGAACACATACAATGTGAGGGGCAGGGCAGATTTGTACATATAATTTACCTTTTTCGCGGCTGCTATGTCTGAGTGAAAGTGGATATGAATTGTATTATTATGAAATTACCTCTATGATTCTTTCCACATTACCAGTTTGTTTTCCCAGGGGAACATTGCCTCTTCATTTTGAGACAGCAAAATGTGCAAGTGCAGAATTGTTATTCACAGGTTTTGTTTCTATGGCTGACTGGCTATTCAATTAATTTACATAATGAGCATTATGTTATGCAGTCACATTATCTCTTCTTTTTCATTTCTCTCGAGTAGAGTGTGTCATTTTAAACTGCATTGTGTTTAGTGTTAAATGAATGAAATATCTGTTAATTGTATGTATGGTTTCTATCAATGTACCACCTATGAATGTCCCATTATGTTCATCTCCACAGTGCATTTACCTTCCTAGTTTCCCCTGTGTTTTATTCTGTTCAGTTTTGGACCCAACGTATCCATGAAATAGTCTTTATAAATATTATCACACCTTCACCAGGACACAAAACTTCCCTGCTGTGTTATAAATGACTTTAAATTGTGGAATTATTAAATATGTTGAAATAATAATTATATATACTGAAATTAAAGTTTTTTCACTGTGTTCACCAAGTGTCGTGAATATTCACACTAAAGCAACATATAAAACCAATTATCAATTCAATTCTGTCATGGGTTTTATTCAGTCCATATCTACATGATTTTATATCCATTAACATTAGCATTAAAATGATGTAAACTTACTTTCTAATATAATGTGACCCATAGCTTTACACTATAGAATGCAGCAATTTACTGCAAAACACTTAGGCCTACAGCTTCCTCTCAAAAGTGATTTTAATGTCTTAGACCTAAAACATTATTTAATTTGTCATTTGAAATTCCTCAAGAGCATCAGCCACTTATTTCACAGAATGTTCCCTTTTGAATATGAATAAATATTTATAAATGCCTGGACACTTCTTTTGGGTTGATATCATGCTGACAATGACATATCTGCATGCTTTGACGAATTACCATATGGCAAACTGGGTTTACTGTACATCCAACAACCTAATGCACATTAAAAGAAAATAATGACAGGGAACATGTAAAATGTGCATGAAATATTAGAATTTGACTGAGCTACAGGATTATTATAAAAATTGCCCTCGACAGCAGCACCCTACTGTTCCATACTCCTCACATGATAAGGAGATTTGCCAGATTTTCATGAATGCACTTAACATATGTGAATGAGTTAGATGGAACCCTAGCTAGCCTGCAAAATCGACCCAGCTTTCTAAATATGATTAATATCCTACACAGCACTCATTTTTCTTTACCAATAGCCTGACAGCTGTGATGGCATATTCAGAATCTCTGACTTGACACCTAGAGCATTTAGGTGACAAGTTGGGTCAGTGGGCAGTGGACGCAATTACCCAAAACCCTGTCATATAGGTTTCACATAACAAGGAACCCTTTACCTTCCATCCAGAACCACATAGCACACATTAGCAAAACACTGATGCTTGAAAAACACACTACTGAGCTCCTTCAGAAAAAGAAGACACCAGTGTGCAGTGGCTGTGGACTGCTTGGCGTGCTCAAATAATCACTGAAGCTCCTCTGTAAGTTTCTGGGTAGAGTCTCTGAATGAAGCAGGGCCACAGTCCATTTCTCTGTTACAATCTAATAGTGAGGTTGAGACAGTAATGGTTCAGTGGACCGTCACAACACTCTCTGAAGTCATCTCTGTTGGTAATATGAAAAGCTATACTGTAGTGTCGCTTACTGCAGGCATTGGCTCAGGAACAGTGGGCTGGTTATTACAGTAACACTTTGTCAACTGAGAAGTAAAATAATCTATCTGGCATGTAGACATTTGAGGGTTTTTGGTATCAAATAATTTGATTTGGTGCAAAACGATAGTAATCTTTTATAAAAACAAAATAACATAGTGGTTTGGATTGTTATCACATTTTCCAAAGAATTAGTGTTAGTTCATTTGATAACTTTTATTTTAATGCACTTCAGGATTTACACATTAGTACATTATTGCAAATTATTTTTATACAATATGTCAGTATAACAGAAATTCTAATCTGGCATATTGTCATTATGGACATTAAACATCAAAATGTCCTAATAATCAACAAAGATCCTTGATTACTAGCTCCACTTTAACCCTCTCTGATATTATGTAATGTATTGTAAAACTATTATTTAGATTTATGAAATGTATTGTATTTAGATTCTATTTAGATTCATGAAGTTATTTTATGTCATGACATGACTGGAAGTTGATTAAGAGTGGCTCCATGATGACATCTATCTTCCAAGCAGAGCAGTGACCTGGATAGTGAAAATATAACATCCCTTATTTAACTTCTCAGATAAGACCATATCACATCTGAGCTGTTTGTGTGTGTATCTGTCCATGTATCTGACAAAGCCGTCTATCAAAGAGAGCTGGAACAGAGTGTGATGGGTGTTTCCACGTCTGCATTCTTGTGATTTCAAGGCTTCATTCAGTAAGCTTTTTCATTCAATGTGCTGCGATACCTGTAGAACCTGTCGGAAATCCTGCTCAACCTCAAAGCTTACTTGAGCACTGGAACATAACACTTTTCTCATCAGCTGACAAAAGACCTGAAATATGGCATCCCTTGGGGCCATTGTCAAAATATCTCTTCTTTTTTCCTTTTCAGAGCAGCTATCGTATGGTATGTGCTTTCTGGCAAGGAAAGGATTTTCTATGTGTTATTTGTCTATGCCAACACAAACATTGTCTAAATACAACAGTGGCTTATCAGCTTAACAGTGTAATGCTTGCGTTTTACAGTTTATGGTGTAGCCACTTTCATTCATTAATGAATTCTCTTTTAATCCAGGTATGAATTTTCATGAAGATATTTACTGTTTAGTTGTCCCATTCTTAGTGTATGATATTGTGGTGGTGGCTGCCGTGACTTCAAATTCCTTATCTCATTTGGAAGCCCCGAACAGTGCAATGTGACTTCTGAATGACTAGTTAGACCACAACTAAATGATTCACTAAAACTAGAAACACAATCTTGCTCTTGCATTCACACCTTCACACCCTGTGTGACTGGTAAGAGACTTTTGGATCTGTAATTGCAGTTTTTGTTCCCACACAAAGTACAGGCTGGTCTTGTGAAAGAAAACACAAATCTGAATGTGATTATCATTGTTGTACATGAGTGAGCAGTTTCAGGTGTTCATGGGGAAAGTTGAACGGCTATGAAATTACTCAAGTTTACTCTATGGTATCACTGTCACCAATAACAAAAAAATCCAAAAAGCCTGTTACTGATGACTCACTATTAGCACCCTAATATCAAATTAGGGAACGTATTGGATATTAGTTTCAGGTCTTCATGGGGAAAGTATTGGACATTATTATTGTCCTCACACTTGATACCGAGGGGAGTATTGTGTGTGTGTGTGTGTGTGTGTGTTTGTGAAAGAGAGAGAGAGAGAGAGAGAGAGAGAGAGAGAGAGAGAGAGAGAGTGCTCACATAAAAACTATTGATCTTCTTTACTTAAAATTTTCAGACAAGGCAAAGCAGAGAGGACACTGTAGTGTATATCAGTCTATAAGATCGTGCGAATCTGGATCTGGGGGCTGAAATGTGGTTTCACTTCAACATTGCAGGGTAGGGGCAAGGATCAGCAGCTACCTGAGTGCTCTTGTTAGACGTATTCAACTTATTTCATTACCCCCACTCTTATCGTGAACCTGCAATTCTGACACACCCACCACTGTTTATGGTGCCAATAAAACCAAACTGACCTACAAACAGTGGATGAAAGCACCCAAACTCAACAGGTATACTGCGTTATTTACATGTGGTGGTTATTTACTTGTGTGTTGTTTTGCATGAGTGCGCAGTTAGCACTCTGTCTCCGTGGCTCCCACTGAATAAGGGGAGAAGAGGATAGGGCCTACTTAGGGACTGACTTAAGCAGCTTATGGGCCACAGGAATTTACTGGCACCTGCTCCCCTTCCAGAGACTGGAGAGCCTGTATGCCAGGGGCACCCTGCCCCACACAGCTTACAGAGAGAGTCGGAGTTTCACACGTTCTTTTAAAGACACACAGACGCATGCTATGAGGAGAAAAGGCTATGCTAGGTGAGGGGGTACTGGCTCGAGCTACAGGTCACCAAACTCAACAGGTATTTTTAACACTAAAAATTAAGATTGTTGAGTTTGTCCCATTAAAGAACCTAATAGCATATCTGGGGAATAATAAGAGGTTTTCACTTTTTCTCATGTGTTTTGAAGCACTATATTTTGACTCAGGGGAGTCACTGCTAAAGCATTGATATGAGAAGTAGGAGTATGAGCAAAACTGCCACTATCAGATACATTCAACTGAACAACAAACACATGTGAGTACAGCATTGTTATTTACTTTAAGAGTATGCAAGGCGACTTTGTTACAGAACGCCTACTCTCTGTTCAGTTTCAAGAACTTCCCAGAAAATTCAGATTACTGGCAGTGTCACATGTGTGACAACAACGGAGGGCACCATGAGATGTACAGCCTATTGTGTTGCACATGAAAACAATACGGACAAAACCAGTGGGTGTGACCACACCGATCTTAAGTGTGGTCCCTCCCCTCCTTGTTGGGATAGAAGTTGCCGTGTGACAGTGTGTCAGCGCCTGCTGAACCTGTTGCTGGCGTGTCTGTCTACTTCAGCCGATTACTACTAGCCGCAGGTCAACTCTCTCTCTCTCTCACTCTCACACTGCAAACATGATGGAAGAAGTGTCTATCTCTGTGGCTTACAATGCCCACATCATCGACCAGATGTCCGAGGAGGAGATCCTGGCCAGTTTAGTGGCGGAGTCCTTACCCAAACAAGCAGTGAGTCCTGCATCATACACCAATAGGATAAACTGCAATTGCAATTTGTCAGAAATACTGGGTAATGTGCTGTAGGATGACACAAATGTTTAAATGTTGTAGCTATTATAGTCAGTATCTGTTTCATTATTCAGGTAAAGAAAGGCAAGGTACATTATGTATAAATATTGCACATAAAAAAATAACAAATGCTGTATAGCACGTTTAGATCTGATAGACAAACAATAATAGTATTATTGATAATACATTTAGAGACAACAGGTGCTAAGTAATGCTATAATCATGTGTCAATTAATAATGTTATAATCTGGTGTTAATGCAAACACTCGTCTGTTTTAGTGTGTGTGTGCCACAGACAGCAGATTTAGTGGCCTCTAGAGGCTGTGCCCTGTCCACTGCACACTCTGCAAACTACTGAAGCACACCATCTGAGATTCAATATGAGACATTTTTAGGCTATACTTCAATTTTCACTTTATTCACTTCTATTTTTTGTAATAAAAGACGAGATTGGTCAAGCTAAGCATCTTAGAATATTTCAGCCACTGTTACAAAATTACAGCTTTGCAACCCCCTCCCCCCACTTTGCCACAGGTCCCCACTTCACAGATACCCTCTAAGAAGCTGAGGCAAGAAGACCCTCTTGACAGATACCAGGTGAGCACTTTCCCCATTCCTGCCCCAGTCCCATCCTGAAAGTATCACTTGAGAGCACGCCCACACTTCCTCTAAGCACACAGTCTGTTGGTCACTTCCACAACCAGGCAGTTGCATGTGGTGTGTGTGTGTGTGTGTGTGTGTGTGTTTTCACTATGATTATTAGTAAGAGTGTTATGAGTACTATTAATGCCAGTAAACACTAAATAACTAAACTTAGAGGTGAAATATGTAGGCCATTTATGTCAAAATTGAATATGGACTAAACATTCATTTTTGAAAGAGCAATGAAGCAACTGTGTTTCACAATGATTTAGTATTTTCTGTATTTTGGGCATATAACATTCATTTTTGTCAGCAAGTAAAATACAAAATATAGCTGCAAGCAGCAATGCGGGGGCCTAACAGTGCGCTATAGCAGGAATGGCGTTGTCATGGCATGAGCAAGCACTCACAGCAAGAGGCCAAATTACACCAATGTCCTTGTGTGTTCTCACAATCAGCTACTATGTCCCTCTACCAAGTTTGGACTTCATACACCAGTGTTGCTGAGATGTGAGCTCACTTTCTTTATTACAGCACCCCTAGAGGCCAAATGAGACCACTTTCCTTGCATGTCCTCACAATCAGGTAGCCTACCAAGTCCCTATACCAAGTTTGGACTTCATACATCAAAGCGTTGCTGAGATACAAGTTCACTTCCTGTATTGCAGCGCCCCCTATAGAGGCCAAATGATGCCAATTTCCTAGTGCATCATCATAATCAGGTAACAGGTCCTTATACCAAGTTTGGACTTTGTACATCAAAGCGTTGCTGAGATACAAGCTCACTTCCTGTATTGCAGCGCCCCCTATAGAGGCCAAATGATGCCAATTTCCTAGTGTGTCCTCACAATAAGATACCAAGTCCCTGTACCAAGTTTGGACTTCATACATCAAAGCGTTGCTGAGATACGAGTTCACTTCCTGTATTGCAGCGCCCCCTATAGAGGCTAAATGATGCCAATTTCCTAGTGCGTCATCATAATTAGGTAACAGGTCCTTATACCAAGTTTGGACTTTGTACTTCAAAGCGTTGCTGAGATACAAGCTCACTTCCTGTATTGCAGCGCTCCCTATAGAGGCCAAATGATGCCAATTTCCTAGTGTGTCCTCACAATAAGATACCAAGTCCCTGTACCAAGTTTGGACTATATACATTAAAACGTAACCGAGATGTTAGCCCACTTCCTGTTAGGCGGCATCATCGCCATGTGTGATTGGCTGTCACGGGCAAATAAACTTTAACATTTTTTTTAAAATAATTAAAAAGTATCGTTTGTGTGGCTCGGTCTGAAGATCTACGCCAAGTTCTGTGAAAATTGGATGAAATTTGTGACCGCTGAAACTTTTCGTAGAGTTTGGACTAAATCTAATATGGCGGAGGTCCAATATGGCGGAAAATGACGTAATAGGAGTCATTGAACTCAGGTCGGTCCAGGGATTCCAACAGTGCCTGATTTGTGAAAATCGGTTCAATGGTCACATGCGTGAATGCAATACAGGTTCGACCCATTGGTGGCGCTAGAGTGTTGGGCATAGAGTTCTGTAAAATAGTGAGGGTGATCATGGGACGGCCCTGAATCAGTGTGCCGAATTTCATAACTTTAGACCCAGCGGTTCAATTTTCGGCCAAATTTTGACCCATTGGTGGCGCTAGACGACTGGGTTTAGAGATCCGTAAATGAGCTGGAGTGGTCAGTGGAGTGTCCCGAAACTTTCTGCCAAATTTCAGCACTTTTTAGCCAGACGTTCTATGGGCTGCCATAGACTGCAATGTCGGATGTACAGTATAATAATAATAATAGGAAAAGCTAGTAACTCAATGGGTGCCTTTGCAGCTTCGCTGCTAGGCCCCCAATAATAGGAAAAGCTAGTAACTCAATGGGTGCCTTTGCAGCTTCGCTGCTAGGCCCCCAATAATAGGAAAAGCTAGTAACTCAATGGGTGCCTTCGCAGCTTCGCTGCTAGGCCCCCAATAAATACAATTAAAGTCCAGAACCAGATTGCATCGAAATACAATATTGTTTTAAATATAAAGTCATTTAAATGCACCTTTAAACGTAAAGGTCTTTCTGTAGTGGGGTTGTCATGTAGTAATACTTAACTGAGAGACTGTGTTTGTCATTGACAGCAGGAGAACCTATGTCTTCACGAAACAAGTTTGCGCCTGGAGCAAGAGAACGATCACCTGGCCCATAAACTCGTCACCAGCAAGATTGCCCTGAGGAATGCCTTAAACCAGGTCAGTCAAGACAGACCACCTGTATATGAGAAAAAACAACAACATATATGAGTCTACATGTTCTTATCCATGTTCTCTTGCCCATAACATCTGTGCTTCTGTGCAACATATCTTCTCAGGCTGAGGACAAGGTTGACGAACTAACACAAGAGCTTTTGAAAACCAGGCACCATTTGGAAGTGGCAAAAGAAGAGAAGAAAGAGAAAGAAGAGGAGGCCACTCAGGTACAGTGGGTCGGCTACCGTCACTCAATCACCTTATTCATTTACTTTGTGTGAATGGCAATAACATGGTCATCAATGTCTACAGCTGAAGGAAGTATTCAGAAAAGAGCTGGAGAAGACAGGAACAGAGGTCAACCGGGCAAACAGCATCATAGCTGATTACAAGCAGGTATGCTGTGGGTAACTCTCTGCACTGCATATTATTTTTTAATATACAAAGCAAAAAGAGCAACTTTATTTTTTGCCTCATCTTTAGATCTGCTCTCAGCTGAATACAAGACTTGAGAAGCAGCAAACAGACAATGATGAGGAAATGGCTTCAATTAAGGTAAGTCTCAGCTGTGCTGCTACCACTGTGTTCCTGCACATTACAGTTACTAGTATGGCCACCAACAACAACACCAAGGTCAGGGGCTGGTTCTCAGGAAGCATATTCTGACAAAAACAACTGTAAGCTAAAGCATGCCTTAAGTCAGGCCCAAATGATTGATTAAATACACCTTGTACTCCCAACAGTGGCATATGTGTACATTAATGTTTTCAGAGAAAGCTTTTATATACACAGACTAAATGAAATACAATACAAATTAAATACAAAAGTACATTTAAATTGTTAAATAAATAAAACTCCTGTGGGTGTTGTTTCCACAGAGCAAAGTGATGGAATGTGAAAAGTGTTGCAAGCTCTTCAGTGTGGATGGAACACTTCAAACAGAGGAATCAAGAACTTTGTCAAAACCTTCACCAAGCAAAGAGAGGGACCTGCTCCAAGACCAGGTCCGAGAGCTGGAGAAAGAGCTGGCCCAGACCAAGCTTCAGATGGTGGAGGCCAAGTGCAGGATACAGGCAAGCTCTAGTTCATATTATTAATCTACATTGAAAAAACATCCTGGAAATCTAGCTTTGCTTATTATCACAGAACTATAGGATGTATTGGGTTAATTTGAGATATTGGACCATCTCACAGGAACTGGAGCACCAGAATGGAGCGCTGACGACTGACCTCCAAGAAGCCAAGAATGGCTGGTTGAGGAAGACCCTCGGCTCCCTGAGGATGGCCACTACTGGTGCGCAGGCCTCCACACCGCGAGACGACATCCTGGCGCCGCTCAGCAGCTCTCGGTCCGGGTGGGTGAGCGCCAGGAGACTCTCCCTGGCACTGAGAGAGGGTAGGAAGGCTCATGTATGAGGATGAACTGGACACCAGAACTGTTTCATAGGAATCCAGAGGGAGAAGCACGACAGCTACGATATAGAGGTGCCCTTAACTGCTGCTTGGAGCTGGGCAGTATCCCTGTCAGGGGATGCGGAGCAAATACTATTGTTAAAGATAGACACAGTTGGTCCTGAAAATTCTCACTCTCTTAGTCCCAGAGGTGGTTCCTCAATGATGCTTTCAGGAAACACACATCTGGGGTTGTTCCAAGTCCATGGTTTAGTGACTGACTGGGTGAAGTTCACTCAGAAAAAGTTGTAAACCTTCTTGAACATTTTAGTGCTGGTGGACCCAGCTTATGTGAAGCTATTTGTAATTATTTACTTTAATATATGTGCCAATGTTTCTATGATTTGTGGGCAGTATTTATTATTGATCAATTAAAACAATAAACAAGTTTTGTATGACCTTATGACCAGACTATAAAATATAAGGTGAGACACTCACTCCGTGCTACACCTTGTTTATTAACAGAACATTTTCGCATTTCGCCCTAATTTAAAAAAGACTCTAACAAATATATTTAAACAAGACTCTAACAAATATATATAAAAAAGATACTTCAAGATCAAGATTAACGGCAACACTGGCGAATCAGCATCAGCATGAATAACATATAAATGTAAACCTATAAGTCTCACGTAGACTGAGAAGCCCAGAAAATGTAAACAAAAAAATACAAAGAAAATACCAAAGATTGAAATTTCCTAGACTCTGCCTAATTGAATACTGTTGCAATTATATATCTATATCTATCTATTATCAAGATATACATCCATATTCATACATCAGTATTTAGGGTATACCATGATTCAACTGTAAACATACTGTATGTTGACTTGCATTCAATTTGTATATGTTGGTACCTCAGGAAAAAACAGTTTGAAATGTGGCGGATCTACATGAACCATTTCCTTGAACACATGAACTTGTAAGGTGATAGGAGATAAAGGGAACCTGCAGCATAAGGATTCTTAAAAATGCAATGCAAATAAGTCAGAGCTTCACTAAATGAAAGTTCTAGTCAGCCTTCTCTTCTTCGTCCAGGAAGAGATCATCGAAGTAGCCTTCAGCCACCCGAAGCATCTGGACGACAGAGTTGAGCAGCAGGATGTCTGTGTGCAGGTCCAGCTCCAGCTCCTGACTGTAGTTCTTCACTGGGATCACAGCTGACATGGACACGCCCAGCTGGGCAGCAACCTCACGCATCTACAGGAACCCAGGCCAAATGTAAAACTAAATTAGTCAGAGGATTAAAAAATTAGGCAAAATCTATTTTATAATTTCATACCATGAGCAACATCCTAAACACAAACATTGCTGTGTCAGCTCAAAGCTTAAACACTCCACTTCATGCACAAGACAGATTTCTTATTGTCAGACTTTGTACTTTTCTCATAATTTAAATTAGGGCCCATGCATTCCTCACCATTGCCTCAATGTTCTGGCTGCAGTAAACATTTTTCAGGTCCTCTGCAACTAAGGGACAGGCCTCATCCACCTTGGTCATGAGCACGAGCTGAGGAATACCTAGACGTGAAGACAAATAAGCAACATTCATTTCTCACCGGCATTTAGTTGTAGCAATAATTCTTAGGGATGAAATTTCCACATAATTGTGAAAAAATTAGTAGTGCCATCTTGTGGTGTTCTTGAGTAAAGCTGCTGGAATAAATATTATCTCAGTGCAACACTGACCTAGCTGGTTGGTTTTCCTGCGGAAAGCGGAAAATTTCTCTATCATTCTGGCTGGGAGGAGTTTAACTTTGGCGGTGTCTATCACATAGACCACACAGTGGATCTTGTCCTTCAGTGTGAAAGATTTGTGGAAACCAGGAGCCTCCTCTTGCAAGGGCATTGATGGGTTGAACTGAAACAGTAACACAGCGGTCTCTTCATCTTATATTATAAAAATGTTGTGGAAGCTGTATAACTATACTGTTTAGAGTGGGATGTCCTAAAAGTTCCTATAGATGTAATGGCCAGATAAACCAATTCATTTGTCCTTACTCTCAGAATATTGTAAACACAAAAGAAAAGTATGCAATACAAATACAATAAATAAAAGTTACCTGGTAGCGGTCTTGTACATGTCCCTTGAGGATGCTTGTGAAATCTTCTATATCCAAACCAGCATTTAAGCCCTCTTCCAGTCCCATGGTGTCACATAGAACAATTGGCAGGGGCTTCTTACTGTTGCCTCCTCTGATAGAGTAGGTGCGGAACTGATGGATACAAAGACATTCCATTGTGTGTGCCATGTTGTGTTATGTAACCTTCCACTAACACAGCTCTTTATATATGTGGAAATTAACAAAACATTCAGGTGTGCGGTGTGTACACTGAGGCTATTGAGATGTCAACTTAGTGTTTTGTGTAACAGAGTCGTACAGTAAGTACCTGTGTGGTCAGACTGGTCCCTGCAGTGCCTGTGTTGGCCTGACTTGTCACATGACCTTTGAAGACTGAATTGACAGAGTTGAAGAAGCTTGACTTCCCAGCCCCCACCTGCCCAACAAGCAGTATCCGGGCCTGGTCCACTGAGTTAATGCCAGACTTCCAGTTTGCAATGGTTTCCATTAGGCCCTTCTTCCTTCTAAAAAAAAAAAAATCATCAAACTATGCATTTCTTTTTTCATTCATACATATAGGGTATTGGGAGTTTCACAATCAGGGTAGCAACGTTGTTTCACAAGGTTATTATCATCTCACCTTGATCTAAACTATCATAAATGTTTCATGGTAACTGGTCATTGACAATTCTTAGGTATGTATACTTTCAATTGTATAGGTGTGTTGGAATGGACATCTAAAACAAATGTATGTTTTTTGCCATCAGTACACTGTTAAATATTTGTATACAATATTTGTAGTGTTTAATATTGTTCCTTGTCCTAACATATTTTAAGTAACACAGGTTAAGCAAGTTGCATCATAATATACTTTTACAGCATATTTACAGAATGATGTGTTGGAATGGACAAAAACTGTTTGATGGAAAATGTTATTGGTTACCTTTTACAACTATATCAGTTATAATGATGCTTAAATTGTATCTGGAAATTTTATTTTTGGTATATTTTTACAAAGACTGATGCATATCTGAAATATATCTTCTGTTTTATAAGTTTAAACAGATATCAGGAATCAGACATGTATTGTTTTTTTTGGAATTGAGTAAACTGCAACTGCATTTAAAAACCTTTTCTTACTAGAAAGATGTGTTTGCCGCACTCCTTAAATGATTAGGAGTTTAATGCACAATTTAAGTTTAATTTCAGTGCTGGTTACGACACTGGAAGTCGTACGTGAATGAACCCTATCCAGAGCCACTCTCAGTCTCAACTGAGATTTGAGAAGCGGTCTGGTGTCAACCAGGCTAATAGGCCTACACTGTGTCCTTATTGAAATTAAATAAAGTATTCAGTCAGTGTGGCTACAGTAATTTCCTGTGTATTAGCCACATTGTGATAAACCGCAAGACAGTGCTTTATGCAAATTAAAAAAACAAAACCATATTAATACCATATAAACTGCCCCGTAACTGCCCTCATAGCTGAAGAAATTTTGCAAAATCAATGTATAAACCTCAGCTAATAATTGGGAAATGAAAGTAATTGTGGTGAATAATTACTTAATATTAATCTTAGACTGGCGAACTTCAGGAAAAACTCAGGAATCAGGTTTATTCTGTTACAAGCAGAGAGAGTACAAAAAAGGTCTATGTAGGCCTAGCCCAGGCCAGGCCTAGGTTGGCCTGAAGCCAACTACTCTCTTCCGCTCTACATCCTTAGTCCAAGTCTAGAAAATCTGATCTCACAAACATTGCAGTTTAGTTACTTTTAAATGGTTTAAACAAAGAACAAAGTGGCGCCAAGAACAAGCCCACTTGATTGGTTCTACAGTTGGTATCAGACACACCTACTCACACCCACTTCACACCTATGAATTCTTGTCAGAATAGCATGAGGAGAGATATCTTATATATCAGAAATATCACTTATAGAATGTTCCAAACATTCTCACAATCACATCATTACAATCCTTGTAATGAGACTATCAAAATGATACCAGACATGAATACATTTACATTTCATGATACATGGATACATTATATCAAGGAAGCATCCTTTGTCTTGTGTAAGAGATAGGCCTTAAACCAGCACATTAGCATTCCATTGGGGGAGGGGATAGTGTCTTTGTTTAAAACCAAGATGGGTTACATGGCTAACTAAAAGTAGTCTTGAAGTTAAATTATTATCCATTTTAACCATACATTTTATTGCTATCAATTCCCCCTTTTCAAGTCTGAATGACTTGAAGTTTAAAATAAGATTCCATAACATGAGCCTTCTTGAACAATTTTACAAAATTTTTTTTTTATAAAGTCCATAATCAGTCCATAATCAATGTAAGTGTGTGCGTGAGCAAGGAAAGCAGCGTTCAGCATACATCCTTTCTTGCGTTTCTCTTCCGTTGAAGAAGGGTCCTCTTATGAAACTTGAATGTGTCTGCATTGTTTCAGTGTAAGTGTATGCGAGTGCAAAGGGTGTGCATGCAGGCCGCGTTCGGCGTGCACCCTTGTGTCAGTCCAAACAGTCCATGAACAATGGGCCATGAGTGTCTTTGATGATGCGGAGTGCGAGGCTGCTTTCGGCACCCCCTTTCGTTGCTTTCAGTCAGTCCGGTTTTGTTGCTTCCAGAGTCATGGCAGTTGGTTCTGCCACTGGTTCCGTTGGACCTGTGGTTCCTGAGCCTCGTCCAGTTTCGTCTCATGACATGGCCTAGCCCCGACCGCTGCTGCTGGCTGTACCTGAGCCCAGGGCAGAGTTGTCTGGTCCATCAAGCTCGTCCAGTGGCATGGCCTGGTCTCCACGGCTGCTGCTCTGGCGTGGTAGCTGAGCCTGGTTGGTGGAGCCATTCGCCATCTTGAAAGGATCTTCTGATATGTTTGCTTAGTGGTAGTCGAAGACAAAGGCATGTCACACCTCCCTTTGTCCCTTTTGGCATGAAAGAGATTCTGGAGAGTGGATTCACAACAACTTTGAGAGACATTAGCATGAGTGTAAACAGAGTCAAACAGTGTCTCGTGAATGCAGATTCACAAGTCAACAACAGTATGCTAATGTATTCAGTTTCTCAATTGGAGACAGTCACACCTACAGCATGGGTCTTCTAACATAGCAGGGCTATTTATCTCCAAACAGAGACTACACATTTGCATCTATTGGCAAAAGGCCAATATAAAGAAAATAAATAAACTTTGGTTAAGTTTAGATGTTTAAAAGAAAAATAATCCACAGACTCACGTGGGTAGGGTACCCCTACATGTCTTTTAAAGAGATTTTGCATTAGAAGTGAGGGTCAGTAAAACAAAACAGTAGGCATTTAAAAAATGACCATTTGAGCAATAAAACCAATAAACTTAGATGGTATTTCAAGTCAATACCATCTATCTCCCCCTTTTTATAGTTTCTTAACTATAACAAAAAAATACAAACTAAAAACAAATAAAAGGTAATTTCAAACAGAAAGAAACTCAAGTTGTGGGTATGAATCCATTCAATTGAACATTTGCCCACATCAAACAAGGCGTAAACATGTAGCAAACATTTCCCATTGGCATACAAGCAAAAATAAAAAAAAATATGTCTTAACATGTTAAACCCAAAAGATGTCCCTCAAATGAAAGAAAGAAAATGGTTGAAATCAACAATGGTTTCCCATTATCACTCCTCTTAGGTTCATATCTCCCCAGTGAAGTTCCTTTTGTGTCCATGGGGGAGAAGCTGGGGGGTTGGTTATAGAATACAGTGCTGCTAGAACAAAGGCAGTGAGATAAGATAGCAAAAGGTGTGAAAACTTTTGACCCAAGAAAACAAAGAAGGACTTGAAACAAAAAATGGAAACAAACACATATAACGAAATAAACAAATTTCACACACACAGGGCCGGCCCACACGCGCATTCATTCATACTGGACACACAGACACACACAGCTCCATGGAGCTGGAGGACAACTTTAAACGGGCTGCAGGAAGAATTTCCTGCTTAAAAGAACAAAAGAAGTTTAGTCAAGCCTTTTCAGTTAGCTCATATTAGCTCACAAAGACATCTAGACGCCCCTAGCGGCAGCTAGTTAGCTCAGGCGTACTTAAAAGAGGCCTAACCATGCTCTCTTGAGGTTATGCTGTTTGAGCTTATGCTGTTTGCACACTTGAAAAAGATTACGACAAAAATCCTGGATTCATCATCTGAGTGTAGATGTAGCCTAAAACAAAACACCACATCTACTCAAAAACAAAACAAGACTAGTGTTAGCTTGGATTCTAGCCGCTCATACGCTCTTGGTGATAAAAACAAAAAGGGCAGCACCAAGTTCTGTCTAATATTCTGTTTTGGTAGTGAAGGAATAAAATGTTCTGTAAACACAAAGGGGCATAAGCTACGTAGCTTGTTAGGACATGATGTCCCTAAAACCCGCGAAAAATAGATTGCACACGAACCACCGTGTTTAATACTGAGCTGCCTAGCACACTCGCTAATCTATTTACTCCTTATATCCAATAAAGAGGCACCATTGGACTTCAATCCAACACATATATAGACGCTTTACAAAATATGGATTAATTCGTCTTGTGCGACGTTTTGCCAAAATCGGGGAAGCACAAATTTATGTCCACTATTAAATTACGGTTTTGCCAAAATATTGCCAAAATCGGGGAAGCACAATTTTGTGTCCACTATTAAGTTACGGTTTTGCCAAAATGTCTACTCACTCAGAATGCCTTTTCCGATATCTTACCGCCCATTCCAAACTGTGGTTAGTAGGAACCGCCCGGATTTACAGATCCACCTTCGTTCATCACCAAAGAAGAAATGCAGATAAAAAGCGTCCTTAACTTGGGAGCTGTCACCAGAGCGATGAGAAAAAGAAAAAAAAAAAACTGCGGCGTCTTAGAATCAGCGACAAAAGTATATTATCTCGGTGGAACCTCCATGAAAGTAATTGTGGTGAATAATTACTTAATATTAATCTTAGACTGGCGAACTTCAGGAAAAACTCAGGAATCAGGTTTATTCTGTTACAAGCAGAGAGAGTACAAAAAAGGTCTATGTAGGCCTAGCCCAGGCCAGGCCTAGGTTGGCCTGAAGCCAACTACTCTCTTCCGCTCTACATCCTTAGTCCAAGTCTAGAAAATCTGATCTCACAAACATTGCAGTTTAGTTACTTTTAAATGGTTTAAACAAAGAACAAAGTGGCGCCAAGAACAAGCCCACTTGATTGGTTCTACAGTTGGTATCAGACACACCTACTCACACCCACTTCACACCTATGAATTCTTGTCAGAATAGCATGAGGAGAGATATCTTATATATCAGAAATATCACTTATAGAATGTTCCAAACATTCTCACAATCACATCATTACAATCCTTGTAATGAGACTATCAAAATGATACCAGACATGAATACATTTACATTTCATGATACATGGATACATTATATCAAGGAAGCATCCTTTGTCTTGTGTAAGAGATAGGCCTTAAACCAGCACATTAGCATTCCATTGGGGGAGGGGATAGTGTCTTTGTTTAAAACCAAGATGGGTTACATGGCTAACTAAAAGTAGTCTTGAAGTTAAATTATTATCCATTTTAACCATACATTTTATTGCTATCAGAAATTACCGTAATATGTTTTTTAAAAGTAAAACTGACATACTCAGCATTCCATGTGACATTCCTCCAAGGCTTTGCCAAAAGAGCATCACACTCTAAAGAGACAAAAACACTGAATTAAATTTGAATAAATATTTCACGTATTACATTCTATATTGTGTAGCTTAACATCCTACTCACCCTCAACTCTGTAGACTTCACACTCAGTCAGTTGCAAATCATTTCCATGCATTTTTAATGGATCGAAGTTGAAGAAATTCCCTGGGTTACTTTGGATAGCGGCTCCATTGTTGAAGAGGAAGACCAGAGACTCAAAATTGGGCCCAACATCAGTAAAGGCGTACTGGCCAGTACGTGTAACACGGTAAGGCTCGGGGTTCTGCTCTCTTCCATCAAGACTGAACAAAAAAGCCTTTTCATCGATAATATGTTGCCCTGTTTGTGCATAATCTTTACTAATGTATGCCCCAAATATGAATCCTGTATTGTTGTAGGCAACAATCAGGGTAGGGCCTTGTTTGCTACACTTATAGTTAAAGTTATTATTATCATAGCCATGAACACTAGCTTTGTATATCAGACTAAGTTTGGCATGGCCAAACATAGAAGAGATCTTCTTCTCTTGGTCTCTGGTCAGTCTGGATGTTATGACGCTCATGATGGTCCTTGTAGTGATGGAGACCTAAAAACACTGCGGATAAGAATTAATCAACTTCACGTCAAATATCCGAAGACGTCGTCGGCTAGGACAACACCCATGCTCTAGTGTTTATGGAATATTTGATACCATATTCACTGTGGCTGGTTAGCCTCCTACTCAATCAAGATGATATATTGATAGCCAGCGTCTCATTTTGCATAGTTCTATCTAATCCACAATAAGGCTAAATAATAAGGTAGCCTAATAACAAAACAAAAACGTGTTGGTACATGTAGGCTACTGGATACAAATGTAGCCAACAATTCACGATTGCCACGGTGGATATACATTTTCTAAATCATATCATATCGTTAGGACACAGTGACAAACAAATGTAGCCCATTTCGATGTAAGGCTTACCAGTTTTAAGAGCGTCAGGATCCACAGCTTGGTTGAATCCTGCGTTATTTAGCAATCCACTTCGTAGGCTTAAAACCAAAAGGTGCTAATCTGCTGCATCGAAACTTCACAGGGAACGTCTGTGGTGGAACTATGGCACGCACGTGCTTTCTATGAATCGAAACCGATGGATTTGCATATTCTACACTCTCAGAAAAGAAAGTACAGAATTGTTCCTTTAGAGGAAGCTGGGGCAGTACCCTCAAGGGTACACAATTTGTACCTTTTAACCGGCTACATCCAGTATTCGTACCCTTACAGTTTGTACCCTTAGTAAATATGTACCCTAAGGTACAAACTTGTACCTTTATGTAATGGATCAAAATTGTACCCTTGGAAAAGGAACATATTATGTTCTTTTCAGGATACTGCCCCGACGAACAATTTTGTATCTTAGTGTGGCAGTGTATACCCCACGACCAAGACAACATGAAACAGTATAGCAATATTTTGAACATGCACATTTATTAACATTTTCACAATTTCAATATGGTGTAATACAACAAATTATTTTCCATTAATTCCAAGCATCACAACGATAATTCAAATGTGTCTGAAAAAAAATGTATGATAGTCCATTTTATGGCCTGGTTTAAAGGAGAATTCCGGTGTGATTTTGACCTAAAGTGTTTTGAAACATGATACCGAGTGTGAACGTATGTCTCATAGCCCATCTCGGCTTGTCCCCTGCACTCCGAAATCTGGCGCTAGTTAGCCGATGCTACCAACAAGGCGGTCAATGGTGGTGCCTCGGCATCGGCATAGCCATGCAAATAAATCACTGTTTTACACCATTTACGAGGCTCAATGTATCTCCACACTTCATTGGTAGACTTCCAAGGGCCCTGACATTTAAAACGAGACATTGAGAACTTTGAAAAAGCACTGGTAGTTTACTTACAAGACGATTTATACAGACAGTATCTTCTCGAAGTTTAGCGTTTGCAGCCATCTTGAATTTAGTCACGATAAGTCGAGCGACGAGTAAGAATGAACAGGTATGATAAGGGATCAGATTCCAAAAATAATTCCGTGGAAATGCATGGATTCCAGTTGCTGCTACTGGAGGAAACTGTAATCCATGCATTTCCACAGAATTATTTTTGGAATCTGATCCCTTATCATACCTGTTCATTCTTACTTGTCGCTCGACTTATCGTGACTAAATTCAAGATGGCTGCAAACGCTAAACTTCGAGAAGATACTGTCTGTATAAATCGTCTTGTAAGTAAACTACCAGTGCTTTTTCAAAGTTCTCAATGTCTCGTTTCAAATGTCAGGGCCCTTGGAAGTCTACCAATGAAGTGTGGAGATACATTGAGCCTCGTAAATGGTGTAAAACAGTGATTTATTTGCATGGCTATGCCGATGCCGAGGCACCACCATTGACCGCCTTGTTGGTAGCATCGGCTAACTAGCGCCAGATTTCGGAGTGCAGGGGACAAGCCGAGATGGGCTATGAGACATACGTTCACACTCGGTATCATGTTTCAAAACACTTTAGGTCAAAATCACACCGGAATTCTCCTTTAACATAGATCAACTTTGAATGTGAATCATAAAACACTGGAACTTTTCACAGAGTGAATGGAGAGGACAATTAGCCTACATGTATTTCAGTGTAGTGTATCATACAGCAACATTTCAGCAAACCAGTGAGAAATTAGCTAGAAAAAAAAAAGCACACAATACAATGTTACAATGTTCCCACATTCCAATCCTTACAAATAGGTGGAATAAGGTAGCCTGACTCCGCCTATCTCCGTACTTCCGCTCATTTACATTTCCCTACAGTAGCCTACTTCTTCTGGAATAGCTCTCGTTCACTTCGGTAACTTGTCTCCGAACCATGAGAGCGATTACGTTTAAGTTGCAAGCCTATCGTTGTGTCCCCCGTGGTTAACATACATCATTACCAAACGTAAATGATTGAACTCCAATGATTTCAAACTTCAGACAAGCGTCCACCAACCAGGAAATAAACGTTTTCCAATGGATCTAGGCCAGACTCTCTGCGAAGTCAAGCTAGGAATAAGGTGTTCTGTTAAAAAAGGCAGTCTAAAAAGACACCAAAGTCCAATATCTAACTGGCAGAAAGCCAACGTATTGTTCAGGAGAGGGTGCTAAGTAAAGCTAAAGAGAAAGTATCCAGTGGAGGCTGCTGTTACCCCCTCTTCAGCTTCTCTTCCTCTGAGCATGTCTACTCCATCCCACTTTGACTTTGGCTGTGATATACTGAAGGCACCCAAGCATGCACTGCGTGACGAAAATGGTGTCATCAACACGGCACACAGGAGTGTCGTGCGCTTCCCAATGTGGCAAGTGGAAGGTTAGCTCTCTATTGAGACATGTCGATCAATTGGACTATAACTTGTTACATAAAGCCCAACCAGGCAACACAGGTTCGTGGTCACAGAAAACCAGAGGCGTGGTTTCAAAAATAAACTCTTGTCTTTATTTACATTCATTAAAAACGTACAGGTATTTGGTTCTCTCCAGACAGTCACAACCTCTGCCACTAAGGCACTGACACAAATGGCCTACAAGGCCTGGACACACATGTATACACACACACAGTCACACACACATACACGCACACACAGACCAGAATGTGCTCATTAGATTAATGGCTGAGGAAGGATGGGGGGAGCCAGGGCTGGAGCTGGAGAGTATATCAGAGTAGAGGGTCTAAAGGCAAACCACACGTGATCATGTCAATACCAAATACTCAGAGGCACCACAGCAGGAAATGTGAAGGGACGCCACCACCTTGAGATAGCCCGCCACCCCGATTGGCCTGCAGCTCCTGTCCAGCAAGAGAGAAAGATCAGTGAAGGAGCCACTAATCCTAATACACACAATACACAGTACACAATACACATATTATTTCGAAGACAGTTTAAATTACATACCAATCAGATGAGGTCGGTTATGAGGCCCATGTTCTGCGACCGACAGCAGTCCTAAAACCCCAAAGTTTGAGTTAACTACATGATACCGGAAAAGTTACTACGAACACAATGCCACAATAACCATCAGGATTGTCACTGGATGCATGCGCAGCTGGTAGGAGGCCAATACATAAGGAATCCTGCGGTGAAGGCAGGAGTCAAGTGGATGAATGACGTTATGCCGCTATGACGTCGGCTTTTAAATTAAAAGTTAAAATTGATATAGCCATATAGCGTGGACCTTGTCCTGTTACACCAGCAATCTTCGACACGGGCAAATGTGCACAGAGAAGTTTACCATCTGCCTTACATTAAGGTTCTTACTCTATCTGCAGGACGTTCTCATATCTTTCAACAGCAGTGGTATCCTCACCAATGACAGCAGGGGTCTGTTGGAAGCAATAAAATGCACACACAAACCTCAGAATTAAAATTTTCCATCCACAGAAATGAATGGCCTCTGATAGTGTAAAATACTTTGTCTAATACTGCTTTGTCAATCCGCTCACCTAGATCTGCGATGAGTTCCATGGACTGACTCCCCCAAACTTCACACTTGTTTTTTCATCTCATCTTTATGAATGCTTTGCTTTAACAGAGCAATAGCATTACACAAAATAACACATCAATAAAATAACACAAATATAGCCCTAACAAATATAAATTGCATTACTCTTGGATAAAAATAAGCATACCATACATCCATTATATGATTAATTTAACAATGCAATACTTATGTGTAGTTTAAAATTAATAACAAAAAAACATCACTATTCTCTACAAAACAAAAAGGTGTGTTAACTTACGTAGCCATTAGATCCTTCAGGAGGGGTACTTCATTTTTACCACCTATTCTGCCCATAATCTGCATGGGTAGGACACCTGTGAGAATGATTAACATTTGATTTATGTACAGTATAAAGCTGTATTATACAAACAGTTATTAATATGCTAAATTCAAAGTAGACTAACATTATTCCATAATAGCGAAGAAATGATGGAATGACAAACTGGTAAACATAGGCAACTCAACTAATTCATTTTCACATCAAAATAACAATACTGTTGGGAGTGATAACACCCAGCGGGCACCTTGACGTCAATTTGACATCAACAAGTACAGTAGTCAAGATTTTGACCACCATGTATGACATGTATGAATATACATACTTTCATTATATTTTGTAATTATTTCCTTGTGGTTGTAAAGAGGCTCAACAAAAGTATCAATCTGACATGTTTTTTCTGGTCCCCATGTCTCAGGTCAATATCATTGACATTAAATCAAGAAATTAGACATCAAATTGATGTTAAATTTATGTCAAAACAATGTCTGTTCAAATGTCTGAAAAGGTAATGTCTGAAACGGGAGCAACCACACCGGCCCGGTCAGGAGGGGGGCCCCAGAAAAATAAATAATCAAATAAACGCTTTCTGTGGTGATTCTGCATTAAGTGCATTCATTGATGTGTCTCACTTACCAGCTTACGGCGTTGTTGCCTGTAGTACGGTGTCTTGTGTAATTCCGCTGGATTTTCTTGTAAAAATTGTTTTTTTTGCATATTTTGCTAGTATTGAGTCTAAGGAAGAAGATTTTTTTTGTCTTCAAATTTTCACGATCCATTTTCACACTTAGATGAATCATCATTTATATAATGCATAATTAAGACTGGGACTACTATCACTTGGGGGTCAAATGTGAGAAAACACTGGTAAAGAGGGTATTCTGCCTAATTTTTGGGTGCTGATTCTGAATATCATATTTACTTAGCTGATTTTTTAGTTTTAAACCTGCTAATTAGCATTTGCGGCCTAAAACTGGCCTCCATAGGCAACATAGAACGGGTGAATAGGGTAAAAAATGTAACTCCTTTATATTCTTATGAAACTTTACTAGTTGATTATTTATGTAAAGGCAATATTTTTTTGCATTACAAGTTTTCTGAAAATATATGTTTATTATTATAATTTAACAATAACTCATTAATTATGCACTAATTTGCATACATTTAAATTACAGACATCTGAATATTGGATAGTTAACATTGAATGTAGTCACGTTCAGGTTTGCCTTCAGAACTTTTTCTGGATTCAGAGCCTTAAAATAATGGCTTGTTCAAGCGCCAGTCCTAGGTTATGCCGATTTCAGTCGTCCCTTTATCTTAGGAACATGTCAAATTATAGTGCCATGAAACTCAAACTCCTTGCAGTCAAGTGGGCAATCACGGAAAAAAACGTCAGGTATCTCCTGGGCAACACGTTCACCGTGTACAATGACAACAATCCCTTCCAATACCTGCAGTCAGCGAAACTGGGCGCTCTGAAACATTGCTGGGTTTCTCAGCTTGCCCTCTTTATTACAACATCAAATATCGTCCCCGGACAGCTAATCGCAATGCCGATACCCTTTCTAGGCTTCCCACAAGCCCCACTAACACTTTGCCATCTGTGTAACACGGTCTGGACGTCCCCATGTCGCTTGCCATAGCCAACATGCAAGCCTCGAGTGCACCTATGGTTGGTGGTATGGATGACAGAATCTTGTATGGTGGACACCATCCCTGGTCGAACTAAAAGAGGCCTGAAAGTCCTGCAAGGGACTGATCCCTGTATTTCCAGATACCTGTGGTTTTGGTGACAGGGACGACCACATACCCGTTAAGACAAGTGGAGTGAACCAAGGGAAGTCCGCAGTTGATAAAGCAGTGATCCCAGATGCAGGAAGTGGATGGGACCTTGTACCGAGCGATCCAGGCTCCTCCTTCCAGGGATCCAGTGCTGCAGCTTTTACTGCTAAAGGTGTTTGGAGTCGAAGTGCTCACTAGCCTACACAACAACCACGGCCATCTGGGGGTGGACAGGACCACAGATTTGATATGACAGAGGTGCTACTGGCCCCAGATGTGGCATGAGGTGCAAAAGTGGCGTTCTGAGTGAGCACTGTGTGGTTGCTAAAGCAAGACAACCCAAGCCAGAACCTTCTTGGGAAATATGTTAGCCACTAAGCCTTTGTAGATAATCTCCATTGACTTTACTCTTTTGGATTGGGCTAGCACAGGACAAGAGAATGTTCTGGTAGTCACAAATGTTTTCTCAAAGTTTACCCAGGCCTTTCCCACCCCTGATCAGAGAGCTTCCATCGTAGCTAAGATTCTAACAGAGATGGTTCTATGTGTATGGCGTGCCAAGGAGAGTCCACTCTGATCAGGGGCGCAGCTTTGAGGGGGAGCTGTTAAAGCACCTGTGTGACACCTACTGTACATCATAACAAAGACTAGAACCACCACTTATCATCCAGAGGGGAATGGTCAATGTGAACATTTCAACATGACACCGACTGATTGGGTGGTGCAACATCAAGAGTACCAGACTTCTGTCTATGCTAGTGCTAGGAGACACTTAGAAGAGGCTGCGGCATATCGTAGGCAAGGTGGTCCTAACACTGTAGTTCTTTTCAAAGTGGTTGTATGCACATCCCACCTCACTGAGGCCAGGTGCAGGACAAAAAAGCTTATCAAGGAAAGAAGAGTAGTTGTCCGCACACTGCAATCATAACACATAACGCAACGTTTCGACCCACTATGTTTTTAACTCAATAAATTTAGTTCTTCTGGGAGATTGCAGTGTGCGGTCCTGACACTGTACCCATATTACCACCTGGCACTAGTCTTTTTCTAGTGGGCAGTGGGCAGTGGTTGTGTAGTGGTTAAGGAGCTGGGCTAGGGTGCAGTAGCCTGAAAGTTGTCAGTTCAATTCCCGGCTTTCACTGTTATGCCCTTGAGCAAGGCACTTAACCCCAAGTTGCTCCGGGGACAATGTGATCCCTTGTAATATAGCTGACATACATAATACTGCCGGACAGCATTCAAACCCCTTCCACCTCCCACAGTCTGTTTCACATGAGATCTCTGCCAGTGTAGCAGAAGTAAATATTCTCCCCGTCCCCTTCAGGACTTGGCAGTAGATAGGTATGCTACCAGCACGGTGAACTTTAAAGCCAGGTGTGTATGTGGAAAGGCTGACCTGCAGCGCTGGCGCACACGCCCACCCGTGGGTGGTGATCATATATGTAGCTTCCTCTCTGGGAGAACAATGCCGGTCATTTTAAATTTTTGGCGCATGGGTGTTTGTGGTTGTTGTTGTTGGAAGAACATGGCTTTATTCTTAATTCTAAGACTTCATTGCTTCTCTCGCACGCCCGGCCTGTTGGCTGTGGATAACCCGTTGATTTTAAAGAGAGCAAATGCACATGGTTTAGTGTCTGAGCAATGTTTTCCCTTGAGTTATTTGTTTTTGTATTAGTTCAGGCTGTGAAAGGGCCATCCGTGGTTTGTCTGTTTGTCTGTACCTTATATTCTTTTGTTTGTTAATTTTGCCTACTGTTACTCAACTACCCATGCCTATGACACCTATGGTGTACTGTGTTGCCTGTACTATTATAGATTATTTACAAGACAAATTTATCTTAAGGTAGACAATAGAATGACATGGCAGGTCAAGGAAAGCATCAAGAAAAGCAAAGATTAAAAAAATGTTTTTGACATAGGCAACAAGAGTAGAGGTGTTTTTACACTTTTCAGACACTCAAAGTTTGAAAACTATGGATATTGTTTTAGAACCAACAACCTTTCTACATTATCTGGGGGTTTTGGTTGCAAAAAGTGGAATTAATTGTTAAAAAATTAGAAGAAAATGTGAAAATCACTTTTCGGACTAGATATAATCGCTTATTTTAAAACATACAGATAAAAACACTAAAGATGGATCGTGAAAATTTGAAGACAAAAAAAATCTTGTTCCTTAGACTCTATATTAGCAAAATATGCAAAAAAATCAATTTTTACATGAAAATCCAGCGGGACCCTATTTTCCAAACACAGCGTACTGTACTACTGTTGTTTCTGGCAGTTTCTCTATTGGCTGATAACGATTTATTTTAAAAAATGTATCAAAAGTTACCCCTCCCCCGTGGGGAGTAGTAGGCTACGTTAGCCCATCTGACTGCAAGTGTCAAGATGTGAGATTAAGAGATTCTGTTCTCGGTAGCAGTAGCGTAGCCAGAAATTTTCAAATGGGTGGCCATACAAACATTAATCATAGGCATGCTATATTTATGACGTAAAAGTGGAATTTATTGAAGGCATTTGATCACAGCTGACAAATTACGCAGATTTCAACTGGAGCAAAACAATGCATGAATGTAGCTTCGGTGCGTCACATGAAACACAATTGAGACAATAGATTGACCATATTAGACAATGTCAAAGCCTTATCATAGGCATGTTATATTCATGACATGAAAAGTGGAACTTATTGAACAAATAAGCTTATTTACACATATAAGCAAATTTAAACTTGCGCAAAACTGCATGAACCCAGCATCGGTGCGTCACATAAATTAAAACACAAATTGAAGCAACACCTTGACCATCGGACAATCCTACTAAAGCCTTTCCATAGGCATGCAACATGTTTATATTATGTTTCTGTTTCTGACATAAAAAGTGGAATATGAACGCATTTCATCACACCTGACAATTACGGAGCTGCCGGCTGTTTGCGATTTCATCTTGAGCTCTCAGCGCAGTGTTGACTTACGCATCTTTTTTAGATGGTGAACGTAAACGAAGGAAAGCCCTCTAATTGGACGGGCAAGACTGACAAGTAGACGGGCCTAGTCCCAGGTCCAAAATAGTTTGTGTTTAACACTGAGACTTCTAAGCAGGAACTTTTTTGTTCTGTGAGTGCGTTAAGGTGGCTGTTTCATGTTACATAGGCCCCTGTGGCCCCGCCCCTAGAACCGCCCCTGGCTTTTTCAAAGTTCTCCATGTCTCGTTTTAAATGTCAAGGCCAGACCTCTCAAGTCTCACGCATTGAGCGTGAGACAAACGCATTTCAATGACTTCACACGCTCACACGCCACACATGGCATTTCTCACTCCGAAAAATTATTAAATTGCCCGCACAGAAATTTCTAAGGGCTATATTTTACAAACGTGTCACACAACGTTGCTGTCTGTGTATGGAGTTACATTTGTTCCACTATTATGAGCGAGCAATAGCACAATTTGAGCGCAGAAAAATATTTTCAGCGAGCACACAAATTATATTTTGAGGAAAAATGAAACTCGAGCACAAAAAAAACTTGTAGTTGAGCAAACAGGAATCTATGTTGTGCTCCACAAATGTCTTTGCCTGTTTGCTAATATCAATATGTATGTGCAACATCAGCTCCTTTCATTCAGTTTCACTGTACGTGCTCACATAAACTGTTCCTCCGCTCGCACAGGAGATCTCTGTCGCGCTCGCTCAACTTCGTCTGTGTGCTCGCTCAAAACTGTCGACAACGTTACGTTTGTTCCACAATTCATCAACCAATCAGAAAATTCAGGGGCTGGAGTCCAATTCTCATTGGCTGTTGAAGTTCACAACAACGCTTAGCGTCATTTACTAGACATCGTCGTCGGATGCTAGCGGCCAAGATTGCTAAAGAGGAATACATAACGTTAACGTTAGGCTAAGGTTAATCATGCTGGTCTCTCAAAGCATAAAGTTAAGTAGACGTTGTAACCGTGTTGTAAATCCAACAATACCCATATTTATGATAAATAGATGTAGACCAAAGATGTATTTCGTGCTCCAATGTTCATTCTTTCCCGATTCCAGCCGATTCGCACTGACACTAGTAAATGACGCTAAGCGTTGTTGTGAACTTCAACAGCCAATGAGAATTGGACTCCAGCCCCTGAATTTTCTGATTGGTTGATGAATTGTGGAACAAACGTAACGTTGTCGACAGTTTTGAGCGAGCACACAGACGAAGTTGAGCGAGCGCGACAGAGATCTCCTGTGCAAGCGGAGGAACAGTTTATGTGAGCACGTACAGTGAAACTGAATGAAAGGAGCTGATGTTGCACATACATATTGATATTAGCAAACAGGTAAAGACATTTGTGGAGCACAACATAGATTCCTGTTTGCTCAACTACAAGTTTTTTTTGTGCTCGAGTTTCATTTTTCCTCAAAATATAATTTGTGTGCTCGCTGAAAATATTTTTCTGCGCTCAAATTGTGCTATTGCTCGCTCATAATAGTGGAACAAATGTAACTCCATATCTGTGCGCCAGGGGCGGTTCTAGGGGCGGGGCCACAGGGGCCCGGGCCCCATCTGAAATCTCATTGGCCCCTGACTGGCCCCTGTACTGTCAATCATCAATAAGTGTCAAACTTGTTGAGAACGACAATCAGAGATGCAATTCCATTCCCAAACAACTGGTGACAAACTAGTGAAAGCTAAAGCACACAGTGAACTGTAAAAGAAAGAATACATTTGGCTAACCAGAAATGTCTCTGCTAATGTGAAGAAACAATACATTTGGCTCACGGAAGTATCCGCTAACGTGAAGAACCGATACATTTGGCTAACGAAAGTATCAGCTAGAATTCTAACGTGAAGAACCGATGATAGCGTTTCATCCTCCACAGAAGTTTCTTGATGAGTCACAAATCTCTATGTTGGTTATCATCATTATGTGAAAGGGACTTTTATTTGTTGCTGTCACAATATGTTAAGTTTGTCAATTAAATTACGAAGCAGCAGCAAGCTTGCAGTGAACTGTTAACTGACTTAGTCAGTGAACTGTTAACATTAACTTAACGTTAGGTTACTTGAGTTGAGGTTTGATTGTTTGTTAGCATGCTGATAGATTTTATGTATGGAAAGGTAATGTATGAAGTGTTTGAAATGGTGTTATATGAAATGCAGAGAAATGGACATCCTGTTTGTTTGGGGTCCGAAATTAATAATATTACATGCGCTAGTGCGCCTTACCAAATGTAAGTAACGTTCCATTTTTTTTGGTTGAGGAAAACGTTTTGCAGCTGCTAACCTGAACATGTGAATACATGCCTAATAGCTAACGCTACGTTTTTGTAGTTGCCAGACGACATGCTGAATGGATGTGTGTATGATGATGTATGATTTCTGTTTAAAATATTAAAATATCAATGTATTTCCACTGAAGTGTCTATTATATGTTAGTTTTATATTGTGTTTTCAATGCACATTATAAATAAATGGGAAAATTAAGAATTGTATTGGCTTTTTTGTTTTTTAGGCCAACGCAAATGGCAAAAGGCAACCAGCAGACCGCCAGGCACAGGTATATATAGGGAGAAGCTCCACCCCTCACACCTGAAAATAATAATAGAACAGAAAACAGGCAGAGCAGCCAAAAAGGACATGGAAACTACGCCACCTATGGGTAGAAGAGGGACGTAACACCTCCACACCGAAATGGTGACTATAGTCTCCATAAATTGATAATGATCTATACACAACAAAATACCATCATGCTTTGCACAACGTCCACTGAGTAGGATGTGTGCAATGCAATTTCAGAAAAATAATACAGCCATACTGTAATATTAAAGTGAACAAACACCACACACAGCACAACAATCAAAATCAACAATCAAACACACACTCGTACTCTCTCGCACACACAAAACAGAAAAAAAAAAATAACCATGACTTACGGTTAATTCCTAACCGTAGGCATGAAAACATTGACTAAGGTACCAACAGATAAAGCGTGTGCCACGACTTTATCGATACCAGCTTGACCCTGATGTTAAAAGCTGATCAAGGTACACCACATCAGATGCTTGCAAGCGTTTCTCATGCAGGTGGTCTAAATGCTCTTTGATGCCGTTTAGACCATGGGGGTTTTGAGCAGAACAAGTTGGGCAGACACTTCAGCACCCGTTGGTGTGGAGTGGCAAAGACAGAATCACAAAAATCTGACTTAATGAGAGAGGATGAGCTTTCCTCCTTCCCCGAGGAGTTGAGATTCACTTTAGTCATAGCGCATGTAGCTGCGTGGACAGGTATACCTTTAAACCTATTTGATTCCACACATTACCACCAGCTAAATCATTACCCAGTATGAACGAAATGCCAGGAATGGGCAAAGATCGACAGACTCCGACAGCAACGCTGCCGTTAACCACACTGGACTTCAAGTCTACTGTATGTGATGGAGTGGAACAACCGTAAAGCCCATCTCGAAACCACGGACCAACACATTCTCACCAGTTTTTGTCTTTTGAGACAACGGTAAAACACTGTGCACGATGAATGATTGCGCAGCACCGGCGCACTGGAGTGAGATGTTTGTCACCAGGCAACGACACAAAACCATCGCTAACAAACAGTTCATAGCCCGTCTTCACCGCTTTCGATAACTCAGGGCAGGGCAACGCAGAATGTGAATCCACTTTAACCCATTTGTGCTGGATGCTGCACGACGCAACATTCCATCTCCCGCCTGTTGCTGCATAGCGCAGCATTGACTTTCCCGCTGGTTTCTGCGTAGCGCAGCATGCTTTTTATTTCATGTTTCTAGGTGTACAGAGGCTTAGATATTAAGGTTTTGGTAGACGTTGACAATTCTTAGTATTTTTTCAGAAAACCCTCAGGGTTTATAAGGTTATTTAGTCTAGAATGCCATAGGATTCTATAGGCGTTTTTAGCAGGCATATTAGGAGTAAATGGGTTAATCAGCCCAACGCCTTTCGCAGTCTGTTTCTTCATCAGCACTGGACACTCTGCCACCAAGTGCCCAGGCCTCTTACAGTAGAAACAGGCCTGCTCTGAGCGACTGGAAGGCTGGAATCCTGTATGAATAGACTGAGTACGCTTCTGGAACCAGCTCGTAACAGCGAAGAATATGTCCCTTAAAGGAGAATTCCGGTGTGATATTGACCTAAAGTGTATTGAAACATGCCATTCCAAAAATAATTCAGTGGAAATGCATGGATTCCAGTTGCTGCTACTGGAAGAAACTGGAATCCATGCATTTCCACTGAATTATTTTAGGAATCTGATCCCTTATCATACCTGTTCATTCATACTCGTCGCTCGACTTATCGTGACTAAATTCAAGATGGCTGCAAACGCTAAACTTCGTGAAGATACTGTCTGTATAAATCGTCTTGTAAGTAAACTACCAGTGCTTTTTCAAAGTTCTCAATGTCTCGTTTTAAATGTCAGGGCCCTCGGAAGTCTACCAATAAAGTGTGGAGATACATTGAGCCTCGTAAATGGTGTAAAACAGTGATTTATTTGCATGGCTAGCCCGATGCCGAAGCACCACAATTGAAAAAGCTGTTGGTATCGGCTAACTAGCGCCAGATTTTGGAGTGCAGGGGATAAGCCGAGATGGGCTATGAGACATACATTCACACTCGGTATCATGTTTCAATACACTTTAGGTCAATATCACACCGGAATTCTCCTTTAACAACATCATAATCAGCACTTTGCTCAAGCGAAAGTGATGCATAAACTTCTTGAGCTCTGCCAGTTAAAACTGACTGAATCAGCAGCGTCCACACCTCTTTAGGCCATCTCAAGGTTGACGCAACTTTCTCAAAGTGCGGGAAATATTTTTCCACATCTCTCTCAATAAAAGGTGGTACAAGCCCAATGTGTTTAGCAACATCAAAATACCCAGTGTGAATGTCTATATTTTCTTCCTTAGCTCTGAACTTACCGCAAGGATCACCCAAGAGCAACAGGGGCAAGGAAAAACTCCCTTACCAAGGAAGAAACCTTGGGCAGATCCACGGCTCAAGGGGCTAACCCAACTGCCAGGGGTCTTGGTGTGTGTGTTGGGGGGATGACAGGGGAGATGGGATAGTGTGCTGTGTATGTGGGGAGAGGGCAGTGTGCAATTTGTGTGTTGGAGAAGCTTCCTCATGAGACAATGTGCTGTGTATTGGGGGGTGGGGGGGGGGCAGTGTGCTGTAAGTATGTTGGGGATGTGTATTGGAGAAGCTTCCTGATGAAATAATGTGCTGTGTATGTGGGGGGGGCAGTGTACTGCAAGTATGGTGAAGGGACTTACTATTGCAAGCAGAGTACTGTATGTATGATGTATGTGAGTGATGACAGTGAAGATGTGTGTGTGGGCGGGAGGGGAGTGGAGCAGTGACTGTGTGTGTGTATGTGTGTGTGTGTGTAGTGTGTGTGTGGGTAGGTGGGGGCAGTGTGCTGTAAGTATGTAGAGGATGTGTGTTGGAGAAGATCATGAAGACAATGTGCTGTGTATGTAGGGGGGGGCAGTGTGCAGCAAGTATGTAGAGGAGGCTTACTGTAGCAAGCAGTGTGCTGTATGTATGTGAGGTGATGGTGGGGTGGGAGGTGGGGGCAGAAAGGCTAGGCAATCAAGGACATGGGTAGATGGAGGAGAAATCAAAAATAATAACTAAAAAGTTCTATGGAGATGTGCAAAAGTTGGAGAAAGTCAGATATGTGTGTGTGTGTGTGTGTGTGTGTGTGTGTTTTGACGTGTGATGAAATACGAAAATAAATAAAAGGTCTGTAGCACAGGGAGAGGGATGTAAAAGTGCTAAAAGTCTTGTAGGTGTGTGTGTGTGTGTGTGTGGGGGGGGGGGGGGGGGGTCCTGAGTGCTGAGTAGTGAATGAGTGCAAAGTCAGTGTAGTGTGAGTTCAGAGTTGGGAAATGTTTGAGAGTGCTGAGGAGTGAATGTGTGCAAAGTCAGTATAGTATGAGTTCAGAGTTCGGATGGCCTGGGGATAAAAACTTCTCCTGAGTCTCTCAGTTCTGGGTTTGTGACTACATAGGCATCTTCTTGATTTCAGCGGTAGGAATAATCCATTGTTAGGATGAGAAGAGTCCTTCAGAATCTTTTGGGCTCTTAGGAGTACTCTTCTGGAATAGATATCTTGTAGAGCAGGGAGTTGAGTTCTTATAGTACGTTCAGCTGAGCGCACTACTCTCTGCAGAGTACTACAATCTCTAACTGTGGAGGTGATGATGCTACCAGTTAGAACACTCTCAACCGCTGAAGTGTAGAAGGCCTTAATGATGGATGTAGAAACTTTGAATTTCCTTAGCTGACGAAGGAAGTAGAGTCGTTGTCTGGACTTCTTCAGAACATATTGAGTGTTAACAGTCCATGTTAAGTCTTCAGTAATGTGGACACCAAGGTATTTAAAACTTGTGACTCTCTCTACAGGTTGCCCGCTGATCATTAGTGGGGTGTAACTGTAGTTCTGCTGCTGCCTTCTGTAATCCACTACCATTTCCTTGGTTTTATTGATATTCAGTGTCAAGCTGTTAGATTGACACCACTGTGCCACCTCATCAACCTGATCCAAGTAGAGCTGTTCATTGTTGTTACTAATCAGGCCCAAGATCACTGTGTCATCTGCAAACTTGATGATGGAGGTATGACTACTGTTGGCTTTGCAGTCATGTGTGTAGATGTTGTACAGCAGTGGACTCAAAACACAGCCTTGGGATGCACCAGTGCTGATGGTTAATGAGTCAGATGTCAGACCCCCCACTCTAACCACTTGTGAACGGTTGGTGAGGAAGTCAAATATCCAGTGACACAGGGTGGTGTTCAGTCCTAAGGCCTTCATCTTTGTGACCAAGGTGAGAGGTACTATCGTGTTGAATGCTGAACTAAAGTCAATGAACAGCATAATTCCCATTCCCCTCCTCCAGGTGAGTTAAGGTGGTGTGCATGAGGTTTGAGATGGCATCCTCTGTAGACCTGTTGGCTCTGTAAGCAAATTGGAGGGGGTCGAAGGAGGCAGGGAGGGATGAGCAGATAATGTTTTTCACAAGCTTCTCAAAACACTTCATCACTGTAGACGTCAGGGCTACTGGGCGGTAGTCATTCAGACATGATGGACGATAGGAGACTAGATGAACAAAAGGGTCAAAAACCCGGAAATCACAGCAGCCCACTAAATCTAATCCCCGACACTATCGACCCGTAAAGCACCACAATTGTAGTGCGCAAAACTACAAATTTGGAAGCGACAAACAAAAAGAGTATGAAAACTGGATGATTTGCTGCTGCACCGCAATCCCTACTTACCTATACCAAAAAAAAAACTAACTGAAACCTCGCTAATCTTCAGTGGGTTCCCTACCCGGCATACATTATCCGTAAAACTCGTGAGGAAGCAGCAGACCGATGGTGCAGTCTACAGCAAGCCTCCGAAACAGACCGAATAAGGATTACCACCTAAAAAAAAGAAACTAAAATAATAAAGTGGTAGACTCTGTCCACCCGGTGGCTATCTGATTGAGATGCACGCTACTACATCCAGAAAACAATACTCACCAAAAGTCGCGTTCCCAAAACCTGCCGCGTCCTAATACGAAAAAAGTTCAAACGGAGGACGAAGACCCCATTATGTTACAGCCAGCCAGGCTAGATGCAACACAAATTGACAAACAGTCAAAGGGGCTCGATGTCTAGGGGTATTTATTTACAAAATAAGAATACATAATTAGGAATTTTAAGGACAACTGAAAATAAACAATGTAGAAAACGACGACACGGCCTAGTGAGCGTGGAGGACACCCGGTCTTGGCAAAAGGCCAACGCAAATGGCAAAAGGCAACCAGCAGACCGCCAGGCACAGGTATATATAGGGAGAAGCTCCACCCCTCACACAGGTCACACCTGAAAATAATAATAGAACAGAAAACAGGCAGAGCAGCCAAAAAGGACATGATGGAAACTACGCCACCTATGGGTAGAAGAGGGACGTAACAGCACCTTACTGCTGTGGTGTAGTCCAGTTATGGCGGCCTTACATTATACGATTTTGGTCTGTTTTCACAGTCGGCGATTAAATTTCCAAAGACGGACAGAAATCATGGGAGTTGTACTGGAATCGCGGCGCGCTCCCGTCAACTAGATCGTTAAGTGTAAGGTGCTAATCTTAGCGGTTTTAAGTCAGTCGGAGTCAGTCCTTTTCTAGTTTTGCCGTTACGACAATATCAAACATGTTTGATATTATCGCAAGTCTTTCTAGTCGTGGCTCATGCAAATAGTGACGTGAACTATAAAAACCAATAGTGACCTCTCTCCAACATCAAACAGGAAGGGGCAAAGTATAGGCGACAGCTGTAGCCTATAATTATTTGTTATTCTTACAATATTTGTCATTTCTTATACATATTTAGTCGGCTCTTCCACGTGACAGAACAACTCTATATCGGTTTGAGTTTAGTAGGCTATCATTTCAGTTCCTGTTTATCTATTGCACGATGGATAATAATTTAAAGGAATCTAGTTGCAGTCTTGTAAATAGTGACCCTGCAAGATCCCTAGTCATTGCAAAATCATAGTCTGTGACTTAAAACCTCTACTACTTGTCTTTAGATGTGAGAGGGTCTGAGACTGTAGTCTTTCAAAAATCTTTTCCAAATCTTTGCAAATCTTTCCAAAGTCTGTCAGTGTAAGGAGGGCTTTAGCTGTAGTGGGTATACTGTGATCAACCCCAAATATTAATACCTATCCTTGTCTGTTTTAAGTGGGTATACTGAGATGGTGATGCTTTTTAAGTGGGTATACCAGAGACTTTCTAATGAGGAGACACAGCACTCAAAAAATCCTCCATAGAAATGCATGGGGCTAGTTTGTAACGCCAGTATGGCCGTTGTCTACACATATCCCACCCCTTCCTCGGCAAAACATCAACATGTGAATACATTGAGCCAATCACGTGGTGTGATGTGAATACATTGAGCCAATCATATGGTGTGTTGTGAAGACATCATGCCAATCATGTGTTGTGATCTCGCCGCTGGAGCAAGATTGGTGTCGTGAAGACTTGCGCACGCACATTTCTGCCGAATAGGATGCCCGATGAGTGCCCAAAAAGCGTTGCAATATGGCCGTCGAGTGGAGGGACTTGCTTAAAAGGACTTTGGGTATACTGAGTATAGTCCTGCATATCAAGTAGACAACGTGCCTCTGCCTTACTGAACAAGGGATTTTCTGTGTATGGATGTTGACCGGTTCTTGGCCCCTCAGTGTATGATGTGGCCCCTTTATGGCCCCTGTCTCAGAAAAATCCTAGAACCGCCACTGGAAAAAGCACTGGTAGTTTATTTAGAAGACGATTTATACAGACAGTACAGTAAGGAATTTTACCGCCATCTTGAATTTAGTCACGATAAGTCGAGCGACGAGTACGAACGAACAGGTATGATAAGGGATTGATAAGGGATTCCACAGGTATGATAAGGGATTCCAAAAATAATTCCGTGGAAATGCATGGATTCCAGTTGCTGCTACTGGAAGCAACTGAATCCATGCATTTCCACTGAAGGAGTACGAGTTTGAAAGTGGGGGGGCAAAAAAAAAAAAAACTGGTTTCGCGCTGGGTTCCCCAAGAAAATTTTGAAAATTCCAGAGGCCAACTATTCACGCACGTTTTCACGTGGGATATTACGATACAAGATAGTCTAATAATAATAATAATAATAATAAAAAAAAGTCTAACAAAAAAACTGTCATTATGTTACAGGTGCGTGGTTAGGTGCTGTGTAGATTTCGGGTGGTTTCATTCAAGCTGATTGGACAGCAACTAGCATCTTTTTGCACAGAGTGATTTAGTCTAGGCTACAAGTTCTAAATGAATAATCTGCTAAAATAAACTACGCCTGATATTGACAGACACAGACACACCATAACCTGAATTTCCATTCAAGGAATAAAGGAGGTAGTCTATAGCCTACAATAATAATGATCACAATCTCCATTTTCTGTCCTGTGCACGCAGCCAAGCCTTGTCAATGACTGTGATGAAAAGATCTGCACGTACAGTAACCTACTTGCTACATTTTGAAGGTTAGCGTAAAAGGTCCCCGGCAACCTGCACTGTTTATCCCCGTATGAAAACGACACTAGAATTAGTTACCCAACTGTGCCTGTTCCCTTTGTGTTTGACTAATCATGGTATACATTAATTATTGAAAATCCTGTCCCACCACATCCACATCATCTTGTTTCTTGTGTCTTTTTTCATGTGATTTAACTCACAAAAAAATAAAGCACGATTCACCGCAACATTGGTCTGACTAGGCCTATTTGAAACCTCACACCTGATAGCCTAATAAGAGCCTATTAATAACATATAGGCACACAGTGATATGACAACATTGTTTTTATTGAATCGATTAAAAATTACATCTCATTCTCTCAAACTGTATACTCTAACACAGGGGTTCCCAAACGGCGAGGGGTGGGTCGCGAAATGATTTCCATAAATCAAATAAATTTGGAAAAAATAAAATTCTGAAAAATTATGACTGGATAAGATCACCATTCACTGTAACCACCGCAAGTCATCTGTCAGCCGGCATGGAGGACGCACTGGTTGAGCTGTCATGTGACCGCACTTTAAAGACGGATTTTAATTCCAAGACGCTTGCTGAGTTCTGGATTTCAGTCGAGAGGGAATATCCACAGCTATCCAAGGCCGCGATGGACGTACTGACGCCGTTCTTTGCACTGACATATATTAAAAACAAATACAGATCGCGTCTAAATGTGGAGGATGATCACCGTGTGGCCGTCTCCACAATTAAACCAACAATGGACTTGCTGTGTTCCGCGCATAACGCGCATCCATCTCATTAGGGACCGTTCGTTATTTATAAACGGGGTCACCGGAGGAAAATAGGGGAGGGTCATGTCTTTTTATTCTTTGTTGAGGGGAGGGTCACCTAACTTTTTTTTGTCTAGGAGGGAGGGTCACCCATCTTTTGTATTAATGAAAACAGCAAAAATAAGTGGCTTGTTTGATTGTTGACTTCTGTCGCCATATAACGTTCTCTTTCGTTCCATAGCTCTGTCAACATTAAACAATGAAAATAAGGGAGATTTCCCGGGTTTCTCACGCAAAATACGGAAAATGTCAACATTCGTCCCCATTAACGTTGGAAGGGTTGGAGCAACAATAGCCTACTTTATTCACGCCTAACAGCCTATATCCATTTGGTCAACTTTATCCAGCCCTAAAAAAGCTAAATTTTACTTTGGTTTACTTAGTTTACCGTAGGCCTATAGCCTAACTTTAAACAGTGTGCATGCTTAACACAAAGCATACTTGTGCTTCATTCATCCACACATCCAGCTCCTAACGTTTTGACAAGCATTTCTACCAATTGACCTTGTTCCTGCCCATCTCTAGCTTTGCTGTCTCCATCCTTTCTGTTTTTGTTGTTTGCAAAAATATATAGTATTTATTGGTAACCAGCAACAAGTGCAATTTGTTAATCGCTGTCATCCTCTCTCCTGCCAACAAAAATGTGTTAGGCCTACGTTCCAAGTAGCAGTGCGTAATTCTGCTTCATAAAGTTGAACAAATACATTTGGTCATATAAATAGCCAGTTTATGGTCTACAATGTAGTTGGTAAGTTATGGTAGGCCAACTTGGAGTGAATATACAGGGGGAATTCTTTGTCTAGCTGAGTAGCCTGGCAGGTGCGCACGTAGGCATAGCCTACGGCCGAACACCGCAAGCGCTAATGAATCATGCTCTCACAACAACCACGTCGTTAACTTAAATAAGCCTAGGTTAACATCACTCTGAGTTCGCATTCAAGCAAGCAAAACGATGATTTGAATACATCTGTTTCACTGGAAGGGCAAGGGGTAACAACAGGACAACACAGAGACAGGCCAGAATGCAGGACTAATGTTGAGTATTACAGTAATATGGGATATTCTACGGGAAAATATTAAAACGGCAAGACAGCAGGGAAACGTTAAAATGATAAACCCGGAAAAAGTTGGCATGTTAGGTATTTTTCGGTCCCTGTGATTATTTGCGAAATTGTGCAAACGGCCTTTTCAAGTCATTTGAGAAGGAAGGAGTGTAGCAAGCTCCCAAATTGACGCTCGTCTGAGAAATTGAGTTTTGGATAATGTTCAGCTTCGGCAGCTTTACAATGACTGAGGAAGCCTAGAGACGAGTCCATAGCAACAAGTTCATGTGTTGAATTAGTTATTACCCAGTGTGCTTTGTTGAATGTTCTCAATAGTTTATTGTTTTATTTCATGTGAATACTTACTAGAGGAGTAACTTTTCAAGTAGGCTAATGCAGTTGCAGGAAGTGTGCATTTAGTTTCCATGCTTATTACAACGATGTTAGGGAGTAAATCTACTGAAATGGCCACCATCTTGGTGAAGTGTGATGTGTAAGATCAGAAAGCAGAGGTTGATTTTAGGACGGTAGCATATGCATATGTTGATGTGTCTCCATAGCATAGCGAGTAAGAGCGTGGGTGGAACACGTTGACAATTGGCCTGGGAGGGTCATGTCATTTTTGAAAATGATGCTGGAGGGTCGTTGAAAAAAATATTGCAGGTAGGGGAGGGTCATGCAACTTTTGATCGAAGCACTCAAAATCCCTCCGGTGGTCCCGTTTATAAATAACAAACGGTCCCTTCGATGAGATTAACGCTGAAACGTAGTTGCCAAAATGTAAATTTGCGCAGCAACAATGTAGCCTACATATGTTTACAACAGTTTGTGGATATTACCCTGACTGAGATATTCTTCTGTTAAAGCAACACCAAAGATTTTTTTGTACATTAAAATATTGTTTCCAAAATCATCAACTCGTAACAGGGTGAACGGCACTTCTGCATTCTCTTCGCGACCCTCTATCGGCTATAACCGCACTATGCAAGTTTGCCAGATCGAGTAGCGGATCTGTAGTTCGATGGAATGAGACATAAGAAACTACAAATTTGACTTGCTTCTGATGTCGCAATACATTATACTTTCATAAAATCATGCAACGTACTCTACCTTGTCTGTAGACATCGTTATTTCCAAAGCCAGTGCTGGATAAACAAGCGTGCGTGCGACAGGAAAAGTGCTTTGGTGTTGCTTTAAAATGGAAATTAAAGTAATGTTTCAAAGTTAAGTTTGCACATGACAGCAATAATGTGCACTCATGGATATAATTTTTTGACTAAGGTATTCTGCTTTTATCATATAGTTAAGTTCTATATGTAAAATCATAACAGGCTGCTCTGTTCTTTTGTGTTGTCGTTAAGCCCGTGTTTGGATAAGCCTAGTGCGTATGGCCGGTGCCCAGGGATAGTGGGGGTCGCCAGTCTCTGGCACGGTTATTTTGGGGGTCGCGGGTTGAAAAGTTTGGGAACCCCTGCTCTAACATGTACCTTAGCTTGTCGGATCATTGTTTACACATTTGTCCAAGTAGCATTTTTCTGTAGCCTAGCGCACCTAGCTTGGCTGAGCATGACATCATGACCAAGAGGCCAGACTAGAGCAGAAGTAATTAAAGCTACAGCGCTGTAAATAGATCTAGTTCATGCTCTAATTAATTTGATGTCAACAACTGCCCTTTTTTTTTATCCCCCCGAAAAGTGTGGGTGCGTTTGCACCCCCTGCACCGGTGCTTCCGGTGCGCTTGCCTATGAGTGTGTGTGTGTGTGTGTGTGTGTGTGTGTGTGTGTATGTCTGCGCGAATAGGCAACAGAATCAGCAGCATGGGTGGTGTGTCGGTCTCACTCCTCTTCCAGGACAAGTAACCTCTTCCGAACAGCTGATCAAATTAACCCTACTTGATTACATGTAATATTCCTGGTGGCAGCCACTACCTTCCTCTTGCTGGCCTATTGGGCCTAATATGTATCGCACTCCATCCTGAGAAACAAACCCAAGACTGAATTTTTACTGAATTGCTTGTTAATAAATATTGTTTACTTTTTCATTGAAATACCACGTCTCTGTCATTACTTACGTATCTGTGTGTGAGAGCCCTCTTGTCTAAATCAAGGTGTTGGAGCTCTAGCTAAAGTACATCTTGGTGTGAAAGGCCCCAAGTGTCGTAGTCGAGCACACACATTTGGTTGTTTTGCACTTTCTTTTGCATTTGTTCTATAGCTTGTAATAGTCTTTGTTAAAATTGCACAAATTACACAAATATTTTGAAATATTTGTACTGTTGTATAGTTTGTTTGGTGTTTACTTTACTATATTATTGTGTATTACTTTGTGAACTGTTATTTTGAGAAGCTGGTTGTTTATTTAATATGTAGTGTTTCATAAATATTTGTTAAATGTACAGAGTCTGTAGGCTACTGTATCGCACAAACAAGACGCCAGCACCCACACCCCCCCACCCCCACTGGTCGGACTGACACCATAACCCCCCCCACCCCAGTCGGACGGCAACCGATACCAGTCTCCCCCCCACATCCCCCAGTCGGACGACCTACCACCTTGACTAAAGGTGATGATACACGGGGCAACTTTTAAGGCAATGTTGACACAGCAATGTTGACGAGAAATACTTTCTCATTGAGGTTGGGCAACTATTTTGTATCTGAACACTGCGGGAAACCCTGCGCGCATATGCCCACACCAGTGAAAACAGAGCTTGCACGTGATCAGTTCATCAGGGCACTCTCTCCATCTGATCTGCGAGTTCACACTCAGCTGGCTCGCCCCCAAACCCTGACTGACGCACTGGAGTACGCGCTGGAGAGGGAGATGGTCATGGGCGCCGCACAGCACGATGCCTCTCCAATAGTCAGGGCAGTAGGAGAGACAACGGCAGAGCGGCCACTGTGGGTGGATGAGGTGACCGAGATGATCAGGGGGCTGGCTATGCCTCCTGCCAGGCGTCAACAAACACAAACCCCGGTGCGGCTACAACAACAGCCACGCCTCTGCTGGGGGTGTGGCCAAGCTGGACACCTGGTGAGGAATTGCCCTGCCTTGACTAAAGCTCCGGGAAACGGCAAGGGGACGCAGTAGGCAGGACGCTGCGTGCCCCCACCCTAAAGTCCCGTTCATCACTGGTTGAGGCCAGCAGGGCCTCTCAGTACAGCATGGGCCGGGGGCAGAATGTGGTCGTGGTGGGAAGGACTTCCATATCAGACTTTTGCCACATTCCCATTTGCATCGAGGGTGTTTCATGCACCGCCCTAGTGGACACGGGGTCAACAGTCACAGTGGTCCGGCCAGAGGTGGTGCCAGTGGGTACACAGCTGTTCAGCTCCGCACAGTAACTGGTGAGCTAGCACCAATGAAAGGAAGAGGGCAGCTGATATTGACTGTGGGAGGACGAAAAATGAGACACACTGTGTGGCAAGCGATAGTGCAAGATGCCTGTATTTTAGGCTGGGACTTTTTGCGGGAGCAGGGCTGTCAGTTAGACCTCCTGTCCAGCCACGCTGAGCTTTAGTGATGGGCAGGTGGTGCATATGAGACCGCTGGATTCCCAGCGCGCAGCTACACACACAGCCGGGCCTTACAGGTGCTGTGTGGGGGAAGGCAAACAGACAAGGGCAGCCGGTTCATACCTGTCGGAGCCTTGGCTATGCCCTAAGCCAGCCACACATTGCCTAGACTCTCCTGTCGGGCTGACGCCATCTGCAGTGGAGGGCTGTGAGAGTCTGCATAAGAGCGAAGCGAAGAGGATGACAGCTCTGCGCGAGGTCTGGCAAAGGAGTGCCCGAGACTTGGATGCTGAACAGCAGGAGCGACTATGGCAGCTGCTGATAGAGTTCCGCGACTGCTTTTCATGTGACGAGGAGGAGCTGGGACAGACCTCTCTCGTACAGCACACAATTGACACGGGTGATGCTGTGCCTATATGGCAGCGCCCACGTCGCCTCTCCCTGGGCCGACAAGACGCAGCGGAGCAGGCTTTGGAGAAAATCCAGCGAGCCGGTATAATAGAGCCCTCTGAGAGCCCCTGGGCATCACCAGTCGTGATGGTGCCGAAAAAAGGAGGTGAGTGGCACTTCTGCGTGGATTATAGGAGGCTTAATGACGTCACCAAGAAGGACTCCTACCCCCTCCCACGCGTAGATGAATGTCTGGACCTAGTAGCTGGCTCTTCCTGGTTCTCGTCCTCGGACTTGAGGAGTGGCTACTGGCAGGTCCCCCTGGCCAAAGAGGCCCGGCCCAAGACCGCATTCTGCAGGGGAAAGGGGCTGTGGCAGTTTAAAGTGCTCTGCTTTGGACTGTGTAATGCGCCTGCCACATTTGAACGCTTAATGTTGAGGGTGTTAGCTGGGGCTCCACACACAGAGTGCCTGGTGTTTTTAGATGATATTCTAGCCCATGGCAGCTCATTTGATTCGGCTATGGCAGCACTGTGCAAAGTTATGGAAAGGATCAAGGGGGCAGTCCTATCACAGGCATGGCCGGAAGGAGAGAGGGTTGTGGCCTACTACAGCAAAGCCCTGAATAAAGCTGAGCGGCGGTGTTGCGTCACACGTAGGGAGTTGCTTGCTGTCGTCTTTGCCGCACAACATTTTAAGTACTACCTCAGCGGCCGCCCTGGGGGAGGTGGCAGCTCTCTCCCCATGGACAAAAGGGCTGTGGGCTAAATTTAATTCTTTGCAGCTGGTTGATGGGGTCCAGCGTCGGGAGAGAAAAAGTGGCAGGCGGTGGTACCCAGAGGGATGCAGGGGGCTGTTCTCAAAGCCATGCATGGCTCTGCAGGCTCCGGTCATTTTGGGGTGACCAAAACACTCCGGCGGGTGTGTCAAGCCTTCTATTGGGGGCGGCTGAGGAGAGACGTTGAGGACTTTTGTCGGTGCTGTGATCTCTGCACTGCTCGCAAAGGACCACATGGCCAGTCCAGGGCTCGGCTGCAGCAGTTTCCAGTGGGGGAGCCCATGCAGCGGCTGGGGGTAGATGTTCTGGGGCCTCTCCCACTCACAGACAGAGGTAATCGCTACATCCTCGCCCAAGCATGGCATGCACCCTATATTCTCTTGTATAGTCTCTTTCTCTCTCACACTGTATTTTAACATGAATCACTTTGCAAACCATCCATGTCTTTTTATTTTAATCCTTCCCTGGCTGTTGGTGGACAGTCTTTGAGAACAACAGCTTTTAGAGACATGGCAGAGCCTAAATCTGCAACCACTCAACAGATTATTTATGCTGACCTGCCAGTCACATTTTAAAGTGGTCTAGGCTAATTGTGGCTGCCAACCAATATTGAAAAACTTATCTTCCAACAAAACGTTTGATTTCAGTTTAGATTTAAATAATAATATTATATATATATATATTATTATTCATATATATATATATTATAATATAATAACATTTACATTTTACAAATTTCATTATGTTGAAGACTCATCTTAAAATAGATTCAATTTTTTTCCATCAATCTACTGTACACACAATACTCCAGCAAGTGTTTGGAGTGTTTTGTAAATTTATTTTAAAAAATAAATAAACGAGGTCCACGAGGTCGAGTGAACTGACGGTAGACCTGCAAGACAGGGTTGTGTGAAGACACAGATTTGGGGAAGGGTACAAGAACATTTCTGCAGCATTGGAAGTGCCCAAGAGTACGGTAGCCTCCATCATTCTCAAATGGAAAAGTTTGGAACAACCAACAGTCTTCCTAATGTAACCGAGGTCGTAATCCGTCCGCCGCTCACGGCCCTCGAACCCGCACACCTCCACACACACACCGGCATGGGAGTCGAACGCTCTAACCACTGAGCTAAAAGCCCAGACTTCCAACTCAGCAGTTAGAAGCGTTCTTAAGATTAGGGCTGTGAGGATTTACACGGGCAACTAGCACGCTAGCTCAGTCAAGTCAAGTCAGTTTTATTTTTAAAGCGCATTTAACATGCACAGAGTGCAACCCAAAGCGCTCTGCCAGCCAGTCCACCTCCGTTACACTAGATCTGGCCACTCAGCCTAACTGAGTAATCCGGGACAAAGGGCCTTGGTCAGACAGGTATCCAAGGACCCAATGGTCACCATGAATGAGATCTAGAGTTCCTTTGAGAAGATGAGAGAAGTGTAAAGAAGGACAACTGCTGCACTGAAGTTAGTTTCATAGAGGAGGATGTCTAGTATCCATATGGTCTAATTTCCAACGCCAAATGGATTTTGAGTGATAGAGAGCATTTTCAGTGCTAAAAAACAGCAAAAAAATAAAATATAGGTTAAGGACTTTTAAATTGAAATATTGCCCATTTTCTGTGATGGATATTTTCATGGGTGGTGTCATATGAAAGAGGATGGTCTGTATGTGGTGTAAATCCTCTGTGGTGTATCAATTGATTTTGAGCGATTGGGGGGGGGGGGGAATGATAAAATATGGAAAAATGACAAGTTGAGAAGCCTCTCCATTTCTATGGATGTCACAGGTGGGGTAAATACAAATTCAAACTAGATGTACCGCAGAGCGGTACAAAATATGACCGCCGCCCAGTCCAGCACATTTTTTCCACAAAAATAAATCACGCTGAAAGGCCTATATGATTCTAACTGTCTCACTAAATTGCATTATCCACACTCAATTCTCACTGATATTTGCTAGACAACAAGTACCAAAACATGATTAGTTCATAGATTTCACATGTAAAATGAATTTTATACAACCCCACCTCCATCTTGCCTGTTCATAATTCTGAGAAATTCTTGAATTGTGTGCATGTGTGCATGTACATGTTTATGTTATGTGTGTGTGTCTGTGTGTGTGCGTGCTTGTGTGTGTGCCTGCGTATGTGCCTGTGCATGCAAGCGTACATATGTCTACTGTGTGAGTATGTGTCATACGTATGATTACTGTGAATGTATGTGTGTGTGTATATCTGTTTGTGCACATGTGTGCACATGAAATGGGTTAACATGACCCCTGGAGGCAAACATACGGAAAAAAATGGTCATCCTAGTCCCTACAGTTCTCAAGATATTCACAGAGAACTGTGTCTGCCCTACCCTCCTTTCGGGGGGTCCAGTCCAGCGGGGGGGCTACAGATCAAAACGAAAAACGACGGTTCCATGCTATCCATGTGGGGTTACATGCCCACCAAGTTTTGTGTACCCCGGTCTTTCAGTGTCCCGGGAATCCTTGTTGGTGTACGTCACTAAATGTACACATACATTATTTTATTGTAAGGCCCCCCATGAACGAAAGTACGCAAAACTTGGCATGCATTCGGAGGGTGTCATAATGATCCTACACTTTTAATTTCATGCAGTTTTGATCTTGTCAGCCAGAGATATTGTGATGAAAACACCTAATTTTTTGCTTTTTAATTTTTAACTAGGTGGCGCTATACATGAAATAAGTGGTAATGGGATGGGTTGAAATGCCCCCTTAAGACCAACATACATAAAAAAGGTGAACCTCCTAGGCCATACATGGGCAACATACGGCCCGCGGGCCACATCCGGCCCGTGGGCTTTCCCTGACCGGCCCGCGTAAGGTCAGTGAAAGAACAATAGTCAAGAGCCTAGCATAGAGATAATGCATGCAAATCAATATCGTTGTTTTTATTTTGAAAGCGACTGCTATTTGTACGCCCATACATTTGTGCGTGGATGCATACGACGTAAACACCCTTACTGATGTGCTGGTGAATAGAATATGCTTCTGCGTCGACACAATGCAGTTGCCTTTACGTCGGCGTAAACCTTTCAAAGTTTTCTGTCTCTTATGTCTGCGTCGCTCACCACAGCAAAGGTTGTTAGAACGAACTCCTACTGCTGCTCGTTGGCGATACGAAGTGTTCATTTCAAAACGTTACTGGCAGATAGACAGTTTACAATCGGATAACCCGTAATTGTAACCAAAATATGTCTGAGTTTATTTGCAAAGCTTATGTTAGCGAACTAGTATGATGCTACTACCCACAGGTTGCTTGAAGCAGCCGGCTCAACACACAGAGCGAGTTGACCAATCACAGTTATGTGCATAAAGTTAAAGCAAAAACATAGCCTACATTTTAAAAATAGTTTTCTTTGTGCATGTTGATTAACTATTATTGTCTGCTCCACATTTTCGTAGTCTAATTCTGCATATAGTTAATTTAATGATGGTAATGATTTAATGATGAAATATTGCTGAGTGTTGATGAAATGGTGGCACAGGCCTATCGGTAGTACTGACTCCTTCACATTTTCATGACCTAGCCTAATTATATAGATATTGTAGTACTTTTTTATATCAGTCTTTGAAAACTGAAAAAAATGTCAATGTCAAAAAATAATTTTCGAGAATGAGGATTAAATACTGGACATAGATTAAATATTGGTGTTTTTCCTTTGTCTCCCTCACATTTTCATCTGTTCTTACGACTAGTAAACAAAACCATATTATTTACTTAATGTTATACAAGAACAGAATAGAATTGAACAGAATTGAGTTCAGACTTGAGTTCGGTATTTTGGGTCCGGCCCTCCTCAACAGTCCCAGTTTGTCATGTGGCCCCTTGGGGAAATTAGTTGCCCACCCCTGTCCTAGGCCCTACGGTTCTCGAGATATTCACAGAAAACTGTCTCCGGCCACCTACAGGCCAGTTGGTGTATAGTAACATAAATTAATTTATTGTGTGGCCCCCCATTAACGGAATTCCACGAAACTTGGCGTGCATACAGAGGGTGTCATAATGATCCTACACTTCCAATTTCGTGCAGGTTTGACTATGTTAGGTCACAGATACCTGCGATTACAACACCTCATTTTTACTTTTTTTGTGTTTAACTAGGTGGCGCTATACATGAAATGAGTGGTTATGGAATGGGTTGACATGGCCCCTTGAGATCAACATACAAAAAAAAATGGTTCTCCTAAACCTTACGGTTCTCGAGATATTCACAGAAAACTGTGTCTGCCCTACCCAGCGGGGGGGCTACAGATCAAAACGAAAAACGATGGTTCCATGCTATCCATATGGGGTTACATGCCCACCAAGTTTCGTCTATCCCGGTCTTTCAGTGTCCCGGGAATCATTGACGGAAATTTGGACATGCGAAAAAAAAAAAAAAAAAAAATTCTGACTAAACCTATATGACCGCCGCTTTGCTATATTATTGAGTATGGCCGAAACTAGCCTATAGTAAAAGCATATTTTTTTTCCAATGTCATTAACGTGAACAATATTTGACGGCTAACCTTATGTTGCATTTTTACATGTAAAAACATTTGTATAACAAGTCTGTTTGATGGAGAATATGTGAAGTTTGAATCATTAAGATGTGCAAAAGGTGAAGCATACAGGCAGACATCATTATAGCATTATAGCTGGTTCGGTCCATCACAGATAATCTTATGGACTCTACTCTGGGCTGTTAAGCTCTGAACAATGTTGTTACGTCCCTGTATGTTTCATCAGTGTTTGCTTGCTTTGGTCTGTCCTGTGTGTGTTCTGTTGTGTTTCAGACGGTCCAGCAGGGGGCTTAATTGCTGGGCCGGCCCTATAAAAGGTGCCAGCTGACGTCATTCGGGGGCTCGCTCGCTCTCTGGTTCTTGGTTTTTGGGTTGCCACTGCCATGCCACACTACACTGCTCTGCTGCTTAGCACAAGCCACGCGTTCCAGTTCTGTCTCCGTCGCTCCTGCCTGCTCTCAGAGTGAGAGTCCGGGAAAAGGCTGGGGATTGCCTGGGTCTGTTTTTGAGGCCTTTCGTTTTGGATTTTGTTTGCAGCCTTAGTTTTTGTTCTATAACACTTTTCTCTTATTATATTTTTGTAAATAAATATTTTCGAATTTATGCTCCGCAGTTACTTTCCGTTTTTGGCCGTCTCCTATCTTTTGCTCATGTACCACAAAACCCCTAGACTGGGACGTGACAAATGTCCAACCCAAAATGTCAAAAATAAATAAAAGTCATATAGATTGCAAACACCCAAAGGATCTTACTGTAATGAAAATAGTCCCCCATCCACCGCACACACTTTACTTTACATTACATTTGGCTGACACTTTTTAATCAAAGCAACTCCCAACAAGGGAAACATCAAGGTAGAAGGATGTTGATAGACAGATAGTTTAATGGATGTTGATAGGTAGAAGATTAGTTTAATGGATGAATGAATGGTTTGAAGTGGATGGATGGAGAGAAAATTGGATGGAAGGTTTCTTTTATTCTTGTTGAATGGAGAGAGACACAGAGAGAAAGGGGGTCTTGTTGAGCAGATGGTAGTTGGAACAACTCAGCTTAATTGGCTCTTTATGATGTCATAAAGCCAATGCAAAGTATATGGGGGAAAGGCTTGTTTTTTGTTCATCTCAAAAAGTATAAAGTTTCCAAAAATGAAAAATACATAGCTCACCAGTCCTTTATAACACCTACGCAACAACGTTTATATGACGTTTGTACGCTAAATGGTTCAAGCTGAATTAAATGCCGAAAACGTGGTCAGCAGAATAATAAAAAGAAGTATAAAGCGCTGTGGACACCGGCGACCAAATGAGTGCAGTGCACTCCGCTTCCGACATTCTATTACTTTGAAAACATTATTCTTAACGCAACCCCGCACACCATCTGCCACCAGCTGCGCTGGTGTGCCGGTTGTATTGAGAATAATGTTGTCAAAGTAATCGAATGCCGAAAGTGGAGTGCACCGCACTCATGTCGGTGTCGGTCTCCGCAATGCTTAAGAAGCCTAGTGATACAGTACAGTGCATTTTCATGCAGTGTAATAATAAGAAGCCTAGGAATAATAGAACAGTGCATTTTCATGCACTGTAATAAGTCACAGCCCCACTAAATGAAAGTTCTAGTTAGCTTTCTATTCTTCACCGAGGAAGAGATCATCAAAGTAGCTTTCTGCCACCCGAACCATCTGGACGACAGAGTTGAGCAGCAGGATGTCTGTGTGCAGGTCCAGCTCCAGCTCCTGACTGTAGTTCTTCACCGGGATCACAGCTGACATGGATACCCCCAGCTGGACAGCAACCTCACGCATCTACAGGAACCCAGTGTCATGTATTATGCATGGTGTCATGTTCCTTACTGAAACCCGTAGTGAGTGACCGCATTGCATGATGGTAATCGGTGTAGTAAGCGCAGTTCAAAATAAAGAAAGCTTTGACTCATATTAAAAATTAGTAAGCAGATTCAATAATTGAGCATAATCTATTTTATAATTGAGTACCATCAGCAACATCCTAAGCACAAATATTTGTAGGTCAGCTCAATGCTAAAACATACCATAATAGTGTTCATGCACAAGACACTTTGCTTATTGTCTGACATTGCACTTTTCATATCATTTAAATTAGGGTTCATGCATTTCTCACCATTGCCTCAATGTTACGGCTGCAGTAAACATTTTTCAGGTCCTCTGCAACTAAGGGACATGCCTCATCCACCTTGGTCATGAGCACAAGCTGAGGAACACCTATCACACAAGAGAGACAAATTAAGCAGCATTTCTCTCACACACATGTAACCTATTTTTATGTATGAAAACTGACATCTAGTTGTAGCAATAGTAATTAGGGACAAAAGAGATTTAGCAGTGCAATCTTGAGCAAAGTTGCTGGACTACATAGTATCTCAGTTCATCACTGACCAAGGTGGTTGGCTTTCCTGCGGAAAGCAGCAAATTTCTCTATCATTCTGGCTGGTAGGAGTTTGACTTTGGCGGTGTCTATCACATAGACCACACAGTGGATCTTGTCCTTCAGTGTCACAGATTTGCGGAAACCAGGAGCCTCCTCTTGCAAGGGTACTGATGGATTGAACTGAAATAGAAACACAGCGGTCTCTTTAGCTAGATATAAACCTGGAAAGAAAAGTAAGTATAAGTATAAGTACATATACTCTTTTGATCCCGTGAGGGAAATTTGGTCTCTGCATTTATCCCAATCCGTGAATTAGTGAAACACACAGCACACAGTGTACACACAGTGAGGTGAAGCACACACTAATCCTGGCGCAGTGAGCTGCCTGCATCAACAACGGTGCTCGGGGAGCAGTGAGGGGTTAGGTGCCTTGCTCAAGGGCACTTCAGCCGTGCCTACTGGTCGGGGTTCGAACCAGCAACCCTCCGGTTACAGGTCCGAAGTGCTAACCAGTAGGCCACGGCTGCCCTAAAAGTAGTAGTAGTAGTAGTAAAAGAAGTATGGTCTATTCATATCATTAGCAGTTTAATCCTAATGTAACATACTGTAACAAGCTATTTCTATTCAGCAGTAAGCTGTGCTAAACACCTGACATATTATGGACAAAGGTTTTGGGACAATTAAATAAATTAATGTGTTTTATTCAGACCATTTGCCACAGGTGTATAAAATCAAGCACCTAGTCATGTAGACTGAATTTACAAACATTTGTGAAAGAATGGGTCGTGCTGAAGAGCTTAGTGAATTCAAGTGTGGTACTATCTAGGGTGCGCAAAGCAAGGTCCATATAGAGATGGTTGGTTGAGTTTGGTGTGGAAGAAACTGAATGATCAATGTAGAGCCCTGACCTCAAACATCTGTGGAATGTGATACATACCTGTGATTGATTGATTGATTGATTTATAAATTGATAGATAAGTAAGATCAAGACATTTGTGACTAGAGGGTAATATAGCCGATAAAAAAAAGTTATGTGTTGCCGTGTCAACTGGGAGAAACAGGGTTTTAGATTCTCAAACCTCACATTATGCACCAGAAAATGCTTAACGTCATGTGAGCGCCCTATGTTTACAGTTTGTTTGGCTACTGATCATGGATGCTGTTAAGGTGGTACTCATTTTTTCGTTTGTGCAAATGCTTTTGGCCTGTTTGCATTTGCAAATACAACTGCTCTACTATATTGAGGAGCAGAGGTGAAGGAGTGCACGGAGGTTAGCATTTTTACTGCAACTGTTATTCGTTGTTGTCGATTCTGATTGGCTTGCATGGCTTTATCCTTCTCCCTATACTGCCACCCATAGGTTTGGCATAGTTATGATGGCGCTCAACAGCGTATTTATGCTGGTTGATGTAAATGACAACTTTTTTGAAAACGATGTTGTGTGCACGATGTTATTTTTGAAAACGGAGGGGGGGAAATATTTGTTTCTCTAAATACCCAGCTATGTGTAAATGTGGCCAGTGATTGTGAGCCAGATCTTCTCGTCCTACACCAGTGCCTGACCTCACAAATGCTCTTCTGGGTGAATTGGCAAAAAAATCCCACACACACACTCCAGAATGTTGAAAGTCTTTCCAGAACAGTGAAAGCTGTTACAGTATAGCTATACAATACCTGTAGATTTAGAATGGGATATCATAAAGTTCCTGTATTTATGATGGCCAGGTAACTCAATACGTTTGTCCATATGGTGTATTTCACTCTTAGGATATTGAGCAAGAGATAAGATAAGAGCAAGAGAGTAAGATAAGAGTAAGATATTGCAAAAGAGGTAAACTATACAATAAATAAATGTCACCTGGTAGCGGTCTTGTACATGTCCCTTGAGGATGCTTGTGAAATCATCTATATCCAAACCAGCATTTAAGCCCTCTTCCAGTCCCATGGTGTCACACAGAACAATTGGCAGGGGCTTCTTACTGTGTCCTCCTCTGATAGAGTAGGTGCGGAACTGATGGATACAAAGACATTCCATTGTGTGTGCTGTACTTGTGCTATGTAAACTTCGACTAACACAGCTTTTTAAATGTGGAAATTAGCAAAACATTCAGTTGTACATTGTGTGTCCACTGAGAGGCTATTGAGATGTCAGCTGTGTGCTTTGTGTAACAGAGTTGTAAGTACCTGTGTGGTCAGACTGGTCCCTGCAGTGCCTGTGTTGGCCTGACTTGTCACATGACCTTTGAAGACTGAATTGACAGAGTTGAAGAAGCTTGACTTCCCAGCCCCCACCTGCCCAACAAGCAGTATCCGGGCCTGGTCCACTGAGTTAATGCCAGGTTTCCAGTTTGCAATGGTTTCCATAGGGCCCTTTTTCCACCTAAAACAAATCATCAAACTATTTGTCTCCTTTTTCATTCATACATACATGGTATTGGGTACTTTCACAATCAGGGTAGGCACGTTGTTTCATAAGGCTATTATCATCTCACCTTGATCTACACCATCATCTAAAATCTAAACTAGAGCGGTACAAAATATGACCGCTGCCCAGTCTAGCACATTTTTTCCACAAAAATAAGTCACGCTTTAATTTAATTTAATTCAATATAACATTCATGCAAAGGAAAACATCTCCTGCAGTACAGTGTCCCTGTCACTGCAATAGGGCATTGGGGTTTATATTTGTTTGGTGGTTTTTGGCCACAAGGAAGAGTGCCACCTACTGGCCAGCCACCAACACCACTTCCAGCAGGAATCTACTCTTTCAAGGAGGTCTCTTATCCAAGTACTAACTAAGCCTGCTTAGCTTCAGTAATTCAGCAAAGTCAGGGTATCTGCTGGTCTTGCTGCTGGCTAAAAACAAAAGGTGAAAGGCATATATGATTCTAACTGTCTCACTGAATTGCATTATTCACACTCAAATCTCACTGGTATTGGCTAGACAACAAGTACCAAAACATGATTAGTTCATAGATTTCACATGTAAAATACATTTTATACAACCCCACCCCCCTCTTGCCTGTTCTAATTCTGAGAAATTCTTGAATTGTGTGCATGTGTGCGTGTACCTGTTTATGTGTGTGGGTGTGTGTGTGCGTGCATGTGCTTGTGTGTGTGCCTGTGTGTGCGCATGTGCATGCATGCGTACATACTGTATGTCTACTGAGTGTGTATGTGTCATACGTATGATTACTGTGAATGTATGTGTGTGCGTGTGTATCTGTTTATGCACATGTGTGCCTATGGAATAGGTTAACATGGCCCCTGGAGGCAAACATACGCAACAAATTGATCTTAGGCCCTAAGATATTCACAGAAAACTCTGTTGGTGTACAGTCACTAAACGTACACATAAATTAATTTATTGTATGGCCCCCCATGAACTGAAGTCCATGAACCTTGACGTGCATTCATACTATCCTTGTGGGGCTACATGCCCACCAAGTTTCGTGCACCCCGGTCTTTCAGTGTCCCGGGAATCCTTCACGGAAAATTGCTCATGTGGGGGAAAAAACAGAAGGAATCAGTTGCATTGTTTTTTTAATCAGGGCTACTGTAACGGTATGAAATTTTAACCTCACGGTTATAGTGACCAAAATTATCACTGTTTTCGGTATTATCGTGGTATTTTTAAAAGTGTGTTCATTATGTTCAGAAAGCACTGATAGGCCTACAGAAGCTAAAATAGTTTCAAAAAGTTTGACAGTGTTTACTATGCTACAAAAATATGGGCAAAACCTTATCAAAAGTTAACCAGGGACGCTCATAGTTGTTACTGAGTAGAGTAGTACTGAGTAGTGCTCATAGTTGTTACGAGTAGATCTGATCCCTTTATTCTGGTGCCTTTAAGGTGGCCTATTGCTACTGGAGAAGGACATATTTTCACTCACATTCATAGGTCTACATCCTGACTGCCGAAACAAACTTTGTGGCTACATCATACAGTGCACGTTTTGCGGTGAAAATGTTCCGCCTTTTAAAAGCAGGTATAGCCTAATCCGAATCTCAGTTAAATCCATCAATTATACATCAGAATCAGTAGGGTACCAGTTTTGTTTCATTGTACCAGGCCTACTGTATGTCAAAAGCTGGGAAGGTTAAACACACGGTTTCCACACCGTGGTAATCAACCGCGATAATTATGATATTTGAAATGGTTTACCATTATACCGGTAATCGTTACATCCTTAATCAAGGCAGCCATTTTCAGATTACATTATGTGCTTACATAATTGTAAAAGGGTTCTCCAATGTTTTCTCAGTTAACGTTAAAATATACAAAAAAAATTACATGGAAGCATGCACCGGGAATCCCCTAAGGGGGCTTGTGCCCCAGTGTAGTTCTAGGTCTAGTGACACCCCTGGTACAAATCAATATGGGAGCTATTTTGACTGACAGAGGTGACCAAGATACTAGCAATTCTTGTCCAAGAAAAGTATTGCTACACCACAATACTCAATATTTTGTCAAATAGTGAGCCATTTTTCCCTGTTGCACTAACACTGGATTTTAGGGTCCCCCCACCTTCCAAATCCCACTTTAACCACTGGTTACGCCCCTGGAAGTCGTACATGAATTAAATCTTTCCAGACCCACTCTCAATCTCAACTGAGGTTTAAAAAGTGGTCTGGTGTCAACCAGGCTACTACATTGTGTCCTTATTGAAATTAAACAAAGTATTCAGTGTGGCTTTTGCTAATATATTTTTTAAAAGTAAAACTGACATACTCAGCATTCCATGTGACATTCCTCCAAGGCTTTGTCAGGAGAGCATCACACTCTAAAGAGACAAAAACACTGAATTAAATTTGAATAAATATTTAACGTATTACATTCTATATTGTGTAGCTTAACATCCTACTCACCCTCAACTCTGTAGACTTCACACTCAGTCAGTTGCAAATCATTTCCATGCATCTTTAATGGGTCGAAGTTGAAGAAATTCCCTGGGTTACTTTGGATGGCTGCTCCATTGTTGTAGATGAAGACCAGAGACCCAAAATTTGGACCAGTGTTTACATCACTGAAGGAGTACTGGCCAGTACTTGTAACACAATAAGGCTCGGGGTTCTGCTCTCTTCCATCAAGACTGAACAAAAAAGCCATTTCATCGACAATATTTTGCCCTGTCTGTGCATAATCTTTACTAATGTACGCCCCAAATATGAATCCTGAATTGTTGTAGGCAACAGTCAGGGTAGGGCCTTGTTGGTTGCACTTATAGTGAAAGTTATTATTATCATAGCCATGCACGCTAGCTTTGTATATCAGACTAAGTTTGGCATGGCCAAACATAGAACAGATCTTCCTCTCTTGATCCCTGGTCAGTTTGGATGTTATGATGCTCATGATGGTCCTAGTGATGGAGGAGACCTACAAAGAACTACGGAAAAGTAGGCATAATAATAAACTTAACATCAAAATAACTATCAAAAAAACGACAACACCCATGCCTCACAAAACATTTGATTCCATATTCACTGGCTACTACTCAATCAAGGAGATTTTTAAATCTGGCCGTCATTTAACATATTTCTATCTAATCCACAATTAATCACCTGTAACGTGTTACGGGACAAAGTATAGCCTAGACCCTACGGTTTAATTAATTCCCTTTCTTGTCTTGTCCACGGCGCAGATACATTTTCTAAAGCATGACGTTAGGACACAGGACAATAATGCAAGGCTTACCAGTTTTAGATCTCCAGGAGTAACAGCTTGGATGGTTTAATGTTAACCGTTTTAAACAGCATGCGTTGTTTAGGAATTGCACTTCCTACAACCAAAAGATGCTAATCTGCTGCACACTTCCTTCGAAACTTCACAAGGACTTTTACTATGAATCGAAACCGACGCCAGGGATTCCCAAACTGGTACGTGTACCACTGTGGTTCCACTAGGGGTAGGCCTATGTGAGATGACAAGGGCAATTTCGGAAAGTTTAAAAAATATATGTATATTTAAACTCTTAAGCCTAGTTATCTTTATTCTTTATGTTTCATAATGTTGTTCTCCACACTGTTATTTTAGTGTGAGAGCCATAGACCAGTTGCACATTTTGATTTTGTTATCATGTAGGGTGGCATGATGCCTGGAATACGTCAATGGAATGTGTTACGTTTATGGGTAGGCTACGCGAGCCGAGTCAGGAGGTGAAGGCTGGGGGGGGGGGGGGGAGTTTGGGAACCGCCAAAGATACGCAAAAAATACTGTAGCGACCGGCTGTCAATCATGAAACTCTGGCTCTTGGTGAAACGCTACAATACATCTAAATTATAAAAAAATAAATACTAGGCATATGAGCTATGTCCCTCATAAAACATCTCTATTTTTAGCATGAATCACTTTGCAAAACCTCTTTTTTAATCTAGCCTAGTTATTCAGTTTCTAAAGCTGATAAAGGCGCAATCATTCACATATATTATTAGGGCTGTCAAAATAACTGATTCATTTCGATTAATTAATTTGAGAAAAAATAACTGATTAAAAAAATTAGTGCAGATTAATCGATTCCCTATGACCTTTGACCCCGAGCCGCTCTAGTCAGTAAAAATTAGACTGTAAAATGAAGGAGAGAAGAAAACGTGCTGCCTGGATCATTGATTGGAACATTTACTTTTAAAAAACGGCCTGATGGTTTTGATAAAAAATAAAGTGTTGAAAATAAAGTCCTCTGCAATGTCTGCAGCAAGGAATTTGCATATCACCGGAGTTCATCAACTCTATAGTCACACATTAATGCAATATAGTCACACATTAATGCAAAGAAATAAGTGTTGACATTGAGGGGAGTGTTAATTTATTTTCATTGTGTCCCCTTAGTTATATCTGTGGCCTGAAATTCCTTGTATGTGCAAAAAAAACTTCTTCCCGAAGCACTTTTGAATTTATTTCCTCAGCATATTAGGTCATTATTTGAACAGTGAAAATAATAATAAGAGTTTTTTAACTTTAATGTCACTAATGCTGATTATTCAATGATTCATTTGAATTTAAATATTTAAAATACTTTCACAGCAATTAATTTAGATGAATTAATCACAGAGTATGTAATTAATTAGATTAATTTTTTTAATCGATTGACAACCCTAATTATTATGCAAATAATGATCGCACATTTAACACATGGCATTGGAATGTTTTTTGGAATTTTTAATGGCTGTCATTGCCACCTCAGAAGCCTTGTGCTTTGCAATGGGTGTAGACTCAATAAGACATGTTCACCTGTCCAAGATTTTTGAACTTGTCTAAAGTGAAAATGTAGGCTACTTGTTCCAAACGGGACGTGAGAGAGGAATTTCCCAGGGAACAGACCCAAAGCAGGCAGCGATCAAACCACAACAATAGAAAGATGGGCACAGACAAGAAGCAGCACTAGGCACCTCCCACAACCCTCGTTTTAGGCGACTCTGCTGTGAGACTTTTAAATGGAGAGAGGATGATTGTATGTTGTTTCCCAAAGTGTCTGACACAAAAAACAAATATGCAAATATCTAGCACAGTTGGACAAACAGCTGTATGTAAAAGAAGATTTCAAGGAACTTTTCTCCTATATGAGCTTGGAATACACATTTTCATCAGTGGCCCACTCCCAGCAGAGGGAAGCTTTACCAGATCTCTATTCAGTTTAAACACCTGGTTCGCAAAAACATTCTTTTCAGTTGTCAATTTTATTGACAATTTTAACCTTTTCTGCAGATAAGATGGGTGCTGCTGAAATTACTCAAAGTCAATCACTGGTGTCAAACTCCCTGGAATCTCAGCAAACAAATGGGTGTAATGAGCCTGAGAAGATAGCAACTATCAAAGCTGCTGAGAGGCTATCAGAAAGGAAGGGTCATGTTGTAACACCAGTACAAATATCCCTACCCACCTCCATCGACTCCTTGTCACCACAAAGACACAACAACATGGAATACACTACTGGAATACCTGCTGAAAGCGGAGCGTCTGCAACAAACTTCCTAGAACCTCAGCAGGCAGATGGAGACTCTGGATCAATTTTCAACCCCAACCTCCTTGATTTCCCATCACCACCCACACCCAATCACGTCCCCACCCAATCAAACGCCCTAGGCCACATAAACCCCCCTAATCTCCCATCACTATCCCCACCCCATCATCCCACCACCCAATCAAACTCCACAGGATCCCCGAAATACCCATCACGATCCCCACCCAAGCACATGATGTTCCCTGCAAGAATGGAGAGACTGCTACCAGTAGCCATGCAGAGTTTTACTAGCCCAAGATCTTTAGCACCAAAGAAGCACAGGGCACCTCCACCCCCTTGCCCTCCCCGTTCAGAAGGATCTCTTAAGCAGCAGCAGCCTCTTAGTTCATTTTCTCAGCCGGCATATAGCATGGAATGTGCAGTGGAAAATTCTGATGGCAGCTGCAGAGGACAATTATATGATGACAGTGTTGTATGATATTCACAGGGTCCCTGCAATATAAATGGTACTAACAGTATTGAGAACATGCCGGGAACCAGTAAGCCCATGACATTCTCTATTCCTGTATTGACAAGAAATAGAAGACAAATGCATCAAGCTTACAGGGTAAACCAGTCAAATCTCCTACCAGTACCACAACAACCTCAGATTTCCCCCGTGGATCATATTTCCCTAAAACTTACAGCAAAACTAGCACTCCTAAATATCAGATCTCTTTCAAACAAATAATTCTTAATTAATGATCTAATTTGCACACACAACCTTGATTTTTTACTTTTAACTGAGATATGGTTAGATAAAGCAAACAGTACTACTCTCATCGAATCAGTTTTTTGAGTGTTACCAGAGCAAATAAAAGAGGTGGGGGGATAGTCACAATTTTCAAGACGTCTTTTCAGTGCAATCAGTTGTCATTTGGTGATTTTACTTCATTTGAATATCTGTGCACGCATTGTCTTCTCCTCAGATTTCATTACTGACAATTTGCAGGCCTCCAAAACATTCAGCTAAAGTTTTTCTTGAAGAGCTAGGTGTACTGCTATCAGTCATTTGCATAGAGTTTGACTGTCTTATTATGTCAGGGGATCTAAACTTGCATGTGAATAATCCTGAAAACAATTATGCCAAGGAATTAATTGCACTAATAGATACTTTCTCCCTAACACAGCATGTACAGGGGCCAACACACTCTCTCAGCCATACCCTCAACCTTGTTATCACAAAGGGTCTCATTGTCTCTACAGCTGTTAAAGACCTGGCGTTATCAGATAATTTCTGCGTGTTCTTTGATGTGTCTATATCCCCACACACTCAAAACAGAGCTATGATGGTAAAAAGGAGATTCATAAATGATCAGACAAGTGCTCTCTTTGAGCAAGCACTTTCACAGATGTCAAGTCAGCTGTCAGACTCGGTAGAAGACTTATTTGATCACTTTAATGCAAAAATGGCAAACATTATGGATGACATTGCTCCATTCAAGAAAGTTAAAGACAAACAGAAAGCACCATGGAGGCAAAATCCAGCAGTTAAACTTCTAAAAAGAGAGTGTAGGAAGACTGAAAGAAAATGGCGTAAATACAAACTTCAGATCCACTATGAAATCCATAATGAGATGCTCCACATATAGAACTCTGAAATATGCAAAGCAAGACATTTTCTTTCTAACATTATCAATAGAGGTTCAAATAACACTCGTATTCTATTTTCAAATGTTGAAGTTAACAAATCCCCCCCCCCCCTCACAATTAGCGCCTGAACTTCTCTCAACTAATAAATGCAATGAGTTTTCATCTTTTTTTAGAGGTAAAATTGACAAAATCAGACTCAACATATCTGCTCAATTACTAATTCAACAACCTGAACTTCCAGCAACAAACAGAGGGAAACTTAACTTGATGTCAGAGTTCAGCTTGATAGAGTATGAAACACTTGAAAAAACGGTATACAGAATCTCAACTCTTCCACACGTGTCTTAGACACGCCTACTAATTTCTTCACAACTGTTTTTCACCTTATAGCGGCAGATGTCCTTCAAATTGTAAATGTATCACTGCTGTCTGGCACTTTTCCTAAGTCACTGAAAACAGCTGTTGTAAAGCCACTTCTCAAGAAGAATAACCTGGATGCCTCCATGCTAAACCATTACAGGCCCATATCCAATCTACATTTTATTGGCAAAATTATTGACAAAGTAGTCTTTAACCAATTAACCACCTTCCTAACATCAAATAGGTATTTTGATTACTTTCAATCTCGTTTTCGGGCAAATCACAGCACTGAAACAGCTCTCATTAAAGTTTTCAATGACATACGCCTCAACACAGATTCAGGTAAAGCATCAGTCCTAGTGCTACTGGACCTTAGTGCAGCATTTGACACTGTTGATCACAACATTTTACTACACAGACTAGAACACTGGGTTGGATTTACAGCCATAGTTATCAACTGGCTAAAATCATATCTACAAGAAAGGAGCTTCTTTGTTTCCATTGAAAACTGTACCTCAACACCAAGGTCCTTGACCTATGGTGTTCCCCAGGGGTCGATCTTGGGGCCACTATTATTCAACCTCTACATGCTCCCACTTGGACAAATCATCCAAAATCATTTGATTTCATATCATAGCTATGCAGATGACACAAATGTACTTAGCTCTGTCACCAAACTACCATGGTCCTCTTGAATCTATGTGTCAGTGTATAGAACAAATCAACACCTGGATGTCTCAAAATTGTCTTCAGCTGAACAAAGAAAAAACTGATATAATTAATTATATTTGGTAAAAAGGAGGAGGGTTAGGGTTGCCACTCTCCTTGACACAAAAGGGTTGAAGCCAAAGGATACTGTTAAAAATCTTGGTGTATTAATTGACAGTGATCTAAATTTCCACAGCCACATGAAAGCAATAACTAAATCAGCTTTTTACCACCTCAAAAATATTACCAAACTTAGAGGGCTGATGTCAAAATACAGGCTAGGATTCTAACAAAAACTAAAAGAACTGACCACATTACTCCAAATTTGTAAGTCCCTTCACTGGTTTCCAGTAAGTCACAAAATGGAGCAGGACCTAAATACCATCAGACATGCTCAGCAGTACACACCTTCTCATCCTCTCAGGTCCCAGGTGAAAAACCTGTTAGTAAAACCTACTGTTAGAACTAAACATGGTGAAGCAGCTTTTAGCTGATATGCGGCTCAGCTCTGGAACCAACTTTCGGATGACATCAAAAAGTCCCCAACTGTAGCCAGTTTTAAATCTAGACTTAAGACCAAACTGTTCTCAGATGCTTTCTGCTAACTGCACTGAGTTACAAATTGTGAATCTGCCTTGATAATTATTCTACCTTGTCTTTTATTACTTTTTTACTACTTTTGCCTTTGTTTTTTTGTTTGTTGGTTTTTTGCTTACTAATTATTCTTTATTTTTAAATGATTTTACTTTGTGTGTTTTATGTTTTCTTTTTATTATGATCTTTACCTTTTGTACTACCTTTTGAACTATTCTTTGACTATATTGCCCTTCTATGCTTTTATTTGTTATTATTGTTTGGTTTTGTTTATGTAAAGCACATTGAATGATTTTTTTTTTTTACTATGCAAACTAAACTCACTACTAAGAGCATTAGAATGTGGTAATTTACATGGGCCAATTGTTTGAGCAACGTTGCATTGCATTGCGACCACATAACCGGTTCCATGTGTTCCGATAAGATATTCATGATCATTTGCAAGTGATGATTAAAGTTGGTAAACATTATGAAAAATATCCAATAAAATATAAATGACAAAATACTATACACTTTTATCCAAAGTGATGTACGAGTTTAGCAATACATCTTAGCAATACCCATGTCCCATAATGCAGACTTTAGGTAAGCCAATAAGAAAATAAAATGACCACATCCCAGTACACAGGAACACAAATAAACCCTCTTTGTTGCTGCTGCCGTTAAAGATCCAGTCTGTTACAAACAGCAATCACACAAACAAGATCCTTGGTTCATCAAGTAAAACATACTTGAGCAACTGTTGCCATACCTGCACCAGAGACCAGCCTGTAACAAACTAGATGCTTCACTCACTACAGATTTGATTTGAGACTTCGTTAAAAAAATCTAAAACTATTTTGATAGGGTGACTGTGGGTTTTCATATTTTAACACAATGTTAATACTCGTAAGTACATACTGATTGTACCACTGAGATTTTGTCACTTTGTACTATATAATAACAATGTTCTCCAGGTTCTGTCTAAATCTGTCTATTTTGTTGTTTGTAAACAGTTAAAGTGGGCCAGAAATGACAAGTCCATTGAAGCTTCGGATCATCCTTGGAGAAAACAACTCTGAAAAATTGATTCTGCCTTCTGGAATACCAGAGGCAGTAGATGACCTTAAACTTGAGATCAAAAGTCAATTTGCAGTTGCAGAGGATTCCAAACACTATACAGTTAAATTGCTTGGAACAACTACTAAAGTATAGCTCTGTCAGGACCACTTGGCTCAAAGTAGAGCTGACATAGGGGAGACCACACTGAACTCAATGTTTAATTAGAATGGTGGTTTATTAATGAATGATTTGGAAAAGTCAGTAAGTGGGAAGCCAACCAAAAGTGTCGTGCATATCAGTATTATGTAAGTGTAAAGCAAAAAAGTGAACGGGCAAGGAGCGATGACCGCAGCCAGCCTCTCGTCGTCAAGCCGGGGTAGCAGAAAGAGAGAGCGAGCCGACTGGAAGGCGGTGATTTTAAAGACCCTCTCATCGGCCCACCAATTAGCGCGGCACGGCCCACCACAACAGCTCCACCTAAAGGTGACAGAACAGCAGCAGTAGGCAATGCAGGCTGGATTACCCACGCAGGGCCAAGCCAGGGAGAGACACACCGAGCACGGCATAGCCGGGCGTGACAAGCTCTTTCAAGTGCACAAGAAGGTTGTGCTCGTCAGATGCTTAGAATTCTCTCTCAGGATTCAGTCTCCATTTCTTCTGCAGACACTGATATACTCTCGTCCCGAGTCAACTTCGTCAACCTCGTCAACTTGGCCAGCAAGCTTCCCCATACCAGTTTACTTATGAATTGATTAAAAAGCATCCCTGCCCAAAGGAGCAAAGTTCTGTGTGAGGATTCTATGGCTGGAAAATCAGTTTGAAATATACAGTAAGATGGCCAATAGTCGCACGCGACTGAGAAACATGACCTCAGAGTTGAGCATCAATTCCCTGAAATGTGGACGAGGAGACAAGCACACAAGTCCAAACCAAGTTAAGAAGCCTAGGCGTGCTGAAGTGAATTACTTACCTGACTATCCAGCTGTAAAAAACAAAGTATCAGAAGAAAGGTTGGCACTACTGTCTGAGGTTAACAAGAAAGACAACCATCACATGATCAAAATGAAGATGGAGAAAACCTTCACCCTCAGGAGGAATGAGGTTGTTAATGACATGCCATTCATTGCAGAATTCAAAAGTAGATGGCCAGCTCTTTTATTTGAACGAGAGGTAAGCCAGATTTAAACGTCCAACCCTTTTTACGTGATTCATTTTTTAAAGGATTGTTATTTGTAGTTATTTACAATTTGTTTGATAACACACTTAACAATTGTATTCAAGACATACCATGGCATACATCAAGATTTTCTGTATGCTAATTGTAATTCTTTCTGTATTTCCAAATGATGGGTTGTATAGTAGTTGTTCTTTCTGTCTCCTCTCTCCTCATAACGTTCAAGACATGTACAGAAGATAATTGTTTGATTCAGTTCTGCCAAGCTTCATTCATCCATGGGGAGGGGGGGGGGGTACAATAAATTAATTTCTGTGTAAATTTAGTGACTGTACACCCATCGGTAGATGGTAGTGCTGAGCGAAGAGTTGCTGGTAGAGGATGATGAGGAGAGAGGAGCTACAAGGCAGGACTGTCTCACACACACTCTCTCTCTCACAAACACACACACACACACACACACACACACACACACACACACACAAACACACACGCGCACTCACACACACACGTGCATGCATGCACACACACACACATCCACACGTACTGACATGCACAAACACAAACAAACACACATCACACACATAAACACACACACACAGTCACACGCACGCACGCACACATACACACAGTCACACACACACGGGCACGCACATACAAGCGCACATACTATCGACATCTGCAATTATAATGGCCAATAATTTTAAATTCATTAAAGGAAAACCGAATATTGATCCTTCATTTAAGCTGTATTGCCAGTATTGATGTTACGTAGTTTGTCCACCAGATGGCGCAGCATCTTGCTGCAAGACACACATGCATTTGACTTCCACTTCACCTACAGACAATGCATTTCTTCTTCAAGCCGAAATAAACCTGAGAATGTTTATCGGACATGCTTATTATGACCGCTTTGCTAGCGAAGGTCATATAGGGATTGTCAAAGTATTCCCCCCCCCCCCCCCCCCGTCATCTACTTCCTGAATTTTTGGTCAACGATACCCGGGACACCGAACCACCGGGGCACATGAAATTTGGTGGATATGTAGCCCCACTAGACTTTTACGGAAAAATTTTGTTTGGTCCCTGGGGGCCACTCCCCCACAGCGCTGGGCCCCCGAAACCCAAAAAAATGCAGTTTTTCCTAAATAACTACCTGAACCGTGGCACCGAGGATGAAGAAATTTTTATGGTATGTTGGTCTCAAGGGCCCACATCAACCTAGCCCATAATCACTCATTTGTGATTTGCACCCCCCCGGTAAAAAAAGAAAATGCAATATCATTCTGCTTTAATCGCCCCTCTCTTCAGTTATGATGTTCAGAACTGCACCTAATTTTATGTGTATGATTAACCTGACATTCTCTGGGGGTATGCCAAGTTTCGTAGAATTTCATCCATGGGGGGGTCTAAAAAAATTAAGTTATGTGTACATTTAGTGACTGTACACTCATTGGCCTGTAGATGGTGGTGCACACATATACACACGCACACACACACACACAGGTACGCACATACCATCAGTATCGGCAATTACAACGGCCGATACATAATTACAAATTCAGTAGGATTAAAGGAAAACCAAATATTCATCATAATAATAATAATAATTTGGGTGCAATTCCAGTATTGGCGTCACATAGTCGTTTGTCCACCAGATGGCGCATCGTTGCAGTGAGACGTTATTTTGTTGGAAGTTAATCTAAAGTGGGTTGGAAAAACACTACATTTCCTACAAGGACAAGACTGTAGTTTACCGCTGAGAACGTCTAATAAGGGTAGGATGATTTCTGCATGACATGTAATTCCCATTTCTTCTTGAAGCCGAAATAAATCTGCGAATGTTTATCGGACATGCTGTTTTTACTGCAGGTAGGCTACGATAGGGTACGTTCAGACTAAGCGTCTTTTTCTCAGCTGCCGGCGTCCGTTTGACATTATAACCCTATGGAGTAGACCGTGTTTTCAAAAAAGTCGTCGGCTTCTTTTAAAACGCGACTGCAACCGTCTTTTTCTGCAGCTCAGAAGTTAAGAAATGTTCAACTTCTAGCGGAAAAACGCCATACGTCATGCAAGCAGATTACCGAGACCTGTGGTTTCCCATGACAACCAAGTAAAAAATGGAGAAGGTGACAGAACACCGGTCGAGAGACTCGTTTTAGTGTCTGATTATAGGGAATTGTTTGACATGACTTCACAACTTTACCATAACATACCAAAAGCAATAGCCAACGTGAGTTTTCTCTTCCGCGACATTTTGTACCCACACGTAACGTTAGCCACTTTGTCTATCGCAAAAAGACGCTTCCGGCTGCTTTTTGGAACAAGAACGCTGGCAGATTTTTTTTTTCAAACTGAAAAAGCGGTCTGCATAACTTCTTTTGTCAGAAAAAGACGCTAAGTCTAAACGTACCCTTAATCTTAAGTTATATCAATAGCCTAGAGTAGGTAAAATAATGTTACTGTTAGCATTGGTTGAGTGATAGAGGCCAATTTGATTATTGATGTATTTGTAGAAAACCATAAATGCGGTTATAGGCTACCAAGAACATTGATAACAGCACTAATTGCATCTTTCGACTGTCATCTCATTTGCTTATAACCATAACCTAGGCTACTAACAGGAGCTAAGTGAGTTAGCCACAACACGTTCGCTACGTGATGGTTTTCTAATGGAAAATATAGGCTACCTGAAAGATAACCTGATGATGCATCCTAAACACCGGGCTGGGACATTTAGCTCAAAGTCTCAAAAAGCATCTGAGTCAACGTTCATTCCCAAACACCCATATAGGCTACTTCAATCCTCTATTTTCAAAGGTGATTCAAGTAAGGAAGAGCATGGCTCAAAGTAAAGTAACTAGGACTGAAACTACATAAATTCGTCAAAGTGAATAATTTGTGTCAACTCGCCGCAATGTAGATTTATTAACGCACCCGTGATCTAGCCTGGCCTTGGCCTGTCTACCCGTGATCTACATCTCCATTTAAACCAAATGTTTTAGAGCGCACGTTGAGAGATGTACCTACACATATTTGTTGCACGTGCTACAAAAATCATTCTTTGCGATGGATGATTTAGTACCAACGTTACACCGGTCCAATACAGTTTTGCCTATGGCTATACCGTGAGACTGAGACATTTTTTGTTTGTTCTAAGTGCGTGTTTAGGGTGTGAGAGGGGAGTCGATGTGCTTTGATTCCAGCTTGGTAGTAGTAGTCTATGCGATTAAAAAACTCGTGTGTGTGAAGTCTCCAAACAATGATAAAGCTTTCATTATGGCTGCTTTAGCCATAGACCTTGAGCTACTGTACAGTGGGTTGGGTTCCATTTAGAAGTGTCGCTTTCCGTGATTCACACAGCTGCGTGAAATGTATTACTACTGATATGCAAAACTATTAACTTTTCGCCAAGAGGTGGCAGCTTAAGTCCGCTTGATACTGTAAGCCATTGGTTCCTAAAGGACATTTTATTTGGGTCGCCAGCATAGCCTAGTGACAATTTGTTGTGTAATAGGCCTAGCATAGGGCCTACCTTATATAGCTTATAGTTTGTTAACAGTCAAGGTTTTGTCATAACTCCCTCGATGCATTTTTGCATTTAGAATAGCTCTGAAACCGGGGGCGAAAACGTCGCGGGGGGGGGGGCGCCAGTGCATGGATATCTCAATTGCAAAATTAAACAATATTTCTATCGGGCGCCTACAATGGACTAGGCTGGGTGTCCATTCAGCCTGATCTGCCGGTAGGGATGTCCGATATTGGCTTTTTTGCCGATATCCGATATTGTCCAACTCTCAAATTTCGATTCCGATATCAGCCGATACCGATGTCGATATGTGGGTTATTTTTCCTCAAAACTAATTTAGGTAACATCACATATCTCCTGTTGTGGAATTAACACAACATGCTTAATGTTATTGTGATGCCCCACTGGATGCATTTTTGAAGGCAACAAGGCTTTCCAAATGTTAACATTGTCTGTGCAAAATAAGAAAAATACTTCAACTTAATTTAGGGAAAAAGTGCCATGTTTATTTATTTTTTTTAAATTGTCTCAAACAACAGTTTGGATTACACTCTCCCTGAGATAATCTTGACAATGCCCACAACAAATAGGGCAAATTTGACTTCTTCACAAATGATAAAACATTGTACCTGAACAACTATGTGCAACATAGCAGAATGTGAAGCCAACTAAAATAACAGGCATAGTGTATGACAGGCTACCCTTTTTCTGTGTTAAATGAGCCTGCATTTGTAGGATGCTTCATGAACTGTTTCTTTAACTAAAACTCAATCATCTTAATTGAATGAATGCACAAATATGAGTCAATTACAATGTGGCAACTATACTGCACAATTTTGAAAACATTTGTTTGAGCTACAAAAAATACTTCAGGCTTGAGGTGAAATACAAAAAATGAAACATTTAAGGTGTACAAATCTAAGCAGCCTGTGTCCCTAGCCCATTACTTGGGCTAATGCAATCATTTAAATGATAAACTGGGCTCAATCAGCACTGCTCTACATGAGCAACAACAAAGAGATGCAACATTAAGGTAGTGTGTGATAAGAACAAGGAAGGCACAAAGTTTCAATCCAGACCTTCCAGAGTAGTAAACAAAGTCCTCCTTTAGTATTAGTCCAATGAACGGGGCTAAAAGACTGACTGGCCTTCATAACGGGCCATACCCACAATCAGGCTTAGAATTTCACCATTTTAGGGGCAAGGCCACTTGGCCTTCAGTTGGGCATATTTGGTGGGGGGCACAAAGGCCACATGTCAGGGCACCAAGGCCAAAGTTAACTATACAGTAGTAGGCTATAAACATGATCAAAGTTGTATTCATTGCAGTAGACCTGCATCACTGTATGAAACATTACAAAAACATAAAACATGACATATTACATACAGTATAACTGTAAATCATCTGATCATCTAATATTTTCAGATATCTAGGCTATATTTAACATTTATTTTATATTTGGCCTGTTATGAAATCATGTATTGAACAATTTAAGCACAGCTCAGCTTTAAGAAACTCAAATAGCCTAGATGCATGCTTAGCATTTTGTGATCATGAAGGCTACTTTCACAAACTCTTATAGTCAGCTGTCCTCTGATTTACCGATATCTAGGTGACATTTGTAATATTTGTTTTGTATTTGGCCCGTTATGAAATAATGTGGAACAATTTAAACACAGTGTAAAACTTAAATCCCAAATTTGGAGACATCCATGTATGTTGAAATTTACTGCAAATTCAAAACGGGATTAGTCTGGAACGGGGGACTGCTTTACACCTTTCTGTTCGGTAAGGTCTGCTGTTTATTCTGATATATGGTTTGATATGTTAAACGAAGGGTTCGGAAGTATTCCACCGAGATGAATGGGTAGGGAGATGGACGCAAAACCTTCGGTAGAATTTATGATTAAATTGAATGATATTATTTACTTTTCTCGCGAACGTTCACCACAGCAATTAGCGGCTAACATCGTTTAAAAGCTGAGAAAAAGCTCTTTCATGTGATACTTGTGATGTCTGTGTGATGAGTAGGATGGGTTAATTTGGACGCACTTTCTTTCTTGCGCTGTCACTTTCTCCACTGCGTAATTTGGCCATAGGCCATAGGCTAAATATATATCGCTATTAGTAGGACGCAAAGCAGAATATTTAGAGAAGGGGGCACCAAGGCCACCGTGGCCTGTAAACCTCTGATTTTCAAAGGGGCGTCACGGCCAACGCAAGGGGCTAGCTACTACGGCCACGAGCAAGTTTGTTACTGCAGCCATCCACGCTTGTTTGTATGCTTCAAGACGCAGATTGATGAAGTCATCATCTGTGCGCCGGCGGTAAACGCTTCAGGAGCGCATAGGCACTATTTGGGTGTAACGCAAGCATTATTTTATCGGTTTTAAGGCAAAAAAAATCCGATAACGATATTAACAGATATTGCATTGTTATGCTAATATCGGGCCGATAATATCGGTTGGCCGATATTATCGGACATCTCTATCTGCCGGCGATTCCTTTTCGATTTCTTAAAAGATTGAGCTTGGTCCTCATAGTTGCAAAATGCAAGGGAACATGAATCAGCATATTATTTGCACAAACAATAACGGACAGTAGCTCTTCAACTTGGCCCATTAAAATGTGTATGAACAGTCTAGCAACACATTTCATGAAGGCCCTTTTGGACATGTCAGTTATTTGCACCACTGGGTAAAACGGCATTTTGTTTTATACTACTGGTATTTAATTTGTGCATTGACAATAAAGCTGAATATCATATGAACTAGATGACTAAACTTATGCATATTTAGAAGAAGAAATATTCACAAAAATCCATGACATGACCTCTCTTCTTGATAGCTGTTGAAAACTGCATGGAACTGACAGTGATTGTTTTGTTTAATAATAAATAAATAAATACATTATGCTGCTACCTTCTGCTTTTCCCAAATACAATCTAGCCTAAAGGTGTACCTTTCATCAGTCCAGTTGCAATGGATGGACTGTGATGAACTGCCCTACTTGTGATTGTTTAGATATTTGAAAGGTTTTATAACAATGCTACAAATTTTTTGGCAAGTGTTACAAATCTATTCACCTTTGTAGCGCCAGTAGGCTACTTTGTGTGCGGCCCGCAAACGCACATTCCAAACAAGCATACACAAAAGTTTCAAGAGTGGGAGATGGAGACAAATTCATTTATATGATTTATTTTCGCGGAATGGATGTACAGGACTGAGCGGCGGTCATATTTATTATTATCTAGTTTTTTACTGCAGGTACGTTAATCTTACACCTGCCTTCATACAGACATACGCTACCTCCAGACCGCTGCGCTCCTCAGATGAACGACGTCTAGCTCTACCTCCGGTACGCTCAGGCTAATCCAAACTTTTTTCATCTGTTGTTCCTCGCTGGTGGAACACACTGCCAGTTCCTACAAGGGCAGGGACATCCCTCTCCATTTTCAAAAAACTCCTGAAGACCCAGCTCTTTAGAGAACATCTCCTCTCATAGCAACACTTACAACAAGTCTTGCTGATCCTAGCACTCACCAGCCGTCTTAAACTGACACGTAACTGTTAAAAACAGCACTCACTGATGCACTTATTCTTACTGTACTCTAATGTTTTTTAAATTGTCCTAATATTGTTGAGAATTGCTGTAAAACTTAAACTGTTTACCATGTTGTTAGTCGCTTTGGCTAAAAATGCGTCAGCCAAATGTAATGTAATGTAATGTAATGTAATGAAGACAATGGAGCGATTGGTCTTAGGCATGCTCAGACCCCAGGTACGCCATGCACTAGACCCGTTACAGTTTGCATACCAGGAGAAAGTGGGCGTGGACGATGCCATCACTTATCTTCTACACAGGACACATTCCCACCTAGACAAGTGGAAAAGTGCTGTGAGAATCATGTTCTTTGATTTCTCAAGTGCTTTTAACACCATCCAGCCCCTCAGATTGGGAGACAAGCTCTTGCAGATGGGTGTGGACGCTCACCTGGTAACCTGGATTACAGATTACCTGACCGAGCAACCACAGTTCGTCAGACTGAAGAACTGTCTCTCTGACACTGTGATCTGCAGCACCGGAGCGCCACAGGGAACTGTGCTCTCTCCAATCCTGTTCACCCTGTACACATCTGACTTCTGCTACAACACCGAGTCATGCCACATGCAGAAGTTTTCTGATGATACTGCAATTGTGGGGTGTATCAGGAACGGGCAGGAGAAGGAGTACAGGAGCCTGGTGGAGGACTTGGTGCAATGGTGCAAACTCAATCATCTTCAACTTAACACTTCAAAGACCAAGGAGATGGTGGTGGATTTCCGCAGGTCTAAGCCCACTCTGCTACCAGTCCACATTGATGGGGTCAATGTGGAGGTGGTTAGCACCTACAAGTATCTGGGTCTCCACCTGGACAATAAACTGGACTGGTCAGCCAACACTGATGCACTCTACAAGAAAGGGCAGAGCAGGCTGTACTTCCTGAGGAGGCTGCGGTCCTTCAATGTGTGCAGTAAGCTCCTCAGGATGTTCTACCAGTCTGTTGTTGCCAGCGTCCTCTTCTATGCAGTGGTATGTTGGGGAGGAAGCACAAGGAAGAAGGATGCGGGGCGAATTGACAGGCTGGTAAGGAAAGCTGGCTCTGTAGTGGGAGCTGAACTGGAGTGCATCACTTCACTATCTGACAAAAGGACCCTGAACAAACTGATCAACATCTTGGACAATGAGTGTCACCCACTCCACAGCACTATTGTTAAGCAGAAGAGCCTAATCAGCTGGAGACTTCGCTCACTGCCTTGCACAACTGACAGATTGAGAAAGTCATTTGTTCCCAGGGCCATTGAACTGTTCAATGCCTCACTTAAGGGAAGAGGAGAGATAGACTTCTCTGCATAGTCTGTCTGCCTCTTCACCCCCTCCATGTTTGGTACTGTCTGTCCACTAGCCACTTTTACCACTGTCTTTATGCCTCACTGTTTGCGTGGTATATTAGCACATTAGCACATACAGTATGCATAACCCCCCCTCCATGCCACAGCCGAACTGTGGCCACACTTATACATTTTCTTAAATAGTTAAATATATAGATATATAGACTTTACTTTACTTTATTTCTGCATTGTTGCACTGTTGGACTTACTCATTTGCACTATCACCATGACCACTATCACCATTGCACTACCACCATGACACTCATTCACACAGAGCACCTTAGAGCACCTTACCATACCTTACTATGCACAGAGAATCACAGGCTCAGTCCCTGCCTCAGTCACTGCAAGCGCCTCTGATTGATTAATCACCACTATGTTGATACTGTTTTTAGAATTGATTTAGATAAAGTGTTAGTGGTAACACTTTCTATGAAGGTTGTATTTATAACGCCCTATGAATGCATTCATAATGTTTTATAAGGTGTCTATAAAGCATTGTAATGCTCATTATTACCATCTATATGTATTCACAAGTCGTCATAACCAACTTCTTGATGCATTATGACAAATAATTATGAATGATTATCATTTTAATCTGAATAATGCATTATAAATGTCAAGATCTGCCTACTCACTTGTCAGTTTTATGATGCATCATAACTACTTCTCTCTGTTAAATGCATAGAGTGATGAATAAAGAGTTTTGACTTCTACTTTAGTCCTATATATATATCTATAGCTATAAGTATATGTAATAAAGTTATAATAATTTATACATCTCCCTACAGCACACAATTATAAACAGCTATGCAATATCATAAGTGTTATTTGTCAGCTCTAAGTAAAGTGACAAGAATATGACCCTATTATTAACAGATATAGGTTTACTGAGTAATTAAAGGGTGCAATGAACTAAGTACCGAGTCTAGCATATTTATCCCATATGCACAATATTATAAATTACTATGTTAATGTCATAGGTGTTATTTGTCATCTTTAGGTAAAGTAGAGCAAATGCGATTTTGTTATAAATAGATATAAGAATATTATAAACAAATATGGGGCACAATGAAATGAGAGCCTGGACAGTAAAGACAAAAGGAATGCATTTAGTTCACTATTTTCATTTAAACCAACACACATAATCAGACTGATTATCAATGCTCTGAGCACATTACACAAACACAATGAGACAGGCCAAAAAAGTGGAACGGCATGGTCCTATATTTTGTGGTGGTGGTTATTATTGAAATAAAACTCACAATGCCACTGAAATCTATCTTGGGTCATTATGAAAGATCGTTCGAATCAAAATAGACCTTTGGTTTAAATGAAAATAAAGTGAACTAAATGCATTCCTTTTGTCTTTACTGTCCTTGCTCTCATTTCATTGTGCCTCATATTTGTTTATAATAATCTTATATCTATTTATAACAACACCTCATTTGCTCTACTGTACCTAAAGCTGACAAATAACACCTATGACATTAACATAGTAATTTATAATATTGTGCATATGGGGTAAAGATGCTAGACTCGGTACTTAGTTCATTGCACCCTTTAATTACTCAGTAAACTTAAACTTGTTAATAATATATTCTTGTCACTTTACTTAGAGCTGACAAATAACGCATGATATTGCATAGCTGTTTATAATTGTGTGCTGTAGGGAAATGTATAAATTATTATAAGTTTATTACATATACTTATAGCTATAGATAGGACTACAGTAGAAGTCAAAACTCTTTATGCATCACTATACGCATTTAGCAAAGCAGGGCCGGAGTGGGGCCACTTTTCAGCCCGGGAGTTTCAGGCCCAAGACCGGCCCACTTTTTTAGTGGTGGTGGAAATTGGATAAATAAGGCAACATTTCAGCTCTTACTATCCTGTAGTTTTTATTATAGGCTAATATTCCACTATTCCACAAGGATAGGTTGATAAGTTCACAAAAACAGGAAGGAAGAAATAAAGCATTTGAAATGTATCCCACAATTCCACTAAGAGGCATATTGAACTACTGTATTGTTTACATGTTTTTTCTGCATGGGTCAGCTATCATGTTGTTGTTTGGTGATTTGCTCCTTTACTACACCCACTTCTGAGCAAACAAGCCATATAGGTTGATCATGTAGCCTACTGCTGTCATAGCCTACTGTTCTTTCTTCCATAAAATAACTTTAATTCATATGGTTAACTCTATTATCCTTTCTACTTGTCCCTATAGTCATAGTTAATTTCGGGCTCATCATTTTCAGCGGGGGACTGGCTGATCTGCTGCTCAGGCTACTTTTGTTTTTAGGCCTAGGCTACTGCATACACAGATCAAGCTTGAGTTTTGTTATCAATATTTGCATAATATTTGCAAAGTCTATGAATAGCCATATTGGATGATATCAAAATGCTAATATTTTAATTAATTTAATATGTTACTTGCGAATAGGTTGACAACGCTACAATGTCCAGTAGGTTATTAGCCCAATGACGCCGTTATAATCATGGCTATCTCTCTTTACCAGTTGCCACTTATGTCTGTCCTCTTCAAAAAAAATTGGAAGCATGGCACATTTGGCTAACATTTGCCAGCATTTCCCTCCAATACTTTTCGTCTTTTTTACCTGGCCTTTTCAGTCCCTCATGGCATCTTTCTACCATCCATCCTCCTTGACGCTTATCACTACGGGGGCCGGCCCGGCTGGTATCTGAGAAAACTTTTTAGGAAAGACGGGCTATATGGACCCAACCAATTAACTCTTCTTGGGAGGGGAGAACAACCCATGCAGAGGCTGCGGTGTTAGGCATAGAATGCGAACCTGTGTAGCCAACTTTAAGAGAAGATAGATTAACGTGACAAATGCCAAAATTTTTCTCCAATCCCTCGACCGGCCCAAAAGTGAAGCGGCCCACCGGGAGGTTTAGGTTACCCACTCCGGGCCTGTAGCAAAGCAAAGTAGTTATGATGCATCATAAAACTGAAAAGTGAGTAGGCAGATCTTGACATATTTATAATGCATTATTCAGATTAAAATTATAATCATTCATAATGATCTGTCATAATGCATCATGAAGTTGGTTATGACGACTTGTGAATACATATAGATGGTAATAATCAGCATTACAATGCTTTATAGACACCTTATAAAACATTATGAATGCATTCATAGGGCGTTATAAATACAACCTTCATAGAAAGTGTTACCGTGTTAGTTAGTATAATTAGTATTTTTGTAATTTGTATTTTAGTATATTTTTATATATTGTATTTAAGTGTTAGTATAATTTGTATTTTAGTATATTTAGCATATTCTTTATCTTCTACTGTCCTTATTGCTTAGTTGTGTTTTTATATTATATACTTTAATTACTCTTTCTGCTGTTAAAGAATGTGTCTGTATGCTGCTGAGACCTTGATTTTCCCCTGGGGATCAATAAAGTATCTATCTATCTATCTATCTATCTATCTAAACTTACTAGACGTCTTAGAACCCCCTATTCTATTCCCTCCCCTTATCAATCGCTAACCTATCTGAACTCCTAAATATTCCCTCCCGGACACCTCCCCCCAATCAAAACACATCAGAACTCATTGACACATTCTATGACACAAGAGGGAGAGGGAGACACAAACACTCTCGCGCGCGCGCACACACACACACACACACACACACACACACACACACACACACACACACACACGCACACACGCACACACCGGGAAAACAGAATACACGCGGGAACACAGAGGAAAGTCCAACACGGAGGCAAATAGCCTCGGCACTACAATATTTATTCAGTGTATACCACTTTTCATTACGTCATTGTCATATTTATCTGGCCACACTTATTTTATTCTAGCTTTTACAGTGGGAAATTAATTAATTAATTAATTAATGAAGTTTGAAAAATTTAGATGTTGAACTTTGATCTCAGAGAAATGCCTTCTCATTTTGTTGCCATGGTAAGAAACAAATGGCAATAAAGTGTGATTTGATTTGATTTGATTCTTTAGGCACACTCCATTTGATTATGTGGGATTCAACTGCATAGACACAGAGTATGTTACGATGGAATCCTGCTGATTACCTTGCAAATAAATACCACAGATGTTTCAATTGTCCCTCCGTTTGAACTGTCCTCACTCAGTCTGCCCCTAGTTGACTAAAAACACCCTGAACTAGAGCACACACTTTCATTTTAGCTGATGGCAAAATGGTATCAGCAGTTCAATAAAAGTGACAATTGTTGTAGGCCTATGCCACGCTGCCCCATGCAACAAGCAAACATTGTAGCCTTCTATTTGTTTAATATGATTGAAAGTGAGCACTTCTATCTCCTGTTCCAGCCTTACTTACACTGCTGTCATGCATTTAAATCTAACACAAACCACATTGGCATCTTAAGAGATTATCACATATCTGATATATATTTATATTATATCTTATAAGTACATGGTACATTTTCATATAAAGAAATCAATCTAACAAGTCACAGAAAAAGACAACCACATTCTTGCTCCATACAAGGATCACTGCCTCCAAAGATGTCTGAGTAAGCCAAGACAAGACTTCTTATTTCAGAAAAATCCAGGAAGGTTCTTTAATAGATGGGCATATAATTCATGTGATTTATAGCCTGCCACATAGTTACAGTCACACACAGTGGGACATAGAATGAATGAAAGAGAATCCATGACTTAATCCTTGATAAGGGGGATGCTATATACATACGGCCATTTTTTTTACATTTAAAATAAGTTGGAAAAGACAACTTGGAGAAACAAACTCTCAATACATTTAAAGTGTGAAATAATAGTGAAATAAACAGTAAAATCTATCCATTCAAGTTATTTCTCAAAACATTCACATTGTGTTAAACAAAATCATATTAGCCCGTATGTAGTGGTACTGTGAGAAACTGACATTTTCTGTAGCTTTAATTTAATGGTCATAAACAACAGACTTTGAACATTTATCCAGCAATTTACTCTCACCACAAGATATCAGATCACAGTAGTCAGCTAAGAATGGGAAATAGCGTCACTTATGGGCAGGGCCTACACCCTACAATATGGCCTAAGTAAAAAAAAAAAAAAGAAATTAAATATATTTTATGTGTATAAAAATGACTGTAATAGCCTAACCAATTGTAAATGTATACCAATTGACTATCATGGCCTGTTTGGTGAACCACATCCCATTTAAAACAGTAGGCTACAAAATCAAGATACCGGTAAGTTAAATTATTTTTTCATGTGAAGCCATACATACAACGCAAAAGCAGACACACAAGTACACAAGGTTAATTTTACATTTTGTCAAATACTCTGTAGGCACAAAATGAAACAGTCAGAAGAAAATATCCCATCAGCAACATTAGTTCTGTATTGCAAAATGTAAAACATGTATACACCAAGCTACACCTGTATTAAATAACAATTCAGATAATAACAATTTGTTCAAAACCTCTTAAAGAGGTTATTCTATAATTGTCCAAGTAAACATAATTGATTGCCAGATCAATGTCCTCACATCTGCCACTATTTTAATCAGTTTACATAAAGAGCATCAAAATAATTTTAAACATCATCTATATTCATATATAACAGGTTTTACTACATTTGATTGACTTTGATTGGTCTTTCTTTTAAATAATTTGTTTTCAATAGGAAAAATGAATCTTAGAATTTTTTGTTTAATGCCTACACAAAAGTATTTGTTACCACAGACCTGAGCCTTTCTAGATCATATCTACAGAGGGACTCACATTGCCGCTTGGTTTTATGCAATGAGCTCATGCATGTTAGTGTTGCCAAGAGATTTCTATTGTTACAATCACTTTGGAATTACCTCCAATGATACATCTTAGTCAGGCACTTCCTCCTCTTACTGGTCATTCACTGTGTATGTATTACTGTACCTACATACAAGTCTTCTATAACACTTAATTGCTTACATTATAGTCTGACAGTCTTTTTTCAAACAAATCCAGTTTATGATAACTGTCAACACTTCAAAGTGCACATGATATATCCAATTGGAAAACCCAATCAAGCACAATTGTTTGTCAATAGACTATAAATTAGACAGTGCTCAGAGTTATCAGTTTTCAGTCTTAAAGGAGAACATATTTGTGTGTGAGAGAGTGTGACACATACTCACTTTGTGAGTTGTGAGTATTTGTGTGTGAGAGAGTGTGACACATACTCACTTTGTGAGTTGTGAGTCTTTGTGTGGTGGTTATTGTGTGTGTGTGTGTGTGTGTGTGCGTGAGAGAGAGAGAGAGAGAGAGAGAGAGAGAGTGTGTGTGTGTGTGTTTCTCTGTGACTACTAAATGGGTAAGATTTTGTCTGCTCATCAGAACTCCACTTTGCAAGCAGGGAAGGTATCCTCCTGCATGGCCACGGTGCTGTTGCTGCCTAGCACAGTGACCCCAAGTTTCCTTTGCCTTTCCTGGCTCTGCTGGTACCACTCATGAATGGTCAGGGACTCAAACGTTGGTATCAAAGTCACCTGAAAAGCACAAAAATCAGAAACGATATGGCTCAGCCATCAGGATTTGATCATTCATGCATAATAAAAAATGATCAAAACAGGACATAGATATAACAGAAAATGTGTATTAATGTGTACTAATGGTGTTTTAATAATAATAACAAAGGGTCAATAAGTGTTATCTGACCGGCACATCATCCGGCCAGACAGATTTTCCCTCCAGGATGGCATCCAGAATGGGCCTCAAAATGGTCTCCTTCAGAGAGTCATCACCGCTGATGATGTAACAGGAAGAGCGCAAACGGGTGAAGAACTCAACATCAACGGTAGAGGCTGCATGGCCAGATGGTAGATATGCCAAATCCAAATAGATCGGTGGGCCTACAATACTTCCAGCCTTGCTGCCAATGGTATAGCCTGTGAAGTGAACATTAGGCAAGAAAAACTGAGTGAGTAAAACTGTGTATTAACTCATTTACTGAAAAACTATATTGTGTATCTTGAAATAGGAAGGAGACTACCATTGTAGTAGTAGTACATAATCGATGGAAAAGCAATAAGACAGCATCATTAATTCTTACCTGAAGAAGTGGGCCGTGATGCACCTCCTCTAGCACCTGAGGGACGAAGAACTGCCTGGGGCTCTGAAGCACAGCTGGTCTTCAGATTGCCCCCCGAAGCACCTGCACCACCTGGCTTGACTTTGTTCCCCTGAACAAGCCCTAAAGTGGACACAGGCCTCTGAGTGGCTACAGGTAACCTCTTAGTCTTCGCTGTTGCAACCCTTACGCCTCTGCCGGGGTCGGGCATGCAGGTGCCAGGCTGAGGCGGCAACGGGGGCAGGTCTTTCAGGGGAGTGGGTAGGGGGTCCTGAGGCAGCGGATTGCCCCCTTTCAGGGAAAGGTGACTCTGTGCACCATCACCTGCGTTCTGCGGCAGAAACGCCATGCCACACTCATCATCCGAGTCTAGGGCTCCGTCGGCTGTGATGGAAGGGCAGTCTTCGGTGCCCGGAGGCATGTCCGAGTCGGAGGCGGTGGGCAGGTAATCGCTCGTGGATGTCAGCGGTGTCTCCTGTGCACATGGACGAGGCTTGCTGGCCAGATGAGATGGCGCCTTGGGTTTTGGCACCTCCTGAGAGAGGTCACTGTCATCTGAGAATTCGTGAGGGCTAGGGTTAGCCACTCTGGGCGACAAGGGATGCTGATGATTTCCGACAGGCTTGAAGTGCTTGAACTCACACGGCGACACCAGGCAAAGGTCAACATCGTGAGTGGGGTCGAATATGAGCCCTTGTGGTGCCAGGGGGCGCCCATCTGAGCCCTCATTCTGGTTTTTCATGCCGTGGGAAATCTTCAGGGGCAAGGCCATTCCCACTTTGAAGTCAGAGTCCACAAAATGTCCATTAGAGTAGGACTGCTCGTCCTCATTACTAGATTCACTTACAGGTGGAAGCACCTGCTCAAAAGACATTGATAATGACTCATCCACTTCTGTTGATTGTGGAGAACAGACTTCAGCAGGCATAGAATGTGTGGTGGTCACTGTGGGGGATATGTCTGGGCCAATGTCTTTGAAGGAACTCAGGGACAGGAAGCTTGTGTGTTTGTCTTTGGAGGATGTAGAAGTGCTCTCTTGGTTGCTTTTGATAGGCCCTGCATCAGAGTTCTTGTAAGATTCCATTGATTGGCTGTCTGACCCCAAGCACGAAATCTTGCTTCCAAGACTGCTGTTCTTCTTGGAGGACCACATCTCCTCAGGTGATAGATGGTAAGGAGTATGGCCAGCGCTGTTTGGGCCGGACCGTGGGGAGGTCAACTCAAGCGTCTTTTCGTCCGGACTACCACAGGCATCCTCTGGGCTATTCTTCTTGGATGCATTCTCTTTCAGAGCCCCATCGAGTAACGTATACTCAGTTGGCGTGAGGTCCAGAATTACGCATTGGTCACTTTTAGGGGGTTTAGCAAAGGAAGAGGGAAATGGCGCTCCTTTGCCATCTTTACAGTAACCTCCTTCAGCACCATCCAGCCCACCAAATTCACGGCCGGATTCTGACAGTCCTTGGGGCATGTGTTCAGTGAGAACTTTAACATGACCCTCCTCTCCTCTTCTGCCATGAACCTCATCTTCTTCCTCACCTAACCGCAGGAACTCTGATGTGAGGTTCTCTGGTGATGACACAGGGGAGCGATTTGGAGCGTCCTCTGTATCACCGGACAGGATCTGATTTTGCTGGTCTTTGTTAGATTTGTGGTTTATTTTCTTACACTCCATCTCTTTGCTGTTGTTTGCTGCTTTTGCACTGCCTGCTTGACTGTTATTTTTGTTTGGCTCAACAGACTGATACGCCGAAACTTTCTTAGAATCCTTGCTGAGAGGTTTCTTATTTTTGCCATTTTCTGTTTTTAAGTCCCTCTTTCCATCCTTTTTTCCATCATTTCTTACATCTACCTTAGGTCTTCCTGAGGTAGGTTCCTTTTTACTCGGTGTTCTCCTCAATCCATTATCAGATTTCGGTGGAGCAGTTGTGGCACCGGGCTTGTCCAGTTTGGTTGCCCGCATTTTGCTGCTGTCAGCGGATTTTGGCTTTTCCTCTCCCTTTGCCTCCTTTTGGTCACTTTCGGTTGTGGCTTTGGTCTTGTCACTTTTAACTTCTCCACGGGGTGACTTCTCCTTGAAAAGTGCACTCCCTGGCCGTGAGTTGCTGGACTTGAGGCTATCTTGGCTCTCGGCTCGTTTAGGATTCTTATCTGACTTTGATGACTCCAAATCATTGGGGCACACCACTGGTCGTTTGAGGAAATCCAGATGTTTGATTTTTTCCAAACCTTCCAGAATTTTCCCCTGTGGTGTAGAGCCAGGGAAAAGAACTCGAATTATCTTCTCATGTGGGTTAACTGGATGCCAGACCAGCAGTGCACAAACTGACACAAGGCTGGTCAGGGGCACCTCTGTTCCTTTGGGATTTGAGCTGTTCTCAGGCCAGTGATGCATGAACATCTCAAGATCTTTTGAGCGTTTTGCTGGGTTTAGGACATAGAGCTCCAAACATCCCACCCCCATCTTCTGGAAGAGGATGACCGGTTCGATTGCAGCTCCTGCTAAGCGCAAAAGTGGTTCAGGCGTGATTTTCAGCTTCTCCAGGTACCGTAAGGTGAGTGCCACTTGATCACTACTCCTGAGCACATTCGGCTCCCCGTGGACCTTTTTCAGCCGGTTCGGTGCATTGAGGAACACCACGCCGATCTCTGGCGAGATAAGATTCTTCATCCATTTCTCTTTGATTTGGGATTCAGTGGCGTTCTCGTCCTGCTCAGCCACTTTCCTTTCCAACAGGCTGTTCACGCCAGGCAAGCTGTCTAGCCCAACATGCGTCAGAAGCACTGAGTCAACCCTGTCCAAGTGCCTCACTAGCTTCCAGAAACAGGAGCAAGTGTCGGCTCCGCCATTAACCAAGACGTTAAAACCGTTCACAGCGAAGAAGGCACAGTCACCCCTCCCGCCAGGGAAAACATAGCAGCATGGCCGACAGAGCTTCAGGAAGCCCACAGTGTTTGGGGGCTCCAGCAGGTCAAAGGGGGAGAGGAGCTCCATGGACTCAGAAATGCAGTCTGTGAACTCCTCAAGCCCCTCCATCTTTGGCAACACCATCAAAGGGTTGATTTTGATATCGATACTGTCCTGCAAGGTTTGTTTGCCCAACACAGAGTTCTTCCACTTCCCAGTCTTTGGGCAGCTTAAGGTCAGAGCTGCCTTGCCAGTCCCACTTGCAGTAGTTAGCAGCTGGCTTATCTAAATATAATAGATATGAACAGAATGTAAGCATTAATTGAAGTAAAGTTAAATAGAAATATGTTTGAATACAACATGCTCACAGTACTTGATGGATTTTGAATCACCTACCTCCTCATCTGCAAAAATCTGGATGAAATCATGTGGTGAGAACTGGCCAGTATGCAGAAGCAAATCACCGGAGTCCTCTGATGACTGTCCAGTTAATATAAGCAACTTGTGACGAGATCCATCTAATATGAGCCAGTGAACCTGCATATCAAAATATATGATCATATAATTAATTAAAAAATACATAATGTATTTTAGAACTATAAATGGTTCAAAAATACAATGAAAACGGTTACTCCTCACCTCCGAGTACACTAACTCCTCAGAAGGGTTGACCACAGCATGGATGTTTAGAATGTCTGAACTATACTGTAATGACCTCTGACCTGATAGCAGAGACAGAAGACAAAATTCAGTGATACCCTGGATGCAAGTCTGGACATTCCAAGAGGTTCAATCCCTAGCTTCATCATCAGCCATTCAAATGAGAAAGGACAAAAGAGAGGACTACTGCTTAAATGTTATCAAACAATAAATTGACCCGTGTATGATTGTCTCAATGAGTGTGTGTGTGTGTGTGTGTGTGTGTGTGTGTGTGTGTGTGTGTGAGAGAGAGAGAGAGAGAGAGATTATGTTAGGCTTCACTCTGCCCCAAGAATCCAAGTGCAAAACAATTGTTTGGAAGCACTTCCTTTCCCTCCCTTTACAGGATGTGCTGAGGTGGTGGCCCAAAGAAAGGCTGCAAACACTGTGCACAGAAAGAATATGAAACTCGTCTGAAGTAACCCCAACGTTAAACTAACGTTATCAATGTCACTGATTATTTTTGACCAAGGTTTCTGTAACTCAAGCAATGAAAAGGAAAATTACTCAATAAACATTACCTCAAGGAAATAATACAGTGAACCATTTACAATCTCATTTGTGTTGAGTCAGTCCATGAGTTAATGCCTTCACACCAGTACAACCAGTGTATTGTAAAATGTAAACAATTAGCTATTGTACAGATAAAAATCTACTCTATACTGCAGCATACACTACATGTTATTTCCATGACATCTAGTAAATCAATCAGTGTTGGTTTGGGTAGTATATTAGCAGGTTTTCCATGCAAGACATTGTTTTCAGTAACACCATGTAAGATTACATTTCAAGGGGACAGAATGACCAGTGAAGTCTGGGAAATATTCAGCAGCAGAGAATGTTCCAGAACATTCAAAACAATTCTCTTTTGTTTCCCAAATGCCATTGCACCATGAATTCAGCTTCTATTCTATTTGCAGTTTGAGCTATTTAAATGACATAATATGCTTTTTTGGATATGTATTAGTGAAATGTTGACAATGTTGTTTCTGAAGCTATTGAAGAATCTTGATAAATAATTAATCCCTTTGTTTAGCAGTCTTAGCCACTGCAAAAAAGAGATCTTTCTTTGTAACATTATGACTTGGCAATTGAAGGAAATGCATTTGATTTTTTTTTGTTGTACATACGCAAAATCAAAAGAGAGACAAGATATATACCTTTGACATCACTAGACAGGGCACTGGAATGCCTGGACACAAAGAGCTTGAGGTGCTCATCCAGGTTACATGCACTCAGGTCAATATCCCAGGAGCGGATGCCTAAACCCAAGAATTCAGAATCAAGTGTGAATGTGAAACGTCAAGATTTACCTATATGTCCTGAAATAGGAGGCTCTGAGTTAAGACATCTAAAACTTCCACTCACACTTAGAAACAGATAATTATTAGAATATCAAGTCATTGTCATAATATTCTCATGATAATTGAATTTTTCTGAACCCAAGTACTACATGGACAAAGTACTAGCTACAGTATTCACGACACAGACAAACTATGGGTTTGCTGGGGCTGATCAATGGGAAGGTACAGGGTTTATGGTGACCGCAGAGGCCAGTATTAAATGCCTGAGCATGAGAAACATTAAATGAGAAGAATTACTTCAGCTGTGTCAGCTTAGCTGAGCTGGGCAAATCAAACATTCGTTTCCCTGAAGCTTGACGACGTGTGCCAGCCTAAATGGGCAGAGACGAGCAGTTTATCAAATGGGCTATTTAAAGGTCATCTTGAAACATATGAGCAGTATTTAAAACAGCCCTTTTCAATATCATGTTTCAAGACCTAAGAGGGGTGGCTATTCAATGTTTATCACAGATAGATTATGTTTCTGTGTACACAATGCAGTATGTTGATGAAGAGCAGTCAACATAAAGAGACTTGCTAGAGACTATTATGGACTCTCAGCTACATTGATAGACCAAAAAAGGCTGTTTCAATTTGTCAGTCAGCTTAGATGACATGAGTCAGTCATCTCCATTTATTTTAGAACATTTTGTGCCTCCTGACTGATCTTTGGTGTTTGTCATTATCTTGTTGCCCTTAGCATTCCTTAATAAATAGACGATAAGGTTGTGGCATCAACAGATATGTTACACTATAAAGGATTCACTTCAGTGAGTGCAGCCGTTCGGGTTAGACTTTCACTCCCAGACAGACATCTGCATTTAACAACCTTTAAATCGACATACTGGCACAGTAAGACACGGCACAGCTCAACTTAACAGCTTTAGCACCGGTGACTGACAGTCGTTCTGGGATAACAGAACAAAGCGCTATAAAATGAGCTTGCTTAACAAACGAAGTGCGATGACTAGACCATGCGAAACCGTATAATAGACATCGAGATGTACATTACTCGCGCTCGATGTCTCCAGCCCCAGGAAACGCTGCAAGAGACTGCACTGCACCAGGGAACTGGGACTTGTCAAACATCAAGGATTTGTAATCATACTAGAACTGTATTATTGGCAGGCGATTATGGTCCAAAGGCTTGTCACTATTTCGAAATGAAGATGAAAATGGCCACTGTGCACAATAGCATCTTCTAACACAAGAATAATTGTACAGAGACTAGATAACACTGCGCTGTATAATAGTCTTGGCCATTTCTCGTTTGCGCACTGAGGAATTGTTGATCCTGTCATAGGTGTTTATTATAGGTGTTTATAGTATACTAATTCAGCAAACATTAAAATGGTATAGCGGATATTCTGTCGCCTAAACCCAATGCATAGCCTACTGAGACATGCATCATTGCCCACCGCAGAAACATTTATTTAAATAAAACGCCCATACCTCTTTCAATTTCTAGCATAACATATTCGACAAGGCTCAGTCGTCGGTGCGCTCCGATAATAATTAGTAGAGAATATTTGTCATTGTTGAAGCCCGCCTGAACTGCCCGACCCTGGTTTCCAAGCGGTTCCCTTGGTCGCGCTTGTTCAGACGCCATGTTGAAAAGTTATGGTTGATGTCATACGCAAACAATCAAGCTTAAAAACAAAAAATCTGACCAATCGCTGCCTTGCGCAGGGTCGCCAGCGCCTGTATATTGTAGAACACAAGTTTCATTTATATTTTTATTTCAAACAGCAATATAGTGAAATAGGCAAATTTGTCCAAACTAATTTTAGGGAAGAAAGATGGGTTTGTCACAGTGACTTTATTACATGAACACAGATCTGTTCATACAGTAACTACTGTTTTGTGATTAAAATACAAAACACTGATGAAGCACATGAGCATCATGTTATGCGTTTTAGCAAGAACTGTGATAGATATTTCGTCGCACTGTAAATCACTACACTCTTAAAATGAATGTGTTGAAAACAACACAACTTGCGTTGTTTTAACACATCTTTGTGTCCAGATAGGGACAACACATTCATTTTAAGAGTGTACAAACATTTGAATGTGAAGAAGTCACAGGAAGTTTCATGTGGGCAGGCGCAGTCCCAACTCTTGGACAGCACAGTGCTCACGTCACACTAAATAGCAAAATAGATATTATTAGGCTAATATCCACCTGAATGGGCGTTTTATGAAAAATTGACTAGAGCCACATTACAGGAATGTTGAATGCTTAAATATGATGATTTGATGAATGAACCTTTACTTTCGGATCGAGTTCCTTTTTTCTCAAGAATAACAGGTCTGGAGCTAGTGTAGTCGCGCCAGTTCATGTGAATGTTCTAGTCTACCACACACACACAGTTTCGTAGTTTTCCTAGAAATAAAGACATTTAACATGATGTAGGCTAAATATCCTAATTGCAGGGTCTTACCGATGGAATCATCCCTAAGTTCTTTGTAGAATTTGATGACGGTGCACTCTTTAATTTCTCCACTTCTTGGAGTGCTTCAATCTATAAGGTAAATCGCCAAATGACATACTTGCATTTCGGCAACTTTTTTTGTAAAACATGACATTTTAATGATATTTTATCTTTACCAGTTCCCTCTCTTCTTTGGTCTTGAAGTCGCCTCCGATGAACACATCTCAGGCCAGTAATCACACCTCACACTCATAATTGACACAAATAAGGTAACGTACAGCAGTGTTTCACAAACTTTTTTTCTGGGGACCCACTTTTTAAAAATGACAGACCATCGCGACCCATTTCCCTTCAGATCTAACATGCAACCACCAATATTGTTTTAGGCCACAGGTTCTCAAACTTTTATATGCCCCCCCCCCCCCCCCCCAACCATTCTACAGTGCCATATCTAGATACGTAATAGCGCCTATGTCTACACTACTATTACAGGGATTGGTGATGCACTGACTCAGTTTCCCACAACTCTGCAATCTCAATTACACATGAAACAATGTTAAATATTTTCAAAGCTATAAAATTCTCGCTCAGTTTTTTACGAAATAATAAGGAATGTGAGGAGGCTGCTATAAACTTTAAAGAGTGCATCTACAATTGGAACTATCAGCCTTTGACGCAAATTGAATAGCCATGCCCGGTACAGGATGTGTGCTTTAGTTGACAACATGGTAACTAGATTTTAATCGGTCAACGGTAGCAGCTGTCCGTTAATGTTCATGCTGATTTTGCAACTGCGAGGTCCATGGCAGGCGCCCCACAGAAATGTTTCATTTTGCGAGTGAGATGCACGCTGCCCCCTCTGCGGCGCGTTCGCCCCTAGTTTCAGAGCTATTCTAGGGCCGTGACTGTGGTAAACAAACTATATCCTAATAGAAAACTGATAGCTTTCCTGGTTAAATGGTATGAGCTAGGCCTATTAGCCTACACAACATAAATTGTGCTGGCGACCCAAATAAAATCTCCTGCGACCCACCCGTGGGTCGCGACCCAGTCTTTGGGAACCAATGACGTAAAGGATGAGCGGAACGCTGACCATGGTGCTGAAAGCCTAAATATTTCAATGTCGAGAGGGTGTGGCTTGCCGTCGACCCGAGAAAGGACTTTCGTGTCTAACCTGTTCTATTCTTTATATTTCACACTGACATCAGTTAATGCAATATTCATGACACCCAAACAGCCAGCCAAATGTATCCTAGGGAATGCATCTAAGTGCTCTACCTTCAAGGATTCTTATTATGACTGCTGCTAGCTAGCGGTCATAGCCTGTAGACCTCGACAGTAACGCCCACAGCCGATTCCGGAAGTAAGAATCCAATACAATTTCTCCATTGACAATTGAATCATACATTTAATGAACATTTTGTGTAATAATTCACGGCAAGTCAAACTGAATATGATGGTGGTCCAAGAGCAGACTATGCACCGGTCCATGCATCAGACCGACAGACTGAGCGGTGATGGCATTCAGGTATGAAGCACTGCACCATGTTGTTAACGTTAACCACTTTCACACACACATGATATGAAATACACAATGATAAATATAAAATGCAATACACAATACCTACACAAAACACTATTATTTATACGATTACTACTGAAAAAACTGCTATTAACTGCACATTCACTATATAAAAATCTGTTTGGAGGAAAAGGTGGATGTGGTTGTCATCAGATTGGAAGTTGTTCAAATGGCTTTTGAGGTTGTGCCTTGGACTATATATTATTCAGTGAGGTGCGGTGGGATGTTCTGGACTGCACCAAATTTCATGTGTTTGATTAACCTGACATCCTCTGGGGGTATGCCAAGTTTCGTGAATTTTCATCCATGGGGGACTATAAAATAAGTTATGTGTACATTTAGTGACTGTACACCCATCGGCCTGTAGATGGTGGTGTTAAGCGAAGGGTTGCTGGTAGAGGATGATACTGTCTCACACGCACTCTTTCTCACAAACACATACATAAACCAACAACATAAACACACACATACATGTATGCACGCACACATAGACACACACTCACAGACACGCATGCATGCACACACACACACATCCACACACCCAGACACGCACACACACAAACACACACACATATACACACACACACAGGCACGCACATAGAATCGGTAACGGCAATTATAACGGCAGATAAATAATTACAAATTCAGTAAAGGAAAACCGAATATTGATTCTTCATTTAGGCTGCATTTCCAGTATTGCCATTACATAGTTTGTCCACCAGATGGCACAGTGTCTTGCTGCTAGACTTGACTTGTACCACTTCACTCACTTACTTCCTGCAACTCTTCCTATGACTCCTAAGAGTAGCTTAGGCAGAGAATGTCTAATAAGAGTAGGATGATTTTCACATAAAAATGTAATTCTCATTTCTTCTTGAAGCCGAAATAAACCTGAGAATGTTTATCGGACATGCTTGGTTTTTACTGCAGGTACGTTAATCTTACACCAGCTTAATGTTATATCCATAGGTAAAACAATGTTACCGTTAGCATTGGTTGAGTGATGGAGGCTAGTTTGATTGTTGATGTATTTGTGAAACATAAACGCGGTTATACCAAGTAAATTGATAACAGAACTGTAATCAGTCTTTCAACTGTCATCTCATTCTTTTCTGACCATGCTGACAGGAGCTAAGTTAGTTAGCCACAATGCTAACGTTTGCTAAAACGTAACTCAAACATCGAAATCGGTATCGGCACTCAAAATCCCATTGGTCAGGCTCTATAAGGAGATGGATACATTGACATACACACACACACACACACACACGCATCCACACTCAGACACACACATGCACAAACACACACACATCCACACACACACAAACACGGACAAAGGTGCGCACACAGGCACACACAAGCATGACACAAAGTTTCAAGAGTGGGGGATGGAGTAGGAGATGGAGACAAATTGACAAGTGTGATAATTTTCGTGGAACAGATGTACAGGACTGTCATATTTTGTACCACTATGCGGTACATCTTGTATTTAATACACAGATAGGCCTGGCACATTTAAGCAATATTGCACGAGTGAGAGTGGGGTTGGTCATGGATATTCCCACGGGTGTTGTTCGGCCGTAGCCACGAGGCCGGAGGCCGAGTGGCGCAGGCAACAACAGCCGTGGGAATATCCATGACCAATCCCACGATCACGAGTGCTATATTGCTTTTATACAACAATTCTACCACAAACTAAATAATCTGAAAACACCCCATTATTGTTTAAAAATGTTAATTTCGACATCGTTCTTACGCATCAAAACATAGTTCCCTTTTCAATAGACAGCGTCTTGGTTGCTAGGTAACCAACATTCCAGATCCCTCGTTACGGGTCTTTGTGGTTTAAATGTCTTCTTGAAAGAAATGATTGAAAGAATTAAAAGTCGGGCTGAAATCACATTCATATCTAGGTTTGCTGCATGCATGTTACAAGGACACTGGGCCATGTAAGGGACATGGTACTGCAAAAAACCGGAAACATAGTCTACATTGCAGAACCACTCAACTTTATTAATTTATGGTGAATAAATGTTACACTACTGTGCACAGCCTGACGTGACGATGCTAGCACGTTAGCAGCGGTTAGCTAATTATGCTAACGTTAGTTATCTACAAGTCTCCTCCAAGTGACAAATTATACACAATGCTGGCAATGCTGAGAGCATCCTCGTTTATCTTACTTACATTCAGTTGAGTTGACTGTGTGGCTTAATCCACAGATGTGGTGAAGCACTGTTTCGTTATGGTTTGCTAGCTTGAAATAGTGGAGAGCTGGGATGAGAATATTGTGTCAAATCTTCGCATTGTATCGCGGAGTGATTTATTATTAGCTGTGCAAAGTCTGAGTTGAAATGTCCAGGGATATTCCAACTCATGGAACGTCTCTCGGCCAATCAGAAACAAATAAATAGTTCCATAGATCCCAATTGTTGTATAAATACATATATATATATATATATATATATATATATATATATATACATACATATACATATACACACAGTATACATGGACAAAAGACAAATCATGATTGGATGCTCATCTTGGTCTACTGCCGTTTTATTTTTCACCCAAACTTAATATCTCTGATACTTTGTTTCATCTTCCCTTTGATATACTCACATACAAACACAAAGATATCCACAAAAGCCATTTTGAAAATTCTGTTTCAAATCTCACATTTATACCAAAACGGTAGCCTGGCGAGCCAGACCCACATTATAATGTAGGGTCTGGGCACTCACCGTTCGCAGTGCTCAGTCCAAGGGGGGGGGGGGGGGGGGGGGGTAATCAGTTGTCTTTCAAATTACCTCTGCACGCAATAGGACGCAATAGGATATTTGTTTTCAAGTAGCAGGGAATTCAAGCCAAACCGTTGCAACTCTGCCATCAATCATTATGTTAAGCCCAACAAACGACTCTATACACGATTTCAATGCCAGATTTAGTTTCGATTTCTAGAGCTCACAAGTCAACGGAGAGTTGCTAGACTAGCCCTGGCAGCAAATGTAATTTGCTGCCGCTAGGGGCGCGTCTAGATTTCTAGGCTACCAAAACGGTGCATCTCTGACACTTTGTGACCCCCTTTCTTACCGCTTGTCCCAAGAGGGCTCACACCAAATGTCAAGTTGCTGTCTCTTATAGACCCTTTCAACAATAAAAACAAAAACAATGCTTGAACATTCTATTTGAGTGTGGAAAGGACACCGAACCATCACTGGCTTTGAAAGAAAGTCCCCTCCTATGATGAATGTGAGTAAAGCCCCCCCTGCTGAACTTAATGCTTTTTATGCTCGCTTTGACATGAAAAACACAGACTATCTTGCACTAGCTGCAGCATGTTAAGCAAATGAGGATGCACCTTTCTGTGTCTCTGAGGTCGATGTGAGCAATGCCTTTAGGAGGGTTAATTGTAGAAAAGCTGCTGGACCGGATGGAATTTCTAACAGGGTTTTGAAATCCTGCGCTGCTCAGTTAGCTCCTGTGTTCACTTATATCTTTAACACATCATTGGCTCAAGAGACAGTTCCTACTTGCCTCAAGCAGTCTGTTATTGTTCCAGTACCGAAAAACAAAAGTCCATCATGTCTGAATGACTACCGCCCAGTAGCCCTGACGTCTACAGTGATGAAGTGTTTTGAGAAGCTTGTGAAAAACATTATCTGTTCATCCCTCCCTGCCTCCTTCGACCCCCTCCAATTTGCTTACAGAGCCAACAGGTCTACAGAGGATGCCATCTCAAACCTCATGCACACCACCTTAACTCACCTGGAGGAGGGGAATGGGAATTATGTGAGGATGCTGTTCATTGACTTTAGTTCAGCATTCAACACGATAGTACCTCTCACCTTGGTCACAAAGATGAAGGCCTTAGGACTGAACACCACCCTGTGTCACTGGATATTTGACTTCCTCACCAACCGTTCACAAGTGGTTAGAGTGGGGGGTCTGTCATCTGATGGACATAATGCAGAACATTAAACCATATATTGGAATATTGGACATAATGTTCTATTCCACTTTCTCTCACATCTGACTCATTAACCATCAGCACTGGTGCTCCCCAAGGCTGTGTTTTGAGTCCACTGCTGTACAACATCTACACACATGACTGCAAAGCCAACAGTAGTCATACCTCCATCATCAAGTTTGCAGATGACACAGTGATCTTGGGCCTGATTAGTAACAACAATGAACAGCTCTACTTGGATCTACTAGCTCTACTAGGTTGATGAGGTGGCACAGTGGTGTCAATCTAACAGCTTGACACTGAATATCAATAAAACCAAGGAAATGGTAGTGGATTACAGAAGGAAGCAGCAGAACTACAGTTACACCCCACTAATGATCAGCGGGCAACCTGTAGAGAGAGTCACAAGTTTTAAATACCTTGGTGTCCACATTACTGAAGACATAACATGGACTGTTAACACTCAATATGTTCTGAAGAAGTCCAGACAACGACTCTACTTCCTTCGTCAGCTAAGGAAATTCAAAGTTTCCACATCCATCATGAAGGCCTTCTACACTTCAGCGGTTGAGAGTGTTCTAACTGGTAGCATCATCACCTGGTATGGGAACTCCACAGTTAGAGATTGTAGTACTCTGCAGAGAGTAGTGCGCTCAGCTGAACTCAACTCCCTGCTCTACAAGATATCTATTCCAGAACAGTACTCCTAAGAGCCCAAAAGATTCTGAAGGACTCTTCTCATCCTAACAATGGATTATTCCTACCGCTGAAATCAAGAAGACGCCTATGTAGTCACAAAGCCAGAACTGAGAGACTCAGGAGAAGTTTTTATCCTCAGGCCGAACTCTGAACTCACACTATACTGACTTTGCACACATTCACTCCTCAGCACTCATGACCCCCCCCCCCCACACACACACACCTACATGACTTTTAGCACTTTTACATCCCTCTCCCTATGCTACAGACCTTTTATTTATTTTCTTATTTCATCACACGTCAAAACACACACACACACACACATATCTGACTTTCTCCAACTTTTGCACATCTCCATAGAACTTTTAATTTATTATTTTTGATTTCTCCTCCATCTATCTACCCATGTCCTTGATTGCCTAGCCTTTCTGAATTGCCTCATCCGAATAATAATAATAATAATAATAATAATAATAATAACAGTAATAGTAGTAAAGTAATAGTAGGCTATCAATAACCTAATTATAATAATAAATGATTTATGCATCGACTATGATTTTTCTGCTGCTCAGTCTTTATCAGTTCCTCATCAAATAAATTAAAAGAGGCTAAAAGCCCAATAAATGTGCCACACGTAATAGCCGAATATAAGATAACCCTTGCCTATCCCATTTCAATTAGGCAGCACTACACCACCACGAACAAGCTGTCATTACGTTACTACAACTTTCTTGGGCATTTAGCTTCACCATCACGTCAAGTTGTAACGTATGCGCAATGCTCATCTGGGCTATGGATTTAAGTGGCTTAAAGGCAGCAAAAGTGGGATTGGAATTGGGAAAAGCCCGTAAAAGTCCTGGCAGGAAGCGATTACATCAAAGTTTTTTGGTATATCCAGTTTTTAATATATTTTTTTCCGAAGTGTTTACAACTTAGTGTTAACTAATAATTGTTGCAAACTGGTACTACGAACAAAATATTAGTGCATTCCTGGATCTACATCCTTATGCATGCTTCCTGCCAGGACTTTTACGGGCTTTTCCCAAATCACGGAAGTAACGTCGACACAGCGGTATAGTAGCAGATAGTAGCATCCATCAGGCAAGTGTTATTTAAATATACTCCTGGTGTACTTACAAACTTTTCAATGCCTCGTTTTATGAGTAAAGAACATACTGTAGAAGTTTCGTACCATTCAGGGCATTATTAGTGGGGTAATTTACAAGATAAAAGTTGGTTCCATTACGCCTGCAGAAACCCATTAGTTTCTGACAGGGCTACTCCAGCAGGGTTCGCCCAAGGGAAAACAGGTTCTGGGAGGGTGTTTGGCTCGGGGTCATGGTGCAAAGGACCCTAGGGTGAAATTACTCCGAACCATCGCTTTGCCAAACCAGATTTTGTTCAAATCTACACATCTATGGCTACTGAAAAATGTAAGGTTCATTTAGTAAATGTTATTTTGAAGTATCATAATTGTAGGCTACTTGTTGCACTCAGTAGCTCATTAGTCAGCCTGTGGCACCGTTCAAAACATTCTTGAGAGGACAAAACCATTGCTTTGAGGTAGATGGAGCCTTTGGCTATGAATGTGGCTTTGCAGGTGACCCATTTTTTGACATTTTTTTGGAAACAGGGTTGTACTACATATTTTTACTAAAGAATACAAAGCACAATAATTGTCGCTAAAACCATAAGACTAGGGCCGATTCGATAATGTGGTAGCCTATGCGCTAGTTGTAATTCTAATGTTACAAGATAGATAGATAGATAGATACTTTATTGATCCCCAAGGGGAAATGAACAAAACAATGAACATTCTATGCCGTTAATGGTTCTAATTGAAAGGACAACACAAAATAATATAGTGTCCCTGTTCTTTTGACCTTTCTCATTGTTGCAGTTGTCTGTCATGCTGTGGCCCCAAGGCTTTGTCCCTGGGGTGAACCTGGTGTCACTACTGGGCTGGAGGGGCAGGATCGGCCTCATTGCGATGTGTCAGAGAGGGACTGGCATGTCTATTTAAGAAGAGGAGCCTTGCAGTAAGTGCTCAGGAGGCTTCGGCTCATTCAACTGCCTTTGTGAACGCCACCGCTGTGTACAAGTGAGTTCATCTACCTGTCTGTCTCTTTGTCTGTCTGTCTGTCTATCTATCTACAGTATTTACTGTCAAGGGTGAAATTGGCCTTAACTATAAATGTACATAGCACACCTTCTTACATGAATCTCTGTAAGTTATTAATGCTTTGGTTGTGTAGAAGATGACACTTTCTATTTCACTTTAATTGAACCCTTTGAGACTGACAGCCATTTTCTTTTCAACCCTTTTCAAATCATTTCTAAATTACATTTGTTTCGCTGACGCCTTTGTCCAAAGTGACTTACAGACATCCATTATTATGGAGTGTCCCCAGACCAACTGTTATTACATGGTTATATCAACCTTCTGTTATGTTTTATGTTATTTTCACTCTAGTAAGGCACATAAAGAAACGGTAGACTGAATGCATGAACAAATTAATTTATTATAGGCCTTTTATTTTGCTATTTGTTCTTCTCTTGAAGCATTCCTGGAACATTCAAGAAAGTTTAGGATTAAGCATCCAGCATCCAGCGTATTGCGTGTAGTCCACTTCAAATTCATCAGTAGGTTTTCCAAAATAACTCAATGATTTTTTCCCATTGCACACATTTTGATCATTTTCAAATGAATGTACATTACTTAAGGCATGGATAATGAATGAGAAAAAGTGCATCGGAAACTATTAATATGGAAACAATTGTACATCATTTTACTGTTTTACTAACTAATTCACATTGCTGCGAGGGCTCAGTATGTTGTCAGTAATGATAAATATGGTATAAACCATTTTAGCCATGCAGCCTTGATCAGCTTCACTCAGAATTGGTAATATGTTCTTTTTTTTATATAAAAAATATTTAAATCTTCCTTTAAATTCCTCTGTTTTACTTTAGTGCATCCTGCTTCAAATTTAACAGGTATGAGTTGAACATCTGTTCTCTCTTGCAACATCTTATAGATGTGCCACCATTTGTGGTTCTTCTGATATGCAATCATGATATTTATGATAACATATCCTTTTTATATTCTAACACATCAATATCCATGTTTTTCTCAGCATTTTTTATTTTAAGTATTTTTCTGCTTGCTGGTAAGTGATTTTGAGACACATTGTCCATTGTCCAAGGAAATCAATTATGAATGTTTCTATGCCATAGAATTAGGTGTTGGGGGAGATTGCCATATCACATTAACTTGCTGAAACTTCCAGTGAAGCATTTTGCCTTTTGCCCAGCATTATTAATACCCTTAGATCTTTTTGCACAATGATGCAATCATCAAAAATCAATCCTTCACTTTCCTTTTAACAAAAATCAATATTTGCTTAGTAGTTAGCCATGTTGTAGTTGACTCAGACAATGGTCAGATAAGCTTAACACCTTTTCCTCTCCCCTTAGGGATGATAGAAACAACAGCAGGTGAGAGCTTTTCAGTGTTATTATTAATCAGTTTTATAATTAAATTGATTTTGGGTATATGGTAAGCACATACTAATTCAGAATATTTCTCCTAGGTCAGACAAATTACACCCAACAAGGTAATTATGCTGATGGTTTAACACCCAGTGTGACCAGAATACCAGGAAACACAATGATTTCCCATAATTGTATTTGTGATCACTGATACAGTAAGTAGGCACCAAACTGTCCACTGCAGGGTTAATAAAAAAAAAGCTTTAAAGCCCTACCAATGTATTTTATCGGTAGTGCTCCAGAAAATAGGTTAACATGTCTGTTAATCTCTTACAGATATGGATGTAATCTGCATGGAAACCACTATGCGCATTGTGCTGAAACAATCTGTGCTGAAAGCATATCAGCTGAGGATTGGCGATTCCAACTGCACCCTGTTCTCAAACGGGACTCACCTGTTAGCCAACATTTCCCTCGATGACTGCGGCACTGAAATGGCGGTGAGACTTCACACCCTTAAGCCATATTAGAGGTCAGCTCAGATTGTTAGAATTCTAAGACACAGCTTAAAAGCAAATGAGCACACCATATAATCAAGAAAGAATTAAACATAGTATAGGTTTAAGTTCAGGTCCTGTTATTATGACCGCCGCTAGCAAAGCTAGCGAAGCGGTCATATAGGGATTGTCAAAGTTTTTTTTCTTTTTTTTCCGTCATCTACTTCCTGAATTTTTGGTCAACAATACCCGGGACAAGTTTCGTAGAATTTCATCCATAAAATAGGTTATGTGTACATTTAGTGACTGTACACTCATTGGCCTGTAGATGGCGGTGCACACATATACACATGCACACACACACACAGGCACCCACATACTATCGGTATTAGAACGGCCGATACATAATTACAAATTCAGTAGGATTAAAAGAAAGCCAAAATAAATATTCATCATCATCATCATGGCTGCATTTCCAGTATTGGCGATAAGTAGTCGTTTGTCCACTAGATGGCGCATTGTTGCAGTGAGACGTAATTTTGTTGGAAGTTAAAAGTGGGTTGGAAAAACAATGGACGCTTCCTAAAAGGACTGTAGTTTACCGCAGAGAACGTCTAATAAGGATAGGATGATGTTCACATGAAATGTAATTCCCATTTCTTCTTGAAGCCGAAATAAATCTGAGGATGTTTATCGGACATGCTTGGTTTTTACTGCAGGTACGTTAATCTTATAATATCAATAAGGACCTAGGTAGGCTAATGTTACCGTTAGCGTTGGTTTAGTGATGGAGGCCAATTTGATTGATTGCATTTGTAGAAAACTATAAATGCGGTTATACCAAGCAAATTGATAGCAGCACTGTAATTGTATCTTTCGACTGTCATTTGTTGCACGTGCTACAAAAATCATTCTGTGCAATGGAAGATTTACCAACGTTACACCGGTCTGATACAGTTTTGCCTATACATGTGTGAGACTGAGACGCCTGTTTATTTTGTTTTAAGTGCGTGCAGGGTGTGAGAGGGGAATCGATGTGCTTTGATTCCAGCTTGGTAGTTGTAGTCTGTGAAATTAAAAAGCACGTGTGTGTGAAGTATCCAAACAATGACACCTTCATTTCATTATGGTTGCTTTAGCAACAAACCTTAAGCTACTGTGTAGTGGGTCCCATTTAGAAGTGGCTACTTCATTCGCGCTTTCCTTGACTCATGGAGCTGCGTGCATTTTATTAAAACTTTTCGCCACGATATGGCAGTTTAAGTCCGCTTGATACAGTAAGGCGTAAGCCATTGGTTTCCAAAGGAGATTTTATTTGTGTCGCCAGCATAGCCTATTGACAATTTATGTTGTAAATAGGCCTAACTTATAAGCCTACCTGTAGCTTAGGGAAGCTAACAGCTTTCTATTAGGATCTAGTTTGTTAGTTACAGTTTTGTCATAACTCCCTGATGCATTTTTGCATTTAGAATAGCCAGAGCGTGGATATCTCAATCGGAAAATTAAACAATATCGGGTGCCTATGGACTAGGCTGGGTGAACCCAGCCTGATCTGCCCGTGAAAGCCAGACTAGCCATGGACCTCAGTTACACAATGCAAGGGAACATGAATCAGCCTATATTTGCACGAACAATAACGGACAACAGCTCTTCAACTTTGGCCCGTTAAAATGTGTATAAACAGTCTAGCGACGCATTTCATCAAGGGCCATTTGGACATGTCAGTTATTTGCACCACTGGTTAGATGTAAAACAGCATTTCGTTTCAGACTACTGTTACTTAATTTGTGCATTAACAATAACGTTTCAGACTACTGTTACTTAATTTGTGCATTGACAATAAAGTATTACATGAACTAAAGATGACTAAAATCTTATGTAGAAGAAGAAACATTCACAAAAAATCCATCCATCCAAAAATGACCTTTGTTTTTGATAGCTGTTGAAAACGGCATGGAACTGACAGAGATGTTTTTGTTCATAAATAAACAAATAAATAAATAACATTATGCTGATACCTTTTGCTTTTCCCAAATACAATGTAGCCTACAGGTGTAAGTGACCTTTCATCAATCCAGTTGCAATGGATGGATGAACTGTGATGAACTGCCCTACTTGTGATTGTTTAGAGATTTTAAAGGTTTTATAACAATGCTACATCTTCTTTGGCTATTCTACAATCTATTCACCTTTTCAGCACCAGTAGGCTACTTTCTGTGCAGCCGCACACACACACTCAGGCATGCCAAACAAGCATACACAAAAGTTTCAAGAGTGGGAGATGGAGTAAAATATGGAGACAAATTGAAGTGTGATTTATTTTCGCGGAACGGCTGTACAGGACTGAGCGGCGGTCATATTTTGTACCGCTATGCGGTACATCTAGCTAGTCAGCCATTCAGTTATGAATTTGAACACATTCTATCCAAAAAAAGTAGTGCACACAAAGAACTAAAGCACGTCTACCAAATATAGTTATCATCTCAATGGATGATAAGGATTTGGATTGGATAAACAATTTCTTTGTCAGCTTGACTAACTTTCTGTATTGCATTTGTTGATGACGTATTTAAATATTGCACATAGGTAGACTGAGGAGACTAAAATGCATGTCCAGTAAGCATTTTTCAGGGAAATGATGGTGGTAAATGTACTAAAAGAAGGCCTTCAGTGTTGTATAGTACATAGTTGTACAATAGTCACTACGTTACCGTACTGAAACAACACTGCATCACTGGAGCCATAAGCTCGTAACTCATTTTATGGCTCCATAAAGCCATAATACGGTAATCTTTGTAATATTGTGCTAACATTATGTTACAACCCTGTGGCATTCAGTGCACATGTAAGAACGTAAGATGCTCTCAACAAACATCTAGAGCAGCTAATAACTGCTAGGCCTTGTTTTGAAAGTCTCAAAATAGGTGACAAATCTTTACTTGTCCTTGTTTGCAGGTGTTTACTTGTCCTTGTTTGCAGGTGTTTAGGAATTGATAGACAGAACCAGATTCAAAATGTTTCAAATATTTCTGGGGTTTTTTATAAAAAAAATAAATTTCTGCTAATCTGCCCCGGTTTTATTGACCTGCTACTGTCAAATCGTTGCCTCTAATATTTTGCTCCCCATATCTGTTTTTAAGGATGATGGACAATATCTCATCTTTTCCAATGATGTTGTGTCCTATAATGATACCAGTGCTGTCATAGTCAGGGATCCTTTGGTGAATATTGGATTTTCTTGCAAGTATCCCAAACGGAGTAACGTGACTATTGAATTCAATGGTCACAGGCCACCAGTCAATTTCACGCAGAGAGGCTTTGGTGAGTTCACATTGCAGTTTGAATTCTTCAAGTCAGTGGCATACAGTCAAGCAGAGGACCCAAACTCCTACCCTCTGGAGTTCGACCTGGGAGAGATGATGTACATGCAGATCGAGGCCATCTCTTCTATTCCCAACACCCAGTTGCGGGCACTCGATTGCACCGCTGCTCCTACTGATGTCCCTGCCGATCAACGCAAATATCAGATTCTTCAAAACGGGTAAGACTAGTTGTGATCTGAATGTTTATGAAGCATCATGCAGGTGCAAGATAGATCATCTACTAAGAGTTAACAAGGTCTATCTACAAATTAGATTTATGAAGTATTATGAAAATGACTTTCATTAATATTGAAAAAAGTGATTATCTGTTGATGATATATGAAATGCCCATATACTGTATAGGGAAAATGTGTGAAGAAAATTACTTTGCTTGGAATTTAACTCAAATGTTTAAGTGATAACCCCTTATACTAGCCATGTTTCACCAAACCACATTTAAACAGGGTCTGGGCACTTTCCATTGCAGACTGTTTTCAGTTGTTGCATGCTAATGGGTGTGTTGGTTCATTCCAAAACCAGTGGTGTCCAAACTATATTCTCTGATCTGAACTGAAAGCAACAGCTGGCTAGTGGCTACAATTATGCTGCTATTTTACAGATGTAAAGTGGATGAGACTGTGGAGATCTATACCAATGGCAATGACTCAAAGGTCCAGTTTGCAATGGAGGCTTTCAAGTTCATTGGCCTCCAAGACCAGGTAATGATCATAGCTTATTGTGCTTACAGTCTACTGTTCATGCAATGTATATGTAAGGTCAGTTTATTGTCCTCTGTTGGTTCTTGTGATTAAGCCATGTCCTCTGTGTGCAGGTGTTCATCACCTGCTCCACCATCCTCTGTAAGGCTGGCATAGCGGGCAGCACCTGTTCTCAGGGTTGCCCTTCATCACGTCGCAAGAGGGAAGCTCCCAGCCTGACTGTTGATGATTTTCTCCCCACTGAGGAGCATGAGAGTGAGCATTCTCTCCTGCCTGTTGGCCAGGTTACCCACTTCACTGAGCTCCAAAGGAGCAAGAGGGACGCTCCCTCTGAGACCTCACGTCACTTCATCTCCCAGGGTCCCGTGCGTATTAGGCCCCAGCGAAGTGTGCCCGATCAAGGTAACGCAGCCAGAGACCACTTGACCAGTATTACGAAGCGTAGCAATCAGTTAATTAGAAATCCTTACCTGGATAATAACCTCTGGTCACGTAAAACTAAACCTCAGTACCAAAGTACAGTATGAAATGAGTCGAGGCTGGCAAAGGATGCGCTCACAGCTGTGATTCAACCTGAGAGGCATAATGCCAAAGACAGAGTGCAGCAGTTACAAGTGATTAATCAGAAATCAATCAATTGTTCTACTGGAACTAACTGTTAACTATCATGGCTACATTTGCCATTTCACAGAAATGGTGCACCCTGTGGAGGTTGTCATTTTATGATTGACAGTTATTAGCAGCTCAGTGCGGCTTTGTTTGTTTACATCAAATTTCACTGAGATTTCAGTTCTGTTGTTACATTCTTGTTGTTAAGTTTGAGTCCTGACTGTCTCTGAAAACTTTCCCCTTTCTGTTGCACAGAGGCCCAAAACTTGGAGCCAAACCTAGAGATGGTCGTTGGAGCTTTCCTGGTAGCTGTTGCCATGGTTTGTGGAGTGGTGATCTACAGAATCAGGATGTCAAAGGCTACATATCAAAGGATGGTTTAAAAAGGTTGAATGATGTTTTTGTTTATAAATTGCTACAATAAATGGGAGAAACAAAACAGTTGTTACATGGGACTTTTAACTGGTTGATTTGCAAGGTATGCCAGTTTAAGTCAGGACTAAGGTGCCCTCTAATTCTCAGTGGCTCTGACAAATAGAAGAATGTATTTATCTGCCAAAATTAGCCTCAATATTATGGCCTTAAAGGACAAGTTCGGTATTTTACACTTAAAGCCCTGTTTTCAGATAGTTTATGATTAAATAGAACGTTTAAGATTGAAATTTGGACACATGCTGCTGTCCTGAGAATTTCCGGTTTCTGTGGTAGCGCCCCCCCTCCTCCACAACGCTGCATAGGTGCACTGGAACAATCCTTCCTAAAACGCATTAAACTTTTGTTTACAAAGACGTGAAACTCACCGAGTGGTCAGGGGTGTTCGCTGATATGCTCACACAAAAATCGCTGCAAAAGATGCTTTCCAACAGGTGTTTTACCATGCGTTGTAAAACTGTGGAGCTATTTTTCCCAAACGCCTCACACCCGTACATTCTTCCGTTGAGAGCTTGAATAGACACTCCAGCCCATTTGGTGGCGATAATGCACCTTACACCGTCTTGCCAATTACAAGCAAACCACTGGCATTTCATTGAATACACAGAAGAAGCAGAAGATCACTGTCTTGAAGTATTTTGCAACAGACAGCTAAAAATGAGGCAATTTTGTGCAGTTCCGAATTGCGGGAAAATTCGTAGAAAAAAAAGTTGTCACAGACTTCCTTTCAACGATCCAGAAAGGCTAAAGTTGTGGCTGGAATTTCTGGGGTTGGATGTGAGCACACCTGTTGAGAATCTGCAGAAAGCTGATCACCGTGTCTCTGCGGTCTGCATTTTACTGAACTTCGCTGGAGGTCGAAAGAAATCGCCCAAAAAGCTCTTTCGCCTGACAAATACAGCGGTTCCCACATTACCCCCTGGGACGACAGAGTTGGAAGAACTTGGGGGAAGGTTGACATTTTGTAACGTAATGTTTGTAACAGGCGGAAAATGAACTTATTTGTTATGTCCATAACCTGTCATGTTCACATCATAAGCCTAACACTAACCCTAGCCTACATGAATAATTTGGCTACATGATTTTGTACGTTTACAATTTTTTTGGCTGTGGAACTTTCATGATGAAAACATAATGATTCACGTAGGCTATCATTCACATCGTGCAAGTTCCAAGACATTTTAGCATTAGCCATGGTTGGACGTGAAAATAATTTGGATAGCGTAGTAGCCTACGATACCGCGACTGCATAAGACTACATAAAGAATACAAACAACCCCATATCCGTTTCCGGCAGCGGAGTAATACCGTACCTCACAGCACATCCAATACAAGTCAATGGAGTTGGACAAAAACTACGATAAAACCTGTTGGAAAGAATCTTTTGCAGCGATTTTTGTGTGAGCATATCAGTGAACACCCCTGACCACTCGGTGAGTTTCACGTCTTTGTAAACGAAAGTTCAATGCGTTTTAGGAAGGATTGTTCCAGTGCACATATGCAGCGTTGTGGAGGAGGGGGGGGCGCTACCACAGAAACCGAAAATTCTCAGGACAGCAGCATGTGTCCAAATTTCAATCTTAAACGTTATATTTAATCATAAACTATCTGAAAACAGGGCTTTAAGTGTAAAATACCGAACTTGTCCTTTAATGTTAAATGAATGATTCTGAATTGAGTTGGATTTTTAACAAACATAGCATTATGTTAACACTAGTCAAGGTGTTGGATATTTATCATTATATATCAGGTCATCTATTATTTTTATTATTATTAGGGCCCGAGCACCAACGGTTTTTGGAGGGATTATTATTATTATTATTATTATTTGTTCACCTTTTTGCTATTTTTGAGGTGGTTACCACACACATCAAGAAGTACCGTGAATACACAGGGGAAAAGCCTTGGCACTGGGCGTGGCCCAGGAACTTCATAGCGCCCCTTTATGTCACTGTAACTTGTGGTTGGCATAACGTTTTAGATACACACACCAAATTTCATCCCAAAAACAATCAACTTTTGTATTAACATGCCATTAGCCACGCCCACAGGAAGTGAGGTAATTGAGATTTTGTGTGTTGTGGACATGATCAATTTTAACATACTCCTCCTAGACGGTTGCTCCGATTCATGTGAAAGTTGGTATACATGATGCCAATATGCTTCTGATTCTAAATGGTGAAGCTTTTTTTGATATGTTGTAATTTGACGAAATGGCGAAACTATGAATTTTAATACCCTTCCACAAAAACAATAAATGTGTCTTAATTCACCATGCATGGCTTGCAATGTTTTAAATTTCACAGGTTATTGAATACCATGGTAATGACAATATTCACAAGCCCATAATCCATATTTGTCATAGTGCCACCCACTGGCAACAGAAAGAATGACAAGAACACTGATGTCATGTGATAAATTTGAACGTACTCCTCCTAGACGGTTTGTCAGATTCATGTGAAATTTGGCAAATATGATGGCAAGATGACGCTGATGTTAAATCGCGAAGGGATTTTTGATATGTTGTAATATGTTATGATTTTAATATCTTACACATAAACAGGAAATGTGCCATAAAGTCAAAGTGCATTGAATGAACACTCTGAAACTTCTCACGTTAATAGATATTATGATTAAGAGAATATCCAGAAACCCTATTGGCCTGCCTGGCATAGCGCCACCACCTGGCCAAACAGGAAATGTGTCAGAAATGGGCAATGCCTTAACTGATATATTTGAATCTTGGTAGGTATAAAATATTGTAAATCATTATTGTGATGATATTCACATGTGTAATTCAGATACCTAGCATAGCGCCACCATCTGGCTAAGCATGAAATGTGCCAGAAATGTTCTATGCTTTGAATAAATGGTCTGAAACTTAACAGGTTAATAGATATTATGATTATGATGATATCTAGACACCCAATGGGCCTGCCTGGCATAGTGCCACCACCTGGCCAAGCAGGAAATGTGCCAGAAATGGACAATGGACAATTTCTTGCCCTTTTCAAAATGTTTTCCAGAAATGATACAAAGCTTTGGATCCAATGATTCAAGAGACTAGTGAAAAGGAAAAATGATATACATTTTAGATATTTCATTGAAAATGCAAATCAAGTTGAATTACACATGCAACATTAGTCAGAGGGATAAGTACTTTCTTAGCTAAGGAAAGTAGTTTCTACAACTAACTGTTTAGCTACTTAGGGGTGAAGTAAGCAGTGTAGGCTCTACTGTCCACTGCTGATCTGGACAGACAAAAGCTAACAATATTATTTTCCATTATTCAGTAATGACATGACCAAAACAAAATTCAAGTGAATGTAAATATTTTAATAAAGGTGTTCCATTCCAATGTTAACCTGATTCAATTGGATCTGTGTTTCATATGAAATGTATCATTATTAAAGGAACCGTATGTAAGATTGTGGCCAAAACGGGTACTACAATCACTTTCAAATTACTGTAGAGCGGTGTATCCCCTTCCCCTCCCCTCTGACTGGCAGAGTTGGCAACCGGATGATGAAACACTACTGACTTTGTGATTAGTAGATAGGTGGAGGAGGGTGGCGCATTAGGCCAAAACACAACATGACAACATCAACATCAGTTGAGGGCTGCAACTTCACTTTTTAAATGACAATATCCTGGCCAGACTACTGTTGTCAGTGATTTATTTTTTCAGAGTATTTGAAATGAACATGATTTCTTAATGTCTAGTGACATATCAGGGCAATTTTATGATTAATTGAAATACAATTTTTACATACGGTTCCTTTAAATGTAGATATAGATCAGCACTTACCTTGCAGTAAGAATTAATTTGTCAACATTCTTCTCACCACTGAAAATGTGATTTGGACTGTATTTTGCGAGTGTTCTGTTTTCTTTCATTTTGGACATCTCATACATTGAGTGACAGAACACCCTAATGTGTCATACTATATTTACATATTTGGTATTGTTGGATTCAGTACAACCCCACCTTTCCAACAAGCCATCATATGTGTTTCTATGATAATCCCTGGCAAAGCAGCCACAAAGTAAATGAAAACATTCTGCATAGATATTAATTTTTTGCATGTCCGCTTATTTTAGGTGTATGTTTACATGTCTCTATTCATTCCATACATCAAGATATTCACATCCAGTCTTTTTCTAGTAGGTAAACAATGTCCTGACTATAAACATGCCAAGTTTCAAATCTCACAGAGCTTGTGTATAAGTATAAGTATATATACTTTTTTGATCCCGTGAGGGAAATTTGGTCTCTGCATTTAACCCAATCGGTGAATTAGTGAAACACAAACAGCACACAGTGAGGTGAAGCACACACTAATCTCGGCGCAGTGAGCTGCCTGCTACAACGGCGGCACTCAGGGAGCAGTGAGGGGTTAGGTGCCTTGCTCAAGGGCCCACTGGTCAGGGCTCGAACCGGCAACCCTCCGGCTACAAGTCCAGAGTGCTAACCAGTGGGCCACGGCTGGTGTGATTGATCTGCACTAATTTATATGTCCACTCCAATACGGACAGGCTATATTTTTGTCCTTTTTGGGGTGTATAACAATATCTTTTAATTTAACAATCTTAGCAGTAAAATATTTTTAGCCAAGAATCAATTTCATATATGGGAGACCTTAGAGATGAGGAAAAACATTGTTGGGTTTAGTTCTACCTCCGGTAGGGGTATCTAAAAAATTTGGGGCCATTGTCACTAGTGTTACATCCCGGTCTAGGGCTTGTGGGATATAACAAAAACGGGCAGACAAAACTTAAGAAAATGGTGTATTTATTAATACAAAAAAAACCAGTATGGAAAAATGTCTAAATTAAGAAAAACACGGCCTACAAAGTAGGCCTCGACGGCCAGGCGCTCACTCCTGGTCTCTCACCCCAGGGAGTGAGAGAGATGACGGCAAGTTGCTCGGGCAAGGCCCGAGGCTGGCCCTAGTGGCAGCGATGTGCGGCAGCGACGGTGGCAACGAACGATCCCCACAGCTAGCCAGCGAGAGACCGAGCTCAGTGACGTCAGCCCCCTTTTAAAGGGCCGGGCTACCCTGACGTCATAGGGTTTCACACCACCCCTCAGCTGCAGCCAATCTGCCTGGAAGCACACAACAAAAGTAACAAACACACATAATACACAAGACCCACAGGGTCGTAACACCCCCACCACCAAAAATCAACATCTAATGTTGATCACATTCAACTGGTTAGGGAGTGAGACAGAGTCCACCTGCACAGGTACTAAATCTCCCATGATGTGTAACGGAGAGATGTTAGGCCTAACCCACAGCCATATGGTGACAGTGGTCATCGGCACAGGAGGGAGTATCTGAGGAGAGAGCTGGAAAAGACACACTCAACCTCTGCACATCCTTAACACACAAAGCAGACAAATACATACAAAGATTTTGGCAAAAGACAGGCACAGGACAACCAGCAGTCTTCTGTCTCATAGGGATTTTCCTTTTCTTGCGAGATCTCAGAGACTTATTAGCTACACCTCCCATCCCAGAAACTGCAGCGTGGCAACTAGCCAAAGTAGTGTCAGTTACCTGCGCAAGCCTGATCTGATTTCCGTCTATAGACAGCGACGAACGAACTTCAGCACCACCGGACATGGACAGCGACCGAGGTGCGAAGTTGGCGCGAGGTGACGCAGACTGATAATTAGCAGACTTTAAAATGTCAGGCAAACCTACAGGGTGGATGTTCTTTTCTGACTGGGATGCTGGCAGGACTTGCAAAAGCCTAGAGTCGAAGTCAGAATTTTCGGTTAGCGGAGTCAAACCGTGAAACCTTATTTTCGAACTAGGGATAACTTTTCCCCCAGCTAAATCGTTACCCAAGATAAAGGTTACCCCTTCCATAGGTAGCTTCGGAAGAACGGCGACTTTCACAAACCCAGAGACCAAATCACTTTCAAGGTGCACATTGTGTAATGGGACTTTTAAAACTCCGAGCTCAATTCCCTGAACTAGCACATCAGCGCTACAATACGTCTCCTCAGAGAACGGCAACACAGAAGCAACAATAAACGACTGCACCAGTATCGCGTAAAATTTTGGCAGGGACACCATCCCTCTCAATCCCTGAGAGAGACACCATCCCCTCCAAAACAAACGGATCATAAACTTTGTCAATTCCCCCGTGTGAATGATCTAAACTTAGTGCGCACCAAGCCAGCACTCTTCGAATGTTGTCGCTTTGGAGACGAGTTCTTCCTTTCCAGAACCGGACATACTGCAATGAGGTGGCCAACCTCATGACAATAATAACACTCACGAGATTCCCCTTCCAAAGATGGCTTACTAAATTCTGAATTTCTCCAGCTCTGCTTCGGACTGGAAGGCCGAGCTGAAGAACGACGAGGAGGAGAAGAGAACTGAAACGAACTTTTGTGCGTGAGAACAAATTCGTCTGCACAGACAGCAGCTTGCGCCAATGTTGTTACCTTTTGGTCATTTATATACATCGCTACTGAGTCTGGAATGCAGCTTTTAAATTCTTCTAGCAATATTACTTGACGAAGATGCTCTCTGGTGTGTGCTCGTTGTGAAGTACACCACCTATCAAAAGCACTCTCTTTCTCTCTCGCAAACTCCACGAAAGTGAAGTTGTCGGACTTGCGAAGGCCACGAAATCTCTGACGGTAGGCTTCAGGAACCAACTCGTAGGCATTTAAAATTGCAGTTTTAACTGTGTCATAGTCCGAACTTTGTTGCACGGTGAGGGCAGAATATACAGACTGTGCCTTGCCAGTCAAGACAGTTTGCAATAGCAACGTCCAGAATTCAGCAGGCCATCTTAACGTAATGGCAACCCTCTCGAAATGCGAAAAATATCTCTCCACCTCACGTTCGTTAAAAGGCGGAATCATTCGAGTGTTGCGACTCACATCGAACGGCTGAGCTGGGACAAATGGCAACGGAGGACCAGGAGCAAATGGAAGGACATTATCGGGATTTCTCAAGGGAGCTGGCGCAGGAGCATGTACATCAGACGCATCTGAAGTATTCAGGGGAGCCGAGAGTAAAGGTGCGGTGTCAATCTCGCCCATCAGAGCAGCAGAACCCGATCCCACATGAGCCGACAATAGGCCTAGGCCTAAAGCAGAAGGACGAACAGGAGAATGAACAGGGGAATGAACAGGAGAGTGACTTAAATCTCGAGAGGGAACTGAAGGAACTGGCTGAGCGATGGTAAGTCTCTTATCCTCCAACTCCATCTCAAGCTTTTTTAAAAGAAAGTTACGCTCATCGCGTTCGTGTTCGCGCTGACGCTCATTCTCAGCCGCTTCGTGCTCTAACCTTCTTAAATCAAGCTCGTGCTGAATCTCTAATTTCTTAATTTCAAGTTCTTTATCCAATTCCTTCTCTTTAACCACCCGATTTTCCCTTTCAGCACGTATGCGTGCCGCTTCCAACTGTAATTTGCGCTCCTCGAACGAGTACTGTCTAATTTTAAGCTCCCGATCAGAAACATTGCTCACTGATAAAACAGGAGAAACAGGGCCTTCACTAGTAGGCAGAATATTTTTAGCTACTAGACCTAAACTCACAACTTTATACAACAGCTCTTTACGCTTCTTGTCCTCAGTCGTAATAGTAATGGAGAAGTGCTCTGCAATTTTCTCCAACTGGTCTTTAGTGCAACCAGACAGAAGTTCCTCGGAAGGACTTTTAATAAATTCTTCCACCACAGACATTGTCACTAACACCGAATAAAACGATTGAAAAAACTAAATGTTAACTGCCACGAATTAAACTAAAGTGGACTAGTCTGAGGTAGTCAAAGTTTACCAAAATCACGACCAGCAATTTCAGTCGTCCACAATCAAAAACCGGAGTATCTAACTTCTAGGCCTACCCCCTCCAACCCAAAAATGAATGCTCGGACCAACAGCTCGGAAAAAATATCAGAAGCCACGAAAAAAAAAATTCAAAAGATTTGCCACTTACTGCCACGAACAGAAAACAAAGGCACTTGACTACGAAGCTGCCACCAGACGCACACAAGCGAAAAAACGAACTTCAAAAAATGACAAAAATCTAATATTAGTCTGCCCATCTATAATGTGCTCAATTATTTAATGAAGCAACGCTATAACCAATAACCCAGACTGGGAGAAGCTCTGGACCCTAATACCCATAAACTAAATAAACCTAATTATCTTCGAAGCGTACCAATTGGAAGTTCGCAATGAACCTCCCCCCGGGGTTGCTTCACAAAACCACCACCAAATCAAAAAAATAATCAAAATACTAACTCACCAGAGCCTCTTGGTCGCAAGCCCGCTTCCTAAAAAAAACTACAAAACGACGGCACAACTAAAGCGATACAAATGCGATACAAATTGGCTGCTCCCCAATATACTGAAGGGGGAAATTTAGGCCCAACTTTGCTAAACTGGGAACAAAAAGAACCGGATGAGCCCCCATTTGTTACATCCCGGTCTAGGGCTTGTGGGATATAACAAAAACGGGCAGACACAAAACTTAAGAAAATGGTGTATTTATTAATACAAAAAAAACCAGTATGGAAAAATGTCTAAATTAAGAAAAACACGGCCTACAAAGTAGGCCTCGACGGCCAGGCGCTCACTCCTGGTCTCTCACCCCAGGGAGTGAGAGAGATGACGGCAAGTTGCTCGGGCAAGGCCCGAGGCTGGCCCTAGTGGCAGCGATGTGCGGCAGCGACGGTGGCAACGAACGATCCCCACAGCTAGCCAGCGAGAGACCGAGCTCAGTGACGTCAGCCCCCTTTTAAAGGGCCGGGCTACCCTGACGTCATAGGGTTTCACACCACCCCTCAGCTGCAGCCAATCTGCCTGGAAGCACACAACAAAAGTAACAAACACACATAATACACAAGACCCACAGGGTCGTAACACTAGCCTAAAGTAACTGTACTCTTTGGACTCTTCCTGCACTCACATTCTGAATACAACGCCATGTCTGGTCTCACAACAGTCACAGCAATACATTGTAGAACTTGCAGTTAGGCCTACCTTCCGACATCCACCTGGAGTTTGCAAATTAACAGCATACAACTACAGATGGGTGAACAGTTGTAAACAATTAGTCTAAGTGCTATTTTCCTATGATGACCAGATTGGTGTTTGTGAAAAAGGAAAAAGAGGACTATTTTAACCAGAATCAGAATCAGCTTTATTGGCCAAGTTTCTGTAAAACAAACAAGGAATTTGACTCCGGTTAATCTTTGCTCTCAAAGTAGCCTACAACACTCACTTAACATAAAGAATAAAAACAGAGCAGTAAGAATAGTATGAAGAGCAGTAGAATATAGATATGTATATGTATAATTACAGTACATTTGTAAAAAAATAAATAGAACACTATGGGTGGGATAGAGTAGTGCAAATGTCCGTTGGGCGGCACTGTTTTTGTCCCTGTCAAGGTTGCCATGGTCATGGACACCTCAACAAGCGCAGGCGATATACAATGAAGAGAGGGAAGGAATAGTGCAATATCAGTATAGTCTGAGGTTAAAGATTTAAGTATAAATATAAATATAGTGCAAGGCGGTTCAGTGCAATGATGTCTTAATAACAATATTGTAGTTGTAAGATTGGAGTATTATACAGTACATGAGGTATGAGCAGAACAGTGTTGACTGACTGACTGACTGTTCAGTGTACGGGTGGGAGCTATTTCTGAGCGTTCAACAGAGTGACTGCTTGGGGGAAGAAGCTGTCTATGTATCGCCTAGTTTTGGCAAACAGTGCTCTGTATCGTCTACCAGAGGGAAGGAGGTTGAACAGTTTGTGACCAGGATGTGAGGGGTCTGTTTCCTGACCCTGTACTGGTACAGGTCCTGGATGGAGGGAAAGTCAGCTCCAATGATCCTCTCTGCAGCCCTAATTGTCTGTTGCAGTCTGGCCCTGTCTCGTTTGGTGGTGGACCCAAACCGTGATGGAGGTGCAGATGACAGATTGAATGATGGCTGAGTAGAAAGTGATCAGCAGCTCCTTAGGCAGGTTAAACTTCCATAGCTGTCTCAGGAAGTATAACCTCTGCTGGGCCTTATTCTGGATACAGTCAATGTGGGGAGACCATTTTAGGTCCTGTGAAATGGTTGATCCCAGCTGTTGACTCGCTCACAGTCCTTGGTGGCCCTTGGCAAAATGTTGCATTAAGACCACAAAAAGTCTACACAAAATAAATGTAAGCATCTGAGCTAACGTTCATTCCCAAACACCCACTACTACACCCTATAGTTTCAGTCTTCAATTTCTTGTATTTCAACAAAGGTGTTTCAAGTAAGGAAGAGCATGATTTAGGTTTCAAAGGCTTAAAGTAAAGTAACTTTGGGTGGGCAGCTGTGGCCTACTGGTGGGCAGCCGTTGCCTACTGGTTGGCGCTTCGGACTTGCCGGTTCAAACCCCGACCAGTAGGAATGGCTGAAGGGTCATTCCGTGTCAAATCATCCAGTGGCTGGCAGGTCACCCTCTCCCAAAAAATCTGAAAAAAATCACAGGTGTTTGTAGACCAAACCTATGCATAAATTTTAAATAGTATATCTGTATCACTAATGGTTCCAAAACTACAGCCCTTTGAAGTTTCAAGTCATTTTAAGCATCGTGGTGAACAATCCTTTTTGTTCAACTTCCAACATTATTGGCTCTTTTGGTATTTCACACACATTAGTGAAACTATGTGAATAGAAGTACATTTTCCTGTTGAATTAAACAATCCAATCAAATCAGGTGTATCTTGTGTAATTTCCCCTGTGCAAAGCTCTGAAAATGGCTATAAATTCATTATGTGAAAAAACATCACCACCTTTGAGGGCTTGTCATTCAAAAAGTATGTGACACAAATTCATCAGATTTTTTTCCCACTCATGTATGGATTATAAGGTCATGTCCATACATTCACTTTGGTTGTTAACATTATCATATTGTCAGAGCATTTTTATTAAATTGGGCTTGATTTTCAAAAAGCCTGTTTTCATTTTCTCATGCAGAAATTTTCTCATTTTTTTAATTTTTACCATATATCATTCTGTATGTGAGGATCTGCCCAAAATTTGGGCTTGTTGCTGAGTTTCTTCATTGAGATAAGATTTTTTACAAATATTGTCTATAAATCCACTGAATTTGTACTTTATCTGCAGTACCACTTTGCACCACCCACATGTGGTGCTCTTTTAATACAATGGAAGTCAATGGAAGAGTAAGAGAGTCACTTGTTTGCTGCACATATCCAATCTAAACACACAGTTTATGGTTCATATGGTTCAAGTAAAAAGGGGTTTCTAAAATTCAGTGCATTGTCAGATGCAGAAAAATCAATACTAAAGATTTATCATCTTTTTACAAATGCCTCTTGGATCCACGAGTCCTCAAACCTTGTTATGAATACTTGTGATGGAAACACACATGGTCATCTTCATCAAGTGAAATACCTTGATGAACTGAATTTTAGAAACCCATTGTTTGATTGTTTGTTAAAGCACTGATCTCCATCTTGATGCTCTTTGTTTATGCATCACAGAGGACTGCATCCCAAGCATATGACGATGAATATAGACTTTGCCTAACCAGCTGGCTAAAAATTATTAAAGTGCTCATATAGGCACTGTTACGAGCCCATCAAATTATATGAAATGGTGCAACATAACATACAAAGGCCATAGAGAAGCGGTGACGGTGTATAACAACTTAATTTAATAAAGGATTGTGGTTTGACATAAACTGAGCATGGTGGTACTAAAGCAACTAAAACAGAATAGAAAGGAAACCCTGACCACACATATCTGCGGGGAAATATAGATCTTGCCTGACTCCCGACCAGAAACAAAAGACATGGTGTTGTTGTGAGTCTTCCGGGTCCGCTTATTGCTGTGCTGAACTAAACCTAAACTAAATAACGTGAAACCCCATCACCGAATACCACCTGCTCTAAATATGAATTAACTAAAGACAACAAAGATCAATCCCATATGGGGAACGTGCTTGGACAACAAAATAACTAAATCTACACAAAAAGCTAAACAAAGAACGTGACGTGCCAGCGAGGCACCACGAAGCTGCCCTGCGTCTGCCGACGGGATCGGACGGGAAGCGAATCAAGGAGATTAAATCATTACGTTCTAATGTGGATAAACTAGACAAGAAAGAATTTAAGTCATTAAGAAGCTCAGAATTCTTCATTCTCCCTTCAATAACCTCAACTGATGGAGTACGGCCATCATCTTCCAACAAAGCACTCGCCACAGCACCCTGTTGTACCAACGGAGACGCATTTTCAGCTTGGGCCGTAACCACCAGCGACGAAACAACTTCAGCACCACACGTTTTGGACAGCGCCACTTTCGTTGCGCAAGCGTCATTATTTATGATGGTTGAAGTGCACGGAGACTTAAGTTCAGGAGCTGAACCTTCTTCTCGATCACAATACAACTTCAAACGGTTAATGTGACATAGTGTGGTCTTTCTCCTTCGATCTGGAGTGGAGATGACATAATTCAGATCATTCACTCGCCGTTCAACACTATAAGGTCCGCTATAACGAGCCTGCAAAGCAGAGCCCATCACAGGAATCAACACCAGAACTTTATCACCAGGACTGAAACTTCGGGAAACAGCCTTCTGATCAAATCTCTGCTTCATTCTCTTCTGAGAGACACCTAAATTTTCTTTAGCCAGCTGACATGCACGACTGAGCCTACAACGCATGTTGGACACGTAATCAGACAAGCTGAGACACTCTTTCGGCTCAGCGAGCCACGACTCTTTTAGCAGCTTTAAAGGCCCACGAACCGTGTGCCCGAAAACAAGTTCTGACGGGCTAAAACCCAAACTCTCCTGCACAACCTCGCGCACGGCAAAAAGAGCAAGCGGCACACCTTCATCCCAATCACGCTGGAACTCGAGACAGAAACACTTTAGCATATTTTTCAAAGTTTGATGGAACCTCTCCAGTGCACCTTGAGATTGCGGATGATATGGGCTGGATGTAACATGGTGGACCGCGAGCTGGCGCATAGCTTGTGCAAACACTCGGGACATGAAATTGGTACCACGGTCTGTCTGAACGGTTTTCGGAAGGCCAAATAGAGAGAAGAAACCCATCAGGGCCTTGATGATGACAGGAGCTGTAATTTTACGGAGCGGAATTGCCACTGGAAAAACGAGTCAAGCTACACATTATGGTAAGTAACCATTGATTCCCAGACTTTGTTTTAGGCAATTGTCCAACACAGTCTAATATTACGTGTTCAAAGGGCTCAGACGTAACTGGAATCGGCTGTAAAGGCGCAGGTGGAATCACCTGGTTAGGTTTACCAGTGACCTGACATAAATGACATGTTCGGCAATATCTCACGACATCTCTTTTAATACCCGGCCAAAAAAAATGGCGTAAAATTCTGTCAGTGGTCTTATTTACACCGAGATGACCCGCGAAGTGATGGTCATGAGCTAAACTCAAAACTTTATCACGAAAAGAGACTGGGACAACAATTTGAAAGAGGACTCTCCACTCATCTTGCGCTGAGGCCGTAAGAGGCCTCCACTTGCGCATTAAGACACCATCTCTTATAAAATAGCCGTGCGGCGAATGCTCAATGTCTTCTTCAGAAATAGCTTCTGAAAAGAGAGAAGACAGAGACGGGTCAATTTTCTGTTCCTTAATAAGCTGCTCTCGACTCATAGATAAATTAGGAACATCAGAAGGAAACGACAGTGAAACAGAATTCAAAAGTAAATCACTATCGCTAGAGAGTGAAGGTCGAGCAATAAACGTATCACTAAGATCAAGTTGATCCTCAATTACAGTCTCGTTTTCGTTTTTCGCCATAGCGCGAGTAACAACGCTAGAGGTGAAAACCTCGGGGAATTTAAATGACAGGTCATCAGTACATGTTTTGGGGAATGCATGAGACACAATGGGGCCAGGCAAGACTTTTCCACCACACAAATCGTTACCAAGTAGCACCGCTACGTTTTCAATAGGCAAGGAGGGGCGTATGCCCATGGTAACATTGCCAGTAACTAAGTCAGACATAAGAGAAATCTCATGCAGAGGGACGTTAACATAACCCATTTCGAATCCACGTACAAGAATACTATCACCAGTAAAAGTCTTATCACTGAAAGGCAACACATCTTGCAAAATAAAGCTCTGTGAGGCGCCAGTATCACGCAGAATTTTTATCGGAACGCGCTCACTAGGCTCACCGGGCAAAGAGACAAAGCCATCCATTATAAAAGGCGCAAAACCGTGATTGTCAGTATTGGTGTCTTCTCTACTCACGGGCAAGTTTGAAACACACAAACCCACCTCTGATCTATAGGAAGCTGGTTGATTCGCTGCCTTATTTTTACGCTTTAGAGAATAACACTCGGCCAGAACATGCCCACGTTTCTTACAGTAGGCGCAGGTCGGAACAGTAGCGTTAGATGCCGGCGGACGCCTATCTGGAGAGCGGGCAGACACGGGCATGGTTTCTCTAAACATCTTAGGCACATTTGGATGACTAGAAACGTTTTGTGGAAACTTAGAGTTAGAAGGGACACGCTTATGTGTGAGCACATATTCGTCAGCAAGCACGGCTGCATGACCAGGAGTCAGATTTTTATGCTCACTAACATGGGTAGCGACTGTTTGAGGAAGACCGTTTTTAAAGTCTTCAAGAATAATCAAGTCACGAAGAGATTGGAAAGTTGTCACTTCTTGAGAACTAAGCCAGCGATCAAATAACATTTCCTTTTCTCTAACATACTCTACATATGTGAGAGGTTCAGGTTTGTGATAAGTGCGAAACTTTTGTCGATAAGCCTCTGGCACAAGAGCATAGATGCGTAAAACAGCATGTTTGACTTTTTCGTAATCTGCTGCGTCCTCTAGAGTTAATGAGGAATAAGCTTCCTGCGCTTTTCCCGTGAACACACATTGTAGCGTCATGGTCCAAATTTCTTTGGGCCATTTAAATGTCGTCGCTACGCGCTCGAAATGTGCAAAGAACTTATCAACTTCGCTCTCACTGAAAGGTGGAACAAGGCGAATGTTTCGAGTTATGTCAAATTGATCTGGCCTGAATGGAACACCAGCCTCACGGGCCTTCAACTCGAGTTCTTTAATACGCAATGCCTGGGCAAACTCAAGGTCTTTTAATCTCAATTCGTGCTCTCTTTTTTCTCGTTCTCGTATTGTCTGTCTATCAGCCTCCAATTTAGTTTTTTCGCGTTCCCATTCAATTTCCTTTTCTCTTAACTGTAAACGTTTTAATTCCAGTGCAGCTTTACTAGGTGAAGGTGAAGGGTCAGTAGGAGAGTTTTTACCAGGCGACGTAGATATTTCAGGAGATACTTTTTCAAACACTCCCAGTTCTCGCAATTCTTCAATAAGCTTATCCTGAAGCTCAGCCTTGGAAGGGCTACCACTCACCTCAAGTTTATAGTGGCCAGCGACTCTAACAAGGTCATCACGCGTTACAGTTAACAAAATCTCCTGTGTAGGAGCGAGAATAAACGCGTCTAAATCAAACATTGCGGGTAACACACAAAATTCTCTAAACGGGCAAAAAGACGAAAAATGCACTAGAAAAACAAGTCACCGAAAATCTACGGCACAAGACAAAGGGCGATCACGACAAGCTGATGCGCACCAACAGCGCGCAGTGCGACCACCACGGAAAAAAAATTTCACAAAGGGAAAATCGGACTTATTTAGAAAAGCCAACAAATTAGGCCACAAATATGGTTCAAAACCCGGCTAAGCGAGCCCCCATTTATATGTTACGAGCCCATCAAATTATATGAAATGGTGCAACATAACATACAAAGGCCATAGAGAAGCGGTGACGGTGTATAACAACTTAATTTAATAAAGGATTGTGGTTTGACATAAACTGAGCATGGTGGTACTAAAGCAACTAAAACAGAATAGAAAGGAAACCCTGACCACACATATCTGCGGGGAAATATAGATCTTGCCTGACTCCCGACCAGAAACAAAAGACATGGTGTTGTTGTGAGTCTTCCGGGTCCGCTTATTGCTGTGCTGAACTAAACCTAAACTAAATAACGTGAAACCCCATCACCGAATACCACCTGCTCTAAATATGAATTAACTAAAGACAACAAAGATCAATCCCATATGGGGAACGTGCTTGGACAACAAAATAACTAAATCTACACAAAAAGCTAAACAAAGAACGTGACGTGCCAGCGAGGCACCACGAAGCTGCCCTGCGTCTGCCGACGGGATCGGACGGGAAGCGAATGTCAGAGAGCGCGCCCAGGCGTCAAACAGGGCGTCCTTATAGATGTTGCCCAACCCACAATCAGCGCTTGGCGGGACGCAAGATGGCCTGTAGGGGGACACAAGGAACAGCAGGAGTAACGCAACAAAGTAGCGCAGCAGCGCAAACACTGTTCAACCTGCCCTGAATAGCGTAACAGGCACTGATAGGTTGAAGCTGGTGTAGAAAACTCATTACAAAGATGGAAATTATGCTAAATCCTCTTGCTGCATGTATGATGACCAGTCAGTCTTATGTGTGTATAATTTACTTGAACAGTTTATTTTCTCTAAATAAGATGTATGTATGAGTAGTATGTTGTTCATGTTGCAATAATTATTTGGACCAATTCAACTATGAACCATAAACTGTGTGATTAGATTGGATATGTGCAGCAAACAAGTGACTCTCTTACTCTTACATTGACTTCCATTGTATTAAAAGAGCACCACATGTGGTGCAAAGTGGTACTGCAGATCCAGTACAAATTCAGTGGATTTATAGACAATATTTAAAAAAAATCTTATCTCAATGAAGAAACTCAGCAACAAGCCCAAATTTTGGGCAGATGATCCTCACATACAGAATGATATATGGTAAAATTAAAAAAAATCCTGTTAACTGTCCACGTGGTGAAATGAGAAGATGAAAACAGGCTTTTTGAAAATCAAGCCCAATTTTAAAAAAATGCTCTGAAAATATGAAAATGATAACAACCAAAGTTAATGCATGGACAGGACCTTATAATACATATATGTGTAGGAAAAAAAATCTGATTAATTTGTGTCACATACTTTTTGAACGAGAAGCCCTCAAAGGTGATGATGTCTTTTCACATTATGAATTTATAGCCATTTTCAGAGCTTTGCAGAGGGGAAAGTATACAAGTATACGTCTGATCCGATTGGATTTTTTAATTCAACAGGAAAATGTAGTTCTATTCACATAGTTTCACTAATGTGTGTGAAATACCAAAAGAGCCAATAATGTTGGAAGTTGAACAAAAAGGATTGTTCACCACAATGCTTAAAATGACTTGAAGTTTCAAAGGGCTGTAGTTTTGCAACGATTAGTTATACAGATATACTCTTTAAGATCTATGCATGGATTTGGTCTACAAACACCTGTGATTTTTTTGGAGAGGGTCACCTGCCAAATTGCGCTGAAATTGGGTGATTTCACACGGAATGACCCTGAAGTGCCCTTGAGCAAGGCACCTAACCCCTCATTGCTCCCCAAGCGCCGCTGTTGTAGCTTCACCTCACTGTTGTGTTCACTGTGTGCTGAGTGTGTTTCACTAATTCACGGATTGGGATAAATGCAGAGACCAAATTTCCCTCACGGGATCAAAAGAGTATATATACTTGTACTTAACTCATACTGTATTTGTAAAATGTTTTGCTTGCATTCATTAAGCATAAACTGCTCACAATGTAGTTTGTGGCAATGTACAGAACAAATACCTCTTTCTATTCTATACAACAAAACGAATTACTGATGAAGAACCTTTCATTAGGAAACTCGATAGTTAGGCCTATTCAAATACATAATGCCCCATCTTGATTAGAACCTTGTTATGGGAGAACATTTTTACATTGTGTTTGTTAAAAATGACTATCGGCCGATCGGTTGTTTTTGAAAAACTCAAACGTCGAACATACAAGTTCATCATGTCCAAAATATTACATTTCTGCATATGAACGACAATGAATTCAACCATCATAGCTACTTTGACACTTAAAAAACAGCAGTTTTGACATTTGAAAAACTCTTACTAAAACTCTATTATTTTAGTAAGGAATGTCTAAACACAAGCAGATTGCTAGACAAACATTTTCATAAGCTATTTTCCAATGTATTTAGGGTAGGCTACTATTTACATAAAAAGTTTCAAAGTTCAATTATTTAACAGAATTAAAGACACAATTTGCAACATCAAAGGCACAATTCAATGCTTCCTGTTTCTTATGAGATCTTGGACATAATCAGGGAGTAAAGTGTGTTGACAGTAACAGCTACAGATTATTAGGATTTTATTAGGTAATTTGCACCAACAATATGAGAAGATATGTTTGCACATGATTGTCTGTTCAGTTCTCCTAACTAGGGTTGGGCACCGAAACACGGTCCTAATATGGCACCGCGGTGCCGACACAAACGGTAGTAACTGCATCGAATAACAACGTGGATTTCGGTGCCTCATTTTGGTGCTTAAATAGCGTTTTTTAATATTTTTTTTTTATACAAGGCATCACTGCATGTCATGCGCCATCTCTAACTTCTTGCTCTGATAGCAACATATCCAGATACAGTTAGCTAACATATGATAAACACTGGATGTATAAACCAGAGGGGTGCACCACATAGGCGAGTGGACAGTGTTTGACAGCTTGCGTGAGCCCAAGTAGCTTACTTTAAAGCGATATCGCGAGCTCCTGTCAAAATCTAGCAGTGGGCCTAACTACACACAAGCAAAAGGCTATGAAACAACATCAACAGTAGGCTAGCCTATACATTACACAATATCCTTGCTAATGTGCTAACTGACATTTATTTGAAATGTTATCAGCAAAGTTGTAAGGTGAAAACTTTATTTCACGGTGTTAAACAACATAATGGCATGATATTAATCTTTCATGTGCATGAGGCCCATATAGCATCACAATGAATATGAAGATCATGTTAAAAGTTAGCTGGCAAAAACATAAATATGTAGGTTACATACCTGATGTCACTGAGCTGTCAAAGAGGCTACGAAACCATCTCCGTAGGCTACGTTATCGCTAATTAAACTCAGCTGACTGGTGTTAGCGCATAGCCATAGTTGCTTTTAAAATGCCTACTAGGCTAGCGCTGGGAATCTAAACACTTCAACACCGACATGTAGCCTAACATGTTCAAAACTACTGCGTGTTATGGGTTAAGACATGACATTTCTTGAAGCATTTGGGAACACACAGAATTAACTGGAAAATAGAGTCCCTGTTAGATTAGCTTGCTTGCAAATGCCGTTGTCCATGACCTGGCAGTTTTATGGCAAGCGGTTTTAACATACATTGCAAACCGCCTACACTGGGTAAACTTGAAAGCAGAGCTCACCAACCGCCTACACTGGGTAAACTTGAAAGCAGAGCTCACCATTGTGTGTGCATGCATGGCAAGCTGTTTTAAGTTTAAATGTATTATTCGTAGGAGCAATGAGATATTGATAGTAAATTGAAAATAACAGTTCAATTTCATGTTCAAATTTGTCTTATCAATAAATAAAAAAGCAATTCATGCTTTAGACCATTTTAATTTAAAACATTTTAAAAACAAAGTACCGGTTCAGGCACCGTTTCGGAACCGGCACCGTTTTAAAAGTATCGATTTAGCACCGGTATCGGATAAAACCCAAACGATACCCAACCCTACTAACACATCCATCACGTGGTGTTACTTTTCTCTATTCTATTCTAGACTTAACATAATATTTACTCAGTATTAAATATATATATTTTTTAAAGGCCAGCGCTAACTTCTCCCCCATAATCGAGTAAACTTTGAAAACAGAGAATTTAACCATGGTGATAATATTATGCATCATCAGGCTTAATGGGCTTAATGCTTTGACATGCCTCCACTCCCTGGTGTCTAATTGTTCTTTAAGGATTGATGACGATTACAAGGAAGTTAAAAGTTAAAAATAGTTTTGGTCAGGGACGGGTGTAGGCAGTTCTATGTTGGTCTAATGCAATAAGCCTATAAGTAGTCTAATGATGATTTTTTTTTGCCTTTGATAGGCCTATCATTATAACCTATTGTTTTGCTAATGTGTTCCTTTAAGTGAGTTTTTAATTAAAAAAAACATCTCATCAAATGTTACTTTAGTTTCACAGTAGCTGTGCAAATAAGCTATGTTTCACAGTATAGGCATACACATTTTAAAAATGCAGATAACAAGTAGCCTATAGACTACAGCTCAGCTACGTTTATGTAGAATAACCCACTAGATGGCGATAAAGATTTGTTGCGAACTACAAAACATTATGTTATGAAAACGTGACGCATGCAACCTGTGTCTCCAGCTTACAAGTAGAGTTCGTTTAATTTAAAAATAGTGCACTTTCTCGTAATGATAGTTTAAAGGCCAACGATTTATTTCCATTAAATATCAGGCAAAAATCTCAGTGAAACTTGCAGGGCGAACAATCAAGAAAGAACAAAGACAATCTGCATTTAAGATTTAACTTAGTAAAGGTTTTGTTCTTAATCCTGCAAGAGGGAAAGGTAGCATAATAATGCAGGTCGTTATGCACTTCAATGCGCGCGTTCCGTGAACAAGATCAATGGCAATCAACGCTGAATCGCAGTAGTCTCGTTTGAAAGCTCTCGACCAATTAGAGGTTTCGACTGTAGTTTCATCCACGCCCACATGGAGAACTATAAGAACTTGCAGTGTTGACTCAGCCGTCAGACAAGCCCTGGATGCACTGATATTGAGCGAGACTGTTTCGCGAGGATTTTAACAGATTACCCAGCTGTCTGTTCTGTGCAGTACGCCTATTGGATTTACTTGGGGACACTCTGCTTTTGGAATTTAGAAATCAAATCACTATGACTTTCGAAGAGGTGTCTGGATGCAACACTACTGACAGAAAGTAAGTAGCATGCATCGCTTTAGTTTTTAGTTTCTGGTTATGATCAGTCATAGGGTATCTGTAATTTATGTTACCTACATATTCTAACTTGGAATCGTTTTGTTGAAGGGTGGACACTGTAAGTCAAGCGCTGGAGGAACTGCTGGTGGCAGCTCAACGTCAAAACTGTCTCACAGTTGGTGTCTACGAATCTGCAAAGTTAATGAATGTGTAAGTATATTATACATCGCCTATTTGAGCGCAATCTATGTGACTCACACCATCTTATTCATTACTGTTGGAGATGTGTGGACTAATTATGTTTGACATTTTGCAGGGATCCGGACAATGTGGTGTTGTGCATACTTGCCACAGACGAGGAAGACGAAAATGATGTTGCACTGCAGATCCACTTTACGCTCATCCAAGCCTTCTGTTGCGACTTCGACATTAACATCCTGCGCGTCTCTGGCATGAAGCGTCTTGCGCAAATCTTGGGAGAAACCCTCACAGACAGCAACGCCAATGAATCAAAGGACCTTCATTGCATACTTGTCACTGTGAGTATCGAAACCTCCTTCTCTCGGTTCTCTTTTGATCATAAGTTGTAGGCTATAGCTTGTCTGCAGCATTCAAGTAGTCCACGACACGACGATAACTGAATAACTGTTTATGCTCTTTCAGAATCCCCATGCTGACCACCTGAAACTCAACGAAGTGGGGCGCTACTGTAAGGAAAGCCGCTGCAACAACCAGTGGGTGCCCTCCCTGGCCCTGCGAGAGCGCTGAAAGACAGACTTTTCTCAAGAAGTTGTCAAGTTTCAGAATTATGTTGTCATTCACTGAATATGAGGACAGTCACCAGTAACAGGATTATTCTCGCTCCTATTGGAAGCCTCTCCGGACGTAGGTGGTCTTCGGTACTCCGAGGGCGCACGGCTGATCAGCGATGATGGGACATTCGCGTTCCTAGAAGTGCTGAGGGACTATTCGCGTAACGCTATGGAACTAGCATCCGTGATGCACCCAGAAGCAGGTGAAGGTCAATGCTTCCTGGAGTATACTTGACAGGACAGTTGGAATAACGGGAATGACCTAATGGTGCAGCTGTGCACTTTACTCGATGTGAGGAGTAGAAAAGTTATGGCTGGAAATGTAACTTTTTCAGTCAAAGGTCAAAATGGAGGGGGGTATGGTATTTAAAAAAAACATAGAAACTTTACTGTGCTGTTGAGTCAGCACTAGCATATTGAATTGCAATAATGTGTGGTTTGTAAAATGAAATTATTTATGCATTTCCATAAGTTGTTCTGCAAGAAAATACTAATATATTTGGTTATTTATTATCTGATGTCAAGTTTATCTGAAAATAAACCCTGTAAAAGAAACTACTGCTTGTTGTTCAATGTATGTGTGTGAGGGCAAGAGTTTGTGTGCATGCATCAATGGGTGTGCTCCAAGGGTGTTGGAGGTGGTTCTACAAAGCAGGATTTAGATTGGCACATAACAACATACTATCCTTATCATCCATATATGTTATTCACTGTACCGTCCTTAGTACCTATATACTCATATCCCCTGGGTACCTAGACTTTACACAAGAGGGTATCCAACTTGTTAAAAAAGGGTCCTATTCCTACCCAAATCAACAATGTAAATAGTGCAATACCATATCTTGCGGTCTTGCGGGTGCACGTTGGCAATGTCAGATAACCCATTCTCTGTAATGTAAGTAAGTGTAGCATCAAAAAGCCATTTTAAGCCATTATTGTAAGGTAGAAGAACTACATTGTGTTGCTTTAAGTGGTTAGTTTAACACCGACAAGCAGGTTCACTCTGAAACAACTTAGGACTTAGAACCTAGCTCTCATTTGTATGAGAAACTTTCTTCTGAACCTCAAGATGAAGTATTCTATACAAACATATTGATGGCTTTTCAACAGCTTAAAGTAATCAGTAGTATTTTCAAAGTTTAAGACATTTCACTAGGGACCCTGCAATGGGCCTTTTGTCTGCGGCAATCTGGGCTCCCTGGACAACACACCATGACAGAAATAGTCATTAAGGGTCTATTTTTGGAATCTAACATTCTAACATAGACAAAGACCTCCTGACTATTGTTCATGTGATCTGTGATGTTGCTGTTTCGGGAATTTCCCAGGTCCAACAAAACAGCAAGAAAGCACCTCATGTGAGTCCCAACAAAAGGCCAGGGACAGTAATACCATTAAGAATAGTTTGGCTCTGGTCTGGGCATAACACATGGTACAACAATGAACTCATTACCATGCAACTTCGTCATGCTTGTCTTACATAATTTTAATATGACAGTATTAGACACAGTATTACCCGTGTAGCACTACAAGACATTGTTTTCTTTTGGTGTGCATTCAGACTGCCTGGCCATCCGTTTGAAAAGTGCTTGTTGACATCGTCTGCATGGGTTTGTTTACTTGCTCCCACTTGCGCATGCGGTATTGTTTTGTTCATCATCAGCTGTAGCAGCAGCACATGGATTTGGTACAAAATAGCTCAGAAGAGCTCTGGCTAACCACAGGCAGACAGAGAGGGATTCATCTGTAAGTCACCACCCATTACTCAACCAACACAGAGTAGCCCACTGGACAAGCTGCTCACAGTTCCTACAATGTCCTCTATCCATTTCTGTTGTTTCTTTGTGATCTTTTTTATCCATTCATTTTTTTACACAAGAATGCAGCATACCTTCCAGCACAGTCAAGCACAGGAATATAACCGAGAATAATGTTGCAAAGAAACACAACTGATTATACACTCAAGGCTCTTCAAGGAGATTGTTTTGCTGTGATAATTGAATTTTCAGGCAGCAAGAACAGTTACCAAACTCCATTAATTTCTCCCTGCAGCCATCGCTCTGTTTTTGGTCTGCTTGTGATCCCTGCTTGCTAAGACAGACACACCAGGAGGGGTCACCTGGTTTGACCCTGTGACCGCACCAGTGAGGCTCAGGGCCGCACTGGAGTGAGAGATGTGCAAAGGAGGGGAACCCGGAGCCTGCTGTCTGGGAGATGGAGATGGTGAAGGGGGCCCGCTGCAGCTTTGTTCCTGTGACTGGCGCCACGAGTTACAAACCACGACCTGAATGTGAGCCGCTGACACATGTGACCTGCAAAATGTGCCCCTTCTAGATCTTTTACAATTGTCTTCATATAATCTAGCAACAACAGCTATTGATAGCAGCTCTTGGCAAGTTTCATGTAGATTGTTGATTGCATGTTTGTACTATAGGAGAGACATCAAATTCATTCATTTTGGCACATTGTGTCTGTTTCAGACAGTGTTGTATAAAGTACAAGAAAGCAATACTTGAGTAAAAGTACAAGTATCGTACTAGAAAAAGACTTTGGTAGAAGTGAAAGTTGCCTTTTAGAATATTACTTAAGTAAAAGTCTTAAAGTATCTGATATATACTGTACTTAAGTATCAAAAGTAATTTTCTGATATTTAATGTACTTAAGTATTTGAAGTAAAAGTAAAAAGTAAAAAGCAAACGGTTTTATTTTGAACTTTTATTGTAAACTTTATTTTGGCTTTCTAATAGTAAAGCATAAAGCATATTCAGGGTTCCCATATCTTCTTAATCTCACTCATCAAATCAAATCACATTCTTTTCTAGGATTTTTTAGGCACAATTCTCTGAAATGAAAAATAAATAACTTATTTCTTTCACAAAAAAAAAAAAGACCTGCTTGTAGGGAGAACATTTTGGTCATGTGGCATGAGCATTTCTAGGGCTTACTCCCCAGGTCACCGTCACTCACACACACACACACAGGCCACCTATGTCCAGCAGCTACTAATATGCCAGTCATTAGTTGAAACTGAAAAGGTGTCTGTTCATCTTCAAAAGAAGCTGGTTTTCAAAGTTGCCAGAATTCAGTGCCCGTGAGTTTCAGGCCCAAGACCGACCATAGTGGTGGAAATTGGATAAATTAAGCAACATTTCAGCTCTTACTATATATATCCTGTAGTTTTTATTAGTACCATGGTTCAACAAATGTGTAAAGGTTATATAATAATTCACTTCAACTGAGAAGTTAACAAAAAATATTCCACTATTCCACAAGTTACCAAAACAGAAAGAAAGAAAGAAAGAAAGAAAGAAAGAAAGAAAGCCTTTGAAATGTAGCCTATCCCATGCTTCCACAAAGAGGCATATTGAACTAATGTTTAGGCTACATGTTTTTTGCATGGGTAGGCTATATTGTTGTTTGGTGATTTAGCCTACTCCTTTACTACACCCTCTTCTGAGCAAACAAGGCATAGGTTTATCATGTAGGGTAATTGCTCTTTCTTACATTAAATAACTTTAATTTATCCTCTCTACTTGTCCCTGTAGTCATGGCCTCCTCATCACTAATTTCGGGCTCATCATTTTCAGTGGTCGACTGGTTGATCTGCTGCTCAGTCTCTCCTGGCCTCTTTCTACCCTCCATCCTTCCTGACGCTTGTGTCTACTGTAGGGCCGGCTTGGCTATCCGTATCTGAGAAAACTTTTTGGAAAAGACGGGCTCTATGGACCCAACCAACTCTTTTTGGGAGGGGAGAACTCCCTCACGGCTACAACCCATGCAGAGGCATTGCATTGGTGTCATGCACAGAATGCGGAACGTGTCCTACTTTAAGAAAATTCTCCCGATTACCCACCCCAGGCCTGATTCAGTCTTACTCTTCTTGGACTGAAGACAACTCCTGCGATGCTATGGATAAATAGCCTTTCACAGGCCGCTAGGGCAGGTAGCCGATGTACAGAAACATTTCTTGCAAATACGGCCACGGGTGTATGACGTTATATTCACCACTACCCTGTTCACAGAGTTCACCACTATTGTCGGGGTGGTCGTCTATAATAACGGGAGGTCCTCCAGTAGGTGATCGTGCTTCCATGGCGGTCAAGGCGGTCATCCTCTAGCAACAAACAAGAGCTGAAATAGAGCGCGCAGCGTGCGGAGCATGCGTAATGCAATCTAGGAGCAGTGATTCGCCAAACCTCCCTTATTGCAGTCGCACACATTTTTTCTAATTTTATGTTTTAGCAACGAGTAACGAAGATGCTTAGTGGAAATATAACGGAGTAAAAGTATACATTTTATCTAGGAAATGTAGTGGAGTAAAAGTGGAAGTTGACATAAATTTAAATAGCGAAGTAAAGTACAGATACGTGAAATTTCTACTTAAGTACAGTAACGAAGTATTTGTACTCCGTTACATTACAACACTGGTTTCAGACATTAATATTTGTTCATGAGCATTTGACATGTCATCTTTCTAACATTTTCCTTCGTTCAATTGATGATTTCAAGACCAGTGAAATGACTTACATTCTATCAAACTATGAGGTAGAAAGTGGAAGAACATTGACGCGTTGGATGTGCCTTTCCAGATGTCAGATAACTATCTATAGGAAATATTGTGCAATCGTCACACCACTTGCAAAAGAAGAACAAGACAAAAAAAAAATTCTAACATTGTTTAAAGTCAAAGAAACAAAGAAACAAAAGGACAAAGGCAGCGCTTCACAGGTGCCCAGGCCTAACGGGAGAGATGCAATCTGCCCTGATTTCTCTGTTAAGCACAATCTGCGTGTTTAGCCAGGAGCCTCTGCAGGCAGACATTACTTAAGCCTGGTGCGTATCCATGGGCGGCAGCAGAGAGGAGCTGCGTGCTTTGGGAGCGGGCTGATGTCAAAGCACAGGGAAAATATATATATTTTTTAAAGGCCAGCGCTAACTTCTCCCCCATAATCGAGTAAATTTTGAAAACAGAGAATTTAACCATGGTGATAATATTATGCATCATCAGGCTTAATGGGCTTAATGCTTTGACATGCCTCCACTCCCTGGTGTCTAATTGTTCTTTAAGGATTGATGAAGATTACAAGGAAGTTAAAAGTTAAAAAATATTTTGGTCAGGGACGGGTGTAGGCAGTTCTATGTTGGTCTAATGCAATAAGCCTATAAGTAGTCTAATGATGATTTTTTTTGCCTTTGATAGGCCTATCATTATAACCTATTGTTTTGCTAATGTGTTCCTTTAAGTGAGTTTTTAATTAAAAAAACATCTCATCAAATGTTACTTTAGTTTCACAGTAGCTGTGCAAATAAGCTATGTTTCACAGTATAGGCATACACATTTTAAAAATGCAGATAACAAGTAGCCTATAGACTACAGCTCATTGATATGGACAAATCAAAATTATTATCGATCTGCCTTTGACAGGCTAGGCTACTGACACTGGCCTTCACAATGAAAAAAACATACGATATTCTATATTTTTATAATCCATCTGCTAACGGTCATTTTCAGGCAGTTCTCCGGTCATGTACATACATAGACTGTGCGGGCATGTATGCAAGACTAGGTGATGACGCATTCAGCAACTAGGCCTAGGCGATCTCATGAATTGTCCCAGAAAATTGACCACAAGAGGGAGTTTTTGAGCTACTGATAGGAAGTCCATGGTGACGAAATCTTAATACTACAAGCATTTATAATGAAGAATAAATGCATTATAATGTCACTAAAACAACACAACCGTAGTTCATTATGTTTATTTTATTGATTAAATTCTATTTAAATGTAGGCTGCATCCCCTTATTGGTAATACACCGTGCAGCGCATCTAGGTTTATGTAGAATAACCCACTAGATGGCGATAAAGATTTGTTGCGAACTACAAAACATTATGTTATGAAAACGTGACGCATGCAACCTGTGTCTCCAGCTTACAAGTAGAGTTCGTTTAATTTAAAAATAGTGCACTTTCTCGTAATGATAGCTTAAAGGCCAACGATTTATTTCCATTAAATGTCAGGCAAAAATCTTAGTGAAACTTGCAGGGCGAACAATCAAGAAAGAACAAAGACTAACAATCTGCATTTAAGATTTAATTTAGTAAAGGTTTTGTTCTTAATCCTGCAAGAGGGAAAGGTAGCATAATAATGCAGGTCGTTATGCACTTCAATGCGCGCGTTCCGTGAACAAGATCAATGGCAATCAACGCTGAATCGCAGTAGTCTCGTTTGAAAGCTCTCGACCAATTAGAGGTTTCGACTGTAGTTTCATCCACGCCCACATGGAGAACTATAAGAACTTGCAGTGTTGACTCAGCCGTCAGACAAGCCCTGGATGCACTGCCTTGATATTGAGCGAGACTGTTTCGCGAGGATTTTAACGGATTACCCAGCTGTCTGTTCTGTGCAGTACGCCTATTGGATTTACTTGGGGACAATCTGCTTTTGGAATTTAGAAATCAAATCACTATGACTTTCGAAGAGGTGTCTGGATGCAACACTACTGACAGAAAGTAAGTAGCATGCATCGCTTTAGTTTTTAGTTTCTGGTTATGGTCAGTCATAGGGTATCTGTAATTTATGTTACCTACATATTCTAACTTGGAATCGTTTTGTTGAAGGATGGACACTGTAAGTCAAGCGCTGGAGGAACTGCTGGTGGCAGCTCAACGTCAAAACTGTCTCACAGTTGGTGTCTACGAATCTGCAAAGTTAATGAATGTGTAAGTATATTATACATCGCCTATTTGAGCGCAATCTATGTGACTCACACCATCTTATTCATTACTGTTGGAGATGTGTGGACTAATTATGTTTGACATTTTGCAGGGATCCGGACAATGTGGTGTTGTGCATACTTGCCACAGACGAGGAAGACGAAAATGATGTTGCACTGCAGATCCACTTTACGCTCATCCAAGCCTTCTGTTGCGACTTCGACATTAACATCCTGCGCGTCTCTGGCATGAAGCGTCTTGCGCAAATCTTGGGAGAAACCCTCACAGACAGCAACGCCAATGAATCAAAGGACCTTCACTGCATACTTGTCACTGTGAGTATCGAAACCTCCTTCTCTCGGTTCTCTTTTGATCATAAGTTGTAGGCTATAGCTTGTCTGCAGCATTCAAGTAGTCCACGACACGACGATAACTGAATAACTGTTTATGCTCTTTCAGAATCCCCATGCTGACCACCTGAAACTCAACGAAGTGGGGCGCTACTGTAAGGAAAGCCGCTGCAACAACCAGTGGGTGCCCTCCCTGGCCCTGCGAGAGCGCTGAAAGACAGACTTTTCTCAAGAAGTTGTCAAGTTTCAGAATGATGTTGTCATTCACTGAATATGAGGACAGTCACCAGTAACAGGATTATTCTCGATCCTATTGGAAGCCTCTCCGGACGCGGGTGGTCTTCGGTACTCCGAGGGCGCACGGCTGATCAGCGATGATGGGACATTCGCGTTCCTAGAAGTGCTGAGGGACTATTCGCGTAACGCTATGGAACTAGCATCCGTGATGCACCCAGAAGCAGGTGAAGGTCAATGCTTCCTGGAGTATACGTGACAGGACAGTTGGAATAACGGGAATGACCTAATGGTGCAGCTGTGCACTTTACTCAATGTGAGGAGTAGAAAAGTTATGGCTGGAAATGTAACTTTTTCAGTCAAAGGTCAAAATGGAGGGGGGTATGGTATATAAAAAAAACATAGAAACTTTACTGTGCTGTTGAGTCAGCACTAGCATATTGAATTGCAATAATGTGTGGTTTGTAAAATGAAATTATTTATGCATTTCCATAAGTTGTTCTGCAAGAAAATACTAATATATTTGGTTATTTATTATCTGATGTCAAGTTTATCTGAAAATAAACCCTGTAAAAGAAACTACTGCTTGTTGTTCAATGTATGTGTGTGAGAGCAAGAGTTTGTGTGCATGCATCAATGGGTGTGCTCCAAGGGTGTTGGAGGTGGTTATACAAAGCAGGATTTAGATTGGGACATAACAACATACTATCCTTATCATCCATATATGTTATTCACTGTACCGTCCTTAGTACCTATATACTCATATCCCCTGGGTACCTAGACTTTACACAAGAGGGTATCCAACTTGTTAAAAAAGGGTCCTATTCCTACCCAAATCAACAATGTAAATAGTGCAATACCATATCTTGCGGTCTTGCGGGTGCACGTTGGCAATGTCAGATAACCCATTCTCTGTATTGTAAGTAAGTGTAGCATCAAAAAGCCATTTTAAGCCATTATTGTAAGGTAGAAGAACTACATTGTGTTGCTTTAAGTGGTTAGTTTAACACCGACAAGCAGGTTCACTCTGAAACAACTTAGGACTTAGAACCTAGCTCTCATTTGTATGAGAGACTTTCTTCTGAACCTCAAGATGAAGTATTCTATACAAACATATTGATGGCTTTTCAACAGCTTAAAGTAATCAGTAGTATTTTCAAAGTTTAAGACATTTCACTAGGGACCCTGCAATGGGCCTTTTGTCTGCGGCAATCTGGGCTCCCTGGACAACACACCATGACAGAAATAGTCATTAAGGGTCTATTTTTGGAATCTAACATTCTAACATAGACAAAGACCTCCTGACTATTGTTCATGTGATCTGTGATGTTGCTGTTTCGGGAATTTCCCAGGTCCAACATAACAGCAAGAAAGCACCTCATGTGAGTCCCAACAAAAGGCCAGGGACAGTAATACCATTAAGAATAGTTTGGCTCTGGTCTGGGCATAACACATGGTACAACAATGAACTCATTACCATGCAACTTCGTCATGCTTGTCTTACATAATTTTAATATGACAGTATTAGACACAGTATTACCCGTGTAGCACTACAAGACATTGTTTTCTTTTGGTGTGCATTCAGACTGCCTGGCCATCCGTTTGAAAAGTGCTTGTTGACATCGTCTGCATGGGTTTGTTTACTTGCTCCCACTTGCGCATGCGGTATTGTTTTGTTCATCATCAGCTGTAGCAGCAGCACATGGATTTGGTACAAAATAGCTCAGAAGAGCTCTGGCTAACCACAGGCAGACAGAGAGTCATTCATCTGTAAGTCACCACCCATTACTCAACCAACACAGAGTAGCCCACTGGACAAGCTGCTCACAGTTCCTACAATGTCCTCTATCCATTTCTGTTGTTTCTTTGTGATCTTTTTTATCCATTCATTTTTTTACACAAGAATGCAGCATACCTTCCAGCACAGTCAAGCACAGGAATATAACCGAGAATAATGTTGCAAAGAAACACAACTGATTATACACTCAAGGCTCTTCAAGGAGATTGTTTTGCTGTGATAATTGAATTTTCAGGCAGCAAGAACAGTTACCAAACTCCATTAATTTCTCCCTGCAGCCATCGCTCTGTTTTTGGTCTGCTTGTGATCCCTGCTTGCTAAGACAGACACACCAGGAGGGGTCACCTGGTTTGACCCTGTGACCACACCAGTGAGGCTCAGGGCCGCACTGGAGTGAGAGATGTGCAAAGGAGGGGAACCCGGAGCCTGCTGTCTGGGAGATGGAGAAGGTGAAGGGGGCCCGCTGCAGCTTTGTTCCTGTGACTGGCGCCACGAGTTACAAACCACGACCTGAATGTGAGCCGCTCACACATGTGACCTGCAAAATGTGCCCCTTCTAGATCTTTTACAATTGTCTTCATATAATCTAGCAACAACAGCTATTGATAGCAGCTCTTGGCAAGTTTCATGTAGATTGTTGATTGCATGTTTGTACTACTGAGGAGAGACATCAAATTAATTCATTTTGGCACATTGTGTCTGTTTCAGACATTAATATTTGTTCATGAGCATTTGCCATGTCATCTTTCTAACATTTTCCTTCGTTCAATTGATGATTTCAAGACCAGTGCAAAGACTTACATTCTATCAAACTATGAGGTAGAAAGTGGAAGAACATTGACGTGTTGGAGGTGCCTTTCCAGATGTCAGGTAACTATCTATAGGAAATATTGTGCAATCGTCACACCAATTGCAAAAGAAGAACAAGACAAAAAAAAAATTCTAACATTGTTTAAAGTCAAAGAAACAAAAGGACAAAGGCAGCGCTTCACAGGTGCCCAGGCCTAACAGGAGAGATGCAATCTGCCCTGATTTCTCTCTGTTAAGCACAATCTGCGTGTTCAGCCAGGAGCCTCTGCAGGCAGACATTACTTAAGCCTGGTGCGTATCCATGGGCGGCAGCAGAGAGGAGCTGCGTGCTTTGGGAGCGGGCTGACGTCAAAGCACAGGGAAAAAATAGAAGAAAAACAGGAACAGAAGGCTTTTATTTCCATGGCAGCGGCGGCTCAACCCTTTGCAACGACGAAGCCTCAATTGAGGTAACTGCCACTGCTACTATGAATAGTCTGAATGGATGCCTATTTTTAGGTACTGTGGGGTTATATTTGTCACAGTGCTTTTTGTGTTTGCAGTTTCATGTAGTATTTTAGCAGGACTAAAAAAGGGACCGGAGATTTTTGTGTGGGAAGGGCATTTTATTTTTGACTTTTGGTCTACACATGATATTTTTTGTGGTGCAAAAGGGCCTTGGTATATCCCTTTATAACTGAGCACAACTCTCAGCCTTCCTGAAACTCCCTGGGTTTTCCTGGTTATTCCCTGCTTTCCAGACATCCCTAACTCTGCATGCATCACACTGTCTCTGACTATATTCAGACAGAGACACAGACAGACTGAAAGACAGGCAGACAAATGGAGTGGGCCAAGACAAATCAGCACACAGATCCACCTTCTCCAACCTCTCCCCTCTTCACATTTTGGACACCTCACTGTATACATCATCTGTCCAGATGTTCAGAGGGCAAAAGTTGTTTGTGTCCTCAGGACTATCTGCTCTGAAGGTAGACAAGTGAACTAATCTTAGATCTTAGATGGGGCCATTAAAGTTCTGCTAGCCTTCTGATACACATGTCTTGTCTGAGTTTGTGGATGTAATTATGGGAGTCTTGTGTGGCTTCCTGCTTGACCTGCCACCTTGTAACTTGTGGGGTTAGAATTCTAAAGGCTTTGTGCTGATGTGAGATACAGGACACAGGAAACCAGGCTTTATGGCTACACATTACTTATTATAGCCAGATGAATGGTGGTGATTTCAATGCCTGAGGAATGTGGAAAGAGGCTTCCCCATCATATGACCTATGTGAACACAAAGGTGAGATAAGTTGATCGAGGGTATTCATAAGCAAAATCATTTTTTCCACAACACACCACATCTACTATAACATAAATAGCTGTAGAGCTGTTGGGTTTGTGACGTCCTAGAGTCTAGTCATCATCCGTCATGACTCGAGCTGAGTTACAGGGAGTTCCCTGAGTTTTCCACATCAGTGAGTTAAAAAATAGAGTCAGGTGTCAGGTTATTGGTTTAATCTGCCAGAAAATCACAGCATAATGCATCTTGCTGTCAAACACTGTTTTGGAGCGTGGCCCACACCTTCAGTCCTTGACGAGTTGGATGATTTCCCTGTGCGTCCTTTGAACTACTCCCACGTGTGTAAAAGGGTGTGGAGAAATTCATGTCGCACTCTAGGCAAACACGGAATTTCACCGTCACCTCTCTACCTGTTTCTCCTCTACAGTATCTGTCGCTCTTGACGTAACAGGACTCCATGTTGAAGCAGGTGTTTAAAGGAAAGAAGGCCGAAGCATGTCATCTTTTCTGCCCACGTTTCCTGTTGCCTCAACAGAAGGCTTCCTGTTATGACGGCAGATTTATGATAGACCAATAAATTCAGAGGTTTCAAAACAGTCAGGGGACATGGAAAGAGAAGACGAGACCTACTTGTCTGATAAGTAATGTCACACAAATGACCGTCATTTACTTCATCTGAGCATAGGCCATGACACTATATAAAATTACTTCCAGAACATCACACTAAAATGCAATAAAATGTGTGTGCAATTATTCTTTGAGAATTAGGTGTGCATTTGCACTGTACCATGTTCAAGAGTAATTACTGGCCAAATCCAAGCTTATTACACGTGACATTCAAACACATTACATTGACACACATTACATTCATTCTTACATTCAAACCAAATAAGCATGGTTTATTGTTGAGCCCTATTGGTGCCGTTTATGACTTCTTTCTTTTAAATGGCCTGTTGATTTGTGAGGGCTGTGTTGTGTATACGCCATCCTGTGTGCTTGTTCCTGAGAGGTGTATCTGATTAGCCTCTCCTGAGCATACAGCCTGTTATGACCATATTGTTGCCCAGAGCAGGAAGCACAGCTATGTCCACAGCAATCACGCCTCACGTTCACATGCAGTGCATTTCTATGAGATTTTTGCACATAATAAGATCAAATGAGGCAATTTCAGGAAGCCTGTCACAGAAGATATTGTGGGGTGTTAGAAGAGATGGGTATCTTTCTGAAGAAGAAAAAGAAGAAAAAAAGAAGAACCATTTCTGGAAGGTGTCGTTGGTGTGTTGTGTGTAATGGAGAAGGTAAGAGTTAGTGAGAAGAGGAAAGCGGGAGGGAGGAGAAGAGGAGACGAGAAGGGAGAGGTTAATGGTGAGCAAAGGTGACGAGAAAAAGCTCACACACACCCTCCCCACCGTGACGGATTGTTTAGCCATGGCCCGGCACACGACAGGACTCCACTCAGTCAGGCATGTGTTCATCACGGCCAAAGCCTTAATCTGGCAGGGAGGCCCACAGAAACTAAACCGCCTCAGTAGCCCTGCAGCAATGAATCAGGAGACAGGGAGGGGGAGGGATTTGGGCACATGCATTGTTTCAGTGGTGCATGTCTGCTTTTGCATTCCTTCTCATTCTGTTTCTCAATTCACTGTCATTAGTATGTGTACAACAGTGCTGTCCAGTTGAAGTTGTAGAATGGGTCAAAAGATGATCCATGTTGTGACCTTTTGACGTGAGTGAAAAGACATGAGTGAAATAGCAACTGATATGGCAAAAGTCATAAATATCATGGAGACGCAGAGGATACATTTCAAACCACTAAAGCATGGGAGGTCTGCCTTGTGTTTCCTCCAAAATCAATCAGTCTAAAACAAAATGAAATTTGAGACAACTAAGGAACAGCTTTAATAAATGTACCATAATAAATCATACATGTGTATTTCAACATACTGTTAAGCATTTTTGCAAGAACATTGAATTCATCTGATGCATTTATTTACATGTTCTTATGCAAAACAGACATGTCTTTGTGCAAAGCACATTTCAAATAAACCCTTAGAATGTGTGACTGTCTTATAACTGTGTCTGTATTGTGCACAATTTTATTATAGGGAAGGGCCATTGAACACATTCCTACTAAGGCTGATAAGCATTATGTTCAAGGCCATGTTATCAGTTTGTGCAGTGAGGTCAGCATCTTGCAAGGACAACTGATGTGTTCTTCTTTCGTTTACTAGCAGGACTTAGCAGTGAAACCTATTCTGAGCCCTCAGTCAGGTCACTGCACAGATTTGAAACATGTGGGCAGTGTTGTTAGTAGAAATGCAGGCTGTCTGAAAAAGGAAGAACGAAAGAGACAGAGAGAGAGAGAGAGAGAGAGAGAGAGAGAGAGAGAGAGAGAGAGAGAGAGACAGGCAGCAGGCATGTCCACATGACTCCATAAACAAGGGGAAGTGAGGGCCCGGTTGTCCAAACTGCTGAAGATAAACTCCGCTCGGCTCGTCCACTGCTGCAGGGGCAGGTCCACCCCGGTGCTCAATCCCCAGATTACCAGGCCGGGCTGTGCACTTCCTCTGCCTTTGTGTGGCCACGGCCCCGGGGGGTCAGGGGTCACTGGCAGCCTTGTTCACCGGCACACTCCAAATGTCCGACTTTGCAAGTCCTTTGGCTGGTGCAGGGTCAGGTCAGATCAGACAAGATGCCAAGAAAACGATTCTCTTCCTGCAGCTTATGCTTTCCAGTTATCACGTTAAACAAAGTAGTTTAACACAGGGCTCAAGGGTCAGTACACTGAACAAACGCAGGCATGTACACACTAGCATATCATTCAGAGTTGTGAAGACAGATGAGATCACATAGATAACCATTATGTATGTCCAATTTAGTTAGTATACATCTCACCTGGCCATGCCATATGCATTCAGTTACCTCTAGACGTGGCGTGCCTTTCCTGTAAGTTGTTTACTATCAAAGGGTCCGCTAAACAAGTAATACAAATGTAACAAAATAAAATAACGTGGGCCTGCTATGTTGGGTGTCTAGTGTGGATATGTAGAATGTAGTCTGGATATATGACTCACTGTGAGATGGGGAGTGCTTAAGAACAACAGTAAATGCACTGCAGTCCCAGCAGCAATATGCACTCCACACAGCTGAGCAGTGTTTCAAACACAATGTGCATACCACATGAGAACAGCCAGGGCATTTTGTTCTAGGACAGGAGCACACTTCCTGCCCAATATGGTCTCCTAATCATGATTAAGGTATGTGATAACTTATTTTCTGTGTGTCATCTTTCATGGGAGGACTTATTTGCTCCCGGAACATTTCCGAAAACAGCAGGTAGACGGAGTAGAAAGGTAATGTTTACCCCGGTGTCTGATCGACTCGGGGGGCCGTGAGTGTGACTTTACTCACCGAATCCCGGGTGCTGAAATGAAAATTTATGGTGTCTGGGGCTGACTGACTCACCCCGTCGAGAGCTCTAAATGTGACTGTCTGCAAACGCTCCTGCTCCCGCCCCGTGGTTCTTGCCCAGCCCATGCAGATCACAGGAGCTTAGCAAACCCCCAGACAAGAGACACCCGCAGCCAGCCGCAGCCAGCCCACCGTCTGGGGCAGAGCAGCTGCACTTCAGCACCCAACCTGGAAATCCACTGCCCTTCCCAAAAACTGTCTGCTAAGAATGATTTATGTGAATGTGTGTGTGTGTGTGTGTGTGTGTGTGTGTTTCTCTATTTCACTTTGTCTTTAGCCTATTTCAAACCCAAAGCAGACATCCATATTACCGTGAAGCCTATAAGAAAACATTAAGTTTATAAAAAGCTACTCCTATAAAAAGCAGTCTGAGTGACTGCCTGCTGGTATTTGTCCAGCTGCTAATCTGCCAACGCAAAGCATCTCAGGGTGATTTTATTAGCTACTACACCATTAATGATGCTGTCCCAAGGCATGTAAGGCAAAACACAAAACAGGATCTGATCTAGGAAAGTGGAGAAAGCTGTTTTCTTTTTTTGTTTCTTTGTGCTTACCCACTGAGGAATTTAGATGTCCTAAAATTATAAATTACAATGAAGGTCTGTTTTGCTTCAGCATTTAATTAATCAAATGAGCATTTCAAAGTACACAGATAACCTCTTTGCTTATAGATTGCATGGTTGCATTGTGCAGGTACGGTTATATATATGGTACTGAATTGTATGCTTATTGTTGGAAGTGAGGCCTGATAGGATGATGAGTCAGAACCATGAGCTAATTACATAACAAGGTGTTTGCTCAGGATCCTCTCCTGCTACTGTGTCTCCTTAAACATGCAGTGTGGCCAGCAAATACAATGTGAAAGCACAGGCATATCCACCCTTTTGACAGAGTATTGTAAACACTGGGATTGCCTGTCCTCCTGCTAATTGTGTGTGTCCTGGACTAAGCTCCATTGCGTCACTTGAGTGGCCTTGGTCAGTAAAGGAGGGGCACTTTGCATTCAGCCTTCGGGGTGCTTATAGCATCGAAAGAATCAACACGAGACTTTCAGAGGTGTCTCCCAATTTTGGTCAAATTGAAATGCCTGCCAGGTGAATTCAGACCTGATGAGTGTACGTGAGTTGTACAGCATTCACCCACAGAGCTGTCTATTTCCAGAGAACTTCCATGTGGGAAGGGTTTTCACAAGAATGGTTACAGCAGGTACTCATGCTCAACTCTAGGAGCCATGTGGAATACCTGAGGTCAGAATTCCAAACCACGCTGGCAGATGGAGGCGGGTTGCTGACATTCCACACATTCCCTCCTCCAAAGGGAGGCGTCCAGGTTGCACCTATTAATGAATTCATGCCGGCACAAAGAAAAAGAAAACAACACATGTCTTGTTTTTAAACAGAGGACAGAGACAATGCATGTCAGATCTGAGCTGGTTCAAACTGGCAATTGTGAGTATTACTGAAGAGACATGTGAGCAGTGAGTAAACAGGACCCTGGCTTTAGCATGCTGGCTGACCTGTGTTCTTGCAACATGGCGCAGTTCATAGCGCTCAACCACATAATGCAACCTCAGATCCGACAGGTTGCCAAGTCATCAGCTGACATTTAACACGGTTTATCTGACATGTCTAAAAAAAAATTTTGCACCAAATAATATAAAATAAAATGATTTGGTGCAAAATAATACACAAAGAAAATAATGAAATAATCTATTTTACAGAATCAAATGTGCATGTTGACCTTGTGAATGCTCAGCTGACGGCTGAAGTGTCTCCCCACACCTGAAACTCTAACTCTGGGTTTTGGGTGGTGCTGGTGGTAGTGATGGCAGGGGTGGTGGCGGGGTCAGGGAATAGAGAGAGCCTCTCTGCTTGATTTATCCCCCAGGCCAGTTTCAACCTGCGTGCAGCGACTCTGCGCGGATCAGACACCTATCATTACAAGATCAACGCGTGCACGCAGGGGGGGGGGGTGCCATGGCTGAATCAGCAGTGGCCACTGACTCACTGCACTGTACCACAATTTGGGCACATGTTGCACACACGCAATAACACATGCACACACTGACAGACTGGTGAACGAGACGAGGGGGTGAGAGAGACAAACAAAGAAAAGGTGAAAGAGAGAGAAGGAGAGAGAGAGCGCACTGCAGAGGGAGAGAGAAGGAGAGCAGTAGAGAGAGAGAGAGAGAGAGAGAGAGAGAGAGAGAGAGCAGAGGGGGGAGAAGAAAAAGGCAGATAGAAGAAAGATGGGGGAGGGGGAGGGCAAAAGAGGCACTTTCAGCAGGAGGGTGGGTGGAGGTGGGGGGTGCGGGGTACTGACTAATTTTCCTTTAATAGAATTAGGCCTTCCTGATGGGAACAGCTGGAGGTGGCACTTTGTGTCTTCAGCGTCTCAACTGCAGGGGGTCTGTTTCTCATCTCCAACAGGCCCTGTTGCATACCAGTCAAAACAGCTAAATGCCGTGTGATTAGATTAGCTCCAACCCTATCAGTCACAATTGTTGCAAAACAGGCAATGTGAGAAGAAAGGACACAAAAAAAGCAGTGTCCTCATGTCATTTGACTGCACTGAACACTGGACGTAAATGAACCGAAGAAGAAACCTTCTGCAATGATCCCAATCACTTCTTGAGCACCAGTACGGCACCATAATCACACATTTCTGGGACACCACCACAGGCTGAGAAGAAATTCAAGTTGATTCAAATGTCTGTTCAGTGTGGCAGACAGGGAAGCAGAAATGCTGCATGAAAGAGTAGTGATCCTGACATGACGACTAGCCCCTTTGTGCCGGGGTGGTTCTCCATCTGCATGCTTGTGTCCATTGTATGCTTGTGAACACCATTGTTGCGTGGGTGATGAGAGCTGTAGTTTCATCTAGTGTTGTAGACAAACAAAAGTTTCATCTCCTGTTATCATGGAACATGCGGAGAGAAATGTCAAGAATTTGTGCTGATCTTTATCTCCTTGGCAACAAGATCAAAGTGTGTAGGGCTACTGCGCAGAGCAGAAATGAAAACAACAAGTTTATGTTATCCGTTTTTATTGAACCTTTATGTAACCACGCAAGTCATTAGAGTCAAGCCATTGGCAAAAGGCCAAATGGGTTCAAAATAATATCTTCATGGAAGGGACAGGTAATATATTTCTGGAGAGCACTGTAAGGACAAACATGAACTGATTCTGAGTTCAGCATGCACAGGTATGCAGCCCATAGATTTACCACAACAGGTGCACAGAGAGGGGTGCAGAGGGGAGAGCAGAGGGCAGTCTGCATAAGTGAATGTACAGTATGCATGTAAGAGCAGAGGAGAGTTCAGAGGGAGAAACTCTTATGTGAGAGTGTTTGGGGAGGGTGGGTATTGGTGGTGTTCCTGGTGGTTGAGGGACAGTTGCGAGGGGTGTGTGTGTGTGTGTGTGTGTGTGTGTGGGGGGGGGGGGGTCACATGGTCGTCTCAACCATGTGCTCTCAGGGCAGGGACCTGCTGTAAATGTGGCCATGGGTGCCATAATCATAGAATGTCCTGCAATTCCCCTGCAGATTAAAAGGTGCTGAATTGACACAAATGATCAGGCTCCAGGATGACCAACAATATGAAGTTAGAGTGTAATTCAGTGCTCTGTCTGTGGTGCTTTGCAGGTCCACCTAATTGGCTTTTTAATGACCGTACAGTACTATAAATAAGTTACCCTTATGAATCAGTGTTATACACGCAAAGTCTGTTTACAAGCATGCATACGTTTATGTAGGCATGCTTTGTTTGTAGAGAACAACAGAAACTACGTATGCACTGTGAAGGTTAAGTGTACAGAGGTTAGCACACGTTTTAAACTATTGTGTTGACAAAAAAGGACTTGTTGCTCAACTTGGTGCTCGACCACACTACACATGTTCTGCACACTGCTGGAATGTGCAAAACAATCCAGAGCTCTCACTGGTGGACCAGTCTCAGGCTGCATGTGCTGTGAAAACACTCCACTCCCCTGACCCACCCCTGCTGTCCCCACTCTCCCCCTTCACCAGCCTCTCTCCCTCTTGCCACCCTCCAGTCTAGCCCTCCCCTCTTCTCTTCTCTCTCTCTCTCTTTCCTAACCCACCCTCTCTCTCTTTCTCTCTCTGCACCACCCTGCAATCCAGTCCTCCCCCACCCTATCTCTCCCTCTCTCGCTCTACCTCTCTCCACCCCCCCCCTCCCCCTCTCTCTCTCTCTGCAGGCTTGTAAATAAAGTCTGAGCTGGAACACTGTGTGTTGTCTGTGTTGTGTTCCAGGCATAGGCATTGGGTTACCCTCAGCTGATCCGAGGGGCAGGTACATGCCATAACAACACAGGGAGAGGGAGCGGAGCGGAGCAGAGAGGGAGGGGGGCCACCTCCCCGGGCACCTCCTCCCAGATGGATGGGCTTCTTATGTAACGTCTTCTGTATCGTGTGCTGTGTCGGGCTCCTTACCCACTTAAAAGGAGAGGCTTTAGTGCTTTGGTATGGCGCCCTGCCCAGTAACCAGTCACAAACCTGGGTGTGCAGCCATGCATGTGTATGTGCATTTGTGTATGTGTGTGTATGTGCGTGTGAATGTGTGTGTGTGCATGCAGATGTTACAATGCTTGTGTGTGAGTGTATGTTTGTCATTGTATATGTGTGGGTGTGCATAGTTGTGCTGTGTGTATGTTGGGTGGGGTAGGATCAATATGTTGCATGCATATGTGTGTGTGGGTAGATGATGTGGCTATGTGTCTTTGAGAGAGAAAGGGAGAGAGAGAATTGCTTCTGCATGTTTGTGTGTGTGTGTGTGTGTGTGTGTGTGTGTGTGTGTGTAGTGCTTTTCAAATCCTTCCACCCCTCCCTATGCACTCACATGTCTGAGCAGAATACTAGGAGGGAAAGGCAGTACATGCTCACATGGGGAGCAGGATTGTTTACCATCTGCCGGTGAAAAGGTTGTCTGGCTTGTATTATCACTCCAGTGCAGGACAGAGAACTCAGAGAGACAGTAGAATAGACCTGCCCTGTGGGCACTCATTTTTGTGCAAAATGTAAAAAAAAATTACACACTATGTTGCAGTTATTATGTTAGTGGGAACAGGATTTACAAGCAGGATTTACAATACGACTTAAAGTATCTGATAAATGCAGGTTCAATACAAGTGCATAGTCTGAATATTCCAATGTTGTATGCAAAACATTTTGACGTTCTTTGACATGTTGAAAATTCTATTTTCATTTAGATTGCAGAGACAAGATGAAAGTATCTTCAATGAATGCATGCTTACAAAATGCTGAGTTACCATAAAAGCAGGAATCAGAACGTTGACAGAACATTTTTAACTTGTATGTGCAATTTGGCTTGGACCTAATATTGAGCATGTGATTTCTAAAAGGGTTGCCAATCTTCATGAGCATCTGTAAACATCTTCAAGCGAAACACCTTTGGAGACCGTTACCATGGCTGAGTTCTTGCCTTTCTGAGTCCTGCTTTAGGGGGTGGGTTGGGCACGGACTTTTGTTCCAGATAAGCAAAAACACTAAATTTGTCTTTTCATTGCAAAACACAGAGACCCAGGGGGAAGAGTAGTGGATATCAAGTGACCCTCAGCACATGTGACTGCAGTAGTTTTCCTAACTCATGGCAGTGGAACCTGTAGTAGATGCTGGCCAGATCAGGGCTGCATCTGTTCCAGGGTCAGTAGTAGTCATCTCACTCAGGTTTGTCAGTACTGACCCTCTACCACCAACATCTATTCAGATAGTTAGTTATGGAAAATAGTGTTGGATGAAAAAAAAAAAGAGTTGAATAATATTTATTGTACTTTTTAAAATAATATCTGACATGCCTCATATCCCCTTTGGAAATTAAAGCAGAACCTTGATCATACTGGCAAAATACGATCAATATGCAGTTTAAAAAAAATTGATGTACAAACAAGAGTAGGCTACACAAATGCAGTTACATTTGAACTTTATTCCTTTTGTCTACTTTTTGATATCATCTTAAACAGCAATATCCACAAAATATTAACAGTGTGCAAGAAAACATGAGTTATGGCACATCAGAGAAGAACAATTACAAAAAATAGATATATTTCTTCATAATCAAGGCAAGAAAGATACGTATGCATACACAGGAAATAACACAAAATCATGACTCAGGCTGGGACTGGATTCTACTGGCTAACAACTTGGCTACAGATATAACCCACATAAAGCCTACTCTGAGCTCTCGCCAATGCACTCCATGTTTAAAAATGGCGGACAAGAAGGTCTCGGCGTCACGGCTACCTCAGCACCTTTTTTTTAGTGTTCTTGCTTTGTGTGGCTAAAAAGAATGGCAACTCTCCTCTGTGTAACCATCGGGGTACGACATAGAAAACTCCACAACCTAACCAGCTCCAATGACAAGAGCAACGGTGATGTGGCGACATCTCGGCTGTTCATGGGCTAGTCCCGACGGAGGAGTCTAGGCAATGCTGAATCTGGCACTTAAAGAAACGAAAACAAAAGACACTTGGCACAGTGGACTCCTCACACTCCCTGCTGGTGAAGAGATAGGAAACTGTGCTCTGAAATGCTCCGTGTGTACCTTCACAGTGTTTACTCCAGTGTCATGCCATCTGAAATGGTACAAAGAGTCAACAGTTTACTTGGTTGCTGCAGATCCAACCTGGCTAATTACGGTTAGGCAATGTCGTTTTTCACACTCCGACTGCTGTTACACGTCCATCATGATTAAGAAATCCTTGTCTTTTTACTGACTGGAGTCAATTTCTTTCAGCACATGATCATTTTATTCAGTTTCAAGACAGGCCGAGACACAGCTAAGTAATATTTCTGTGTGGGGTGCCAGCTGACTTGTCCCTTTAACTGGTTAAGAAGGACAGCATCATGTCCCGCTCTTTTCCTTTTCTAATTCCAAACTCTACAAGGCACAGTACAGCTTCTGCTCAAGTCCAACTGCTTCTTTGCACGGGGTCACCCAACTCACTTCTATGTCCCTTGCACTGAAGTTCTCATCCGTTTGGGGAGAACCTTGATGATAATAATGCAACAGCTCCATTCATTTGAATGTAGCTTTAAGCAACGAAAGAGGAGCAGATCAGTCAGAGACCATGGTGATTTTTTTGGAGTGCACCCTCTCTTTCACGCTTTCACATCTGGACTAAGGGTAACCTGCACTCACCATGGCATGTGTGCTGGAGTCTTCTATTCACTTCTCCAGTACTGAACACCCTTTCAATTATCAGGTGGTGGATGAGGACTGGCGAGCGAGACATCAGACACCATACCGAGACACCATACCGCTGTCTGACTCATCAGCAGCGGTGTCTTGTGACTTCACCCTATCTCTGACTCACAAGTACAGGGGGGGGGGGCTCTAATTTTCTATAGGGGCTCGGGACTGTTGTTCTCTGTGCAGTGACCACAGGTCAGAGCCTCACTTATGGCGGTCATGCTGCCATTTTCAGCACAAAGGCCAGTGAGTGACAACACAGTGCTATTGAGCGCTAGCCCAGACCATGATCTGTGGTTGTGTGTTGACGGGCAAAGTTGAAGTCATCTGACTCCATTTTTAGTCGATTCTGTGCTGTCGGTCAGGCTGCCCACAGGCAGACAATGCTCCCACTGACCCTCTCTATCGCTCACACACACACTCACACACACACACACACACACACACACACACACACACACACACACACACACACACAGTGTGCCTTGACCTTGCTGTTCCCTACTGAAGCAGAATGTGCTACTCGAGTGATAAACCCAGGCTTGTGTCTTGTTATGTAACATGACACGCTGCCCTTGACACCACTGACTACGGGACCACAACACATGTCCTAGCATCAGAGTGCACTGGGGAAGATATTCATGAACGTTGGACCTGCATACTGGGCAGTTCACTCATATCACACAGGTAATATAGACTGCCAACACACTCAATCCATTCGCTACAGTTTTTTGAGGATAGAGCAGGTGGAGCTTTCGGGTTCTTTGACTGGGTGTCTCTGATCGCTATACTGTTGGGTGTGGAGGTAGGCTATAATGAACTTATCCATCTTATCTGACACAGAGCCCATCCAGATGTTTTCCCTTCCCAATAACAAACAGAACTGTAAAACATGGTCGATGAGAAGAACAGAAATATTACACAAAAATTACAAAAGATAAAACATCCACAGAAAATGAATGCGCTTTAGTTATCAAACACTGTACAGCATCATACTCAATGACTCAGATTCCATATAGTCCATATAAAGAAGAAATTTCACCAAACAAATCCAAACAGCTAGTCTCAAAGGTAACACTTTGAAAGAAAGTTTATACATTGTTTTCTTTCTTTTTTTTTCTTCATGGATTTTACAATCAAGTTTGGTTTCAGAGACGAACAGCAATCTCTGCTTGGATGAGTCTTTTTTTTCTGAGACTCAGTCTTGTGTTGGCGTGTGGCACATACAATTCAGTTTCTTCCTCAAAATGTACTGAGAATTATCCAAAGGCTATAATTTTTCTTCAGTTATGTATTAGAGGTTTCCTTGCCTATCCTTCTGTTATCACATCTACATAAGCTGAAAACCTTTATGCTTCAAGTAAATAGTGGGCTTAAATATAGACTATGTTAATATAATTGAAAATGAGGACATTAAAATCAGGGGTATTTGTTTCTTTTTAGTTTTTTTCAAGATATCATATGTAAGTATGTTTTTCCAAGGTTAGTAACAAAAATGTATTGAAAACAAATATCAAGTCTATAGTTCAGTGGATCCAATTTGAAAGAATTTTAAGTGATAACTTAGTCTGAGAATACTGTAAAAATATTGGCAGCTCTGCCAAAAGTCTTGAATCCCTTTGTAAATCATAAAATGTGCTGTCGCAATAAAGGTAAGCATGTCTGCAATATTTTTCTTCCATATTTGGTCATACAAATCTACAGGTAGCCACTTTCAGAAAATAACACAGCTAATCATTAACACTGAATAACCATAACCACAGTGTGACTGGACTAGCCAGCTAGACAGTCAGCTTATTCCGTCAACCCATGACACAACGACCTCCCTTAACTTTCGCTACTCTACGCACAGTCCACATCGTCAACCCTCGTCACTAGACCCGTCCATCACCCCATGGTAATATGGTCAACTCTGGACTGAAAAACATGCTTTATATCACTCAGTCGCTATATTTTTTTTCTCAATGTTTAGCATTTTAAAAATTGTGAGATTCTCAAATCTGCCATCCCCCTGTTAAGTACATCTGTGTGAATGAATGCACTAGAGACAGTAGCCAGAGGTATTCTGCGCGTATGCACACATTCATTCACAGAGACGCACTCAACCACTGGGCTACATGATGCTGAGACGGATATTGCCCCTTCGCCTTTATCAAGAAAGTGTGGCATTTTAGTTTTTTTTTTATCCAGAGTTTTTTTTTCTGAGTAAAAAGTAGTGTTTGAATTGCGCCCACTGACTGTAACTGGGCATCCACAAGGTCGGAGAGGCAGGGGTGGCATCGGGGCGCGGCTATAGAATGATGCAGGGCTTCTTGTCTTTGAAGGGGTTCTCCGAGGTGGGCACCCCCACCAGCAGGGGGTCGTTGCGGGCGTGCTGCTCACAGTAGCTCATGAGGTCAGCTGCAGCTTTCGACACCTGGGGACAGGGATGGGAATAACATTACACTATTACGGGGGTTTCTCCACGTGCATGAAATCAGTGTGATGCTCTTTCATTAGTAAAATCAGATGTAGTAAACTAATCAAGAAGGCCACTGTCAAGCTCCATCAACATTGAGGATCAATAAAGTATCTATCTATCTATCTATCTATCTATCTATCTATCTATCTATCTATCTATCTATCTATCATTACAGAGAGCAGGGAAGGCTGAAAACCATGCTGAGCTGGAGCTGGGTATAGGGATGGGGGTTGGGGCATGGGAGTAGGGTTGAGATGTACTATTCTATTCCATCAATATCGCTGGGGTGAAAACTGCTTGTTCTTAATTTTGGAGGGCTATGTGTTGCCCATAGGGTCCTGTGTGCTTTTACTGTATGTGGTCACACAGTGACCAGTCCTAGTTGCTGGCTGTACCTTGATGCGCTCGATCCCCGCCTCGATCCTCAGCTGCTCCACCAGCTTCCTGGCCTGGGCTATGTTATTAGTTGTCGACATTCTCTGCCATCAGTTATGAAGCTGCAACAAGGAGAGAATGCTGGAACAAAGGAGAGAATGGACAACATTAGAGAACATACCACCTAGTACAAGGGCAAGAGGGAACAACGACTCGTCTTTTTCAGTTTTGGGAGTTTGAATTTACTGGATATCACAGACATAAACACACACACACACACACACACACACACACACACACACACACACACACACACACACACACACACACACACACAGAAACATATTGTGATGTTAACACAACACAAGCCCATTTTCAGTGCCTAATAGTGCTCCTTACTGGCATGACTAATCTCCTTATGCAACAAGACCGTCTAGAGTACTCCAACAGCACACCAAAATGCCTCAGACACCGAGGTGTCCAGTCAGCCGGCCGGCTATTTCAGACCTTCTCCTCAACAACCACCATCAATCACTCTATCAGTGCAACTCAGGAACAGGTGCAGTCTATCCATTGTGACCAGCCAGATGGCCGTATCTCTAGTAAACTAGCTGGGGTGGGTGCAGTGGACAAGGGGCATAACAAAGTGCAAATAGTGAGGCCTTGTATGTGAGGATGGCCTGACGCTCTCCAGCCAGAGGGAGTGAGTGTGTGGGGCCCCCTGTCCTCCTGACTCCTCCGCTCCACCACCCTGTCCTATCAGTGGCACCACACACACACACACCCAGTCACCACAGCTCCTGCTCTGGATCCTGGAGGGCCCCCACAATGTCCCTCCCCACTGGGGGAAGTTACTTGAGATAAATGTGCACATTAGAAGTGTTTGTCTGCAACCTTGAAGCAGATTCGATGCAGATAGCACCAGTGTAAAGGCCAGTTCACTCTAACCGCCCTGTGTTTACCTTTGGAAATTTGGTCTCTACATTTATCCCAATCCGTGAATTAGTAAAATACACTGCACACAGTGAGCACACAGTGAGGTGAAGCACATCTAATCCTGGCGCAGTGAGCTGCCTGCAACAACACAGCGCTCGGGGAGCAGTGAGGGGTTAGGTGCCTTGCTCAAGGGCACTTCAGCCGTGGCCTACCGGTCGGGGTTCGAACCGGCAACCCTCCGAAGCACTAAGCAGTAGGCCACGACTGCCCCAGAAGGTCAGGGTCTGTGGGCCTTTCAAACCCAAAGTGAACATCTCACAGTCAGTGGTGGTGTTAGTTGTCAGATAACTCCTCCAATGTACACTTCAGTGTTAAACATGCACATCCAAAGATCAGCTTGTTCAAATGTAAAACCAGAAAGTAAAAAATGCAAAGTAGAAATGCAATAAAAACAAAACTGTCTCCTGACTCTAGAAGTGCAGACAGTGTCCCGCTTCGATACAACTGTATGGTTCACAAATGCAGCTCGGGAAACATAGAAACATAGTCATAAAAAAGACCTCTGTTCTTCTCCCTCGCATAAACACACATTACATCAAACCCCTTCTCCTTGGCACATTCCTCAGCTAGTAACTATTACCCTTTCCTCTCCGAGCTTTTCCAAGAAGTGGCTCTCTGCAGAACAGACACCTTTCTCAGTGCCTTTCTCCTTTGTCTTCACAAGGGCACACAGAGCTGCTTTTCACAGGGCACCTGCCGCCTTCCAGGAAATGTCCCGCGCAGCCCCGGAGCTAAATGCTTACTTGAGAATACACAGACATGCTTTCATTCGAATGAAGCGAATGTACACATCTCATGAAGGACAATATTTCTGGGCTACACCTTTTTTTCCCCTTGAGACCCTCCACCTGTGTCACACTGGCCTGGTAAGAAAACGGCTACCATATGACCTGGGAGGAGAATAGCTACTGTTTTTGTCCCACTTTTGTGCCGTTCCAATGGTTTCGTAATAAAGACATTGAATAAATGGCCTAGATTTGTCAGCTCACACAAATGATCTGGTCTTTGCCAGTAAACATGCATCTGGTGAAATGGCGCTGTAATGTTAGGGAACTTCCATTCTCGCTCATGTTCTAAAAATGATCTTGGACTGCAGTCAAACCGTCATGACCTGGTGCAAACGTGTTCATCAACAGTGTGCATTTATTGAAGGTAAGCAAAAGCAGGGATTAAAATAGTAACACACTCTGTTTCTCTGACATCACATAAAGTGGGTTAAATCAAAGGGGGTTCTTCCAGGTCGAATGGCGCCACCAGGCCCCCTCCTATTCCCCATAGGAGAATCCATTTTCCCCTTTCAAGGCCAAGTGGAGTTCCTCACTCCCATTCAAAACACACACACACACACACACACACACACACACACACACTCCCTCCCTCCTTCCCTTCTACTCAGCCCTTCAATGAGCAGTAAGCCTCACGTGCAGTAGGCCCCCTCCCCTTTAAATTGCTGTGTGGTCTACTGAACAAGCATCTCTTTCTCCAAAGAGTGGAATTCTGTTCTTCCCAGAGGGTGAGGGAGGAGTAGGCAGTTTGTCACGGCTCATTCTCCCATACCTGAAACACTTTCAGGGCTTTTCTATTTATCTTCTGCACGTGCAATGTCCCTTTGACCTTTTGCATGAATGCACAAATACCCACTGAAAATGCTACGAAAGAACAAGACACTACCTCACAATGCCCTCAGCTATTCAGATGCAATTAAATATAGTCCTGTTCCATTTCTGGCTAGGAAATCAAATGTAGTCACACAGAGCAGGGCTGTGTAATAAACTCTATTGGCACAGAGTACAGTCATCTCAGCCTTGTGACTTTGTTTGGCATCTCAACAGACAATCCTGCCCTGCCGCTCTCTTCTGACTGACTGATGGACTGAGTGAGAGCGTGTGTTTGACACCCTTACTTTTGCATCGTCTCCTGGGATTCAGATCTGTTCCTGATTTGATCGGTTCACTCCCCCCCCCCCCACTCCGAGAAAAAACAACAACAACACACGCACACACACACACTCCTCCAACTCCCCACAGAAGATTACTAAGAGCGAGGGAGCGAGCGAATGAGTGAGGGATGGCGGGAGGGAGAGTGGGTTACGGAGGAGGGAACGCTGGTGGGAAATGGACCCGTGGCATGGCGCGGTGAGTCTGACGTGGAACAGAGCTGACGAGCGCTGATTACAGTACGGGGGGTGGGTGGGAGTGCCGGCCACTCGCTGACAGTTGGTGGCGGGAAAAAGGCTGAGCAAGAGAGCCCTGGCAGGAGTCTGAGGAGGACGGTTGTGCCAATGAGTGTGTATTGCACTCCAGATTCACATGTGTGTGTGTGTGTGTGTGTGTGTGTGTGTCATGTGCTTTTGTGTCTAGATGCTATGCTATTGTTCATAGCTATTACTTCATGGCATAAACATCTATGGATAAAATGCCATACATGGAAAGGTATCAGCTCATTCTACAGCATGGTCATTGATGTGAAAAATCTAATGAGTAACTAAAACCATTCAGGCTGTATGTATGCTATATCACATAATTTAAACCTGCACCAAAGGCCAATTGGCAATTGCTAATGACAAACTTCATTAGTTCATGCTGTTCAATGAAAGAAAGATTCTATTTTTGTACTGTCATAACTGGAGTAAGCAGCAGCATTTGCCCCAAATACCACACCTTTTGTGTTATACAAAAAAAAAACCGTAAGACTAAAAATAAACTGTCCTCTAGTACTTCTCCAGTACTTTGATCTGCCCTCTCACAGCATGCCCTTTCCCCAGAATTAGAATGTGTGTGTGTGTGTGTGTGTGTGTAAGAGAGAGAAAAAGTGTATGTGTGTGTGAAAGAGATAGATAGATAGATAGATAGATAGATAGATAGATAGATAGAGAGCAAATAATGAATTATATCTATATATATGAGAGTGAGAGAGATTACTAAAATATGTGTGTGTGTGTGTGTGTGTGTGTGTGTGTGTGTGTGTGTGTGTGTGTGTGTGTGTGTGTTTGACAGAGAGAGAGAGAGAGAGAGAGAAAGAGAGAGAGAGAGAGAGAGAGAGAGAGAGAGAATGAGACAGCGGGAAGTGGAGGGAGGTTTTTTGCCTCTTATGTCCTGTTGCTTCTGCTGCAACCAACACGCATGACATCAACAGCCTCCAGAAATGCTTTGGTGCCTTTCTGCCTCAGCCAATCCAGGAGCTCACTTGGCAGCAGGCCGTGGAATGCAGTGTTGGGGGGAGGGGAGTGGAAGAAAGGGGTGTGTGTGTGGGGGGGGGGTTCTGATCACTCAGCTGACCTCATGTGATGAGTATGAGCTCATAGTAGCATGATGTGGAGGTGGGGTGTGTGTGTGCTGCCATTAGTAGTGGTGCTTTGTAGGGCTGGGCGATATAAACGGTATAAGCGGTATGCGATAAAAATTTGGCCAACGATAGAGATTTTTGTTATACCGGCATATTGCGATAGGTCATTATGTCATCAAATTGCAACACGCTTGGCCTGCCGGGACCGGTGTTCCAGTTTAGATGGTGAGCAGGTTAACTTGTGATATTTGCATAAAATCCGTGAATATTCAACAAGACCCTGCCTACTTGTTAACAACGCTTTGCTCTGCCTCCGCCCTTCCAGTGCTGGAGATTCACATTTTCACAAGTCTACAGTGCGTGACAGAATATGAAGCAAGATCTTGCCGAAAACATGCGGGAATCGCTATGTATAATGCATGTCTGCTTAAGCATCCACACAAAATGTTGTGCAAACAGGAAATGTGTCAAAGTAAATCAGCGAAGGTTTTGTTGGGTTTCGAACATGAGTCTCACTGAGGCAAAATGTTCTAGGCATAAGCACTATCACCACTATGCCACAGAGAGCAAGGCTTGTTATTAGTGTATTAGACTAGTCTACTAGCTTACTAGCTATCCTGATGTCCATGTTAACTGGTGATAGCCTATAACATGAGCAAACACAGCGAATGCATGCCTTGAATAATGCAGATTAATTTTGCCTCAGTAATTTTGCATCACAAACAGTAACAAATTACCCCATCAGACGTTGCTCGTTTTTTGTGCAGAAAGCAAAAATTATGAAGATCACTTAGGCCTCGAACTGCTCACTTAAATAGCAAGCTAGCAGCAATAGTCCACCCTGCTAACCAATTGCACCACTGGTTATTTTATATCTATGCAATAGCATGGTGTTCCTATTAAATGAATGTAGGTCTATGTTGTCTTGTGACAGCTTATTTGTTAATCGATCAAGATATTCATTATAGCAAACATCTAGGCTAAGTGAATGTTTTGCAACAGGCTGCTGAACGAGCAGTAAGTAGGCTAAACTATTTTCTAATTTAGGCTACGTGGGAATCTGAAACAGCAACATCTGTCATCAAACTCTCTCATCAAAGTTTTGTAATATATGCTACCATGATAACCATTTTGTGTCGTCAAATTAGGACCAACAAATTAAATAATATTTAACTCGGAGAAAATAAGTTTCATGTGTTCACTTCAAATCATTAGACAGCTCACTGCATAACTTCACCTAGACATGACACTAAGTTATGATAATTTTTGCACATGACTGACGTATTTCATATTATTAACCCCCAAAACGGAATAAAGTGTTAGTGGGACATGCCAGTTTGTTGTACATCAGTTAGGTTTTGGTATGTGAGGCAAAGATGAACCTATTTTGTTGTTTTGAGGCTTGCATATGCTCATGTTAAATTGTGATGGCACCAGTTAACATGGGCGTATATTTTCTCACTTATGTTAACCTGTGTTAACTTTGACTAACAGTTCAATATATACATAGAAATCTGGCATTGATTTCAGCAGCTCATAGTGTAGTGGTATAGACGATGTAGAAGCTAATCCAATCAACTTTCTTGTCCATGCTGGTTCGAATCCCAGCTAGATCGCTAGTTTTATTTTTTTCCATTCATTCAGTATGTGTCATATTTGTGGATAATGCTTAAACGGACATGTATTAGACATACACTGGTGATGTTTTCAGCGATATCCGTTATATTGTCTCACTTGCAAACACTTCGTGAAAATGTAGCCTAATATAAACCTGCACTATCGGAGGCAGAGCAGATTAAGAAGTAGGCAGGGTCTTGTTGAATATTCACTGATTTTATGCAAATATCACCAGTTAAACTGCTCACCATCTAAACTGGAACACCGGCAGCAACCACGAGGAGGCCACAGGTGTGGAAAAATGGCAGCGAGCGGTGAAGGTATTGTAACGATTTGATAGCGACACAGACAGTTGTCCAATCAAAAGGTTTATTAGCTGAGAACGAGAGCAGGGACACAGACCCAGAACACAATACACACGGAGCAGGTCAAGTACACACACACGCTACACATACAGGGGTGGACGCAGCCCCCCACACAAAAAGGATCACACACGAGGGAGAACTAAAAGGGAAACATGTCACGATAAAGACGCTAACTTTAGACTTATAACTTAGGAGAAATACAGACATAAACCCCCAAACAGGGTAGGAATTTCACGACGGCCACGTCGTTGCCTCTTGCGTTGGCCGTGAGGCCCCTTTGAAAATCAGAGGTTTACAGGCCACGGTGGCCTTGGTGCCCCCTTCTTTCAATATTCTGCTTTGCGTCCTACTAATAGCGATTTTTATTTAGCCTGTGTGGCCTGTCAAAATAATCTAAGCATTCACAGCGCAAATTAATTGAGTATTTTACGCAGTGGAGAAAGTGACAGCGCAAGAAAGAAAGTGCGTCCAAATTCCATTCATCTCAGTTGAACTACTCGCGAAGTAGCCTATTCATCACACAGACATCACAAGTATCACATGAAAGAGCTTTTTCTCAGCTTTTAAACGATGTTACCCGATAATTGCTTAGTTGAACGGTTCGCGAGAAAAGTAAATAATATAATTCAATTTAATCATACATTCTACTGAAGGTTTTGCGTCCCATGATCTCCCAACCCATTCATCTCGGATACTTCACGAACCCTTCTTTTAACACACGACAAACCTCATATCAAAATAAACAGTAGACCTTACCGAACACAAAGGTGTAAAGCAGTCCCCTGTACAGTTAGCCGTTCCAGAGTAATCCAGTTTTGATGTAGTAAATTTCGACATGCATGGATGTCTCCAAATTTGGGCTTTAAGTTTTACAATGTGTTTAAATTGTTCCACATGATTTCATAACGGGCCAAATACAAAATAAATGTTACAAATATCGCCTAGATATTGGTAAATCAGAGGACAGCTGACTGAGTTTGTGAAAGTAGCCTTAGCCTAATGATCACAAAATGCTAAGCATGCATCTAGGCTATTTGAGTTTCTTAAAGCTGAGCTGTGGTTAAATTGTTCAATACATGATTTTATAACAGGCCAAATATAAAATAAATGTTATAGCCTAGATATCTGTAAATATTAGATGATCAGATGATTTACAGTTCTATGTAATATGTCATGTTTCATGTTTTTGTAATGTTTCATACAGTGATGTCTACTGCAGTGAATAGGCTAAATAAAACTTTGATCATTTTTATAGCCAATACATGTTTAAATAAGTAACAATCTTGACTATTTTATGCAAGAACCTGCTAGACCTATATTGGAATTCACACACCAAATTATACCGCAATATATACCGTTTACCGTATGTGTCCCAAATTATACCGCAATATGAATTTTAGGCCATATCGCCCACCCCTAGTGCTTTGTTTGTCATTTGTCAGCTGGACAAGAAGCATGGGGGGGGGGGGCATTAATGACCACTACCCACATTAATTACCATGCTATTGCTCTGTCATGTGAGTATCGGCTCACCCTTGCCTTAATCTCTCTCTCTCTCTCTCTCTCTCTCTCATTCCAGTTACAGCATGGTCAGATGACTCCATGCTTCCTGCCCTGCTGTATATGTAATAAAGGTCAAGGGCAAATGTATTGCTCAACCCTCACATTCCACCGCTGAATTAAGTAAGATAG